>NC_060120.1:207284985-207913041 GCF_021461395.2 Schistocerca americana
CGAAATTCATAGCAGATGTTCTGGACATAGGACGTATGCTGAATTCTCCACTCTCTGGAGGAATGAAGGAATAGGCAAATTGTCACCCAAACACTTCGAAACATCTGCTTTTATTTCCTCAAAAAATACACGCAACAACAAATGTTGTGCATCGCCCTTTTATTTGGAAATTCACTTGACAGAAAACAAAAATTGGCTTCAATCATGCGATTGTTTTCATTTGGGATGTGTTCAGATCACCAAATCAAACACACAGACATTTGTGTAAGGACAAAATCCTCTGCTTCCCACTGGAGGTTGTAACCTCCCCCCTCACTTATCGACCTTAATGACAGTGAAAAATGAAACCGCGTGTACCTAATGGGAGTTTTGGAAAAGCAATCGTCACCGAAGTTAACCTGTCGGTAAAGAGGGAGGAAAGGGTTACATCTAAATGAAAGGAAATGTGCTAATGAAACTGGTGGAAATTAATTTTGAAAAGGGGTAAAGTTAATAAAGAAGGTAAATGTGCAGCCGTTACGTTAACAATTAACTAGCGGTAATTAGGTATTTGAGATTTGGGGAAATCACGGTCGCCAGTCCTAAGGACAATTACTATAGTAACTGAAAAAGAAAGATTATTACACATATAATTAGCACTAGAAGCGTGGCAACTGAAGGTTGACACGTGTAGTGTGAAAACTGAAAGTTTGTCAGAAGTAATAAATTTCGCTACACCCTGACTTAATTTAGCAAAAGAATTAATAAAACCGGAAAATCGAAAGTTAATTTAGTGACTGAAGTTAATAGTGAGCTTTCTTTCTGAAGCACATCGAAATTCAGTAAAATACAGTTAGTCTTGGACTACCTCAACAATCGTTTCAAAAGCTACTTGAATCTACGCAATTTAGAAACAAGAGATTTAACTTTGATCTTGAATTAAATGATTCTGAACAATTAACAATAGTAAAATGTAGTACGTACCAAGCTGAGCTGCAGTCACAGGTAAGCTAAAATACGGTAACAAAGCTCGCACTCTTAATTCGTGCTTGTGTAATCTGAATATTGTAGCCAGCTCTGAGACTTTAACTGAACTTTGAAATTAAAGCAGTGAAATCGAATGATGCTGGCGTTTGAATTTCAACGACCCTCGGGCTCATTTCGGAAAAGGAAGGGACCTTGCTTGGCAATGCAATTGGGACAATGAGCAACAAAGGTTCATGCTAAGTTGCTGTAATTTTGCGAGGCAAATGGAACAATTTGAAAAGCTGAGGTCTGCCATACAGTTCTGAAACTTTACGTGCTTTTAGTCTTCCTTGTTGGTTGATTGAAGGTTTGAAGCCGTCGATCGAGGAGGTGGCGACAGTCACTCATTGTCGGCCGTCGCTGTTGCAGAAGCTGGATGTTGGCGCGCCTTCTTCTCGAAACGGTCACCAGGCGAAACGGGCTCTTGATGTGCGCCAGCTAATGCTTCCCGTCCGCGACACCATGTCAGAAACTATCATCGCGAGTCGAGCGCAATTACATGCTGCCAAACCCCGAAAGCGCGGCAACTCGCGGGAGCGTCACACAACACACCTGCTCCACTCGCTACTCCCGCCACACTCCTTCTGCTCCGCCCGCGCTCCACGCGGCAGAGTTAACACTACCAAAGATCCTACACACTTTGAGTCTTCACACGACCTATCGATGTAATCGTTCGATAGCAGTTTTCCCTAGGCAAGACCCAGCGTAAAAATACAAATGATATTTACGAAACAAACCAATTATACATCGACATAAATGCATAAATATATATATACAAACAGTAAAACAATTACAATATATAAAGAGACAGAAATGTCATATCTTGAGGTAACAAAACAAGGAAAAAAATAATAGTACAATAGATGGAAATAGGAGGATATGCATTTCCGGCGTTACACGTGCCCCACATTGTCTGAGGATGTTCGTGTAACGTAAACAGACTCAGAAAATGTCCCAAAAAAGAAACAGCGGAAATGCATATGCTCAAAACATCAAAAAAATTTAGCATTCGTCTAATTAACCATAAACCAATTTGTAGACAATAATAATTGAGTGGAGAAACTCCCAATCTTATTCCACTCTGTCATCTTGCACAAAATAAAACAGGTTGACAACATATCAAAATTCATAGAAAACATAGAAAACGGTTTAGCTATTCCAAAATCATTAAGATTCGTAACACTATAAGAAATGGAATACTATTTGCAAAATTGATCAGAGTACATGGTCATAAAAAACAGGTATATCAAAATACGCAAACTAATAATTAATTACATAGAATACACATATTTATGTAACCTTTTCATAATTAATATTCTCGTCATGTCCAATTAACGCTAAGCAAGAAAATAATATACAGCAGATAAAA
This sequence comes from Schistocerca americana, assembly GCF_021461395.2. Taxonomy (NCBI): domain Eukaryota; kingdom Metazoa; phylum Arthropoda; class Insecta; order Orthoptera; family Acrididae; genus Schistocerca; species Schistocerca americana. The sequence continues at coordinate 207,287,360 of NC_060120.1, forward strand.
TAAAACATAAATATTGACAGCAGAATCCTTTCACATCAGCTGTCCGGGAAGAAAAACAATTCCGCCTTCCGTACTCGCAAATACAAAGAATGCCGACAGCGGCCCAAGAGCCAACAGCGACACAAGAGCCGACAGCGGCTCGCCTCGCCAGTATTGTTGCGCCCGCGTGTGCGGCACGCTTGATCTCACTCGCCCTTGTGACGGCGTTTCCAGAACGTCCGTTTCACTGAATTCTTTCGGAAAAACTCACTCCCGAGTAATCTCAAGGAGTCCATAAACACTATCACAGTGGATAACTCAACACTGTCCATCATCACACGCATGTACTAGCCTGAAACTTAAAGCAGCGTCTAAGTACATCGGCAATGACTAGTAAATCTCATATTTATGAAATCTTACAGTTATTTACAAAATCATATTTACATTCCTTAATCTACTGTGACTCAGCTGAAAACTTAAACTAGCAGCTTGGATTTTTCAGTTGATTAGATCATGATTAAATTGATTAAAATTAAATTGATTAATCAAAATTAATTACTTATTAATTACAACTTCTTTAATGACCTTGGTCAGTCAAAAGCATGGCAATCTAGCAAACCTTAAATCTTACACTCTATATTTACATATTGTACAAATTACCCATTGTGTGGTATTAATCGATCCTAGGTTGGTACAATTTCAAGTCTACTATATTCCGTAAGCATTTGTGTGAGGCATACCAATGACTTTATATGGTCCATTATAAACAAACTTAAATTTAGAGTTTTCATGGTCTATCTCGCTCGATTTCTCATGAGCTTTTACAAGTACTAAGTCTCCGATTGCAAACTTAGCAAAACGCGCTTTAGCGTCATGACGACGTATGCGAGCATCGGCTTTTAGCTTCATTACTTCTCGCAAACGATCTTTTTTCACACCAATACTAATGTTAATCCGTGGAGGGAATTTGATTATCTCTTCCAATTCACTTTCTACACTTTTGTCAATGCCGAAATTCCTCATGTTATGGCAGTTCAAACTCATTCCTACGTCAATGTCATCCGGCCAGTTAACAATGTGTATAGGCTGGTATTGCCTATGCACACCGTCTCCTGCCTCGTCAAAACCAACTACCATTGTTTTATCTAGTGACATACATGTCAAAGTTTTGCTTTCGCAGTTAATCACTGCACGGTACTTTAATAGCCAATCTAACCCGATAATTACTTCCGTAGTTAAGTCTGGCACGACGACAAACTCTTGTTCAAATCGTGCCCCACATATCTCGAAGTTGACAAAAATCTGTTTTGTGACCGGTTTACTGGCCTTCCCAGTAGCACCGATAATTTTCACTCCTGTTACTGGCATAACTACGATGCCAGGTCTGTCTTTCAGTAACTCAAATATTTTCCCAGATACAGCACTCAATTCTGCCCCGGTGTCAATCAACACGTTTAGTTGTAGGTCGTGCATATTAACAGACACTACTATCTGTCTACACTTGTCCTCGACTGTTTCATTATTTTCCCACAGTAAATCCTCGTCTATATCCAGGTCATTCCAGAAAAAACCATCCGGCTTTGATCCTAAATCCGGTTTATCTGGCGGCTTTTTCAGCCTCTGTTCACTTACAGTTTTAATTTCAACACGTCTGTCCTGAGGCTTAGTCTGTAGCTTCGCCTCCAATACCGAAACCTTTTCCTGTAACTCGTCAACTAGTGAGTGCTGCTTTGCTATCACTTCACTAATTGTCACCTTCGTTGATTCCTCTTTGGTCAGATTGATCTCATCTGCCAATCTACCTGGAAGAATGTGCCCAGTAGCATCTGAAATTACTTCCTCTGGATTTGCGCAACCCACACTGCTACCGTCTGACCGTATAACGTCAGCTCTAACCTCATACACGCTGTAATCTACGTGCTTTTCTACCAATCGTTTCCGGCTATCACTAAAATTTTCGTAATCTTTCTCCTTAATACTCTCGCAACGTTTAAACTGGAGGTTTGCGTCGGATGGGTCGGCTACTTCTATCACTATAACTTTCGGTAAAGTCTGCCGGTTAGGGCCAGAACTTTCCGTTACTACTTCAACATTCAACTCCTGCGGGACGAAACACGACGCATCTTGCTCGTGCTCCCCATTAACATCAACTATTTCTAGTAAAGTCTGCCGGTTAGGGCCAGAACTTTCCATCACTTCACAAATACTATCTTCCTGTGGGACGAGACGCGACAAATTCTGCCCGCGCTCTCCATAAATGCTTCTCCCGTACAGGCCCCTATAATCTCTTAGTTCGTCGTATAAGCGACCGAACTGCCTTAACCAGACCTCATCCCTCTCTGCATCCCCTCGCTCAATGACGGACGTGTTATCCGACGTCTGATCTTCTCTCAACAATTGCGAATCATTCTTAAACTCAATCTCCAGTTCCGCTGTGGGTATTACAGCTGCCCCTTTATAATCGATTTCCGGAACACTACTTAAATTGTTCTCACTGACAGTGAATGTACCTTCTACTGCCGTGTATACAGCTGATCTACTACTTGTGGACGCACTCCTTTCTCTTAACACTGGCACACTCTCCCGCCGTTGATTATTCCATACGGAATTTTCATAATAACGACAACTGGGTTTTCTCCTGTTATTGGGCCGCCAAAATTTCTCCACGCCCGGTCGGCCCCTCACCGGCGCGGCTAATGGTTTCCCTGTCTCGTCCCAGCAGATACGCTCCCCGGATACTGCTGAGGCGGCTGGTCACACCCTCTGGCGTTATTACTATTCTGCGCAGCCCGTATCACGCTAGTATGATACTGGTTTCCGTCATTCCGGTTATTATTTGCATTGTACCGATTGTTATTACGGTCCGAACCATTATTGTCATTGCTGCGGTATGCATTATTCCCATGGTTATCGTTGTTATGGTTGGGGTGGTACCCGTTGTTGTTACCACGGCCTCTACCACTGTCGCGATTATTGCGCCAATTGTCCTCGTCCTCAACTCTTTCCAGGAAATCATTGATTGTCCTGTAATTGCTTCCTACGTAGCGTTTTGTATCATCTGGAAGCTTCTTGTAGAGTTCCCAGACTATTTCGGATTCCGTGCGGCGATCACGCAAATATTCCAACTTGCGGATCCAGCCCTCACAAAACTCCCTCATCGAACCGCGCGAATTCGCATCGAAAGGCCTCGATACGACAAATTCGCGCCAGACACTTTGCTGTTTTTGCTCCGACCAGTATTCAGCCAGAAACAAATTTTTAAACTCGTCAAAAGTCAGGTTCGTAATGTTGAGGTTTAAGCCCCAACGCTTGGCATCACCAGCCAGCACATCAATAACCGCATTAATTTTTCTCTCATTAGTCCATGATCTGGGTAAAACTCTTTCACAATTCTTAATGAAATCCGTCGCGTGTATACCGCCTTTTTTCAAGGGGTCGAACCGCTCCTCTTTCGTCAACAATTCCGAACTATGTGCACAGATTGGCACATAGCTCTGTTTTTCATCAAGTTTCTTTTCTAATTCCGACACTCTCGTAATTACTTGGCAAGTGGTTGTCGCAAGCGTTTCCACTTCCCTCTTTTTCTCTTCGCAGGTATTAGCCTGCTCCCTCACTTTAGTGTCTACTTCGGACACTAAAGCCTTTAAAGTTTCCACCTTCTGTTGATCCTCTTTTTTCACTAATTGAATTTGTTCCGTCACCTTATTCTCGATGATCGGAGCAACTGCTTCTCCTACACTTTTCTCGATTCTGCTAATTTCGGAATCAAAACGAGTATTTATGCTCGCAATTTCCGCCTGAACGCCTATCATTTCCTGTTTAAGATTACCGATTTCGGTATTAATTACAACAATATCTTCTTTGATTTTATCAACTTTTGTATTAACAACTCCAACATTGTTGTTAACAACATTAATAGCTTTGTTCTGATTGTCTAGCTTTCGTTCAATCTTTTCAGACTGAGCTTCTTGCTTGGCAGACAGGGCTATAATTTCTGCCGATTGACTCTTGATTTCATTAATCAAAACATTCAATAAATCAGTTAAATTCCCGGAGACTACCGGTTTTACTTCCGTAGCTGGTTCCTCTATACATGTTCCCCCGTATTCATCATCAAGGGGTACAGATTTGATTTTCGCTTCCGATTCCGAAACATTTTCTAAAGTTTGGAATTCCATTTCTGCTCTTTGTTGCGTTTCGGCGGTCGCGTCTTTCATGCTAGCCGCCTGCCCCTGAACAATGGGAACCGCCGTGCGCGTTTCCCACTGTTCGACCGATTGTTCCGTATCCAAGTCTACCAAATTTTTGGTAATTGTTGCCTTCACTCATTTTAATAATTTTCAATATAAATGACAAATCTCAAATGTAATTAGGATTACTCCCACTACTTATTCTCGCTGACGTAACGACCTGTACGTAACCAGTACTTTGTTACGACATTTGCACCAAAGAAAATTCGTGTCCAGAACAACCTCAAATCTGAAGATTGTCCTGTCACCAGGTCGCCACGTGTAACCTCCCCCCTCACTTATCGACCTTAATGACAGTGAAAAATGAAACCGCGTGTACCTAATGGGAGTTTTGGAAAAGCAATCGTCACCGAAGTTAACCTGTCGGTAAAGAGGGAGGAAAGGGTTACATCTAAATGAAAGGAAATGTGCTAATGAAACTGGTGGAAATTAATTTTGAAAAGGGGTAAAGTTAATAAAGAAGGTAAATGTGCAGCCGTTACGTTAACAATTAACTAGCGGTAATTAGGTATTTGAGATTTGGGGAAATCACGGTCGCCAGTCCTAAGGACAATTACTATAGTAACTGAAAAAGAAAGATTATTACACATATAATTAGCACTAGAAGCGTGGCAACTGAAGGTTGACACGTGTAGTGTGAAAACTGAAAGTTTGTCAGAAGTAATAAATTTCGCTACACCCTGACTTAATTTAGCAAAAGAATTAATAAAACCGGAAAATCGAAAGTTAATTTAGTGACTGAAGTTAATAGTGAGCTTTCTTTCTGAAGCACATCGAAATTCAGTAAAATACAGTTAGTCTTGGACTACCTCAACAATCGTTTCAAAAGCTACTTGAATCTATGCAATTTAGAAACAAGAGATTTAACTTTGATCTTGAATTAAATGATTCTGAACAATTAACAATAGTAAAATGTAGTACGTACCAAGCTGAGCTGCAGTCACAGGTAAGCTAAAATACGGTAACAAAGCTCGCACTCTTAATTCGTGCTTGTGTAATCTGAATATTGTAGCCAGCTCTGAGACTTTAACTGAACTTTGAAATTAAAGCAGTGAAATCGAATGATGCTGGCGTTTGAATTTCAACGACCCTCGGGCTCATTTCGGAAAAGGAAGGGACCTTGCTTGGCAATGCAATTGGGACAATGAGCAACAAAGGTTCATGCTAAGTTGCTGTAATTTTGCGAGGCAAATGGAACAATTTGAAAAGCTGAGGTCTGCCATACAGTTCTGAAACTTTACGTGCTTTTAGTCTTCCTTGTTGGTTGATTGAAGGTTTGAAGCCGTCGATCGAGGAGGTGGCGACAGTCACTCATTGTCGGCCGTCGCTGTTGCAGAAGCTGGATGTTGGCGCGCCTTCTTCTCGACACGGTCACCGGGCGAAACGGGCTCTTGATGTGCGCCAGCTAATGCTTCCCGTCCGCGACACCATGTCAGAAACTATCATCGCGAGTCGAGCGCAATTACATGCTGCCAAACCCCGAAAGCGCGGCAACTCGCGGGAGCGTCACACAACACACCTGCTCCACTCGCTACTCCCGCCACACTCCTTCTGCTCCGCCCGCGCTCCACGCGGCAGAGTTAACACTACCAAAGATCCTACACACTTTGAGTCTTCACACGACCTATCGATGTAATCGTTCGATAGCAGTTTTCCCTAGGCAAGACCCAGCGTAAAAATACAAATGATATTTACGAAACAAACCAATTATACATCGACATAAATGCATAAATATATATATACAAACAGTAAAACAATTACAATATATAAAGAGACAGAAATGTCATATCTTGAGGTAACAAAACAAGGAAAAAAATAATAGTACAATAGATGGAAATAGGAGGATATGCATTTCCGGCGTTACAAGGTTTTTCACAGCATTCCTGGGCAAACGTTAATATGTTCAGACTTTAAACCTTCGCTTATGTATCTTCGATGAGATTATCAAGCCAGCCCTGGTCCAGTTTGTCCCACTCTCCAGTGACGATTCTGCGTAAGTTGCAGAGTATATGGTCGTTGTCGATGTGCGATTGGTTTCACAGTATCAATGATGAACAGGTGCTCAAGGCTCATTAAGCATGAATTTTACAGTCAATGTTTACTGGGCATTGTTGCTTCGAATGATCGTTCCTGTCATACTCCTCAATACTGATCACTGGTCCCGGGATACCCGCTAGGTTTGTGGCTTGAGTTCAGTCGAGAATCGTATTTGCGAGGATGTGCTGAGCTTGAATGACTCCGAACTTTTTTAATCCGAAAACTCACAAAACTTTTTAAATTAAACAAGCTTTATTAATATCTACTTCATTATTTTTCATGTCTATAGACTTATTTCTCAACGCAGTCACCTTGGTGACGAAGACATTCCCCCAACTAGAGGCCGGTTTGTTGATCAGCCATTGTAGAATATTTGACTTTCTGACGGAACCAAAACCTTACCTCTAATTACACTGCTTCATCGCTATTAAAGCGAAGTCTTCTAAGCTGTTCTTTAAGATTTGGAAAGAGATTGTGCTCTGTCACTCACAATTAGGTTGTTGTTATTGTGGCGTTCTGTCCGAAGACTGGTTTGATGCAGCTCTCCATGCTATTCTATACTGTGCAAGTCTCTTCATACCCAAATAAATACTGCAGGCTACATGGTTCTGAATCTACTTACTGTATTCATCTCTTGGTCTCCTTCGACGATTTTTACTCCCTTCATTAAGAGCACGAACACCCCAGCGTCGGATATTAGTGATGTCGATACAATCATCACCACACATTGCTTTCATTTTTCTATGAATTTCAATTGGATGCACGTTGTCTGCGGTTAGACACTCCATTACAACACATTGTTTCTTATGCACCGACATAGTTGCAGTACATACCGCTATTTTACACGCTACAGTTCGAAACCATCTTACGTCAGTCGACTGAGAAATAAGCCAGACCTTTAGTACCTCTACCAGTATAGAGAACAGAATTAAAAAGTCGGAGGCATTGCTTTTCTACAAGCCCTCGTATCTGTCGAACAGTGACTTACCTGGCGCATCAGCGCTCACAAGTTAGATATTTTTCATTGTTACCTACGTTGTATGGAGGTACACGAGACGATCTATGGACTTTCACATTTCCTTTTAAGCACATCTGGTGCACGATTTTGCTTTAAATACCAGTTGAGGCGGACAAAAGGCACCAGGAAAAGTGTTTATGGAATCTGTTGAAATAAATTTTTTAAATTTATTGCAAACTCTTTGCATTGGCCAAAAAATTTATTGTATCTTATTTGTTTGTGCAGCTCGAGGGAACTGCGATCATGTGAATTATCAATTGAACAAGATCCGGCTGATGCAATCAGACACCTAGACAACGTAGAGCCATAGACAGTAGTGTGATTGCATTCCAGTTCAGCCATATTCCAAGGGATAGTGCAGTATAATTTATTGTTATCAGCTTGGCCGGTAATACCGCATCTTCCGGTTCTTATCGTACATGAAATACGGGAAGACTGAGTGCTCGGATGCCTCTCTCTGCCCTATGATTAGCCCTGTTCATTAACCATGGGACACTAGAAGACTCCTGTTGATGATCGCAGCAGGGGGTCGAAACGTCGAGTACTCGAGAACGTTGAACAACTCTGAGAATCTTAAAGTCAATCGTAATGGGTACGACAGTCCTCAGATTTATAAAAGAAAATTCTCCCTGGCTAGTAACTTTAGTTTCGTCTGAGGAAAATGCAGATGCAGTGGTGGTCAACATGGTCCCTCCCACCCACAAGTGGGCGTTTCAGCTTTCGTGGTGGGTGGTAGCCGGTAGGGATTTTGAACCTTTTATTATGCTTTAAAGAAAAATTTTGACAATAAGGGACTGACTATTGTATGTTTTAACTTGATGTAGCTCGGCTTTATAAATTTTCTAAAGTAAACTTATCCCTACTTCATAAACCATATTTACTGTGTAATCGGTGGACGGTTAGAAAATTTTACAACTAACACAGAAACGAAAGTGGGTGGCAGGCTAAACAAGTTGACTTCTCCTGAGGTAGGGCATTTTTAGTATTATTAACCATAATTTCCCAAATATTTCTAAGATTTAGGAGAATAATCGGGTAGACCTAAGGGTTAGCTGCATGTACCGCGCCCAACGCGAGTCTTTCGCCATGTCTTCAAACGCTGTGTAAAACACCATGTTAGCTATTATGCTGAAGACAGCCTCTCCTCCAGGCACCAACAGCTTTTGAATGTTCTGGACAGCACCCCTGTGAAAATATTAATGTCTTAATAGGCGTTGCCCCAGTGGAGGACACATAAGACTTTCTGGTTTTTTGTAAGAATCAAATGAACGAATTACAACAAAACTATTTTGTGATGAAAATGTACAACAATAATACTAAAAACCCACACAAAATAAGGTGATTTTAGTTTCACATTATGCAAACGAAGTTAAATTAACAGGCTTGAACTTGCTGTTCACAACGCCGAACACATTATGAGAACGATAACATTGTAAATGTGAGCACAAATATGAAATTACATGTAACGGTAAATTCAGTGTCGTTATAGGTCTTCAATGTAATCATTCCTTGCTCTCTGTTCATATCTTGTGCTATTTGAAAACCAGCAGATTGAGCACACCTTGGTGAAAATTCAGAATGGCACTTCATTAATTCCATAAAAAAATTACTGACTACAGCTTTTTTGTTCCTGTGGCTTCAAATGTTGCATTAAATTATAGACTAATTGTAAAATTACTACCTTTTAGGGGCGAAGAACAGTTTTTCTAAAAATTTAAGATGTCTATCCTCCAACCGATTAATGAAAGAGTTTTTAAATTTATCTTACGAATATACCATTGTTGTCCATAGCCCGGTATTAAAGCAACATGTTCTTCTAACGGACTCTTAGGGACAGGGAAGGACCCTTCTGCTTAATTTTGCAGCTAAGGCGCTATCGACGGCATTTTTTTTACTATCACTGCATCCCATTGTGATTTCTTTGAAATTCTCATTCTGGCACGATGAAAGGGATACGTTTTCGCGGCCAATAACTTTCCTAATATTATTTCATAACGACCATGTTGTCTTCGCTTTCTTCTGCTATATCACAATGCTCGAATAGATGCCGATACTGTGGACGGCGGGGGGAGGTGGGGGAGAAGCTACAACGGGATATGCCGTTTTGTTTTTAATGAAACCAGCAGCTTCTCCCCTGTACCCATCTATATTGTCCTTTCCTTCTTTTTCCGTTGAGTTGAAAGCGTGAATGAGATTTTTTTCATGTCTCGTAGAGACCAGAGGGGTTTATTTCCTCCAAAGTAGTTTTACGGCTTCTAAATCTATACTACTCTCCCCGTAGTCTCTCGTTCAAAGATGCCTTGCAGAACAACCTGTAGCGAATCATGAACTTTCGTGGTTTTTTATGCATATCAAGAAGGAACATATTCAGTAAACAGTACGCCTTTGCAGCTTTTATTTTTCTTCCAGTTGACTTGTCGAACATGTGCCATGTCCTCTCCTGGTAAAAAAAAAATGTCGGTTCTAACGGGAGACCAGAGGTGTGCTACATCCTTTAAAATTTGTCTTCATCTAAAAAGAGAAAAGAAAACATTTTTTAATGAGCGGACGCTAAAAGTTTTCAAAAAGGGGCTGGATTGGCAATAAAATATCGTCACTTCTAACACGTCGCGGCAGTACGCAAGTTACAATGTGGAAATTATAAGGTGGCAGTGTCTTTCCGGTGTGAGTTAGGCCAGCTCGGTGAAGGGCAAAGCAAAACACCACCCGAGAAGGCAAAGGAACGCTCTATTTCTTTTAGAATACCATATCTGGGTGCAGTACGCGAAAAAAATACAGTCATACGAGATGTAAAACATTATTTCAGCGTGTTTTACATTTTCGGATACAAGCAGTAAACCCAGGCAAAAAACTTTGGTAAACAAATATAATGAAGCGGCTGGATACTGTTTTACATGCAATGATTGCCGTAAGAAATATATAGGACAAACCGGTAGGTCATTTCAAATAAGATTTCAGGAACACCTTATCTTAAATAACCCACGAGTTAAATTGACAGCGCACTTAGCGAAGAGGGACACAGCATCACAAGCCCTTCAGAAAATTTAAAAATATTCCATAAGAAAGAAAAAGGCCACATTTTGAATATGTTAGAGAGAGTAAACGAAAACGCACAATTCACGTTGAATAACCAATTGAAATTAAGGCACCACATCATTCTGTCTAATTTTGATTGTTTGTATGATTTAGTTTTAGAACGTAATAAAATTCTGTATTATTCTCGTGTGTAAAGGCATCGACCCAGCGCTCCTAGTCATGAGTACATGACGTCACACTGCCCACATCGAGGCCCACGAGAAAGACAGGCCGCAACGCCTACGTCACGAAGGAAGGCCTGAACTCGCTCGCTCGCTCAGCTCAGCAGACAAAATGCGTTCCTAGACCTGTTAACTTGCAGCCTGGTGTGAACACACTAATGAGAATTGCATCTTCTACTGGAATTTGCTATTATGTAGTCCTACTGATGAACAGTACTACAACAAAATGTAATTTAAGACTAATACTTGATATAAGTGTGTATCGCATTTAGTCTCTTCTGCTCAACAGTCCTCATTTCATACAAGAAGTGGTTCCTTATGCAACTGATAATCATTTTGGCATGATTTTAATTTCATTGTACCCCAGTACAGCCGTAGTGGACTTCCTATCATTGTAGGACTAATAACAGTAATAATCCATAACAGCGGATTCCAGCAAAAGATGCAATTCTCGTTTGTATGTACACATTTAGTTACGAGTTAAAAGACGTATAAACGTAGTTTTCGTCTGCTGAGTTGAGCGAGCGAGCGAGCGCACGCCTACATTCGTGACGTACGCGCCGCGGCCTGTCTTTCTTGTGGGCCTCGGTCCACATGGATAGCTTCCGTTCCGGCAGCCAGCTAGTCTCTCCTTGTCGGTCATGCAGGGCGCTTTTGCTTTATCCTACACCGACCTGCCTTTCTGTCACACTGGTAAGACACTGTCACCTGACACTTTCCACACAGTAATCTGCGTAGTGTCGTGACTAATCATGATAGTAGTGACAATTTTTTAACGCTAAACCGTCCCTTTTTTAAAAACTTTTAGCGTTCACTCACTATAAAAGATTTTCTTTCGTCTTTTTTGATACAGGCAAATTTTAAGAAATGAAGGTACGCCATATGACGAAATTCACTGAATAGTAAATCCTTACTAGGAGCGACCGGTATGCCTGCAATCTTTTTAAGTTGTGACTATATTTTTGACATTCCTTTACTAATTTTAACATCCACATTATATGGTGACGCTGTACTTTGCTTTTTACCGCATATGTTGCACCTGACGATGAGGCTTTAGGCAGAGAAACCCATTGTGCTTCAATGAAAATCAATTTAACCAACTGTTAGCGGACTTCTGCCTAACGTCATGCCTTTCAAAAGCTAAGGTTGGCCTGAATATAAAATAGTTTATTTCTATTTTAAACAGTGTTCCTTACCCTTTGACGTGCCCTCGTAGTTGCATGGTGCTCTGTGACTTCGTTTTAATACACAACACATTCTTCTGCCAGTCTGACAACAAGCCTTACATAATCTAGTTTTGTCCGTACCATAAGATATACATATCGATAAACTTAAAATATTATTGGGGAAAATGTATGACTGATTGTTATGGTATTTCTTACTCGTGGAAGTACCACAACAGCAATCATTAGCTGGAGTGATCAAGTGTAGCCCCCTTGCATTACAATCGGAGAAATAAGGCAGGCCAGCTGTTGTACGGTATTGGATAAGGCGACAAACTGAGCACACACCTGTTGTCGGGCACCCAATGCAGCAGCAGCAAACAGAACACCTTGCCGAAGGGCGCGTACTGCCACACGGCGGAGTTCTCCAGGTCGGGCTGAACCACGTCCAGCTGCTCGTACGTGATGGTGCCTGGCAGCGCGTTGTGCTGCCTGCAGAACTCCAGCATCTTTGTGCTGATGTCGCAGGCCACCAGCTTCGTACCCGGTGGCAGCCGCGGGGCTAAAACCTGCCAGTACAGAAATATACTTTCTGATTTGCTCTTCTAAGCTACGCAGCATGTAAAATAATCAGTGCTTCAGTTTCTCTGAAGAGACAAAGCGATCCTCAGGTATTGCAGATCATTGATACAACCGTGCTGTGCAATTTCCAGACATGTCGAATATTGAGAGAAGAGGAGGGTGATGAAAGAGGCCACAGTTGTCGAATGGAGAGCACGGTGATGATTACAGAGCGTCCAGTCCGTGTGTCGTGGTCTGGTACATGGGGGCGGCTCGCCGCGCTGTCCGCGGAACATAGCTCACCGCGCCAGCTAAAGCCTGTACAGGGCGGTCGGGAACGGCCTGAAAAGCTTGTAAGGATGTTGCAGGGTAGGTTACACTGGGAAATAATTATTAATCGTTTCTGATTTTGTTATTATTGAAATTAGCTAGACAAATAGTTGAACTCGTGAATTCAAGCAGTGTACTGGAGAAGCTGTTGCCAAATATGTTCTTCCTTCGTTTCCTCAGACAGCACAAATGTAGCTTCTACTCACCAAGATTAAATTTATAACTTCCGGAAAAGGCACATTTTAGCTGGTGATGTGCATTTGAAGAAGAGGTAATTTACGGACTAACAGGTGTCTGTGCATTACCGCACTTTTGCCCGTGCAAGTGCTTCTATTGCTAATTAAATCGGACTTGCCGCAACGTATGAATTTTGTTCTCAACAATTATATCTCAGTACAACCTACCCTGCAACACCCCTACAAGCTTTTCAGACTGTTTACGACCACCCTGTAGAGCCTGCGTCAACTGGAAGGTAGTTCAGGCGGCGCACCATCAACCCGTGTCTGTTTGAAAACCCGCCGGTATCGTGGAAACTCCATGGGTTGTGGCCGGCTCCTGTATACGTAGGGTGAGCTTGTCGGGTCCACGTCTTCAGCAAGCGTTCAACGCTGGTGTGAGGAACATCGGCTGCGTTTGAGCTGGATTCGTTTCCAGATTTGTGTGTCCTTGTGTCAGAACATTGTTCATAAACTGATGAAAACACAGTGTACTTACAGTTCGTTTCTTTTTAAGGTTCCTTACTTCAGTCGGTAAAAATCGAACCCCTGCTGGATTACTTTATTGTCAGTCCATCTCTCCAATTGTCAAAAACCCATTTTCTCGAACGAGTAAACGTATCAAGCTTAAATTTATGCCACATGCTAATATCTACTGTCCCTTGACGGAGTAAGAAAGTGAAGCTTCCAAGACAGTGAAGTCACGAGGTACGGCCATTTATGACATATTTTGACACTCGAAAGCTCACTCATCAAAACTATAGTTACTTCCCGTTCAGCTAGAATCATGAATTTTGGCATGAAGCAAGATTTCACAGTTTATGTAAATTTGTAATTGTATCACACGAAAAAATATGTTTTTGTCATTTGAAATCCGACTTCGGACTTGAAATTAAAACATTTTCGAACGGCTTGCAATTCCTAGGACTAATATTTTGTCAGTATCATTGTTGATAACAAGTTGGTAAGCAGTCGAGATTCTCGATTTCCGATATGAATGAACTGTCTGTATAAATAATGAAGTTTGTATGGAACCCTCACAGCGCGAGACCTAAACGCACAGGCAAATGTTTCGTTATACTGGATGTTAAAAAAATTGTACCGTATATTGAAAGGTGGCAGTATGGACTAAAACAAGAAAACAGTCCAATATACATGCGCACTTAAATGTATACCTTAAGTGCTATGAGCATTTGTTCATATAGGCTCGTGTGAAACAAATTTTTAATACTGAACAAATGGTCACAGCTCTTAATATATACGTTTTAGAAGCCATGTTTACTGGATATTTTTGTCTTGTTTTGGACCACACTATCGCCTCTCAAAAAAAAACTCCGTCCGCACAGGCCTTGGAAGGCCCAAAGGTACCGACCGGCCGCCGTGTCATCGTCAGCCCACAGGCGTCACTGAATGAGGATATGGAGGGGCACGTGGTCAGCACACCGCTCTCCGGGCCGTAAGTCGGTTTACGAGACCGGCGCCGCTACTCCTCAATCAAGTAGCTCCTCACTTAGCCTCACGAGGGCTGATTGCACCCCGCTTGCCAACAGCGCTCGGCAGACGGGATGGTCACCCATCCAAGTCTTACCACAGCCCGAAAGCGCTTAACTTCGGTGATCTGACGGGAACCGGTGTTACCACTGCGACAAGGCCGTTGGCATCGCCTCTCAAATTATGGGATAATTTTTAACACCTTGCATAAATAGTCCATGCTTAATCGTGAGCATCGTGTTTTTTCTTGCTTTCGAAAAGGATATATCGATCAGTTAGATATTACACAATGTAAAATTCAAGATAGAAAGTAACAGTACTGTGAAGAAGATAGTTGATACTCACTGTATAGTGGAGGTGCCGAATCGAAGATAGGCACAACAAAAACACTGTCAGAAAATGAGCTTTCGGCCAACAGGGCCTTCAAAGAAAATAGTCGGTGATTATGATCACGTGTGTGTGAGTTGCGGTTGCCAGTGTGCGTGTGTGTCTGTGTGTGTGTGTTCGCGTTGTCTATTTTCGACGATGGCCTTGTTAGCCGAAAGCTCACTTTCTGACAGTCTTTTTGTTGTGGCTGTCTGCAACTCACTATCTCCGCTATATGGTGACTAGCAACTATCCTTTTCTTGTTAATTATTATAGGTGCCAGAAATATGGTGCACCTGTTGTGTACCAGGTAGTACTGTAAATCAGGAGATGAACAAGGATTATGCAAGTAGAATAGAAATCCTATACCAAGTCTAAAATCTATTGTCGTACGTAGGACGTTATGTATAGCTTTCTTTACTAAAATTCATGAATGGGTGTGATAAATGTAAAGCCCTTGTTGCTGCTGGTGATGAGTTACCTGTGAGCGGGATGGACAGTGACATTATCTCATTTACTCAATATGTGCAGCGGCGCATTAAAGCTACCATTTACTGGTAGTCTGGCATATCAAATTGTTGTTGAAGGAGAAGATAGTGAAGTAGCTGTAACAGTGGCAGTGCACCACAGCCCACGGATAAGCAATTACACCGCGATTCGAATATGTTCGTACGTAGTAATGTACAATATTGCTTCGTCTTAAGGATTATCCACACCACAAATCGCTGCATCAAGAATTGCATGGCGCCGATTTCCATAACCGGGTAGTGGTTTGTAAATGGACACGTCAACAAATGCAATCGACCCCCATGTTATCTGCCGAGAAACTATTTTTCAGTGAGTCTACATTCACAAACCATGGTTGCCTTAACGGGGGTAATATGCATTACTGGAGTGAAGACAATCCCCACTGGTTACAACAAGTTGACCATCAGCGTCCTTGGTCGGTTAACATATCTTGTGGCGTCGTAGGAAACAAACTCATTAGTCCGTATCTTATCGACGGCACGTAGAAGGGGCACAAACAGGAACTACCGGTACAACTGTAAGACGTTGTCCCCGACGTTCGACAACGTATGTGGTTTCAGCATGACAGTTCCCGGGGCATTATGCAATTGGAGCACCGGAGCTATTAAATCGTGTTTACACTAGTCGGTGGATCTGGAGAAGTGGCCCTGTTAGTTGTTCTGCTAGGTCGCCGGATATGATATCGCTGGATTTCTTCCTTTGGGGATATGTAAAAGATGAAGTGCAGCAGCAAGAGCCAACAGGCCGTGAAGATATGGGCGACAGCATCGGAAGCGGCGATGCTGCTGTTCCCGCATCTATGCTTCTGTCCTGTGTACGGTCATTTGGAAAGTGGATCATTAAGTGTACTGGAGATGGTGATACTGCGTTTGAACACTTACTCGAAATGGAAAAGGAGAGTAGAGTTCGTCGCGAGCCATGGCCACAGTGCCGCGTCAAGTACTCCCCTGTTCGACGTGTCGAAGGAATACGACGAAGCGAATGGGGTTGCAATTAAAAGTTACGAAATACTGGCCTGGCCCAACTTCACAGCATGGGGGTGCGGTCCCAATGCCTTTCAAGGGCCACTGAGTATCATGTCATAAATTACGATGGGGTACCCATTTCTGTTCCTCTGATTACAGCGTCATCTGTGGCGAAGGGAAGGAAACGCTTCAGACAAAAGTATACAGATTTGGCCGTAGAATCGTAATCTACAATAAAAAACGGGGGTTCCCATTGAAGATTTCAAAGTTGCCCATACCAGCCACGCACGGGGTTGGGTGGCGGGTTGAGTTTGATATCACTGAGTGTCCCCCTCCGAGCAAGCAAATTGGAATTTGAACTTTTTTTGGTCCGAAATGTAGTTTCAAGATACTACAGTGTCTTCTGTTGAAATGAACACTCTGTGTACCTCCTTTTCTCGGTGGTCCTAGATATCCAAGAGCGACGGTACTTTTCAGAATACATCGGAGTTGCTTAGTCGTCGATTGCTCTGATGGAGTAGTAACGTGACTGGAAGTGAAGAACCCACCTTACTGGCGACGTCACCGGGCCCGCAGCCAATGTCGAGCACCGGCAGCGGCTGCCTCGGCCACGTGAGGACCGGCCACAGCTCGTCAACCTGTTTGGCGGCCAGCAGCGTGAGGGGAGCACACCCGAGGTTGTACAAGTCCGGCTTATCCATGCTGGTGTAGACTTCTTGTTCTTCCAAGCTGGTTAGAAGTCTGTACCGATCACAGCCAGGAACAAGATGCTGATGCCTGGAAGAAAAAAGTTTTTAGAGAAATCCCCCTCCACATCGGATACAGTTTAATGGGAAGGTGGACGTTAACCGTTTGCCGTTAGAGACGGAATACTAGTCAGTTTCTGGAAGAGGTTTTTAAACGAGGCCGAAGGAAACTGACTACTGCTTCCCAGCTATTTACGCGATAATGAAATTTATCGTAAATAATATACCTCATTTTTCAAACCAACAGTTCGCTCCATGGGAAAAATTTTTAAGTATCTTTACAAAAATTTAAGGTCACCTACTCCGGTCCAGAAAGGTGTCCATTACTCAGAAGCACACATTAACAATATATTTCCAGCAGCCATAAAGACTTTATCTAGTAGTAAAGTTCAGTTTAAGAAGATCCTAAGGGGTTTATTGGTGACCCACTCCTTCTATTTCATTCCTGAATTTCTTACTAGAACCGTTTGATGGACACTTTGTATATATTAATAACATCAAATAACACGAGCTTTTCGTAAAATAAAACTTCTGTACATCTCCAGACCCGTAATGTGATCAGTATAAGTAAGTGTTGTGAACCGATATTGTCTTTGGTGGTGCACGGCTAGAACAGCCTGAAAATTATAATATACACCACAGTGTACCGTACGAGTACGTTTACATGTTTCGTGACAAGTTGGTTACTAATAGCATACAGATTAGAATACGAGTTGCTGTTTCCCTTTTGCTGTGTATCTCAACGGCGCTGGGTTCATAATCATTTGCAAAACGTCGCTGGTGGATGAAACCGGTTTTAGCGTTCAAAAACATAGTTAAACTAATGCCGTGGTATGTTTCCAATTGGTTACAACATGCGGATACCATAGAAACTCATGTTAAAATGTAATCCTTAAATTCACATAATTTAACTTCCAATAGTCTTTTCCTGTGTTTTTGTATGATTTTTATACGATAACTTTAATCATGCTACCGTGCACGCCGTTGTGCTCTCTAGCAGATGTGCATTTGTCTCTATGTTAAATAGTAGCATCATAGACCGCACAGTAATTTTTATGACACTGTACATGTTTGTATTACATCTGACGAGTTACTCAGTGTAACGAAACTCTAATGCTATGCTCATTCACTTTCTTTTCTTTTTATAAGGTAAATATTCTAAGTACGTAGAAGTATTTGCGAACAATATTTTTTCTGTCTATTTTAAATATGAAAATCATGAGTTAGCATTCGAGACAGAGCATCTTTTTATGAATGTGCGATCAAGACAAATTTTATATTAAAGATCATGATAAAGTACTCCAGAAACTTTGATCGTGTCAGGTGTCATAGAAATGTAGTTAACGTCCCTTCGAGGGTTCTAGTCTAAATGTCACCAAGTGTCTGGCCATTCGTTATCTGGTGGCGATGATGGGGGGAGGAGGGGGGGGAGAACCTGCATCCGTAAGTGTCAGTTCTAAGTGGCATGTAAGTTGCTCCTACATAGACTAGTATCATTTGTGGTCGTTCCTTGTGACTGTCGGAAGATATCTTTTGCTTGTTTCTTTAATGGAAATTTAAAATAACTCGACGGGTTAAATGAACAGCGCAATTCACGCCAATGTGTACTGAGACCCACCATTTACTTTGGCAAATTTGTTACAGAAACACGATGGCACGTTAGCATTGCGTCCGCCAGAAGAAAATTAATATCTGCCTCTCACTTTTTTTTCATGTGGCGCTCACACGAGCTTCTAAGCGATGGTGAAGGATACCTGACAAGAAAATATGAAGATTAAACGCTACATAAAAACACGAAACCTAAGGGTAGGTGTTTTATCGCAACTTGGGGAGTTCTGATGCAGTACAATAGCTGTAAGAGAACACTATCATTAGGCTGGTGACAGAAATGCAAGCGACTACAAATCTATGTAGCCAAGACGAACCCATTTCTGTTAATACTATTAAACTTTGTCAATCAAACTGTTCTGTGTTGTTGTTAATACATAAACTGTCCGACGTTTCGGCCACTATTGTAGACGGCCTGTCTCAGGGCTTTATGCTGAGCTACACTGCCTAATAAGAGAGACATTAGATAGCAGACAGCGCGCAAAGCGACTTACACGTGCGAGCGGGGCACCGCGGTGGTCGTACGCACACTGAGCGCGGGCACGCCGCTGCCCACACCTGATAACGAGTACGCAGTGCTACGTCACAACTACCGTCCGTTTCTGATTCGCCTGTTTCAACCAATGGCAAGACGTAATCTAAACACCAGTGAGACACGTCTTTACCCACCAATGACAAGGACCCACCAATAACGAACGCCTAACATCCCTTCTGCCCTCAAGCGCCCCATCAAATTACGTAAAGCAGCTTCCTCCGCTGCTATATAAGATCTAAAGTCTCTCACATTCAACAGTCTAGCTTAATACAAAGCCCCGAGGAAGATCTTTTGCAGTAGTGACTGAAATGTCGGACAGTTTTATGTATTGACAGTGTTGTCGACAGCGCTAAAGAATTTTATTGAGAGTGACAGCGGCTGCAGAAACCTACACTTACACTGTTGAACTCTTTTTAAATTTTTTTAATTAAAATGTCCGTACGCTACTGCATGCTACTGGCACATATACTGAGTCCAAACTGTCAGGTCAGCACCCAGGGTGTTTCATAACAGTTACCAAGTCTGTAGACGGACTCGAGAGTCCCTATACAATGTACTCATCACTGTCACATTAAGGGTGATAAAGCCCATAATCAATCAAAGTTAAATTTCAAATTAACCTCATCTTTCGAGTGTCGTTCATTCACGACAATAAAAAGTGCTGTATGTTCGTTAAACCACTAATAAATCCATTTCCCGAGGGTTGCGACTCATGAAAAGCTGCAAGATTCTAACCAGCAATTACTATTGAATAACAGCGCAAGTTCTCATAACCGGAGGGAGGAAAGTAAAACCCGTTAAATATTATCGGAGACTGAACTAGGTCACTGAAAAATTTACAAGCGCTGAGAGCACACACATGTAAAACAGTGTGTCAGCCGGGAATGTGCTGCTGAGTGACACGCGAACCGACATGGATCCTGCCAAGTTCGTGGCCCCAAACGTAAAGTTCCACTGCATTTTTTTCTTTTTTTATCACGCAAAGGGTAGAGCCCGTCCACGCCCACAATGACGTAGTGACCATCTCATAAAAACTACTGTCACCTCCATATTTGTTACTTACTACACGAGGACTTCATGGAATGTGGGGTTGTGATGTTATCCGTATATCTGGGCAAGATTACCCACTAATACGGTCGCATCGAAGAGATAGATAGTGGACGAAAAGCGAGCGAAGGGCAGCGGTTTCAAGGGCAGAGGTGAAAATGTGTCAAGGAAAGCGCCAAGGGCAAAATACTTCTGCGATTGTTTGGAAGGGTAGTAAGAGCAGTAGCGAATTGCTTGCTGTCAGTGACAGAGCTTGCGAAGATAGGGTGGTTGTTAGTTTTGGGTATCGTGCAATGCCCGGTACTGATGTCATAGCTTAGGTCGACATAAAGAGTTTTCGAGAAGGGGTACCGCTGGGACTGGGCACCTGCGAGGTATCCTGGGCCATCTGCAGTGTCTGGCCCTTTGACAGGTCGATTGGTCGTAAATCGATTAAGGTATAAGGGCTTTAGCTAGGTTTGTTTGCTTTTAGTGTGCAGTTCCGCTTCCCTGCGTTGCCGATTGGTCGACTATTTTACACCTCGTGGTGCCCGTCAATTTTGTTGTGCCACAGGGGTTCGCCAGTATTTGTCATGTTTGTGTGTTCGTGTTATACATAGGCGGTTAATTGTGCCCAGGTAGTAGTGTTCCACTGCAGCCTCTGGTAGCCGCGAGCTGTACTTACGGTAATGACTAGTTGTTGCACTCCAAATTATATACCTTTACACAAACTGATCAAACATATCCAGACAGCTATTAGTGGACACTAACATGGGCTGTGTCCACTATTCGCCCTCATGACGGCTTGTAATCCACTGGTGATATTTTCACTGAGGTGTCTGAATGTCTGGGGAGAAATGGCAGTCCGTTATTCCTCAAGATCGGGAAACCGGAGAAGGAAGTTAGAAGCTGGCGTGTGGGGCGAAGCCGATGTACAAACTCAACACAAAGATGTTCCATTGTGCTCAGGTAAGGACCCACGGGAGACCAGGCAATTGTCAGGAATGTTACTGTCCACAGGCCACTGCATGATAGATGCTACTTTACTACAGGTTGCATTGTCCCGCTGATCGAACACATACTGCTGTCAAACGAGCTGTAAAATTCGTTCATATTATTCCGCATTTAGTATTGACTTAAGCACAATTAGCGGAACACGCCCTAACCACGAGAAACACCCCCATGCAGTCACAATACTTCCTCCAAATTTAAATATTCGCACTACACATGATGGCAGGCAATTTTCTCTAGGCGTTTCCGAACCCAAACCTTTCCATCCGACTGCCACAGGATATAGCGTGACTCATTGCTCCTAGTCAGTGTAAATCGCTGTCCATCCAGTTCTCAGTCGCAGTACCAGCAGTCGTCTTGCACAGCCATTTAAGAGTTGAAACGTACGAGTCGTATTTGTTTCTCAGTCGACATTCAATGTCACTGAGCTCTTGTGTCTGATCCATTCTGCGATTATTGCTTCCCTACTGACAACACAATACTCTCCACCTGCAATCATACTAGCTGGTACGCTTCGCGTGACATTTGGTGATCAATTCCACATCACGTTAGGTGTCCATATACTTATGATCAAATAAAATTACATACGCAGATTCACGTTTTCGAGTTGATTAAACGAATCATGCTGGATGCTGTACGTTGAATGATTCGTTCCTAACTAAAAATTAATTGACTAGCATAATATCGCAATTTCAATAACTAACCATCAAGGCCTACAATTCATAGTTCCCAATTACAGGAGCACATCACGTTCATGTAAAGTTAGCTGCTACTTCCGCTGGTACAGTCCGATTTCCAGTACTTTCAACACAACTTCAGTCACGGCCAATTTTGATATTCAACACATTCGCCTTAGCAATAGCAATTCTTTTTTAGTAACGGCTATGGCCAATTTCGGGCGGGGGATACTTATGCCAACCTTAGAAAAAAATTTAAACATTCGTTAACTGTTGTTGACTCATATTAACAACAAAGTTTTTATAAAGGTACTGATGTATAACTACGTTCTAGAACTTCTTAGCATACACTTAGCAATATTAATGCCATTTTTAATGTGTACGACTAGTGGGTCGGGGGGTTATTTTATGACCTCAACAAAAAATTTTAAAAATATTCATTTCATTAATTACAGTTGACTTTTATTCACTGCATACTTTTTAAAGAGATATTAATATGTGCATATGGTCGTGAAGCTGGAAATACTGAATATGACATTCATTGTGAATCATTACATCTACTGCTAAGACAGTTTTTGGGTTTCGTTTGACTGATGGATAAAAATTTAAAGCAAAATTTTAGAATATAAACTACCTGACTACATTACAATATTTTCAAAAGATGGATACAAAATGCCGCCTCCAACACCCTTGGTATCGCGAAGGTTAATCGGCAAGAATTAACGAAATACATGACAAAAAATGTAGATTGATTAGATTTGTTTTAATCTGGAAAGCAAACCAACCGTAGTTTCTGCCTCATGTTCCCAAGACCGAAACTGAATTTATTGTGTGGTGTCTGTCCTTGTCACTCCCGTACAGCCAGCCAGCACACTTAAACACAGTAGTATGAGTCCCTCCATAGGGAACAGCGAAAGTGGTTGCTGGACAGGGAAGTGTAGCAGCTAAACCGCTCCCCCTTCCCCCCCGTTCTTCACACTTCTGTGAAGTTTGGAAAGAAGTGGGAGATGAGGTACTGGCGAAAGTAAAATTGTGAAGACTGGTCGTGAGTTGTGCTTGGGTAGATTAGTAGGTAGAGCATTTGCCTGCGAAAGGCAAACAAACTGGGTTCCAGTCCCAATGAGGTGCACGGTTTTAATCGGCAGGGGAGTTTCGTATCAGTATACACTCTGCTGCAGAGTGAAAATCCATCTGGAAACATTCCCCCAGGTCTGTCAGTCTAACGTCTAATACAACATGTCCTTCACTTCTTAAAATATCTGTTAGATTTCAGCCATAAACGAGAAAAATGGTGAATATCGGCTCCACTTCCTACAGTCAGCAAAGACAGAAACACAGCTTTTCGCCCTGCGTCACACTTCTTACATTTAGTTTCAAAACTTGACGCGTTAGAGGTACGATTCAGAGTCATTTTGATGACCCATTCTATTTCTTTAAATGGTTACTCGATCCGTTTTTTTTAATAATTACCCATTCCTTTTTTGAAGAAAAAGGACAGTGATCAATTCTGAATTTGTAAATGGCTACCCTCACCATTTCTTTAAGCAGTGCCCTACACTGAAAGGCAAATATAGCATTTTATGTAAAATATCTTATACCATTTTATGTAAATATCTTTGACTTTCATGGAAATTATGAACATGATACCAATTATCACATCATTTTAATATTACGTTGATCAAATACAGACATATGTATGTATATGCAAATATCAATGACTGCCATGAAAATAATGGAAGTTGACGCCATTTTTACGGATAGTTTTGATATCACATTGCTTAAAAACACAGGTACGTATGTGTACAGAATTACATTAGACCTTCTCCGAAATAATGCATATCTTGACTTTGGTACCTATTCAAGTAAAGTTTATGTAGTTCCTTACTGCATAGCTTCGAACTTGCCGACATTTTAATACATTTTACTGTCTCATTGTAATACTACCCTGTGACTGCCTGGAGAGGAGGAGGGGAGATGGTACGAAACACAGTTGTGCTAGTTCTACCATCTTTAATTTTTTCACGCTAGCACAAGTGGTTCGGCTATTTTGGATTATAATTGGCTTTAGAGGAGAGAAGGAGGCTTAATGATAAAATTGCCACTCCATGTAGGCAGCCCGCTCTAACACTTCCATTTTCTTAGTGCCAAATGGCCTCTATCTTGGAGTGTCACGTCAGTGGTATCACATACTTCCACATTGTATTTAAGTGCAAAGTGGGCTAGTATGCCCATAGATGCGAGGGTAGGAACTTAAATAGTGACAACTATTTATTCACAACCGATACAAAAGAGTTAGATGTTTACACCTGTTACTGTCCTTCAAAGTAGTCACCAGCGTTGTGTAGAACCCGTTGCCAGCGATGTGGAAGGCGTAGTATACCGTTAGCAGCGCCTGTTCTGTTGATGGTGCGAATGGAGCGGTCTAAAGTTATGGTGATTCTCGTGTACGCCTGTGATGGTGTTTTCCTAACGCATCACGTTCCTCCACGGCAGATGGTCAATGCACAGTATTACAGTTCGTTTTTGGAGCATCACCTGCGACCAGCTTTGCGAAAGAAGTGGCGACACTTTCTGCGCAACCCACCCATCATTTTGCACGACAATGTGCGGGCGTATACAGCGCAAGCTGTGGCTACTCTGTTCAGTCTATGGGAGTGGGAAGTACTGTACCATCCACAATACTCCCCGGACTTAAGTCCTTGTGACTTTGACTTAATTCCGAAAATGAAGGAACCACTTCGTGGCATTCGCTTCAGAACTGTTCCAGAGATTCTACAGGCAGTAGACCGCTCCATTCGCACCATCAACAGAACAGGCTCTGCTAACGGTATACTACGCCTTCCACATTGCTGGGAACTGGTTCTATACAATGCCTGTGACTACTTTGAAGGACAGTAACAGGTGCAAACATGTAACTCTTTTGTATCGGTTGTGAATAAATAATTGTCACTATTTAAGTTCCAACCCTCGCATTATACTTATGGTTAGCTGGCTTTATAAACTTACGTATTTTACTAATTTTTTAGATTTCACTGTGGAAATTATTATACAATTTTATTCCCTAACAGAAAATGCTGTTTTTAGGTTTTGTTTGTTTTTCTTTGGTAAATGTAATTACGAAGTGGCTGGTGATTTAAAGAACTAATAGTGAAACACATCATACAAAGTGGCCTTAATTCAGCATACATATTTGTTGCTCAATAAAGTTTTAATTTGTCCTACATCAGGTGCAACTGCCACAAAAAGATCGTTACATGGGATGTTGATCGAACTAACTGTCTATGGCATCGGGAGTATTATACTCTATTTGTTATACTGTAATACATTCAGACAATTGAGTTAGGTACACATTTTATGTATCTGTATGGCCTGTTCCTTAAAAGATACTTAACGACAGAAGGAGTGGACATATGGCTGCAGCTTGTTTCACACTACCGTCTACGTGTAAGTCGTTGCTGAGCCGTGCTGACCCCGGCTTGTGCGTTGCTTTAAAACTTGGCTGTTACTCTGCGTTTGGTTTCCCGCGGTTATTGCGGTTATGCCGTGGTTCTTCCTCTTTTTACGTGTGGCAGCAGCGGTGTGTATCGATATTTGCACCGTATACTATCTTCGGTCTGGTGTCCATAGTTCCGGCTTGGCGGTGTGAAGCCAATCGGTCGGTTGGAGCGGATTAGCAAGCAAGTGTCTGCGTGGCACATTCGGCCGGGCCCGCTGTCGGTCTCTGTACAGTGTCGGAGCATGTGGAGGCTGTTCCGAGTGCTACGAGGTCCGTGGCTCATTGACCCAGCACATGAAAGTTGAGTGGTGATTTAATTACCGAAGCCACGTCTGTTCACGTTGTTCCCTTGGTTGGTGGTTCGCTGTTGGTGGTATTCCTGGGAGCAACAGCGAGTGTTCGAGTTGGAGAAGATTTAGCCGCCGTGTGGTGGAATTAACTATATTTGTCGGTTTGAAATTCAAGTGCACCAGCGGAATTTTCTGCCTTGTGGCCGTTAGCATTCCGGTTACCTGCCCAAGTCGCTGACGTAAATTCAGGCAGTGTCCTTTCCTCACCTGTTGTCACTGTCCAACATGGTGTGTAGTTTTTCACAGCTTAATGTATTTTTGGTTGTGGGCGGCTATGTCTGTAACTTTTTGGCTTTGGAATTCTCGTATACTGGTCGGTGGTTAGCAAGTGGTCTTGTCGATGGGTCCCTGACTTTCTCTTGGTTGTGTTACCGGCGGATCGAGTATAGTTGGACCGACTTCTTGTCTAACCTAAGCGAATTTTAAGATTTCAAGGGCAGACCGAGCCCCCTGGAAACTTATGAGCACCGTTGCCTATACTGCCTTTCGTGTTGGCGTTTAAGTGTGTATTTTTAATGGTTCATTGCCGATGGTTGCAAATCTTATGCTTGTAATTGTGTTTTAAAATCAAAGGCCTTCAGCAGTTTTAAAAGTAAGTTTTTCTAAATTGGGCAAGTCTTACATTGTCTGAAGATAAAGCTTGGGCCTTTTGCCTGTTGAAAATTTATTATATTGTTTTAAAGCATCGGCCTTCAGCCGCTTTAAGTTTTAAGGATCCTACTTATCAAGTATCACCCTTTGGAAGATAAAGCTGTGGGCTTTCTGCCTGTTGAGAATTTATTGTAGTGTGTTGTTTTTAAAAGCACCGGCCTTCAGCCGCTTTAAGTTTTAAGGTTCCTACTTATCAAGTATTACATTCTTTCAAGATAAAGTTGTGGGCCTTCCGCCTGTTGAAAATTTATCGTAGTTGTATTGTTCTTAAAATGATGGGCCTTCAGCCACTTTAAAATTTTCGATTCTTACTTATCAAGTCTACATCACTTGGGCTTAAATACTACTTAAGGTTAAAGCCTGGAGCCTTCTGTCTCAAAAAAAATATTTATAGTTGTTGTATTTAATTCATGGGCCTTCAGCCGTTTTAGAATTAAAGGCGTTTTCTGTCGATAGTCAAGCTTAGAAGTTGCGCTGTAATGTTTGGACAACTACATAAAGTGTTATGTTTGGAGAGTAACTTACAGCCGCTCATTCTGGCTCCCTTCCACAGTTCCTACTACTTGTCCTGTCCTGCGGGTTTAGCAGGGCGTCTCAGCTGCTTTCAGGCATTTTATTCAGGTTACTGCAACTGCAATTGTAAGACCCTTAAGATTCTAGTATATGAGCAGTAGGGTACTCAGGCTCCCAGGACACTTTTGATATCAAATTGATATGTAAATTTATTCAGTTGATCAATTATTACTCCCACCCCCACCCCTATAACAGTCCCACCACCCACTACCACCTATACCCCCACCCCAAATCCACCACATCCCCAGGTGACATCATGTGTTTCCCTCAGCCTGCACATTGCTCCCCAACGCCTCCTCCTCACCTATTCCCATTGGTGGGAATTGCAAATATGATAGCAATTTCGAATTATGGCGAAAATATCGAAATTTGGTGGAAATTTCTTTTTCCCACCACTACCCTGACATCCCACCTCTCCCCCATTTCACAAAAGAAGTGGTCTGAAATTCAAAATGATGTTGCTGTTTCCAGGACTCGAACTCTGGTCCTTTTGGACAGAAACCCCAAGTGCACCCACAACACAAGGAAACTGTCCAGATGCAGGAGAGGAAGGTTAGGTTAGTGTATTTTATTTATTTTGAACTACAGATTGGTCTTAATTACATAATTAATCGTAGAGATCAGTCCTAATTACACAACTACATGCATAGCACTACGTAAGTAATGCAGAAAATAGCAATAGGACTCAAAAATTTTCATACAACTGATGTTATCTCTCTGGGAAAAGATTTCACAATTCCACTCAACAGAGAGGAGTTTAATAAGTGTATTACTTGTAAGCTTGCAGCTGAGGACTGTATCTATCGCTGTTTGGCATCAGAGTTCGCTACAGATGCCTGCTCGACAATCACATTACAGCCCAGGCAATCGAAGCAAATACATGCTACTGCAGCTGATGGAAAACGCTTCACTGTTTTAATTACACAATGAATTGGTCGTGAAAAGAAAAACCAGCACTCATAATCAATGGGGAAAAATGTAGTTCCTAAAGATGGCAGAGGGGTAGCAGTTGAACATGCATTTTCATCATAGTACAGCTAAGAACTAGCAAAATTGTAGGCACTCCCACCTCCTATAATTCACTCCCATACCTCCCTCACCCCTCCTTCCACCTTTGCGAGGTGGGGGGGGACACACACAAGCGCTTTCAACTGCTACAGTGTGCCATCTGTGGCAAACTGCCATTCTCCTTGGCCGCTGGCTGCACCCAGCCTTGAGGTGATGGTCTAGGCATCGGCCCTTCGCAAACATAAAAGGATGTAAAGCCAACTACACAGTATGAGATAACTCAGGACCATCCCAAGTACAAACTTTTTGTTCATCTAAAATGTAGCTGCACTGCACTGCCCCTCACACTGCCCCTTCTGTTGTGGGGCAGCTGCCCTGATGGCCTCACACACAGAAGGCCCACCCCAGAAAGTGGCTACCTTTCTGAACGTGAAAACGCTTCACTGTAACAATAGTATTTAATGTCAAGGCACTTCTTGTATGCGAGCATGTTTTAAAAAGGAAAACACACTCCGTATAGTTTTTACGTTTGCTGCAGGATACAATGTGCATCTTATTATTTTGCGACACCTAACGAAGTGAAAAAAAACTACAGCTCCGACATCGATCATAGATGACCAGACTGCTGAGGCTTATACATGTGCAACCAGCATAAAACTGAGGGAAAAATACTTGCACTATGTTGCTGCGATAACTACTGATTACCGCAGAATGTTCTAATTATATCGAAATCATCATTGGAGTAAAGATAAAGCGAGAATTTAAACTCCAAAGAAAATACATTTGTGTTAAGCAATATTTTTCAGCTTGCTCGACAAATTACACAACCTGAGAGCCTCACGTTCAAATCGGTGTCTGTAAAAAAAACTGTTATGTGTGTGTGTGTGTATTACAAACATTTCAGACACGTGAAATAACATTACAGAATACAGCCCTTCGCTCCATTTGCTCCACGTCAGAGAAAACACAATCATTTTACATTCGACAATAACAAGCTATAATTGAAGAGTACGGTGCTCTTTTGTACACTATGGCAGGACCCGTTTTGCCAGTGTAATGTTATATCACACTGGCGTTTAGAAACAATTCATGAGAGTCTATCTTGTAGTAGAAACTCCTATAAGATTTTACTGTGTCTATCTCTTCCGATACATCGAAAGTACATACTGTCTGCATGCTTACATGTGACATTTTTACTCCATAACTGCCCTCTACTGACCTGTCTGTAAAGATACTGTCATAGAGCAACTATCATTTGCAATAGCAGCACATTTTTGCGTTCTAGTTTTATCAGCAATTTGATCATGTCAACTTGTTTCACACAACATACTCACATGTCGGGAAAAACACTATCATTTCGATGTTCTACAACGAGCTATAATTAAGGTGGTGTCTACTTTATAATTAGAGATTATGGAGTATGAGATAACATAGGACTTGTGGTAAGACGTATTTTTAAACACACAGTCGCGATGATAATAATAAAAACAGTTGTGATTCCATGAGAATAGATACAGTGGAGTTCTGTTGGTTTCATGAGCAAAATTGGTGTAGTTTTGAGAGACCTATATGCATGCAAACTTTAATCAGTTATACCACTCCTTATAATAGAACCTCCTATAAGATTTTACCATATCTCTCTGTCTCCTGATGTATCAAAAAACAAATATCATCTTTGTGTTGACACCAAGCACATTACATACATACGTATCACTCCACTGTAGCTGGCGGGCAGTGGTCGAAGTCTCTTGCGCAGATCTGCACAAAGTTTTTCAACTATACTAGAGGAAGACCATATCCAACAGACTATCAATCACGGGAGAGGGTTCCTCTGTTATTCCTTCATAAGCAATTTAGTATATTGTTTTGTGTTTTTTGTTGTTGTAACAGTTCCAAGCAGTATACAATTACAGCTTTGTGCACTGCCACTTTTTCTGTTATGTCCTAAAGGTCTGTGTCACGTGCTAAACCGACATCATTACGTTTCAATCCATTGGCTCTTACAGAAAGCTGAACACCACATGGTGTAACTATGCAGCTACCACCACATACAGGTTGGTAGAAATAAAATGCACAGGTGATGTTACCCAATGACAAACGTCGGGAATACATCGCAACATGTTAAAACTGGAAGAGCTTGCGGGATTGTAGAACATTTGCAACAGCTATCAGAGGGTGGTACCCTGTACAGTTAATCTCATCTTC
Organism: Schistocerca americana; assembly: GCF_021461395.2. Classification (NCBI taxonomy): domain Eukaryota; kingdom Metazoa; phylum Arthropoda; class Insecta; order Orthoptera; family Acrididae; genus Schistocerca; species Schistocerca americana. The sequence continues at coordinate 207,317,406 of NC_060120.1, forward strand.
CACAGTGATGGGATAGTGGATGCCTCAGCGTTCTGTTTCGAAGAGCATTGTTCCCTCATTTTTCAGTCATGTACATTACTACTGTTCTGGTGTTGACCCTCTCTGGAAGGTGTTTTCACAGTACATGTGAGGCACTAATAATAAAAAAGGTACTGTTATCTTATTGGTGAAAAAAAAAACATCTGAAGGGTATTGCAGCATATAGAAATAGGATTAGTCTGCAGAATTGAGGAACGCATCTAAATAACTGGGAAGGTGATGACCCCAATGTTTAATACTATGCTCCACACTGACAGCAGATATCCAGTGTTCCGCCAAGTCTCTTTCCATCTCAACCAATTTTTATTTTAATCGTGTCAGAAGCATCGTACATAAAATTAGAATTATTGACACATACATATCAAGTATATAACAAATACAAAAAGAGTATAAAAGTATACAGATATATAAAAATCGTTCAAATGGCTCAGAGCACTATGGGACTTAACATCTGTGGTCATCAATCTCCTAGAACTTAGAACTACTTAAACCTAACTAACCTAAGGACATCACACACATCCATGCCCGAGGCAGGATTCGAACCTGCGCCGTAGCAGCCGCGCGGTTCCGGACTGAAGCACCTAGAACCGATTGGCTACAACGGCCGGCACTAATGGCATAGAAATTGATCTAAAATTATCTGCATTATTCCATTCTACCTTTTTATAAAGCGTCTTTACTACTGAGTACTTTAATCGCTCAGGAGACTGACTACTCCTAAAGGAAAAATTACAAATATGGCTAAATACAGGGCTAACATGTGCAGCACAGTACTTTAATATTCTGCTACACACTCCATGATAACCATGAGAGTCCTTAGTCTTCAGTAATTTAATTACTGACTCAATTTCCCTCGTGTCTGTATCACAGAGGAGTATTTCAGACATCAATCTCGGAAAGGCATTTGCCAAGAAAGTTATATCATTTCCTGTATAAACTAAATTTTTATTTAATTCACCAGCAATGCTCAGAAAAGATTGATAAATACTATACATATATCTGATTTATCAGTAACAGAAATATTTTTATTGCGAACTGACTTTATATCGTCGACCTTGTGCTACTGACCAGACACCTCCTTCACAACTGACCACGTAGTTTTAATTTTATCCTGTGAATCTGCGGTTGACACCTACTACATTCCACGTCTCGTGAAAAACAGGGCGAGCTGTGTCTGTAACTGCCATTCAGAAAAGACTGTTCCGCATCAGTCTTACCCACGGCATCCATCCAAATGTACAAGATGTCTCCAGATCAGTGCATATCGAGGTGGGTAGCACCTCTTATCGGTGTGTAGTAGAACTGGGAGTGTTCAATCATATAACGGATGGTTAAGAATAAACGTGTGGTTTATACACGATGGAGCTCCAGACAGGCGGGGTTTGAAACATTTCATGTATATCAACTGTGCTATCAATTCTGAAGTATTATTACACTGTCTGGAGTCACTGCCAGGAAGGTACCAGCATGAGAGAAATGATTACAGGGCATAAACACGCATTTCTGTAGCTACAACGTTCTGCACCTAAAAATGCTATATTGTTAAAGCCACATGGTTTCTGAGGTATTAATCATGTGGAATGCAACGCTCTTAACACTCCAATGCTCGATATATTTGTCTGACATCGGACAGTTACTCTGCAAGTTTCCTACCCCAACCACTAATTCGACAAACTTTAAAATGATAAAACTACTTCCTTTTGCACTACTCTGGTGACCTAGGAAGGCATCGTCAGTGTATAACCACTGCTCGAGCAGCTTAAAAACCAACTAGAGCGAAGACAGGACACTGCTGTCTGTCTCTTATGAAATTAATGGTTTTTATATGTCTTTTTAAGGGGGATTGGAACACCCTATACCGACATCGTAAAATTTAATGACTTGGCTTCAATGTAATTCCGGAACCTCTGTTGCCATTGACATGAAACTTTTACAGGACATTAAACTGTATGTTCTAAGTTTACTGAACTACAATAATTTCATTTCAGCCACTGCTTTCGGAAATACAATTTTTTAATTACACAGTTAAAATTTTGTGTACTTTTTTGTACGTTATCCTATATAATTTTAGTTGTACATAACATTATGTTCTTCTGTTAGTTCAGTAGATTCAGTATATATATATATATATATATATATATATATATATATATATATATATATATATATATATATATATATTATTACTCCCTAAAATTTGAATACTCTATTCGAAGTGATTTTCGAGATTAAGTGAAAAATACAACAGGAAATTTAAATTCTCATGAACGGCTTCTGAAGTTTCGAAAGCCTGTAATTCACTTAATATACGCTAATTTTTTATTTTTAGTCACTCAGAGGCACCCTGCACCATAGTGTGTATCATACTCTTGATCTTTTTCCAAGTTTTTTCTTTTTTTCTTCTTTCTGGACTCCTTAGTGGCCAAGTGTGCTGCATACTCTGCTTTATCAATGTAAATCTTGTCCACTTTTCAGGTTGTCTGATGCAGTTTCCTCCAGCATTAATTCGCACATGCTGTACCACTTTTACGCTACCAATGTTGCCATCAATAAACGCAATAACAACATCACTGAGCCCCCACTTTATTGTCTTCATTTCAACAAAAACACTTTTTGGTAAGGCGGTCCATATACGTTTATTGAACGACTCATTGGGATTTTGAGTCTCACCATGCAGACACTTCAGTAATCCAGGATTTTCCAGGTCTCTGTAAATAAGTTTATGATATCCATGACTGCCGCTGGGATGGAATGATAATGGCTGTATGAACTGTTTCAGTAGTGGGCATTGCGGTAATTGCACCATGAATCAGGTCCTGGAGGACAAAGGTGGCGTACATGTTTTTCATTCCCTTTACAGCAGAGCCATATATCAGGGGAGAAACAATGTAACAGCCCCCATAACGTAGGCAAAATTCACGATAATCTGATGGTAAGACTAAAAAATGACGAGATCTAGCTAGCTATATGAAAATATGGCTTACCATTGTGAGATCACACTGGTTCGTTACACTGTTTCACTTACGCGCCTTTTAGTCTTCACTGTGTGATAAAGAATGTTAGCATTATTAGCAGAAGATGACAGGTGTTTTGTACAACAAGATAAAGTTAATGATTATGCACTGCGCTCACTGTACTCTTTGACTCACTTTTCGATTTTAATCGAATTAAGATATATTTTTGACAAAATAATAGAGACAGTTTAGACTTAGACTAATGTTGTTTACTTTTGTGCAAAGGTCAAACTATTCTTGTCGACAAGTGCACTTTAAGCTGTAAGTTACATCAGTAGTAACACCTGTAAGTGTTCTGTCGTGTTATAGAACAAACTTTTATGTATTTCGATAAATAATACACACAGTTTTGGTTTTATTAAAGTTGTGTACCAAGATCGTACTAAGTTCGTCGACAAGTGTCATTTAACCTGTAGGTTAAATTAATAGTGGGCCACATCTATTTTCCTAACAGTACAGAACAATCAGGCTTGGTGGGAATGCCATGTCTATTTTGTACTCGAAATATTAGATATTTTGATAAATCATTTTATTTTAGTCCAAAGATCGTATTTTGGTTCACCATTAGAGATCTGAAATTGTACTTACATACTGTGACAAGCAACCTGTATGTGTGGTTTGTTCTAGAAATCATTAGGTATATGATGAGCACTTTTAGTTTGATGCAAAGATCGTCTTTTCAGATACCAAACTTTCACCTCAGTGTGGAAGTTTGTTCCACCAATGCCTTTGGTGGTGTGGGCATTTTGTGTGTTTACAAGTCATATTTGGAACATTATGAAGGCATGTATCTGTACTACGAAAATGTGTAGTTTAAGTGATACACTTTGTTAACTATATAAACAAAATGCAACATTTTTAGTATGGTTCCGTCTGCTAAAGTGTCGGAAAATGTAACGTTGGTGGATGACTATGCCACCACAGGTAGGCTCTAGTTCAAATGTGACGAAATCTATATTAGCTAGTCAGTAACACCAATTATATTTTTCTAGTGTAGAACATGAACCTTATTCATCGTGCTTTGTGAGGTGATGCGTTACTGAAAAACTTCTGAAAAGTCAAGGCAACGGATTTGTGTGCCACAACTAAAATAGCTCCAAGTATGCCTACATATTACAGAAAATTGAGACATGGAACAGACTTTCTCCTCTGTGTGGAACCTTGTCCAACATTTTCTTTGATCATTTTGTGTGTTTACATATCGTATTTTGCTCGTTACGATTAGATCTCGGTATTATTTAACAGCTGATTAGGGCAAGAAAAGGGAATACACGCTGAAATGCTTTTGTAAACCCTCTGCGCCGTAGTTCCAATCAGTAAATGTCGCAGCCTTTCTTAAAAGATCATATTCGTGCACAGCCTCATGTGTACCCAAAAACTAATTGTTTAGCATGTAATTTTTAGCAATATGTGCTGTATGTTGTTATATGACAATTAGGCATGGCAATAACAATTTGTCAGTTAATTTGAGAGTCCACAGTCAAGTGACAAGCATCGCACATTAATTGAGCTGTTCCATTTGCTGACAGTTACAGAACAGTGATTCGGACTGCCTACTTTTTTGCATGTTTGCATGCTGAGATTTGTATTGTAAGTAACATGTGTTTTGCACTGCTTAGGCCTGGTCAGTTCGTGTTTGGGCAGAAGCTCGTTTAGGTCTGCTTAGGAATGATTAGCCACATGTGTTTCGTATAGTTGGATCACGTTTTTCTAGTGCAGAACTAATCTTCCTTCCCCCTAAAATGATGCTTTGTAGGGTGTAGCATTACTGAGCAAAATCCAAAGTGTGGTCTTCGTAACACTGCCTGAACAATGTTTAAAACTGAAATTCTGTGCTTGCGTGTGTGAATTTAATTCATCTTACACTAAGTGTGTGGTGTATTAATCGGAATAAGCTTGTTCACATGAGTTGTTCAACGTGTAAGTTAGATCCTTTATCCCTAGCTACCCCAGTATTGTCACACTTTTATCTGTTTTTAATTAATAGCATTATACTGGCCAATTTTTAGAGGAATGTTTTGTGACTGTAAGGTGTTATTTGACATGTTTTCCATTCTGATTTTTGTTTTTCTGTATCACGTCAGCTGTTTGTACATATGACATCTAATGTTTTAGATAAAATCACATTTTATTCTAACAGGGGATTTTTTTTATTCCATTAAAATTACTTATTTTGTATCATGTGTATAATTACTACACACTGCGTTAGAATAGATAACAGCATATGTTAACTTAAAATGCTAATAATAAGGGGACTGATGACCTCAGATGTTAAGTCCCATAGTGCTCAGAGTCATTTGAACCAGCTAATAATTGTTACAAAGCACAACACATGTGTGACAATTTAATTTCGCTTCGCTGGTTCCACTGCATGAAGTTCCTTCTGACAAGGGGCAAAACTTCTCGTCTCTGATTGTCTGCCTTCGCAACTGCTATCTCTGTTTTGCATAATGTTTGCGTTTCGCCTTCCGAGGTGAAACCGTTCTACTTGTTCTTCAGTGACAGTGTCCAGGTTTGCAGGCAAAAAATCTACATCTACATCTACATTTATACTCCGCAAGCCACCCAACGGTGTGTGGCGGAGGGCACTTTACGTGCCACTGTCATTACCTCCCTTTCCTGTTCCAGTCGCGTATGGTTCGCGGGAAGAACGACTGTCTGAAAGAATCCGTGCGTGCTCTAATCTCTCTAATTTTACATTCGTGATCTCCTCGGAAGGTATAAGTAGGGAGAAGCAATATATTAGATACCTCATCCAGAAACGCACCCTCTCGAAACCTGGCGAGCAAGCTACACCGCGATGCAGAGCGCCTCTCTTGCAGAGTCTGCCACTTGAGTTTATTAAACTTCTCCGTAACGCTATCACGGTTACCAAATAACCCTGTGACGAAACGTGCCGCTCTTCTTTGGATCTTCTCTATCTCTTCCGTCAGACCGATCTGGTACGGATCCCACACTGATGAGCAATACTCAAGTATAGGTCGAACAAGTGTTTTGTAAGCCACCTCCTTTGTTGATGGACTACAATTTCTAAGCACTCTCCCAATGAATCTCAACCCGGTACCCGACTTACCAACAATTAATTTTATATGATCATTCCACTTCAAATCGTTCCGCATGCATACTCCCAGATATTTTACAGAAGTAACTGCTACCACTGTTTGTTCCGCTATCATATAATCATACAATAAAGGATCCTTCTTTCTATGTATTCGCAATACATTACATTTGTCTATGTTAAGGGTCAGTTGCCACTCCCTGCACCAAGTGCCTATCCGCTGCAGATCTTCCTGCATTTCGCTACAATTTTCTAATGCTGCAACTTCTCTGTATACTACAGCATCATCCGCGAAAAGCCGCATGGAACTTCCGACACTATCTACTAGGTCATTTATATATATTGTGAAAAGCAATGGTCCCATAACACTCCCCTGTGGCACGCCAGAGGTTACTTTAACGTCTGTAGACGTCTCTCCATTGATAACAACATGCTGTGTTCTGTTTGCTAAAAACTCTTCAATCTAGCCACACAGCTGGTCTGATATTCCGTAGGCTCTTACTTTGTTTATCAGGCGACAGTGCGGAACTGTATCGAACGCCTTCCGGAAGTCAAGAAAAATAGCATCTACCTGGGAGCCTGTATCTAATATTTTCTGGGTCTCATGAACAAATAAAGCGAGTTGGGTCTCACACGATCGCTGTTTCCGGAATCCATGTTGATTCCTACATAGTAGATTCTGGGTTTCCAAAAACGACATGATACTCGAGCAAAAAACATGTTCTAAAATTCTACAACAGATCGACGTCAGAGATATAGGTCTATAGTTTTGCGCATCTGCTCGACGACCCTTCTTGAAGACTGGGACTATCTGTGCTCTTTTCCAATCATTTGGAACCCTCCGTTCCTCTAGAGACTTGCTGTACACGGCTGTTAGAAGGGGGGCAAGTTCTTTCGCGTACTCTGTGTAGAATCGAATCGGTATCCCGTCAGGTCCAGTGGACTTTCCTCTATTGAGTGATTCCAGTTGCTTTTCTATTCCTTGGACACTTATTTCGATGTCAGCCATTTTTTCGTTTGTGCGAGGATTTAGAGAAGGAACTGCAGTGCGGTCTTCCTCTGTGAAACAGTTTTGGAAAAAGGTGTTTAGTATTTCAGCTTTACGCGTGTCATCCTCTGTTTCAATGCCATCATCATCCCGTAGTGTCTGGATATGCTGTTTCGAGCCACTTACTGATTTAACGTAAGACCAGAACTTCCTAGGATTTTCTGTCAAGTCGGTACATAGAATTTTACTTTCGAATTCACTGAACGCTTCACGCATAGCCCTCCTTACGCTAACTTTGACATCGTTTAGCTTCTGTTTGTCGGAGAGGTATTGGCTGCGTTTAAACTTGGAGTGGAGCTCTCTTTGCTTTCGCAGTAGTTTCCTAATTTTGTTGTTGTACCACGGTGGGTTTTTCCCGTCCCTCACAGTTTTACTCGGCACGTACCTGTCTAAAACGCATTTTACGATTGCCTTGAACTTTTTCCATAAACACTCAACATTGTCAGTGTAGGAACAGAAATTTTCGTTTTGATCTGTTAGGTAGTCTGAAATCTGCCTTCTATTACTCTTGCTAAACAGATAAACCTTCCTCCCTTTTTTTATATTCCTATTAACTTCCATATTCAGGGATGCTGCAACGGCCTTATGATCGCTGATTCCCTGTTCTGCACTGGAAGAGTCGAAAAGTTCGGGTCTGTTTGTTATCAGTAGGTCCAAGATGTTATCTCCACGAGTCGGTTCTCTGTTTAATTGCTCGAGGTAATTTTCGGATAGTGCACTCAGTATAATGTCACTCGATGCTCTGTCCCTACCACCCGTCCTAAACATCTGAGTGTCCCAGTCTATATCTGGTAAATTGAAATCTCTACCTAAGACTATAACATGCTGAGAAAATTTACGTGAAATGTATTCCAAATTTTCTCTCAGTTGTTCTGCCACTAATGCTGCTGAGTCGGGAGGTCGGTAAAAGGAGCCAATTATTAACCTAGTTCGGTTGTTGAGTGTAACCTCCACCCATAATAATTCACAGGAACTATCCACTTCTACTTCACTACAGGATAAACTACTACTAACAGCGACGAACACTCCACCTCCGGTTGCATGCAATCTATCCTTTCTAAACACTGTCTGTACCTTTGTAAAAATTTCGGCAGAATTTATCTCTGGCTTAAGCCAGCTTTCTGTACCTATAACGATTTCAGCTTCGGTGCTTTCTATCAGTGCTTGAAGTTCTGGTACTTTACCAACGCAGCTTCGACAGTTGACAATTACAATACCAATCAGTATGTCAAGGTAGAAAATGAAACTTCACAGTCATGTTACACCCAAATTTCATGAAATCTGGCAACATTGTTTTAACCGTGGTTTTGTAATTTATATGTTTGTTGTCGCTCCCGAAGTTGGTCACTATTTCTTCAAAAAGAATCAAAGTCCTTTCTCCACTGGATGCATTGTACTTTCAGACAAATTATTTTTCATTAAATTTCTGATCTGTGGCCCCACAAGAAGCCCTTATTTATGTTTCTCATAAGATACTTTTGGAAATCTTGTTACCAGTTACATGAAGCAGTCACCATTTCTTGGAATTGCTATAGTTAACTGTTTCGTTAGTCCAAGCGTGATATGAAAAGAAGATCATTGTTTCTTGGATGGTGGAACAACTAGTTCATTTATTACATTCTATGAATTCAATTGGAGGGTTTTTCTTTCACCCCAGTTAGTTGCCTCCAAAAGCCTGTTTTTCGCTTGGCTGTCCCGTTCACAAATGACATAAGGCATTTTTGTGAAGCCGGATTGTTGAAGTAGTACCGTGCTAACTGCTTTCAAATCCCCACATATTGTGCCAAAATATTTCTCATAGTTCCTGTACTTCAACACAGCTTTGAGGTTTTCATATTGTGGGAAGCAGGTAGGCCCAAGGACAAATAAAAGGCTGACATCTATAGATTGAGTTACCAGTAAAATAATATCCGTCTACTGAAAACACTAAAATTACAATTTGACTAGCTGACAAACCTGGCATTACCCGAGTATTCATTTTTCCAAGTTTCAAAAAATGAACTGTATTTGTAGTGAAGTATCGAAAAAATTTCATTTTCATGTATTCGTGAAAACACCTTTGAAAATATGAAACAGTCGTATCATAGAATTGTGCACGATGTACCGATGTATAGGTACAGTATTCAGATTAAGAAACGTGATCACGGAAAGTTTCTGTACACTCGACTCAGCTAATTCGCGTGTCTACAAAGCGGTTCTGTAAACGTCTCTATGGCAACAGCTCTTCATAGCTCTATAGACGGCCGTCGTTTCCGCCTACAACCGTTCGCGCTGCATAGTTGAAAGCTGTCAAAGGCGTTTCAAGGTGTCAGGGATTTCCTTAAGTTGACTGACTGTTGGAGTGCCTATTGTTATCAGTAAAGAAAAAATGTATTAAAATTTCATGCGTGTTGTGGCGTTTTTTTCACACATCTCAGTGTTTTTGACGTCATATCTCTCGAACTATATGTCGTGTAGTAATATATTTGTGTAGGCACATTCAACGGCATGTGTGGATACTGACAGCGAAATATGTTGTGGGCAAAGACGTAAAAAATTTAAACGTCTTAACACGATGCGGTAGTTTTTGCGCGTCTCAGTGTTTACGATGTCATATCTCCCGATCTATATGTCCTATAATGATAAACTTTAGCAAGTACATTCAGTGGTATATTGGATACTGTCTACAAAATCTGTTGCGCATATAAGTAGTAGAAAAGAAGTAATAAATTTAAATTTCATGCGCAATGCGGCAGTTTTTCATAAATCTCAGTGTTTATGACGTCATGTCAAAAAGGCCACCTCAGATCTGAGTGTCTTCAGCGACGGATCACCCAATTGCCAGCCGCTACCGTGTCACCTCCGGCTCCGACGACATTTTTACCGATCACCTACGCATCGGCTCTCTCTTCTCTCACCGGCCGCCGCCCGTCGGACTATGCACCGGTGACCCTTCCAGCTGCTACGGATACCGCCGGGGCCGAAACGTCGCGCTCAAAGCCTGACGCTACTCCGGCGCCACTACCAACAGCGACGACTTCCGACCCCCACCCGCCCGATCATATGGACGCCCCTTCATTTGACGTTCTCACGACGGCCTTCCTCCCAGAGCGACGCGACTCCCTTCCGTCTTCCGACACAGACGGACGAAGCCGCAAACAACGTTCACCTAAGAGGCGCAAGAGGAGGCGCCGCACGGGTTCGGAACGAGACGGATCACCTCCCCCTGATGCTCCAGAGGACGTCCGACCCGACGAGACCTCAGAAAACCTGCACGATGATGCGAATGACGACAACATGACGTCGACTGTGGCTGTGTTGGTCACTACTCTACTGGCTCGCCCAGGCCCTCCTGAACCAATGGACTCCACCATTGCGACTGTCGCCGAGACGTCCTCCGCCCCTACGACCGAAGTGGAAAGTATAACCACCACAACGACAGCGCCTTCAATGGCGTGGAGTGAAGACGCCGATGAAGACTCGGACCACACACTGGGGACAGAGCTACCCCAGACGGAAGCCTCGTTACGCCGCTGATAATGCCTCCAGGTGGCGCACGGCACGACTCGCCGTTGCCTCGCCCCTCTTCATCCTCCGCTGGTGGAGTTCCCCTCCACGGCGGGGTACGGCTCCAAACCTACCGAGTAGCGACGATCAACACCAACACCATTAGCTCACCCGTGAAACTTAAACTGCTGCGAGAGATGATATGGGCGTGGACGTCGACATCGCACTACTACAAGAAGTACACTTGGTCACACTTACAGACGTCGCGGGATATAACACTTATCCTTCTCCTGGTGACCACACCGGGACGCGGCGTAGCCATCTACGCCCGAGAAGGCATTCCAGTTGCCGATATCACATACCTTCCATCTGCCAGAGGCATAGCCGTCACCGTCATGGGGACGTGTATTGTCAACATTTACGCTCCGTCGGGCTCCACCCACAGACGCGACAGGGCACTCTTCTATTCAGAGGAAATCGCTCCTTTGTTTCTTGGACGCTGCGACCATTACTTGCTTGGAGGTGATTTTAATTGTGTCTTGCGCCCTAAAGATCAAGTGCCCTACTACAACACCTGTCAAGAACTGCGTCTTGTCGTCCGAGATCTGTTGCTCCGCGACACTTGGGAAGTTCGGCACGGCGACGCGCCTGGACATACTTACCAGACGAGTCACTCCGCGAGCCGCCTTGAAAGGATTTATGTCTCTCGGAAACTCACACCTGCAGTCTGAGGTGCAGAACGTTGGCCCTTGGCCTTTTCGGACCACTGTGTCTACATCTGCAACATTCTCCTTCCCCGGCAAGTGGTCTGGCGTAGTCGTGCACCCTGGAAGCTAAACACCTCCCATCTTCATAATCCCGAACGTCTTCAACGTGTTACCGAGACATGGGCCACCTGTGAACGTCACTTACCTAAGTACTGCACGACCTTGACCTGGTGGCTGGAATGTGCCAAACCTGCCATTCGACCTACCTTGATTCAGTATGGCAAGGAAGTTCCTACGTGGCGCCGGCACACTACCGACTATTTCTACGCCGTTCTCCGCGACCTGGACGCCCAGCCGCCCACCCCGGGCACCCAGAGGGAACGCAGCAGAATTAAGGCGCAAATTGTCACTTTGACACGCCGTAGGCTGCAGGGGGCTATGGTGCGAACGCGATGTCAAGATTCGGCGGAACAAGAACATTCCACCATGCATCATATCGCCTCCGATAGGAAACATCGACGACAACGACTCATCACCGAGATCAACACCTGTCGCGGCCAGCACGTCACTTGCCAGGCCGAAATCGTCAGTGCCTTTGTCGACCACTACCGCACAATGTACCAGGAGCAGACTACCAACAACCACGCTGCGGAGTCTGTGTTACCACACGTAACTCGCACCCTCACCAGCGACGAAGTGGACGAGCTGATGGAGCCAATTACGCGTGACGAAGCGCACGATGCAATCAACAAAGGTGCTCTGAATAAGTCACCTGGTGTCGACGGATTGCAGATGGAATTTTATCGCGCTTTCCTCACACTAATGGCGTCACGGTGGACGACGATGTTTCATGAACTGATGACGACGGGGAACGCCGTACCGCCGTCCTTTGTCACGGGAATTATTATACCCATCCACAAACCGACACCAGGTGTGACGGCAGCTCATTACCGTCTCCTGACTGTGCTTAACAAAGACTATAAAATTTTTACACGCCTACTGGCAACGTGATGCCGCAAGGTCCTGCCTAGCATTCTATTCCCGGAACAGACAACTCCGGGCGGCTCAGTTAGTATACAAACGGCCACAGGAGAATGTCTCGCTTTAATTGCACTGGCAGCGGCGTGCAGACTCCGCGCGGGGGTGGTTGCCATTGATTTTGACAGCGCATTCGACAGAGTGCAGCATCTTTTTCTGTTCTCAGTGACGAACCGCATGGCTTTTCCTCCAGCCTTTATCGACTTCAGCTGGAGCCTGTACGGCTCCGCTGAGTCGTTGATTCAGGTCAACGGCCGTGTGGCGGGACCAGTGGTGATCCGGCGTTCCGTACGGCAAGGCTGTCCACTTTCGACCCTACTCTATGCCATAAACCTGGAGCCACTCATCGGGAGTCTGACGAGCCACCTTTCTGGTCTCACTTTGCGACAGCACAGTTTTCGATGCCGTGCGTATGCGGACGACCTCCTCCTCTTGATCCGCTCACGGAGTGAACCACTAACGGTACTCGATTTGATATCAACGTACGGAACTCCAGCGGGCAGTAACATGAATGTGGCTAAATCCGCGGCGATGTCCATTGGACGCGGCCTCTCACACGACGACTTAGCACCTCTCCCGTGTGTACAAAAACTGCGATACCTTGGTATCATTTTCACCTCCACCGTGCGCCGCTCCGCTGCCATCAATTTTCGGCGCGCACTCCAAACTATCCGCACGACGGTGCGACAAAATCTTCTCCGCCGACTCGATTCTTTACAACGTGTCCAATACCTCAATCAACATGTGGCGTCCAGAATGGTCCACGTCGCACAGGTCCTCCCGCTGCCATCAACTATTGGACGCAGCCTCCAGGCTGCCTTCGGATACTTTCTTACGGCCGGTACGCTCTTTAAGGTCTTCTACGACACGCTTACCCTTCCCCCGCGAGCAGGAGGCCTCGGCCTTGTCAATGTGCGACTCCGAGCGGCGTCCTTGTATATGTGCAACTCGGACAAGCAGTGGCACGGGGGCATCTTCCTTAAGCGCAGCTTGCTGGAAATTCTTGTGCTCGCGACCATAACGCCACCAGTAACCGTCGGACACATCAAGCACCACCTGACGCACATTTCAGATTTCATCGTCGACTTCAGTTATGCTCACACACACTTACCGACCACGCGGTCTCCTCGACCTACAGATTTTTAGAACCCACTGCTACGTTCCATATCCAGCAACAATATCGAACTCAGACGTCCGTCCGAGCGGTAGCCCACGATTTGGCGTCATATCCACCAGCCTTTGCTTCCCTCCAACGTCCGAGCAACATGGTACCAAGTCGCAAATGGAAAATTCGCCACAAATCAACGTCTTCACGCCATCGGACTAACGGACTCACCACTTTGCTCCATTTGCCACCTTATGGATGACGGTGTCCATCAACTGACCTGCGCTGCCACCAGTGACGTCTGTAAACTTGCTCGACAGTTCGTTGCCTGTTACCTCCGCATTCTGCCGGACTTGATTGGCCCATGGACTTTCCTCCATCCTGAGGATACTTATTTCCCCGCCACCGAAAATCATGCGTTTGTATGGGTCAAGGGATGGACGATCACCTACGTGTATAATAATGGCGACAAATCACGCCTTGATTTCTGGCAGTACTTACAAACCGCCCACAGTGAAGTCGAGCACCGACCGCGCTACCGCGCCTTCTTCGCCAATTACCTACACGCGATCTTTACGTCACCCCCGCTCAGTTGGATGTTGCCACACGCAGACAGCACTCCCGCCCCCCTCCTGCTGACATCTGAGACTGGTATACAATGAGGTTGCCTTAGTGCTATACTGCGCTCCAAAATATTAATTCAAATGGCCAATTCAAAATTAAGTACACATAAACCAGCATTAATTAACAAGGAGTGACACAAGGTCGCTCGAAGGGATGACAACACTTAATTGAAAAGACAAATGGCGGAAGCGGCAGTAACATTAAACAACTTCTCCGAGTTTTAACAAGGAGTCACTTCCCGCTATACAAGTAAACATTTAACCATGCACAAGGAAGGAACCCCAAAGAGAAAATTCAAATAAAACCCCCAAAAGATTATAAAGGACAGGGAACCCCAACTATTTAAATTTAAAAGAATTAGCTCTCCCTAAAGGCAGTGTAAACGCGATGGCCACACTTAAGAGGCTACCAAAAGGTCTTATACATTTGCTCCTTTTCTTTAAAGAAACACAAGGCTGCTTAACGTCTGCTGGCTTCTGCTGGACGTCCGGTATGGCTCGTGTAGTATACACCAGGCAGCAACCCAAGTTAGGCGGTCGCAAGGCACAGCGAGCAAAATCAGGAGAACAGAAAGGAAGGCGTCCAGCACATATCCTCCATGCTGAACCGGCAGACCGCGTACAACCAACTCCACATATACGTGGCTGCTTCCCACCTCGTACCTCGCGGCGTCTCAGCAGGTAGCCCGAGCAAACGTCAGCTCCATTCGCCCCGCGAATGCGGAAAACAACAAGGCAAGCAAAGATAAGAAGCATCGAAGGATCGATAATGGACATCCAAGAGACTGGCGCGCCAGTAACGAGCGCCACGGCTCAAGGTGGACACATCAGTGAATAGAGCTATTTTCTCGTTTGCTATTCACGGCACAAACGCCATGATTGCCCGTCCAGACAGGCACAGTGATACACTTGTGACAAGAAAGGTCACGTAAGTACAATCTGTATGTTTGCACTGGAACAAACATAATAATTCTGCCCAATCACAAAAATATAGTCACAAGGCCCATGTAATCAGTGCAGTGAATTCAAAGCCTGCTGCAAGCATTAGCAAAACTGGCAAGCAGACAGTTCCTTCAGTGTTGCGTGTGAGTTGACCAGCATTTCGCTCTCATTTAAACATAGGGCCGAAAGAGTCAGCCTTCAGGAATTGTGAAACGAACCTGTCGTCCGGGACAGTGTGCCACAAAGAGTGCAGATTCGCCACGAGATGGGGAAATCCACAGGCGTCTATTGTGCTGAATGTGGCCTAGGTGCTTTAGTGTGCGAGCGAGACAGACGAGAACCTATGTGATATGGAAACCCCATAGAAGCTGTTTGTGGCCAGAAAGACGTATCAGTGTTAAATATGGCGGACCTAAGATATGCCATAAGGGGAAACATTTGTGAAAACTATTTAATCCTGTAGTAATTCGTGGAATTATGCCACAGTGATTTTAATCTACCATCCATAAATTTTCGTGGTCATCCCAATAAAACTTGAATATTGATCATATCTACAATAGTTTAGTATTTACTGTTAAATTGAAATTAACAAGTTTTGTAACAAAGACCTCAATGTTAAAATCTGAACGCTTTGGTCGATCTTAACAATCGACATTTCATATAGAAGCGCATCATTAAAATGACGAATGTTATAAATATCAACTCTGTAACTTTATTTGTTTAAAATAATTAGTGAATTTAAATTATCAATATATTCAGTTAAGCATTAGATCATCATTTCCTCCACACAAAACACATTGAACGATGACAGCATGACACCTTATTGAATCATTAGGTAACAGAATATTTGTTGTAACGTTCAGTGCATAATCGTTACTTTTGTTCTTTATTTATTTACCAGAAAGCACATTGGTGGTAGGCTACTGGCCGTGACATTCAAGCTTAAGAAAGATTTTGACGTTTATTATGTACTGGATATTATTGTTACTTTATTTCGAATGTGAAAGTGGTCAAGCTTTGATTATATGTTGAAATGTAAAATAATGTAGAATAAGCTGTAGCCAACC
Organism: Schistocerca americana; assembly: GCF_021461395.2. NCBI lineage: Eukaryota > Metazoa > Arthropoda > Insecta > Orthoptera > Acrididae > Schistocerca > Schistocerca americana. Next base: position 207,333,533 of record NC_060120.1, read on the forward strand.
AGATGGACAGCTTCAGGAAAGGGAACTGCTCTACTCACCTGAGCGAGGATATTCGGCGCGCGGGAAAACGCGCCCGGAGACGGGCAGAGGGGGACAGTTCTGATTGAGGTGCGAAAGCGGACGGTCAGTCTTTAGGTAGCTAGGAAGTGAAACGACTTAGAAAATTTGGCGTTGTGTGGTATCGCGGGACTTTGTCTCTGATGGGTGAGCAGCCGCTCGCCTCGTGTGAACTCTAGCTTTTCGTGTAAACAACGAGGTGGAGATTGAACAGTTCTCGGGTATCCGACCGGGTAGCGTCGTAATTTCTCCACAATACTTCGGCATACGTACACGCTGCCATCTTCAGGTGGTTCCTGGCGAATGCTGTGCTGTTCCCCTCGGCGACCTATATATACTAGCCGTTACCCCCTCCACCGTTCCTTTCCTGGTGTCTTTGGTGCGGCCGGCGCGGCGGCTACTGGAGGTGGAGGGGGAAGCGGCGCCTGGGTCTGAACCGGGGTCTACAGTCTCCCTGCTGCCGCCATCAGGGGCGTCCTCGATCTCTGGGACCGCATCTTTCTCTCCAGGCTGAGTGCATGGTTCCAAGCCCGAGTAAGTTGAAGGCCGCTTTCTTTATTGTGTCTGCCGAAATATTGTGGAGAAATTACGACGCTACCCGGTCGGATACCCGAGAACTGTTCGAATTGCAAATACGCCGGGAAAACTTCAGATCGCATATCAAGTACCTCTACGGGGAGGAAATGCTACAACAGATGAAGATGCTGGACAAGCTGCGGAACAAGAAGGAGCGACTGCTGTGCTCACTTGCGTTCCTGCTTAGATGCCGAGACGGTACTGTCGTGCCGCGCTTCGCCAAGATAACTCACCACATAAGGACTGCAGCGGCCAGGCGCATCATGAGACGAGCCAGCTTAGCGCTGGTAAGAGAGAGAATTCATTATACTCGCCGCTGCCTGGATGACACTTCGAAGAAACTGCTGGATGTCCATCTCAGGCTATCTTCAGTTTATTATGGGAATGGGCTAACGCTGCCACCTGGACACAAGCAGACGGCGTATGAAGGAAAGCTACAGTAAGCAGACATCGAAGCTTGAACGCCTTGCACCACGACAGAAGACTACGCAAGAACCACCTAAGCGTACTGTCATCAACCTTACAGGAAGAACGATCAATGACGCAGCAATGTCGGTGCTCAAGAAAGGACTCAACTTCGTCCCAACCCCGACATCTCTACCGAATGTGGACATTATAAGCAGTGTGGAGCAGGCCACCTATACTCTGCCAGCCAATGAAACAGAATAAATACGGCTATACTTACACGTGATACGCTTTTCTGCCAATCCGATGTGAAGTCATTATGTGCCCCATTGTTGCCCGACGTCGTCCATCTGGCCTCGCTTAACATCCAATCGAGAAGCAGTTACAGTAGCCTATGTTGTGTTTGTACCAAGCTAGCGCCACTCGTTTGCAAATGACACAAAGTCCGAATAGACATCATCTTTCAGATGTAGAAACGCGCCTACCAACTTTAGTTTTCGTTGTACAACTCCTTCTTGCTATTGCGAGTTTTTTCCATCAGCGTGTGAGATGAAGAGAGAAACGTTCTATTACGCACTCGAGATTATTCGTGGTGATATTTGAAAAGGAAGATAACGAACACTCGCCACAACTACAAATAAATTCAGCAAAAGAGAAATATGTCATTTACACTTCAGTGACTGTCACTAAAGATACGCGCGACAGGCAAACGTAAATTTTAGAATAAGATACTTTTAACAGCAGCTATATTGAAAAGTGGTAACACATGCACCACATTTGCAATCACCTCAAGTAAAAGAATGGCGACCTTGCTGGCGTAAAAACGCCAGTAAATAGCAACAGTAATTTGTAGACCGATAGTGCTCAGCTACCAAAACCCAAAAAACATCCAGTATGGTAACTTTAAGCGTAATATACGCCACTCTTTTCTCTTTAATGAATTATTTTTTGGGGTTATAATATACGCCTAAAATACCCGACTGTGATTTTGCCTACCAGTGGTTTCCACTAAAGCACCAATTTCAGTCCACAAATGCTGAGCTATATCCTGATTACGACAATTTATATTCTCAACATGACACAAATACGATCTTTCTTGGACTCAATTTATCAGTTTCTCACGATCCATATTTCGTGTGTGAGAACGTCGGGAGATTCGACCGAAGAAAGATTTGAATTTCGTCGAATGTCGTCCGAATTCTGTACGTTCGGACGAGGAGACCGGCTGCATCTGGCCGCGCTCGCAGTGACGTACTGGTCTGAAAAGATCGGCCGTCTTCGGACAAAGTCGGTCGTTGCCGTAATCTGCCGGTGTCGGTGCCACCATGACCGCAGTCTCTCAGGCAGAACTTGAAGCGTCCGCGGGACACGTTCGCGACACGTGTCGTTCTGTTGCAGTAAACGAGCGCCCTGTTTTCGCAAACACAATGGGTAAGCAGCACAAAATGAGAAACATGATTAAGAGGCAGTTAGGCGCCGCTCGTAAAACGCAGCCAGAAGCCAACTCCAGGCATGGAGGAAGTTAGCTGCAGCGGGCGGAGCAAGCACTAGGTGTTAAATGTAAACGTGGAACAAGGAGTTGCAGCGGGATCTGACGGCAAGAGGATTACGACGTCGGAACCGACAGCACTTGGGAGATAGCACACATAAAGGTCAGAATACGGCATGGAGGTGAAAGAGGACATCATTTTCAATCTTTCGAAGAGGAAATTAATTTGATTAAATGATCCACACTGAAGAGCCAAAGAAACTGGTACGCCTGATTAATATCTTGTAGGGCCTTCGCGAGCACGGAGAAGTGTCGCAGCACGACGTGGCTTGGACTCGACTAATGTCTGAAGTAGTGCTGGAGGGAATTGACACCATGAATCCTCTGGGCTGTCCATAAATCCGTAAGAGTACGAGAGGGTGGAGATCTCTTCTGAATAGCACGTTGCAAGGCATCCCAGATATGCTCAATAATGTTCACGTCTGGGGAGTCTGATGGGCAGCGAAAGTGTTTAAACCCAGAAGAGTGTTCCTTGAGCCACTCTGTAGCAATTTGGGACGTGTGGGGTGTCGCATTGTCATGCTCGAATTTTCCGAGTCCGTCGGAATGCACAATGGACATGAAAAGATGCAGATGATCAGACAGGATGCTTACATACGTGTCACTCGTCAGAGTCATATCTAGACCTATCAAGGGTCAAATATCCCTCCAGCTGCACATGCCCCACATCCTTACAGAGCCTCTAGCAGCTTGAACAGGCCCCCACTGACATGCAGGGTCCATGGATTCATGAGGTTGTCTCCATATCCATACAAGTCCACTGCTCGATACAATTTGAAACGAGACTCGTCTGACCAGGTAAGATATTTACAGTCATCAACAGTCCAATGTCGGTGTTGACGGGCCCAGGCGGGGCGTAAAGTTTTGTGTCGTGCAGTCATCAAGGGTACACGGTGGGCCTTCGGCTCCGTAATCTCATATCGATGATGTTTTCTTTAATGGTTCGCACGCTGACACTTGTTGATGGCCCTACACTGAAATCTGCAGCAGTTTGCTGAAGCGTTGCATGTATGTCACGTTGAAAGATTCAAGAGTCGTGGTTGGTCCCGTTCTTGCTGAATCTTTTTCCGGTGGCAGCGATGTCAGAGATCTGATCTTTTACCAGATTCCTGATATTCACGGTACACTCTTGAAACGGTCGTGCAGGAAAAGCCCCACTTCATCGCTATCTCGGAGATACAGTGTCCCAACGCTCGTGCGCCGACTATAGCACCACTTTCAAACTCTCTTAAATCTTGATAACCTGCCATTATAGCAGCAGTAACCGAACTAAGAACTGCGCCAGACAGTTGGTGTCTTATACAGGCGCTGCCGATTTCGGCATATCTCTGTTTTTGAATACACGTGCCTGTACCAGTTTCCTTAGCGCTTCAGTGTAAATTGTGAGACAAATGGCAAGTTACAAGTAAGAGCGCTGCATGTGGAAGGTACATGTTCGGGTTCTAATCCCGGTCCGACACACCGATTGCCGGCTGGTGTGGCCGTGAGGTTCTAGGCGCTTCAGTGTGGAACCGCGTGACCGCTACGGTCGCAGGTTCGAATCCTGCCTCGGGCATGGATGTGTGTGATGTCCTTAGGTTAGTTAGGTTAAGTAGTTCTAAGTTCTAGGGGACTGATGGCCACAGATGTTAAGTCCCACAGTGCTCAGAGCCATTTGAGCCATTTTGAACACACCGATTTAATTTGTCTGGAAGTTTCGCTAACGTACGTTAGTTAATCCAAACTAAGTCACATTAAAATCGTATGTCAACGTGTCACTTTACAGTGCAAGAAGGGCGCTAGAGATAACATACACTCCTGGAAATTGAAATAAGAACACCGTGAATTCATTGTCCCAGGAAGGGGAAACTTTATTGACACATTCCTGGGGTCAGATACATCACATGATCACACTGACAGAACCACAGGCACATAGACACAGGCAACAGAGCATGCACAATGTCGGCACTAGTACAGTGTATATCCACCTTTCGCAGCAATGCAGGCTGCTATTCTCCCATGGAGACGATCGTAGAGGTGCTGGATGTAGTCCTGTGGAACGGCTTGCCATGCCATTTCCACCTGGCGCCTCAGTTGGACCAGCGATAGTGCTGGACGTGCAGACCGCGTGAGACGACGCTTCATCCAGTCCCAAACATGCTCAATGGGGGACAGATCCGGAGATCTTGCTGGCCAGGGTAGTTGACTTACACCTTCTAGAGCACGTTGGGTGGCACGGGATACATGCGGACGTGCATTGTCCTGTTGGAACAGCAAGTTCCCTTGCCGGTCTAGGAATGGTAGAACGATGGGTTCGATGACGGTTTGGATGTACCGTGCACTATTCAGTGTCCCCTCGACGATCACCAGTGGTGTACGGCCAGTGTAGGAGATCGCTCCCCACACCATGATGCCGGGTGTTGGCCCTGTGTGCCTCGGTCGTATGCAGTCCTGATTGTGGCGCTCACCTGCACGGCGCCAAACACGCATTCGACCATCATTGGCACCAAGGCAGAAGCGACTATCATCGCTGAAGACGACACGTCTCCATTCGTCCCTCCATTCACGCCTGTCGCGACACCACTGGAGGCGGGCTGCACGATGTTGGGGCGTGAGCGGAAGACGGCCTAACGGTGTGCGGGACCGTAGCCCAGCTTCATGGAGACGGTTGCGAATGGTCCTCGCCGATACCCCAGGAGCAACAGTGTCCCTAATTTGCTGGGAAGTGGCGGTGCGGTCCCCTACGGCACTGCGTAGGATCCTACGGTCTTGGCGTGCATCCGTGCGTCGCTGCGGTCCGGTCCCAGGTCGACGGGCACGTGCACCTTAAGCCGACCACTGGCGACAACATCGATGTACTGTGGAGACCTCACGCCCCACGTGTTGAGCAATTCGGCGGTACGTCCACCCGGCCTCCCGCATGCCCACTATACGCCCTCGCTCAAAGTCCGTCAACTGCACATACGGTTCACGTCCACGCTGTCGCGGCATGCTACCAGTGTTAAAGACTGCAATGGAGCTCCGTATGCCACGGCAAACTGGCTGACACTGACGGCGGAGGTGCACAAATGCTGCGCAGCTAGCGCCATTCGACGGCCAACACCGCGGTTCCTGGCGTGTCCGCTGTGCCGTGCGTGTGATCATTGCTTGTACAGCCCTCTCGCAGTGTCCGGAGCAAGTATGGTGGGTCTGACACACCGGTGTCAATGTGTTCTTTTTTCCATACTCAGGAGTGTATTACACAGTGGGAGATCACTCGTAAATTTTAATGAGAGACGGAAAGTCTCACGTATAAGTAACTAACCTTGTTCATGTTTGATGACTGATGATGAATGTGTAACAAACGCAGATGTCGTCTAATAATGACGACACAAATAACAATGACTTATTCGGTGATAATTTGATTCAAGAATTTTAATTACGCAAAACTATGAGATGTTAATATGTTAGTGACATAAGGAGACCAATGAGTAAGATTCCGCAAGAAAACTATTCTCAAGTACCCTGTAAAATACTTATATTCTAAGTTAAGCACTGAGCTTCAAGTTCTCAATGGCCACCTCGTTTGTTTTATATAATTTGGAGCATCATTGAAAGACAGGTCAAATTTTTCTCTAATTTGTATTATTTCTTACAAATCATTTCACAAATCATGTTACCTTTTATCTTTAATTTTTTTTTTATTTTCAAGTTTTGCTCATAAATCATGAAATACAATATATTTCAGAGTCAATTGGTATTGTATTAAGAGTGAAAGCAAACTAGTCTCAATTTTTGCTGTCTTATACATTTTTGATACTTCATTTACGTAGGTGTTCGTTAAAAATTTCAAGTTTTCCCTCAGATCACTAATTGCTTATTTGTCATCAGTACTTTCAAGCAATTAAAACTTTTTTACAGAATTGTATCTCACACTGGTCAATTTTGTACCACATTTGTCTGTTTCCTAATCTTCAGTTGGCTATGAAAATTCACTGACCAGTTTCTCCTGAAATCACTAACAAAATTTTTCTTAATTAGCTGGGTTACTTTAAAGTATTTTTTTTTTTTTTGCACTAGAGCTCACACGCGTCAATGTGGTACCCAATTTATCAATTTGTCATCCATAATTTGGATATGAAAATTATGACAAAAATTTTCCCTCACCCAATCACTAATTGCTCTTCTTAATTATCGTGATTACTTTCAAGAATTAATTTCTTCCTTGTCAAACTAGACCTCACGCTGATCAATTTGATATCTCTGTTTTTCCATTTCCCAATTTCCGTTTCAGAATGAAAATTCGGAGACTAATCCATTGTATAATTTTTACAGAACCCACAAAAATGTTTGAGAAATATTATTAATTTTCGGCAAAAATACACACCAGGAAATTATTGCAAGTATTGTGCGTAAAAGAAGGTATTAAAGTAGGTATCACGTTTAGTGTAGTAATAAAATTTACGCCATTTTTGTAGCTATGCGTAGGTTCATTAAATGGCTCAAATGTCTCTAAGCACTATGGGACTTAACATTTGAGGTCATCAGTCCCCTAGGCTTAGAGCTACTCAAACCTAACTAACCTAAGGACATCACACACATCCATGCCTGAGGCAGGATTCGAACCTGCGACCGTAGCAGCAGCGCGGTTCCGGACTGAAGCGCCTAGAACCGCTCGGCCGTAGGTTCATGATCAGATAATAAATTATGGATCTCTTTGCGAGAAATCGTCTTTTAATTTTGCTCCACTTCCTATGATCAAAAGTATTATTTCTACCACCTGATATTAAACTTTGTTTTGTTGTAACTGTCTTTCATTGTTTCATCACAGTCTGGCAGACTTTGAAACTAAGAACGCCCCATTTAAGCTTTCAAGTTTGCCAGATTATGCTGAAACAGTAAAATATAAGTTGCAGCAAAATGAAGTTTAATAGCAGCTTTTTGATTGTATATTCAAATATGTCATCAAATCAATCACCAAGTGTGCAGCCAATAACATTTCTTTTAACACGTCTCATACGACGAGAAGTTAGAGATTGCACCGTTTGAGTGTTGCTGACTCGGTAACTTTTGAGGTGGGCGAGAGCGTCTAACGGGCCGGAGGGGTGGTGGGTACGAATATGAAAACGCGGGCGCTCTCGATTCTTTATGTGTCTTTATCTGGGTCGCGGTCCACACGCCGTGGTCGGTGAGTTCTACGTTTGGTGCTTCGTCGTCACTTCAGGCACCGACAGCGTCTGTGGTCTAATGTGTAGTTCATTCAAGGAAAACTCGTGATCAGGTGGGTCTTTACACTTCAAAGTTTTCTTACATTGTGGTGAGCAAATTGTACTTTTGAAAGGCTTCTCCGAAACAGCGTGTGGAATACTGGATATGATTTGAACAATATCGCAGTTAAAAACAGTTGAAATACAGTTTAGCATATACAGTCGCGATACACCTACGACAGCAGCGCACCAAGCGGACAGTCAGCTACACTGTTGAAGGAGATATCCGGTGAATTCAAGTTGTATCTATGACATTGATTTGTAACATGGTTTATACAAAAGGGAGCTTATGTAGCGCAACAAATTGCCGCAATAGCAAAAAGAGGATACCACATTTGTCATTCTTAAGTCTTGCAAGGACCCAGAAAGTGTGATACGGCAAATTACAGGGCTGTTCGAAGTCAATTCCCTTGAAACCTATAGACTTTTGTATCCTTCTTTTAAAGTATAAGAACGAATGTGAAAGGAAGGAAAGTGGAACGGAATGCAGAAAATACATTATGTGACGTAACAAATCAGCCACCGTAATTTAGGTAAGAAAGTTACATGTTCCGTAGACCATTGGAACGGCTCTTTTATCAAAATGATGTGGAAAGAGTCAGTTTACAGGATATGTACGCACGTCATTGTTGTTGTTGTTGTTGTTATTGTCGTGGTCTTCAGTCCTGAGACTGGTTTGATGCAGCTCTCCACGCTACTCTATCCTGTGCAAGCTTTTTCATCTCTAGTACTTACTGCAACCTATATCCTTCTACATCTGCTTAGTGTATTCATCTCTTGGTCTCCCTCTCGAATTTTACCCTCCACGCTGCCCTCCAATGCTAAATTTGTGATCCTTTGATGCCTCAGAACATGTCCTACCAATCGGTCCCTTCTTCTCGTCAAGTTGTGCCACAAACTCCTCTTCTCCCCAATTCTATTCAATATCTCCTCATTAGTTATGTAATCTACCCAGCTAATCTTCAGCATTCTTCTGTAACACTACCTTTCGAAAGCTTCTATTCTCTTCTCGTCCAAAATATTTATCGTCCATGTTTCTCTTTCATACATGGCTACACTCCACACAAATACTTTCAGAAACGACTTCCTGACACTTAAATCTATACTCGATGTTAACAAATTTCTCTTCTTCAGAAACGCTTTCCTTGCCATTGCCAGTCTACATTTTATATCCTCTCTACTTCGACCATCATCAGTTATTTTGCTCCCCAAATAGCAAAACTGCTTTACTTCTTTAAGTGCCTCATTTCCTAATCTAATTCCCGCAGCATCACCCGACTTAATTCGACTACATTCCATTATCCTCGTTTTGCTTTTGTTGATGTTCATCTTTTATACGCCTTTCAAGACAGTGTCCATTCCGTTCAACTGCTCTTCCAAGTCCTTTGCTGTCTTTGACAGAATTACAATGTCATCGGCAAACATCAAAGTTTTTATTTCTTCTCCAAAGATTATAACACCTACTCCGAATTTTTCTTTTGATTCCTTTACGTCATTAGTATTGACATTAATGAACATGCCATTTTCGTTCCACTCATGCATTTATGCAACATAAAAACCAGATCGTTTTTTCCTGACAACCAGTCTTTACATAAAAAAACCTTCCATGGGATAAAAGACAGGATTACAGGTTACATTGATTTAAATTTTACTTTGCTACCTGTCATATATGTTATTGTACAAATGATCAATAATTTTTGTTGCTGCATAATGAACTCCTATTTCAACCACTAACAGCTTCAGTAGTGGCTAATAAAGGTATTTTTTCTCTAGTGTCGAAAGTACGGCCATCATATTCTTTTCAGATAACTGTGGTCGGTGTGCTGGCGTGCGCCTTCACCATCACATCAGTCAGTAGTAGCAAATATTGTATAGCAGGCGCTGAAATAAGCGCCCTTATGACAAGAGAAAACCAAAACAGCCCCTAGACTACGCGTCGATAACGCCCCCAGGGCAGCGTGCATATAGGCGACCGAGCTATCAATCAATCACAGTATCTCAGACGCCGGCACGGTAGCTCAGCGTGTTCGGTCAGAGGGTTTAGCAATCCTCTGTAATAAAAAAAAACTGAGTGAACGAACAATAAAAAAGAAGAAAAAACGTACGTCGCGTCGGGAGTCAGTTCGCACTGTGATCTAGTCCTCCGCAGTGATAGTCGTCGCCTCACGCCTTAGCGAGCTGTGAGGGAACTTCATTGTGTACAGTTGTGATAAGGACACGGACAAGATTCAAGAATTAGTACATGTTATTTGATTGATGTTAACCACAGAACTTCAGACCGGACATAATTGAAGTTAGTACACAATTGGTTCCTGTAATACAGTGTATTTTAACCACGTGTGCATTTTGTGTTGAAGTGAGAGGAAACCAGCCACCCACCTAGCATACCACCCTCTCCTCATGCAGCCAGGAACCACAAAACATTACAAGAGGGCACAGCCACAACAGTGGGTTATTTACGACGAATTTCATTACCGAATATTTGTATTGTGATGGCGCAGTTAACACGCCTAAATCCTTCAAGAGGTACTTATATGAAGACTCCGTGTGAACACCGTATATTATTCTTGCAGCTGTCTTCCGTGCAATCAATATTTCCTTTCAAATGTTCAGTTACCCCAGAAAATTATTCCGTAAGACATTACTGAGTGAAAGTAGTCAGAAAATGACAGGAGGCTGATTCTTTTGCTCCCAAAATTAGCAGTCATATGTAGAGCAAGTGTAGCTGAATGAGATATTGTGAGCAGCCAAGGAAAGAGCCAATGGGAAAAAACCTCTGCGATTTTTCGCTATCTCTGGTCGAATCAAAGGCAGTCCCCAGAATAACAATGGAAGTATAGTGTGAGACACGCAACAATTTGTCCACTAATTTGTCAACATTTGTTTTAAAATAAGTATTTGCCGATACTGAGCACTAATAAAGAATAAAACGAAACATAAGGATTCCGATTGTGATTGACTGCCTCAGTAATGATTTTTTTGTCTTTTATTTGTTTTAACCAGGTAAGAGCGACGCTTTTTACGATTTCAGTGAAGTTGTTTTCCTGTAATCTAGCTTATTATCATTCTCCGAGAGATAATGACGTGGAAGGACAAGGCAGTTTAGACTGTGTATAGGAAAGTTCTCATTTTCAGAAAAAAGGGCTCTTACCGTGTTAACAGTACGAAAAGGGTCGACCAACCGGATGCCCGGGACAAGAGCTCTTCGCCGGGCAAGAAGTTTCGCACGGTTACTGGACGCATGTGGAAAACTGTATCAATATTGAGTAGTGCCTCTTTACGTACTTTCGAATTCGAGCAGTAGGTTTGCTACTCACTTTGGATAAATTCGTCATACGTCTGTCGTCGTCATCATGGGCAGATTACTGACACTGAACACAGTGCAAAGCACGTTCAGTCACAAAATGAGGAATCCGAGAATGTGTCTTCCGTCATCTCCTATAGTACAACAGCAACAAGTTTCAGACAGGTCGTATATCACCAAGGATGGATAAAGTTGGTTTTAATTAAAGTGAAGCTACTCGCCGAAATCCAACGACGCTTGGTAGGAATGGTAATGCATTAGTGCGGAACCTATTTACACTGGAAAAAAATTACTTCCAGTTTTGGCCACCAGGTGCGAAGCTGGAGCTTTACACCATTTGAATGGCGGCATAGCACCAACGCTGTTATTTGACAAGCCGTGACGTGAGTGAACAGAATGGTTATCGAGGATAGAGACAGTGCACTTCTAGTGAAACTGTTTTGCGTGAGCGGCGGCAGCTACAGTGCTGCGCTAAAAGAGTACCGCCGAATGAACCTTCTGAGGAGAGGTCCGGTGTCATTAAATGTTTTAAAGAAGGTGAGAACGAAATCCAAAAACACAGGTGCACTTGGCGCGGTGCCTGGAAGAGGAAGGCGCCTTACCCCGGTGGAAGTTATCGACGGAGTTGCTGTTGCTGCAACCGACCGTTTAGAACTTGCCCTGCGTAGCGCTAGTGCGCGCGCAGTCTCCCGAGAATCATGCATCCCGTGGTCAACAGCACGGATATGAGTGCGTTCTGTTTACTAAACTGGTACCCCTACAAGATCCAGACGGTGGAGCACCAGAAAACCTCATGATCCGCGGCAAGGTTCTGAATTTGCTCTTCCGTTTCTGGCACGGATCGAAGTTGATGACATGTGGCCGGGCAATATTCTATCGACTGGTTGGTTGGTTGTTTGGGGAAGGAGACCAGACAGCGTGGTCATCGGTCTCATCGGATTAGGGAAGGATGGGGAAGGAAGTCGGCGGTGCCCTTTCAGAGGAACCATCCCGGCATTTGCCTGGAGTGATTTAGGGAAATCACTCTATGGACTGACGTGGCACATTTTACACTACAGGATGCAGTAAGTACACAGAACCACCGAATTTGGGGTACTGTTACACCGCGTGTTGTGCACAAAGAGCCATTACACTTGCCGAATGTGACTGTGTAGTGTGCATTCACAAGCACCTTCATTGTCAGTCAGTTCTTCTTTCAAGAAAATACACCCAGAAGACTTGTCCGGTGTACCGTGTCGTCTACACCTTATCGATACCTCCTTATACAGCATGTGATTCCTGATTTGGAAGAGCGCAACTGTGTTGAAACCGCTGTTTTCATGAAATATGACGCAACACCTCATTTCGTTCGCTCATTGAAAGATATGCTTAGTGAACCTTCCAAAGTCGTGTTATCTCCAGAGGTTTTCCGGATGCATGGTCTGCAAGATCACCTGATCTGAATCCATGTGATCTTTCGTTTTGGGGATATGTAAATGAACGCGTGTTTACCAAGGACACGTTCGGCCTCCACCTGATCTGAAAGCCGTTATATTGGAACATGTTGCTGAGATTCCAACGGAGCAGCTCCGAGCAACTGTTGATCACGTGGTTTGACACATGCAGCATCTCGTCGACGTTCCCGGTGCTCGTACTGAACGAATTGTGTGAGCTGTGATTAACTATAAAATCAACATTATGCCTTTCTCGCTTCCTTAACCTTTTCTGCACACGTCCCGTTCCTAATCCGTTACATATGCATTTACAGCGCCAGATTTGCACTTGTTGGCCGAAATCACCAGTTGCTGCTGTGTAGAGCAGCAGATGCTCCTGAGCTGAATTTTCAGTTCAAAAATGGTTCAAATGGCTCTGAGGACTATGGAACTTAACTTCTGAGGTCATCAGTCCCCCAGAACTTAGAACTACTTAAACCTAACTAACCATGCCCGAGGCAGGATTCGAACCTGCGACCGTAGCGGTCTCGCGGTTCCAGACTGTAGCGCCTAGAACCGCTCGGTCACTCCGGCTGGATGAATTTTTAGTTGCGGCGAACTACATATAAATGGGATTTCCCTGTTATATAATGAATGAAATTGTCTCTCAAAATACTGTGGAAAAGTGAAGGCAGCATAACACTTTTCCTCTTTGTACATGAGACTTCCGACATATCAATGAAGGAACAAATATCCATATGCTTCAGATCTGTCTACAAAAATCTTCAAGTTGCAGTACAAGCTATCGAGGGTGTCATTAGACGTTTATCCCTGTCGTGATCAGTATTATGATGGTGAGAGGAATGTCAGTAGACATTTAACAAGACTACAAAATAGAATTACTCAATTGGAGCCGAAAGCTATATTTGTTCATTGTTCGACGCATAATTTGAATTTGGTAGCGCAAGATGCAATGGAAGGTATTAGTTACGCGCAAGACTTTCTACAGTATTCGTGAACTCAAGTCAAGATATTCGCCAAAGAGGCTAGTAGCGTTTCCCTCGCCACAAGAAGACAACGAAGACAGTTTTGTAAAAAAACATTCCCAGACTGATTTTGCAACCATTCTGTCCTGCAAGGTGTTGGGTGAGAGTACGATCAACAGAATCACTGGAAATCCATCATGACGTTCTCCTGGGTGTTTTTGAAGATCTGTCTGCAGAAAAAAGTCGGTGGCAAGGCTAGTGGACTGTTTTCCACACCTACATCAACTCGGATTTCTTACTTTCCTGAAAATGTTAATTTCAGTTTCCGGCAGCAGTGAACCTGTTCATACTGCTTTTCAGCAGCACGTATTTGTATTTGCAGATGATGCTGTCTTTTACCGTCTTGTAAAGTCATCAGATGACCAAAACGAATTGCAAAAAGATTAAGATAAGATATCTGTATTGTGTGAAAAGTGCCAATTGACCCTGAATAAAGAAAAGTGTGAAGTTATTTTGAGTACTAAAAGAAATCCGCTAAATTTTCATAACGCGATAAGTCACATAAACCTGAAGGCTGTAAATTCAACTAAATACATAGGGATTATACACTCCTGGAAATTGAAATAAGAACACCGTGAATTCATTGTCCCAGGAAGGGGAAACTTTATTGACACATTCCTGGGGTCAGATACATCACATGATCACACTGACAGAACCACAGGCACATAGACACAGGCAACAGAGCATGCACAATGTCGGCACTAGTACAGTGTATATCCATCTTTCGCAGCAATGCAGGCTGCTATTCTCCCATGGAGGCGATCGTAGAGATGCTGGAGGTAGTCCTGTGGAACGGCTTGCCATGCCATTTCCACCTGGCGCCTCAGTTGGACCAGCGTTCGTGCTGGACGTGCAGACCGCGTGAGACGACGCTTCATCCAGTCCCAAACATGCTCAATGGGGGACAGATCCGGAGATCTTGCTGGCCAGGGTAGTTGACTTACACCTTCTAGAGCACGTTGGGTGGCACGGGATACATGCGGACGTGCATTGTCCTGTTGGAACAGCAAGTTCCCTTGCCGGTCTAGGAATGGTAGAACGATGGGTTCGATGACGGTTTGGATGTACCGTGCACTATTCAGTGTCCCCTCGACGATCACCAGTGGTGTACGGCCAGTGTAGGAGATCGCTCCCCACACCATGATGCCGGGTGTTGGCCCTGTGTGCCTCGGTCGTATGCAGTCCTGATTGTGGCGCTCACCTGCACGGCGCCAAACACGCATACGACCATCATTGGCACCAAGGCAGAAGCGACTCTCATCGCTGAAGACGACACGTCTCCATTCGTCCCTCCATTCCCGCCTGTCGCGACACCACTGGAGGCGGGCTGCACGATGTTGGGGCGTGAGCGGAAGACGGCCTAACGGTGTGCGGGACCGTAGCCCAGCTTCATGGAGACGGTTGCGAATGGTCCTCGCCGATACCCCAGGAGCAACAGTGTCCCTAATTTGCTGGGAAGTGGCGGTGCGGTCCCCTACGGCACTGCGTAGGATCCTACGGTCTTGGCGTGCATCCGTGCGTCGCTGCGGTCCGGTCCCAGGTCGACGGGCACGTGCACCTTCCGCCGACCACTGGCGACAACATCGATGTACTGTGGAGACCTCACTCCCCACGTGTTGAGCAATTCGGCGGTACGTCCACCCGGCCTCCCGCATGCCCACTATACGCCCTCGCTCAAAGTCCGTCAACTGCACATACGGTTCACGTCCACGCTGTCGCGGCATGCTACCAGTGTTAAAGACTGCGATGGAGCTCCGTATGCCACGGCAAACTGGCTGACACTGACGGCGGCGGTGCGCAAATGCTGCGCAGCTAGCGCCATTCGACGGCCAACACCGCGGTTCCTGGTGTGTCCGCTGTGCCGTGCGTGTGATCATTGCTTGTACAGCCCTCTCGCAGTGTCCGGAGCAAGTATGGTGGGTCTGACACACCGGTGTCAATGTGTTCTTTTTTCCATTTCCAGGAGTGTAATTATAAATAGTCTAAATTGGAACGATCACATAGGTAAATTCGTGGGTAGAGCAAACCAAAGACTGTGATTCATTGGGGTAACACTTAGGAGTTGCAACAGGTCTAACTAAAGAGACTGCTTACACCATGCGTGTCCGCCCTATGCTGGAATACTGCTGTGCGGTGTGGGAGCCGCATCAGGTGAGACTGATGGATGATATCGAAAAAGTTCAAAGGAGGGTAGCTCGTTCTGTATAATCGCCAAGTAGCCGAGATAGTGCCACAGACATGATACGTGTATTTGAGTGGAAACCATTAAAACAAAGGCGTTTTTCGTTGTGACGGGATCTTCTCATGAAATTTCAATCAACAGTTTTCTCCTCCGATTGCGAAAACATTCTGTTGGTATCCACCTACATAGGGAGAAATGATCATCACGATAAAATAAGAGAAAACAGGGATCGCACAGGAAAATTTAAGTGCTCGTTTTTCCTTGCCGCCGTTCTGGAGTGAAACGGTAGAGAGACAGCATGAAGGTGGTTCACTGAACCGTCTGCGAGGTACTTTATTGTGAATAGCAGAATAATCACGTAGATGTAAATGAATGACCCCTTCAAAGTAGTATCCTCCGGCAGCTATGCACTGGCGGAGTCGTTGTTTCCAGTCGTGCTAACAGTGCTGAAAGGCTTCAACTGGCAGGACCTTTAACATCTCGGTCACATTGTATGGAATGTTCTACAGAGTCCGCAAATGACGTCCTTTTAAGACATGTTTAAATTTCGGGAAAAGAAGAACGTCACGAAGACTCAGATCAATTGAAAGGGGGGGGGGGGGGGGGAGGGGATTTGTGGAACAACAGGAATGCCTTTTGAGGTTTAAAATTCCGTGATGAAAGCGGTCGTGTGTCATGAGGCGTTGTCATGACGCAGCATCCACTTGTCTGCAATGTCCGGCCTCACTCGATTCTCCCTTTTCCTGAGTCTTTCAGGGAATCACTTGGTTGACAATTTGTCCTGGAGGAACAAATTCTTTTATACGGTACTCCTATGGACAAAAAAGCAAATCAGCATAGTAATTTCTTAGTCTTTCCCGGCGATTTTGTGACATCTCGTTGAATCGGGTATACTGCCGGTGGTCTGCGTTTTTCTAATACAATGTTTCGACGTCGTACCTCGGCGTCTTCAACAGGTGCTTCCTGTGGCTGAACGGCAGGCTGACAGTGTCCCGTATTTATGTATGGACGCTGTCTGGCGTTCCCTACGCCGTTCGTTCCCGCTGCGATCGCGTCGGTTGGTCCGTCCGTGCCCGCTTCCGCTGTTTTCCCCGGTGGCGGCCGTTTCTTGGCGTACCCTACTAGGTCCGCACCCGCGATGTTTCTCAAATATTTATACTTGTTAGTTACGTGTCACTATGTGAAACTCGCGATTCCAAGGTTGTGGAATTGCTGGACCGTCAATGAAAATCAGTGTTGATACGTTTTTATATGGTAATTATTCAGCATTTGCTCACGTCACATTCTCATACGTCTTTACACGCACGGCCTGCCCTTGTGGCCTGTATAAAGAAAAGTTGGGGGAAAAGTACAATTATTTTATCTTTAAAATATAGACTGGATTCGACTTTGTGAAAGGGAAATAGTTACACATTCCTGGTCGCGGCTTACCATGACCTAAGAACAAAATTAAATATGGTGGCCACAAAAGGAAGTAGATAAGTGCATTCACGTACCTCAGTTAATATGAAGCGTCGTGTCGAAGACCGGCGTCCAATCTTTTATGAAATTTTGGAAAGAAAATTTCCAAGAAATAACTTCACGGGGTTCCAAGGTTGTGCAATTGTTGGACTGTCAATGAAAAACAGTGTCGATACGTTTTTATATGGTAATTATTCAGCATTTTGCACAAGTCACATTCTCATACGTCTTTACAATAGGACTGATAGATTACGAAAGACGGCTCTTCGTCGAGAAAAAAAACTGAAGGTGAAGTGGTTCACTCTTTTTCAACGTTATCTCTTCCTACAGCTTATATACATCTTTGAAAATAAATCTGCTTGAAAGTTATTATACTATTTACAGTCCGCCTGCTTAGCTGGGTGGTAACAAGCTCACCTCCCGTGCCAGTGGCCCGAGTTCAGTTCCCGACCGGGTTGGAGATATTCTCCGCTCAGGGAGTGGGTGCTGTGTTGTCCTCATCATCATTTCACTCTCATCACCGGCGCAAAAGTGGCCGAGTGTGGCGTCGGCTGAAATAAAACTTGCACATGGTGGTCGAACTTCTCCACATGGGGCCTCCCAGCCAACGATGCCATACACTCATTTCACTTCGTATACTATTTACAGAAAAGAGAAACGACAATAAAAACAAATAAAAGAATGAATATTTACATAGTTCTTCTTCAATGACAAGATTGGTCTTTGCGGTGGGCAGGTACGTGTGACTGTAAATGCTGGCGTAATCGGCGAGTTTGCAGAAATGAAAAAATGGGGAAGTCGGCGTGAAGTGTTCTGGACAAGTCCGATATGTGACGAAATCGAATGAAGAACCCATCAGACACCTTCTATTGTGCCACTTACATACAATGGTAATTTTATTACCATTGTTAGCAAACTGGTTATTGCCAAGCGTGAACGTGCATCGTTTTCCTTTCTATTCTTGCTCTAAAGGGAATAAGGAGGCTGCTAGCTGTTTGATACACAGAATATCTATTAATAAATCATTACTTAAATACACAGCTCTAAAACTGGCAGTGTATTTACAATGAGCTGCCGACATTTTTGTAGTCCGTCGCGTCGATATTTCTCAGTCGATGTATCGATACTTCCCCTCGATGTATAGCTGTCTGATAGTGATATATCTTTAAATACCGAATTTCGAAGGCCCGATGCTTATAAAAATATCAACAGTCCTAGAGTGGAGCTGCCAGCGCATGTGCGTCCATCTAAGCGTCGAATGTCCTGCTCTTTGGGAGCACACACCGAGGAAGATGGCGGCACGTAATGTAGACACTGTAGACCAGACATGGGCAACTTTTGATGCACTGCGGGCCTGTTTCACGTACATATCTCGTGGGCCTACTCGTCACATGACGCGACAGCAGCGCTCTTAGCGTATAAAGGCAGAGCTACAGCGTCCCTGTCGTTAATGTATATGGGATAACGCACCGCCATCTCTTTATTGAAACGCCACATCAATAAATTATGTTTCAAAACAAATAGTTTTGGGGGTGCATTCACTGTACGTGATCAAGTGTTTACATTTGTTTACGCATAGTAAACGTTATTTATTTACTTACGACGTTTCACAATAGCTGTCTGAAGAAATTCCTAACAAAATTCTGCAATGCCTCGCTCTCTCTCCCACGAACTTCTTCCGCGCGCCATATTGAAACCAAACGCTGGCCGGATTCGGTCCGCTGGCCGCCGGTTGCCCATCCGTGCTCTAGAGTGTAGATCACAGACGTATACAGGGTATTACAAAAAGGTACTGCCAAACTTTCAGGAAACATTCCTCACACACAAAGAAAGAAAATATGTTACGTGGACATGTGTCCGGAAACGCTTACTTTCCATGTTAGAGCTCATTTTATTACTTCTCTTCAAATCACATTAATCATGGAATGGAAACACACAGCAACAGAACGTGCCAGCGTGACTTCAAACACTTTGTTACGGGAAATGTTAAAAATGTCCTCTACCAATTCATCTGTCACAGAATCTGTTGTTGAGAAGCGTACGAACACTTCGACTGAAATGTGCAGCAGCTCCATCGTGCATGAACCACATGTTGTGTCGTACTTCAAAAGGCACATGTTGTAGCAGCACAGGTAAAGTATCCCGTATGAAATCATTGAGCGTAGGTGGAAGAACATGAGGCCAAATCAAGACATCACCAACAATGCCTGCTCAAACGTTCACAGAAAATCTGTATTGATGACGTGATTGCACAATTGCGTGCAGATTCTCGTCAGCCCACACATGTTGATTGTGAAAATTTACAATTTGATCACATACTGACGAAACTAAAATCAGCTCTAACATGGAAATTAAGCGTTACCGGACACATGTCCACATAACATATTTTCTTTCTTTGTGTGTGAGGAATGTTTCCTGAAAGTTTGGCCGTACCTTTTTGTAACACCCTGTATAGAACGTGTGCGACCCTACCTCTATCAAGTTTTGAAACTAAATGTAAGAAGTGTGATGCAGAGCAAAATGCTTTATTTCTGCCATTGGAGCCGATATTCACCGTCTTTCTCGTTCATGGCTAAAATAAAACACTGATTTTAAGAACTGAAGGACGTGTTGTCTTAGACTGACAGACTTGGGGGAATGTTTCCAGATGGATTTTCGCTCTGCAGGGGAGTGTACACTTACACGAAACTTCCTGGCTGATGAAAACCGTGCATCTCACCGGAACTGGAACCCAGTTCCTTTGCCTTTCGTGGGCAATTGCTCTACCTACTAAGCTACCCAAGCACAATTCACGATCAGTCTCCACAGTTTTACTTTTGCCAGTACCTCATCTCACACTTCTTTCCAAACTTCACAGAAGCCACCAAATGGTAAGTGTGAAGAACAGGTGGAGAAGGGGGTAAGAGCGAGGGGGTTAGCTTCTACACTTCTCTCTCGAGTCACAGCTTTCGATGCTCCCTATGAAGGGACTCATACTATTGTGTTTAAGGGTGCTGTGGAATGACAAGGAGAAATAACACACAATAAAGTTAGTTTCGGTGTTGGAAAACAGGAGGCAGAGACCACAGTTTGTTTGCTTTCGTGATTAAGTCAAATCTCATCAATGTACATTTTTTGCCCCTATTTTCGTTTTTTCTGGGCGATTAACCTTTGCAGTACCAAGGGGGTTTGAGGCGATAATTTGTACCCATCTTCTGAAAATATTGTAATGTAGTCAGGTAATTTACATTCTAAAATTTTGCATAAAATATTCATCGTTTCTAATGTAACCATATACCAGATTCCGTATTTCTTTCAAATCTTTAAGTTAAACATAGCCCAAGAAACTGTTGTAGTAGCAGATGTAACGTTTCACAATGAAAGTCATATTCAGTATTTCCAGCTTCACGACCATATGTACATATTAATATCTCTTTAAAAAGTATGTTGTGAATATGTCAATAATAATGAAACATAAATTTTTAAAATTTTTTGTGGAGTTCATAAAGTAGCCGACCACCCTTTAGTTGTAAGCTTTATTGAAAGTTTACTGATATTGCTAAGTGTGTGCTAAAAGGTTCTAGAGCGTAGTTACATCCCAGTACCCGTTTAAAAATTATGTTGCTAATATGAGTCAACAACAGTTAACGAATTAATTTTTTTTTCTAGGATGGGCATAAGTATCTCCCTCCACAAATTGGTAATACCCGTTGTTGAAAATGCATTGCTATTGCTAGGGCGAATGTGCTGAATATCAAAATCGGCCGTGATTGAAGTTGTGTTGAGAGTACTACAAAGCGGATTGTACCAGCGGAAATAGCAGCTAACTTTACATAAGGGTGATGTGCTAGTTTTATTGGCCCTGCTGGTTATATACTGAAATTGCGATATTATAGTAGTCATTTTTTAGTTAGGAACGAATTATTCAACGTACAGCCTCCTGCTATGGTTCATTTAATCAGCTCGAAAATGTGCATCTGCATATGTAATTTTATTTGCCCTATGCACATTATTTGGTCAAAAGCATATGGACACCCATATGTGATGTGGAACGGATCACCAAATATCACGAGAAGCGTACCTCCTAGTATAAATGCAGGTGGTGAGTATTGTGTTGTCGGCAGAGGTTCAATAACAGCAGAATGGATCAGACAAGAGAACTCAGTGACGTTGGATGTCGACTGAGAAACAAATGAGTCACGTACTTTTCAACTCTTATAGAGCTGTACAAGAGGACTGCTGGTACTGCGACTGAAAAATGGAAATACAATGCAACATTCACAGCTAAACCACGACCATGCAAGCCTAATGTACTGACGGAGAAGCATTACCTTGAGTCGTTGTAGAAAATTGTATGACATCAGCAGAAGGAATCACTCCTGAATTACAAAATGCTAGCAGCAGACCACCTAGCACAATTAGTTTAAAAGGATTTGGGGAAAATGGTCTCGCAGATCCACATGAACCACAAATTCATGTAGTCAATGTTGAGTACCTCTTGAGAGGGATGGACAGTGGTTTACGCTAAGTGAGTGACTTGGAGCAATGAATCATGCTATACCCTATGGTAGTCCGATGGAAAGGTTTGGGTTTGGCAAACGCCCATAGAAAATTGCCTGCCATCGTATGTAATGTAAAGATTTATTTATTTATTTATTGTTGAAGAGCTGCGAAGGAAGCACCTGGCTTGGCGTAGAAATTTGTTGAAGAGCTTTTAAGTTAGGAGGAAGTGGTATAATGGCATGAGGATGTTTTTCATGGTTGCGCTTGAGACCATAGTCTCGATCAGCAAGACAATCTAACCAAAAATAAAGCAGGATCTATTAGGCAGTGGTTTGTGGACAATAACATTCCTGACAACTGGCTGGTCTCCCCTGGGTCCTGACCTGAGCACTGTGGAATATCTTTGGGGTGAGTTTGTTCATCGGCTTCGCCCCACACGGCAACTTCTAACTTCCTTCTCCGGTTTCCCGATCTTGAGGAATAACGGACTGCCATTTCTCCCCAGACATTCAGACACCTCAGTGAAAATATCACCAGTGGATTACAAGCCGTCATGAGGGCGAATAGTGGACACAGCCCATGTTAGTGTCCACTAATAGCTGTCTGGATATGTTTGATCAGTTTGTGTAAAGGTATATAATTTGGAGTGCAACAACTAGTCATTACCGTAAGTACAGCTCGCGGCTACCAGAGGCTGCAGTGGAACACTACTACCTGGGCACAATTAACCGCCTATGTATAACACGAACACACAAACATGACAAATACTGGCGAACCCCTGTGGCACAACAAAATTGACGGGCACCACGAGGTGTAAAATAGTCGACCGATCGGCAACGCAGGGAAGCGGAACTGCACACTAAAAGCAAACAAACCTAGCTAAAGCCCTTATACCGTAATCGATTTACGACCAATCGACCACTTATACGAGTCTTGGCCTGTCAAAGGGCCAGACACTGCAGTTGGCCCAGGATACCTCGCAGGTGCCCAGCCCAGCGGTACCCCTTCTCGAACATTTCTTATGTCGACCAAAGCTATGACAACAGTACCGGGCATTGCACGAGACCCAAAACTAACAGCCACCCTATCTTCACATGCTCTGTCACTGATAGCAAGCAATTCGTTACTGATCTTACTACCCGACCAAACAGTCGCAGAAGTTTTTTTCCCTTGGCGCTCGCGTTGGCACATTTTCCCCTCAGCCCTTGAAACTACTGCCCTTGGCTCGTTTTACGTCCACCATCTATCTCCTCGATGCCACCGTGTTGGTGGGTAATCCTACCTACAGTAAAATAAATAAATCTCGTCTGATTAGGGCCTCCCGTCGGGTAGACTGTTCGCCGGGTGCAAGTCTTTCGATTTGACGCCACTTCGGAGACTTGAGCGTCGATGGGGATGAAATGATGATGATTAGGACAACACAACACCTAGTCCCTGAGCGGAGAAAATCTCCGACCAAGCCGGGAATCGAACCCGCGCCCTTAGGATTGACATTCTGTCGGGCTGACGACTCAGGTACGAGTGGCGGACTTACCAACAGTAGATGTACGGGTAACGTCACAGACCCACATTCCGTGAAGTCCTCTGTCAGTAATTAACAAATATGGAGGAGACAGTAGATTTTCTGAGATGGTTACCACGTCTTTGTGAGCGAGGACGGGCTCCACCCTTTGCGATGTTAAAAAGAAAATGCAGAGGATCTTGCGGTTTGGGACCACGAACTGTGTAGAATCCATGTCGGTTCGCACCATCCCGTCTTATATTTGTGTGCTCTCAACGCTTGTAAATTTTTCAGTGTCCTAGTTCAGTCACCGAAAATATTTAATGAGTTTTACTTTCCTCCCTCCTGTTATGAGAACTTGTGCTATTATTAAATAGTAATTGCTGGTTAGAACTTCGTAACTTTTCATGAGTGGCAACCCTCGGGAAATGAATTTATTAGTGGTTTAACGAACAGGCAGCGCTATTTACTGTCGCGAGTTAACGACACTCAAAAGTTGCACTCAGTTTGTAATTTACCTTTGATTTGTTATGATCTTTATCACCCCAGGATGCATAATGTGACAGTGGTGAGTACACTGTGTAGGGACTCTCGAGTCCGTCTACAGACTTTAGCTGCTACAAAAGATACACTGGGTGCTGAGTTGACAGCCTAGACTCACTATATGTGCCAGGAGCACGCAGTAGCGTGTGAAAACTTCAATAAAATTTTTAAAAAATGTTCGATAGTGTAAGCGTAGGCTTCTCCGCCCGCTGTCGCACTCAACAAAATTCTCTTGCGCTGTCGACAGCATTGTCAATACATAAAACTGTCCGACGTTTCGGCCACTACTGCAAACGATCATCCTCAGGGCTTTGTACTGAGCTAGATTGTTGAATGAGAGAGACTGTAGACCTTATATAGCAGCAGAGGAAGCTGCTACACGTAATTTGATGGGGCGCTTGAGGATAGCAGAAGCGTTAGGCGTTCGTTATTGGTCTTTATATTATTCCTTGTAATTGGTGGGTAAAGACGTATCTCATTGGTGTTGAGATTACTTCTTGCCACTGGCGGAAACATGCGAATCAGAAACGGACGCTAGCTGTGACGTAGCACTGCTTATTCGTTGTCGGGTCCGGGCAGCGGCGTGCCCCAGCACAGGGCCCCGCTATCTTGTGTGAGTCGCTTTTCGCGCGCTGTCCGCTATCTAAGGTCTCTCTCTCACTCGGCAGTGTAGCTCAGCACGAAGCCCTGAGGAAGGCCGTTTGCAATAGCGGCCGAAACGTCGGACAATGCGATCAACAACTCAGCACAGTTTCATTGACAAACTTCAAGAGTATTAACAGAAAGGAATTTGTGTTGGCTACATAGATTTGTGCTGACAGCCTTGCCGCAGTGGTAACACCGGTTCCCGTCAGATCGCCGAAGTTAAGCGCTGTCGGGCTGGGCTAGCACTTGGATGGGTGACCATCCGTTCCGCTGAGCGCTGTTGGCAAGCAGGGTGCACTCAGCCCTTGTGAGGCAAACTGAGGAGCTACTTGATTGAGAAGTAGTGGCTTCGGCCTCGGAAACTGACATACGGCCGCGAGAACTGTGTGCTGACCACATGCCCCTCCACATCCGCATCCAGTGACGCCTGTGGGCTAAGGATGACACGACGGCCTGTCGGTACCGTTGGGCCTTCATGGCCTGTTCGGGAGGAGTTTAGTTTAATTTTTACATAGATTTGTAGTCGCCTGATTTTCTATCACCAGCCTAATGATGCATTGTTCTCTTACAGCTATTGTACCATATAACTCCCCCCGGATGCGATAAAACACTTTCCGTTAAGGTTCGTGCTTTTATGTAGCGTTTTTATCTTTATATTTTCTCGTCAAGTATCCTTCACTTACACACTTAAGTCACCGATTTAATTTCTGACGTTGTCTCATCTTCTCCAGCCACATGAAGAAAAGTGGGGGACAGATGTCAGTTTTCTTCTGGTAAACGTGGAGCATAGTGGACGCAAAGATAACGCGCCATCATGTTCTTATAACAGATTTGCCAAAGTAAATGGTGGGTCACGATAC
This sequence comes from Schistocerca americana, assembly GCF_021461395.2. Classification (NCBI taxonomy): domain Eukaryota; kingdom Metazoa; phylum Arthropoda; class Insecta; order Orthoptera; family Acrididae; genus Schistocerca; species Schistocerca americana. The sequence continues at coordinate 207,358,781 of NC_060120.1, forward strand.
ACATTGGCGTGAACTGCGTTATTCATTTAACCCGTCGGTTTATTTTAAATTTTTATTTAAGAAACAATCAAAAGCTTTCTCTTCCGGCAGTCACAAAGAACGACCACAGATTATGCAAAGGTTGGAACATAAATAGTGGCAACTATTTATTCACAACCGATACAAAATACTTACATGTTTGCACCTGTTACTGTCGTTCAAAGTAGTCACCAGTGGTGTGTGGAGCCCGTTGCCAGCGGTGAGGAAGACGTAGTATACCGTTAGCAGAGCCTGTTCTGTTGATGGTGCGAATGGAGCGGTCTACTGCCTGTCGAATCTCTGGAACAGTTCTGAACCGAATGCCACGAAGTGGTTCTTTCATCTTCGGAATCAAATCAAAGTCACAAGAACTTAAGTCCGGGGAGTATGGTGGATGGTACAGTACTTCCCAATCCCATCGACCAAACAGAGCAGCCACAGATTGCGCTGTATGCGTCCGTGCATTGTCGTGCAAAATGAAGGTTGGGTTGCGCAGAAAGTGTCGCCGCTTCTTTCACAAAGCTGGTCGCAGCTGATGCTCCGAAACTAAAAGTAATACTGTGCACTGACGGTCTACCGTGGAGGAACGTAATGCGTTAGGATAACACCATCACACTCGTACACGAGAGTCACCGTAACTTTAGACCGCTCCATTCGCACCCTCAACAGAAAAGGCTCTGCTAACGGTATACTACGCCTTCCACATCGCTGGCAACCGGTTCTACACAACGCTGGTGACTACTTTGAGCGACAGTAACAGGTGCAAACATGTAACTCTTTTGTATCGGTTGTGAATAAATAGTTGCCACTGTTTAAGGTCTAACCCTCGTATGTGTCTATGCAGGAGCAACTTACATCCCACTTAGAACTGACACTAACAGATGCAGGCTCTCCCCACCACCAGATAACGAATGGCCAGACGCTTGGTGCCGTTTAGAGTGGAACCCTCGATGGAGCATTAACCCCATTTTTATGAGACATGACATGATCAAGTTTGTGGAGTACTCTATCTTAATTTTCAATATAAAATTTGTCTAGATTTTCACGTTTATAAAAAAGGTGCTCTGTTTCGATTGCTAACTCATGATTTTCATATTTAAAATAAACAGAAGAAATATTGTACTCTAAAAATTCTACCTACTTACAATATTTACCATATAAAAAGAAAAGAAAATGACAGGGAGCATAGCATCAAAATTTCGTTACAGTGAATAACTCGTCAAATGTAGTACAAACATGTACCATGTCATAAAAATCATTGTGCTTGTATGATGCTACTATTTAGCAAAGAGACAAACTCGCATCTGCTAGAAGGCACAACGGTGTGCACGGTCGCATGATTACAGTTATCGTATAGACAATCATACAAGAACACGGGAAAAGAACGTTGAAAGTTAAATTGTGTGCAGTTAAGGATTACATGTTAACATGATTCTTTACGTTACCCGCAAGTGTTGTAGTCAATTGCAAACAAACCACGGCATCAGTTGCTACTTTGTTTTCTAATGCTAGAACCGGTTTCATCCAGCAGGGACGTTTTCCAAGTGAATATGAACGGCAAACAAACCACGGCATCAGTTGCAGCTTTGTTTTCTAATGCTAGAACCGGTTTCATCCAGCAGGGACGTTTTCCATGTGATTATGAATGCAGCGCCGTGGAGATTCGTTGACGCTGGCCAGTCGTGGTGTTGAAAAAGGAAAACAGCAACTGGTACTGTAACCTGTTTGCAATTACTAATCAACTTGCCAAGAAACACGTAAACGTACTCGTTCAGTACACTGAGGTGTATATTATAATTTTCAGGCTGTTCTAACCGTGCATCACCAAAGACAAAATCAGTTTACAACACTTACGCTAATCACATTACTGGCCTGAAGACGTGCAGAAGTCTTATTTTACGAAACACTAGTGTTATTTGCTATTACTAATGTATGAAAAGTGCACATCAAACGGTTCTAGGAGGGTTGACTGAAAAGTAATGCCTCCACCTTCGTAACTCTTCAACAGTTGGCAACATTGGTATGCGGCAGGTATGACTTGTTCCGTAACCTCTTCTCTACAGCTCCAGTTGGCGGGAAGCCTTGGCATTGAACGGTTGTGTTGTTACAGCGTAAAGTATGGAACCTTGCGGAGAGGGTCAGTCAATGCAATTTAATCAAAGTGCAGTCACTGAATTCTTGACAGCTGAAGATGTCACCCAAAAGGAGATTCATCAGAGAATGAAAGCAGTTTATGGTGATTGTGTTGATGTGAGGTTGGAACATCTGACCTGCGTGACAAACAAAGTGTTGGACTTGCTGTGACAGCAACCACCGAGTTTCACAAGCAAAATGTTGACAGACTGATTCAGGACGATCATCGTATCACTCAGAGAGAAATTAAAGCACAATCGGCATTTCACAAGAACATGTGGGTCACATTGATGCTGACACCTGCAATAAAAGCACACATACTTGAAATTTCCCAGGAACTCCTCTCGCGTTACAAGAATGAAGGTGACGCTTTTCTCCATTCAGTTGTGACAGGAGACGAAACGTGGGTACACCATTACGACCCGGAAACGAAACGCAAAGAGTCGCCCCAGGAAAAGAAATTCAAGACGCAGCCCTCAGCTTGAAAAATCACGGCCAAAGTGTTCTGGGACGCAGACGGTGTTATCAATGTTGATTTCCTTGATCGTGGAACAACAATAAATTCAGAGCGTTACATCACAACGCTGCGAACTCTGAAATGACGGCTAGCAAGGGCTCTAAAGGAAAAGGGTAATGTTTTCCTGCAGCATGACAATGCCAAACCGCACACTTAAGTGCCATCACAGCAGAACTTCAGAGACTGAATCTCAGCACCGTACGGCATCCTCCATACAGTCCAGATTTAGCACCGTCTGACTTCCATCCGTTCCCGATAATGAAAGACGATCTGCGGAGACATCATTATGCTTCTGATGAAGACGTTGAGAGAACTGTGAGACTGTTGTTGCAGAAAATGAGTGTCAACTTCTTCCGTGACGGCTTCATAAAACTTGTTAATCGTTGGCACAAATGTATCCAATTGGCTGGTGATTATGTGGAAAAGTGAATATTGGTAATAAAAGATCATATTCTAAGGATTATTTCTGCGTTTGATTCACTAAACTATTCCCATCCAAACCCAATTAACGAAGGTGAAGGCATTCTTTTCGTTCAGCCCTCGTAGTAAGAAATTCAGGAATGAAGTAGGTGTGGACCACCGATAAATCCCTTAGGATCCTCTTAAACTGAACTTTATTACTAACTGAAGTCGTTATGGCTGCTGGAAATTTCTTGTTAATGTGTGTTTGTGGACCGAAGTAGGTGACTTTAAATTTTTTTGAAGATACTTAAAAACTGTTTCCATGGACTGAACTGTTGACTTGAAAATGAGATACATTATTTACCACAAATTTCATTAACGCATAAGTAAGTGGGAAGCAGTGGTCAGTTTCCTTCGTCTTCCAGGAAACTGACTAGTATTCCGTCTCTAACGGCAAACGGTTAACGTCCACCTTCCCATTAAACTATATCTGACGTGGAGGGAGATTTCCCTAAAAACATCTTTCTTCCAGGCATCAGCATCTTGTTCCTGGCTGTGATCGGTACAGAATTCTAACCAACTTGGCTGAGCAAGAAGTGTACACCAGCATGGATAAGCCGGACTTGTACAACCTCGGGTGTGCTCCCCTCACGCTGCTGGCCGCCAAACAGGTTGACGAGCTGTGGCCGGTCCTCACGTGGCCGAGGCAGCCGCTGCCGGTGCTCGACATTGGCTGCGGGCCCGGTGACGTCGCCAGGAAGGTGGGTTCTTCACTTTCAGTCACGTTACTACTCCATCAGAGCAATCGATGACTAAGCAACTCTCTTGTGTGCTGTAAAGTATCGTCGCTCCTGGATACCTAGGACCACCGAGATAAGGAGGTATACAGAGTGTTCATTTCAACAGAAGACACTGAAGTATCTCGAAACTACACATCGGACCAAAAAATGTTCAAATTCCAATTTGTTTGTCTCGGAGTGAGACATCCAATGATGCCACACTCAACCAGCCACCCAACCCTGTCAATGACTGGTAAGGGCAACTTTGAAATCTTCAGTGGGAACCCCCAGTTTTTGTTGCAGTTTACGATTTTATGGCAAAATCTATATACTTTTGTCTGAAGCATTTCCTTCCTTTCGCCACAGGTGGCGCTGTAATCGGAGGAATAGAAATGGGTGCACTATCGCAATTTGTGACATGGTACTCAAAAGTCCTTGAATATCCAGTGGCATTTGGGAACCCACCTCCATGCTGCGACGTTAGGACAGGCCAGTGTCTCCTAACTTCTAATTGGAAACCCCATTCGCAACGCTGTAGTCCTCCAACCCATCGAACAGGGGACTACTTGACGTGATACTGTGGCCATGGTTCGTGGTGAACACTACTCTACTTTTCCAATTCGAGTAGGTGTTCAAACGTAGTATCGTCAACTTCAGTACACTTAGTGATCCACTTTTCAACTGACCGTAAAGAGGACAGAAGCATAGATGCAGGATTATCAGCATAGGTGTTTCCGATGCTGTCGACCATGTCTTCACGGCCTGTTGGCACTTGCTGATGCAATTTATCTTTTAAATATCCCCACAGGAAGAAATCCGGCGACCTAGCAGACCAATTAACAGGGCCACTTCTCCTGATCCACAGAACAGTGTAAACAACGTTAATACCTCCGGTGTTTCAGTTGCGTAATGTGCCGGGAATCCGTCATACTGAAATCACATACGTTGTTGGACGTCCGGGGCAACGTCTTACAGTTTTTCCGATAGTTCCTGTTTGCGCCCCTTCAACATGCCGTTGGTAAGATACGGACTAATGAGATTGTTCCCTATGACTCCACACCATACGTTATCTGACAGAGGACGCTGATGGTCAACTTGCTGCAACCAGTGGGGATTGTCTTCACTCCAGTAATGCATATTATCCCGGTAACGCAACCATGGTTTGTGAATGTAGACTCACTGGTAAATAGTATATGGGTAAAGAACTTGGGGGTCGGTTGCATTTGTTGACGTGGCCACTTACAAAACACTACTCCGTTATGGAAAACGGTGCCATGAAGTTCTTGATGCAGCGACATGTGGTATGGATAATCCTTATGACAATGCAATATGGTGACAATACTACCTAAGGACATATCGGAATCGCGGTATAATTGCTTGTCCGTGGACTGTGGTGCACTGGCGCTATTACAGCTATTTGATTAGCTTCTCCTTCAAAAACAATTTTATATGCCAGATTACGAGTAAATGGTAGCTTTAACGCGTCGCTGCACAGATTGAGTAAATCAGATCATGTCAATGTTCATTCCGCTCACAGAGAACTCATCACCACCAGCAACAAGGGCTTTCATTTATCACACCCATTTATGAATTTTAATAAAGAAAGCGATATGTAACATCCTATGTACAACAATAGATTTAAGACATTCTGTGGGGTTTCTATTTTACTTGCATATTCCTTGTTCATATCCCGATTTACAGTACCTCCTCGTACGCAACAGGTGCACCAAACTTCAGATACCTATAATAATTAACAATATTATGAAAAGGATAGTTGTTACTCACCGTATACCGGAGCTAAGTCGCAGACAGCCACAACAAAAAGACTGTCAGAAAGTGAGCTTTCGGCTAAGAAGGCATTCGTCGAAAATAAACACACACACACACACACACACACACACACTCCCGCAAACGCAACTCACGCACACATGATCACAGTTTCCGACTATTTTCGATGATGGCCTTATTGGTCGAAAGCACATTTTCTGACAGTCTTTTTGTTGTGCCTATCTCCGCTATATAGTGAGTAACAACTGTCCTTTTCATAATAATGTTACGTTCTATCTTGAATTTTCCATTGTGTATTAACAGATCAATGTATCCTTTTCCAATGCAAGAAAAAACATGGTGCTCCCGATTAAGCAGGGATTCTTCATGCAAGCTGTTAAAAAATTATCCCATAGTTTGAGTGGTAATAGTGTGGTCCAAACCAAGACAATAATATCCAGTAAACATGGGATCCAAAATGCATCCATTAAGAGCTGTGACCACTTGTTCAGTATTAGAGATTTTTTTCACACGAGCCTATATGAACAAATGCTCATAGAACTTAAGGCATTCCTTTTGGAGCCCATGTATATTGGACTGTTTTCTTGTTTTAGTCCATACTGCAACCTCGCAATGCATAGTACGATTTTTTTAACATCCTGTATAGCGAAACATTGGCCTGTGCGTTCGGGACTCAAGCTGTGAGGGTTCCATACAAACTTAATTTTTATCCTGAACTGACGCGGCATGTACACCGAGAGATTTTTATTCAACAAATACGTCGTGAAAGACTTCGTAGCCATATTGTATACAGATAGTTCATCCATCTCGGAAATCGAGAATCTCGGCGATTTTTGCCTGTTATCAACATTGATACTGGCAAAGTATTGGTCCCAGGGATTCCAGTACCTTCGAGAATGTTTTAATTTCAAGTCTGGAGTCAGATAGCAAGCGAGAAAAAGACATTTTTTCCGTGATATAATAACAAATTAACAATTTACTGATTGTTTTCTTATCTTGTACTGTGAAATCTTGCTTCTTGCCAAATTTCATGATTCTACGTCAACGGGAAAGAAGTATAGGTTTTGATAGATGAGTGTGCGAATGCCAAAAAGTTTGACACAAATGGTCCTACTTTGGATTTCACTGACTTAGAAGCTTCATTGCTGCTGGTAAACCTTTCGGGGTATAATGTCGTGATCCACGAAACTGTTCTGCTCCTGGCGTTCCCTCCAGAATTGGGCTGGACATCTCCAGAGGTGTTGCTCCTCCGTTGAGACTTGAGTCGTGAAAGAGCAACGCCTCTAAAGACGTCCAGCTCAGGGTAGAACGTCAGGAACAGAAGACGACAACATTATACCTCGAAGGATTTAACAGGAGTGTGTCATCCGGTCCTGAAAGCCTCCTTTCTGTCATTAGATGCTTCACTTTTTTACACCGTCAAGGGACAGTAGGCCTCAGTATGTGACATAAATGTGCACTTGGTAGACCTTAGTATGTGACATAAACTGGAACTTGATATGTTTACCCGTTGTTGACAAAAATGGTTTTTCACAGTAGGGTAGACAGACAGACAGAAAAGTAATCCAACAGGGCTTCCATTTTATCGACTGAAGAAAGGAACCCTAAAAAGAAACCAATTGTACGTAGATTGTGTTTTCGCCAGTTTATGGACAGTGTTCTGACACAAAGACACACGAATCTGAAAACGAATACAGCTCAAACACATCCGATGTTCCGCACACACGCGTTAAACCCTTGCTGAGGGCATAGGCCCCACAAGCACATCCCGTGTACTCAGGAGCCGGACACAACCGATGCAGTTCGCAAAATATGGGCGGGTTTTCAAATAGACACCGTTTGATGATGCGCCGCTTGAACTGCCTGTTAGTTGTCGCAGGGTTGACAGAAACAGTCTGAAAAGCTTGTAGGGGTGTTGCAAGGTAGGCTGTACTGAGAAATAAATGCTGAGAACAAAATTCATACGTTACGGCAAGTCCGATTTAATTAGCAATTCAAGCACTTCCACGAGGAAAAGTGCGGTAATGCACAGACATCTGTGAGTTAGCACTTCTTCAAATGCTCATCACCTGTTAAACTGTGTTTTTTCCGGAAGTTATAAATTTAAGCAAGGTGAGCAGAAGCTACGCCTGTGCTGTCTTTCAACGGCTTGTTTAGCTAACTTCAATAATAACAAAATTGGAAACAATTAATAATTATTTCTCAGAGCAACCTACCCTGCAACACCCTTACAAGCTTTTAAGACTGTTCCCGACAGCTTTGTACATCTTTCAGGCCTTAGCTGGCCCGGTGAGCTATGTTCCATGGCACATCGCGGCGAGCCACCCTAATGTACCAGGTCACGGCACACGAACTGGACGATCTGGAATCTGAACTGTACCCTCCATTCGACAACTGTGGCCTCTTCTATCAATCCCCTCTTTTCTCAATCCTCGATAAGTCTGGAAGTCGCACTCAGCACGCTGTTTATCGCTTTGTGTCCTCGAAGAAACGGAAGCGCCGATTATCTTTACCAGCTGTGTAGCTTAGAAGAGCAAATTAGAAAGCATATTTCTGCACTGGCAGATTTTAGCTCCGCGGCTGCCACCGGGTACGAAGCTGGTGGCCTGCGACATCAGCACAAAGATGCTGGAGTTCTGCAGGCAGCACAACGCGCTGCCGGGCACCATCACGTACGAGCAGCTGGACGTGGTTCAGCCCGACCTGGAGAACTCCGCCGTGTGGCAGTACGCGCCCTTCGGCAAGGTGTTCTGTTTGCTGCTGCTGCATTGGGTGCCCGACAACAGGTGTGTGCTCAGTTTGTCGCCCTATCCCATACCGCACAACAGCTGGCCTGCCTTATTTCTCCGATTGTAGTACAAGAGGGGTTACACTCGATCACTCCAGCTATGGATTGCTGTTGTGGTACTTCCACCAGTAAGAAATACCATAACAATCAATCATACATTTTCTTCAACAATTTTTTAAGTTTATCCATATTTATCTCTTTTGTTATTGATAAAACTAGGTTATGTAAGGCTTGTTGTCAGACTGCAAGAAGAATGTCTTATGTATTAAAACGGAGTCACAGAGCAGCATGTAACTACGAGGGCAAGTCAAAAGGTAAAGATCACTGTTCAAAATAGAAATAAACTATTTTATGTTCAGGGCAGCTGCAGCTGTTGAAATGTATGACGTTAGGAAGAAGTCCGCTAACAGTAGGTGAAATTCTTGTTCATTAAAACTCAGTGAGTTTCGCTGCCTAAAGCCACATCGTCAGGTGCAACATACGTTGTAAAAAGCAAAGTACAGTGTCAGCAAATTTTGTGAATATTAAAATTAATAAAGGAATGTCTAAAATATAGCCACAACTTAAAAAGATTGCAGGAATATCCGTCGCTCCTAGTTAAAATTAATTGTTCTGTGAATATCGTCAATACTACTGCGTGCTGTGTTCCTTAAAATTTGCCTGCATAAAAAAAGACGGAAGAAAATATTTTATAGTGAGTGGACGCTAAAAGTTTTTAAATAAGTCCGGATTGGCGTTGAAAAATTGTCACTGCTAACATGATTAGCCGCGACACTACGCAGATTACTGTGTGGAAAGTGTCAGGTGGCAGTGTCTTACCAGTGTGACAGCAGAGCAGGACAAAGCAAAAGCACGACCGACGAAGAGAGACTAGCTGGCTGGCGGAACGGAAGTTACCCATATGGATAGTGTGACGTCATGTACTGATGACTAGGAGCGGTAGGTCGATACCTTTACACACGAGAATAATACACAATTTTATTAGGTACTAACACCTAATCGTACAAACAGTCAAAATTAGCAAGAATGATATGGTGCTTTAATGCCAATTGGTTATTCAACGTGAATTGTGCGTTTTCTTTCTAACATATTCAAAATGAGGCTTTTTTCTTTCTTTTGGAATATTTTTAAATTTCTGAACGGCTTGTGATGCTGTGTCCCTCTTCGATAAGTGCGTTGTTATTTAAGATAAGGTGTTCCTGAAATCTGTAATGGCCTACCGGTTTGTCCTATATATTTCTTACGGCAGTCATTGCATGTAATGCAGTATACGCCCGCTTTTTTATGTTTATTTCCCACGGCTTTTTCCTTGTGCCTGAGTTTTTTGCTTGTATCCGAAAATGGTTCTGAGCACTATGGGACTCAACTGCTGAGGTCATTAATCCCCTAGAACTTAGAACTAGTTAAACCTAACTAACCTAAGGACATCACAAACATCCATGCCCGAGGCAGGATTCGAACCTGCGACCGTAGCGGTCTTGCGGTTCCAGACTGCAGCGCCTTTAACCGCACGGCCACTTCGGCCGGCCCGAAAATGTAGAATACGTTGAAGTAATGTTTTTACATCTCATACGTTTGCAAATTTTTTCGCGTACTGCACCCAGATATGGTATTCTAAAAAAAGAAAAATAGAGCGTTCCTTTGTCTCCTCAGCTGGTGTTTTGCTTTGTCCTTCACCGAGCTGTCCTGACTCACACCGGATGGACACTGCCACCTAATACTTTCCACATAGTAATCTGCATACTGCCGCGATTAATCGTGTTAGCAGTGACAATTTCTATCGGCAATCCAATCCCTTCTTGAAAACTTTTAGCGTCCGCTCACTATAAAATATTTTATTTTTTATGTTTAGATGGAGACAGATTTTAAAGGATGGAGCACGCCTCTGCTCTCCCGTTAGAAACGACTTCCTTTTACGAGAAGAGGGGACGGCACATGTTCGACTAGCAAACTGGTAGAAAAATAAAAGCTGCAAAGGCGTGCCATTTACTGAATATGTTCCTTCTGGATATGCAGAAAGAACCACAAAAGTTCATCATTCGCTACAGGTTGTTCTGCAATATCTTTGAACGAGAGACTACGGGGAGAGTAGTGTAGCTCTAGAAACTGCAAAACTACTCTGGAGGAAATAAACTCCTCTGGTCTCTACGAGACACGAAAAAAATCTCATTCACGCTTTCAACTCAACGGAAAAAGAAGGAAAGGACACTATAGATGGGTACAGGGGAGAAGCTGCTGGTTTCATTAAAAATAAAACAGCATATCCCGTTGTGGCTTCTCCCCCACCTCCCCCCGCCGTCCACAGTATCGGCATCTATTCGAGCTGTGTGATATAGCTGAAGAAAATGAAGACAACATGATCGTTATGAAATAATATTAGGAGAGTTGTTGGACGTGAAAACGTATCCTTTTCATCGTGCCAGAATGAGAATTTCAAAGAAATCACAATGGGATGCAGTGACAGTAAAAAAAATGCCGTCGATAGCGCATTAGCTGCAAAATTCAGGAGCAGGGTTCTTCCCTGTCCCTAAGAGTCCATTAGAAGAACATGTGGCTTTGATACCGGGCTATGTACAACAATGGTATATTCGTATGATAAATTTAAAAACTCTTTCATTAATCGGTTGGAGGATAGACATCTTATATTTTTAGAAAAACTGTTCTCTGCCCCTAAAAAGTAGTAATTGTACAATTAGTCTATAATTTAATGCAACATTTGAAGCCACGGGAACAAAAAAGCTGTAGTCAGTAATTTTTTTATGGAATTAATGAAGTGCCATTCTGAATTTTCACCAAGGTGTGCTCAATCTGCTGGTTTTCAAATAGCACAAGATGTTAACAGAGAGCAAGGAATGGTTACATTGAAGACCTATAACGACACTGAATTTACCGTTACATGTAATTTCATTTTTGTGCTCACATTTACAACGTTATCGTTCTCATAATGTGTTCGGCGTTGTGAACAGCAAGTTCAAGCCTGTTAATTTAACTTCGTTTGCATAATGTGAAATTAAAAACACCTTATTTTGTGTAGGTTTTTAGTATTATTGTTGTAAATTTTCACCACAAAATAGTTTTGTTGTAATTCGTTCATTTGATTCTTACAAAAAACCAGAAAGTCTTATGTGTCCTCCACTGGGGCAACGCCTCCTAAGACATTAATATTTTCACAGGCGCGCTGTCCAGAACATTCACAAGCTGTTGGTGCCTGGAGGAGAGGCTGTCTTCAGCATAATAGCTAACATGGTGTTTTACACAGCGTTTGAAGAAATGGCGAAAGACTCGCGTTGGGCGCGGTACATGCAGGTAACCCTTAGGTCTACCCGATATTCTCCTAAATCTTAGAAATACTTGGGAAATTATGTTTAATAATTCTAAAAATGCCCTACTTCAGGAGAAGTCAACTTGTTTGGCCTGCCACCCACTTTTGTTTCTGTGTTAGGTTCTTGTTCAATTGATAATTCAAATGAACGCAGTTCCCTCGAACTGTACAAACAAATAAGTTACAATAAATTTTGTGGCCAATGCAAAGAGTTTGCTATAAATTTAAAAATTTATTTCAGCAGATCCCATAAACACTTTTTCCTGGTGCCTTTTGTCAGCCTCAACTGGTATTTAAAGCAAAATAGTGCACCAGATGTGCTTAAAAGGAAATGTGAAAGTCCGTAGGTCGTCTCGTGTACCTCCATACAACGTAGGTAACAATGTAAAATATCTAACTTGTGAGCGCTGATGCGTCAAGTAAGTCACTGTTCGACAGATACGAGGGCTTGTAGAAAAGTAATGCCTCCGAATTTTTAATTCTGTGCTCTATACTGGTAGAGGTACTAAAGGTCTGGCTTATTTCTCAGTCGACTGACGTAAGATGGATTCGAATTGTAGCGTGTAAAATAGCGGTATGTACCGCAACTATGTCGGTGCGTAAGAAACTATGTGTTGTAATGGAGTGTCTAACCGCAGACAACGTGCATCCAATTGAAATTCATAGAAGAATGAAAGCTATGTATGGTGATGATTGTATCGACATCACTAACGTCCGACGCTGGGCTGTTCGTGCTCGTAATGACGGGTGTAAAAATCGTCGAAGGAGACCAAGAGGTGAATACAGTAAGTAGATTCAGAACCATGTAGTCTGCAGTATTTATTTGGGTATAAAGAGACTTGCACAGTGTAGAATAGCATGGAGAGCTGCATCAAACCAGTCTTCGGACAGAAGGCCACAATAACAACAACCTCATTGTGAGTGACAGAGCACAATCTCTTTCCAAAGCTTAAAGAACAGCTTAGAAGACTTCGCTTTGATAGCGATGAAGCAGTGTAATTAGAGGTAAGGTTTTCATTCCGTCAGAAAGTCAAATATTCTACAATGACTGATCAACAAACTGGCCTCTCGTTGGGGGAATGCCTTCGTCACCAAGGTGACTGCGTTGAGAAATAAGTCCATAGACATGAAAAATAATGAAGTAGATATTAATAAAGTTTGTTTTATTTAAAATGTTTTGCGAGTTTTCGTATTAAAAAAGTTCGGAGACATTCAAGTTCAGCACATCCTCGGAAATACCATTCTCGACTGAACTCTAGCCACAACCCTAGCGGGTATCCCGGGAGCAGTGATCAGTACTGAGGAATATGACAGGAACGATCATTCGAAGCAACAATGCCCAGTAAGCAATGAATGTAAAATTCATGCTTTATGAGCCTTGAGCACCTGTTCATCTTCGATACAGTGAAACCAATCGCACATCGACAACGACCATATACTCTGCGACTTACGCAGAATCGTCACTGGAGAGTGGGACAAACTGGACCAGAGCAGGCTTCATAATCTCATCGAAGATGCATAAGCGAAGGTTTCAAGTCTGTACATATTAACGTTGGCCCAGGAATGCAGTGAAAAACCTCCAGGGGGAAGCAGAGGATTTTGTCCTGTGTGTTTGATTTGGTGATCTGAACACATCCCAAATGAAAACAATCGCATGCTTCAGGCCAATTTTTCTTTTCTGTCCCGTGAATTTCCAAATAAAAGGGCGATGCACAACATTTGTTGTTGCGTGTATTTTTCGAGAAAATAAATGCAGATGTTTCGAAGTGTTTGGGTGACAATTTGCCCATTCTTTCATTTCTCCAGAGAGTGGAGAATTCAGCATACGTCCTTTGCCCAGAACATCTGCTATGAATTTCGCCTTGATCATTAATAATAAACTTTATCATCATTGCTTTTTCTCAATTCTGTTACAATATGTAGATTTTATGTTAGTAAAACGGATTGCTCTTCATATCCTCACTTCGAGAGCCAAACTGCTGAGCAGACAGCTCTCACAACGCAACCACTTTTGGCGCTGAGGTGTCATCAAGAGCAACCACTCGTGACAGACGAGACTTGTTACACTAGTACAACGCCATAGGTCCTGCAGTAGACTCACTTGTCACGAGTAGTCAATGGAGAAAACAAAATCGTTCACGTAAAAGGGGCTTTAGACATAATCTGCCGAGACTTTCCAAAATAACCAGTTCTTAGCAGCCGAATCTGCACTAGTATATCATTATGATTTCTACAGGGTGAGAATTATTGAACTATTTGAATAAAACGTAAATTAGGTACAAACTACGGCGTGCACACAATTTATTCAACATATGAACGTCACTACAAATATTCGGATTTAGATTACGACATGTTCGATATTGCAGCCGTCATTGGCGATGGTGTGGCGCAGACGAATAACGAAATTCTGCATGACCCGCTTAAGTGTCGGAACAGCGGTGCTGTCGATGACCTCCTGAATGGCTGTTTGCAGCTCAGAGATGGTTTTGGGGTTATTGCTGCAAACGTGTCATTAATATAGCCCCACAAAAAGGTGTCGCATGTGTTCTGATCCAGAGAATATGGTGGCCAGTTGAGGCCCATGCAGTGGCTTCTGAGTACCTGTGAGCCATAATGTGTGTCCCCAAAGTGCTCTTCCAGAACATCAAACACTCTCTTGTTTCGATGGGGTCGAGCTCCGTCTCTCACGAACCATATCTTGTCGAAATGAGGGTCACATTGTATAATGGAGATGGAATCATCTTCCAAAACTGTCACGTGCCGTTCGGTAGTCACCGTGGCATCAACCATCAACGAATATCGAACCGACAATCCGTGACCGGACATTGCCCACCACAGAGTCACGTGCTGAGAGCGAAGAGACTTCTCGATCGCGAAATGTGGATTATCAGTCCCCCAAACGCGTTTATTTTGGTTACTGACGAACCCATCCAAATGACGGTGGCCTTCGTTGCTAAGACAAACAACAATGCGCATGCTAATTCCCATCATGCTACGCAGCCAACAGTGCAGTTTGAACTTCCTAACGCAAACCATTCAGCGAACCTATGACGTTTTTCATTCCATGTAGTTCAATAATTGACCCCCCCCCCCCCCCCCCCCGTATATCACTAAGGTTAGCTAAATTCTAATGCGCGCTTTTGCGCTGATTAATTCAAGATGTTACAATAAGATGTGAATGAAGTGTTTCTCACTCGGGATATTTCCACACCATCACATGTAGACATAATTTAACTTTGTTTATTTGAACAAGTAAACTTCGAACACAAGTAGTCACTATTTCTGAAGCAGCGCAACAGAAGAAAATAAACGTTTTCCAGCGATTCTTCCTAGTATTGTGAAGGAAAGTTTCATCACAAATAACTGTTCTTAAACGAAACCGGTATAAATTCTTGAGAGCTTAGATTACGTTCTCGCGAGCAATGAAAAGTCTGTCTTAGAAAACAAAGTACGTATGCAAAGTTGTATCTCACGGGCAGTACGATTTCTCCACGGCGCGGAACACAAAGGCTCTGAGCGCAGGTCGCGGGTGACGTCCCATCTGAGGCTGTATCCAAATAGTGGTGGTACTTGAGTCGCTGGCTGGCGAAGACAGAACTGGCTCTAGCCGGCTCCGTGCTGGGAGAAATACTCGAGCGGCGGGAGGTTATAATTTCCCTATTGGCTAGTGAAGCTGCAGCGAATGCAGCAAGAGATACGTGTCTGGAGTGACGCCTGTTCTGCGCCCTCTAGCTGCTTACCGGGAGACTCTCTGTGGATTGAGCAAGATAGGCGGGAACCAGCATGACCGCAGGTGTTGGACTGACGATAACACGCTGAACAGAGATGCGTTGCGGGTTGGTGGAGTCGCAGGCGAATCCGAGATAGACACCAGTTTACAGAAAGTTCTCCCATAAACGATAACAAATATAATTAGAATGACTGCACAGTCTTACTAAATTATTAAAACTGCCTAAAATTACTGCTAGGAAACCAAGAGGCGTATCATTCCTATGGTAAATTACGTCCCCTTTCTGCTAGCACAGACTTCTTGTAACTCATGCATCTGACTCCTTGATTGTTATTTCATAACGTTTCGTTAACAAGATTTCTAAGATTTATCTGTTACCATTATCTTCGCCTCAATGAATCTCCGTTAATTTTATATGCTACTGATACAATTATAATAAAATATTCAGTATGTCGACCTCTTTAAGAGGATATATTATGGTTTTCTGAGCTTTCATGGTGCAGGAACACTAACACAAAAGTAAATCGCTTCGAATACGAGCATCACACATAATCAGATGACTAGTAGACGGGCGTTCCAGCCACGTATATGTATGTGTCATGTAGTCCCATAAGTCCGCTTATTATCGAAAGTACAATCGCTTGCGATATCATGCAATATTTGTGACTGGAATGAAGATTTGTTGGTAGGGACGACGCACGTGCTACCTGGGACGGATGATCATCAACAGATTAAGAAAGAAATAGAGCTGTGAACCAGAGACAAGACCTAGCTGTTCATATTTTAAAGTAACTACCTGGCAGAAAAATCTAATAGTAACTTCAGAAGTTATGCAGCTGTTGCAGTAGCCCGTAACAAAATACTATCACAGAAAGGATTACAGATATCAGCCACAGCTTTTTAAGAATTAATATCGAGAACTTGTTTCAAAAGTTCAGAGATGTAAAACTGTGCACTTCACGAATTGAAAAACGTATTATCTTACGATTGCAGTATCAATGAGTCCCAACTGTAATGTTCTTGCACGAATATCTGGGTATCACAACTACAAGGAGCACGAAATGGTATGACTGCATAGGTCAGTCATTTGTAAACTAGATGGCGGAATTCAGTTCATTGATAGGGCAATAGGAAAATGCAACCAGTCTACAGAGAAGTCTGTTTACGAAACTATTGTGTGACCCATCCGTAGTATAACTTGTGCCAGTTCGAGCACAACCTGCATTGTTGCCAGATTTCCCTCCCTTATGACAGTGTGCTCTTTTACCAGGTATTCCCCTATCCCTACACCTCCACCTACTCCACCACCGTCCCTTTTACCTCATATATACCATGGACGTAGGGCAACTGAAGTGTAATTTCGAACTAGATACCACTAGTTACTAGAACTCTGCAGAATGTGATATACCTTATTTCGTATTTGTTACATTGCAGACAAATCGTAAAATTAATCAGTTACTTGACTCTTCATTATTCGACCATGTTAACCTACCCTACAGAAAGAATGAAGAAACGTAATTTTCCCACAGGGAATGTGGAATACTAATCAACCAAATAGTTTTCTCAAAGTATACAATCCATTTCTTGATTTTAAACGACTTACACTACTGAAATCAGACACTGACATTTCTCTATATAACTTCACAAGAAACTGTCCTATCTATGCGATTAACGTCATTCATAGAAAGAATATTGTAAGTTCACAGAAAACGACTATGAAAGTTTGCTTGGAACTTTTAGTGAAAAAATTTCTACAGATATACTTACTGAAAGCTTTCAACTTTATAAGTGAATAAAAGATTAGAGAAAGTTTAAGAAATCTTTACATCATGTTTTCATTTCACTTTGAAATATTTTCAGAACGATAGAGATAATAAAAACTGGGTAATGTTAATTAGAAAATGATTATTCATTGTATTTTTTTCTGAATAGTTCTTTTTATGTCGATGATTTTAGCATTTTGAATTTCCAAAATCGGTTAATATTGGCGTGAGATCGATGGACAGCACTGGTTGCAGGCCAAGCATCCTTCAGTTGTCACTGGGAGCTTCAACTTGTATTTTATTCACCAGCGTGTGGCTTCTAGATAAACGTAGTACTGACGTAGAGCAGTAATTTACGTCAGTGCAAACGAGGTCAAGCGTTGAGTGAATTTACGTCAGCATGACTTACGTAAGACATTGTCTCGTGCTGATATAAGAAGTTCATAACTTCATTCACAGATGGCGCTGATGGACTACACATTGAAAATAATATTTGGAACATGTTCCACTTTAAACACAAATTAATTATTTTACAATTGATTTCAGTATTTATACCATCATGTACAGTCGTGCTCACAAGTATCCGAACGACCTGAATTGCATTTCGCCTTATTCGCATGCAACCCACATAACGCAACTGATTAGCAGGTCCTCTAATCGCTCCTTGGTACAGTCGTTTGACTATTGAAAATGGTTCCAACAAATCACCACTAGAAAACACTGCTCTGTATCGCAATAACTCAAGATGTAAAGTAAAACCAAGATACTACAAATATCAGGAAACCCTTTATCACAGATAACACTGTCCTTAAGGCCTGTAAGCTCACATTTATTACAATAAATGACATACCTGAAATGCTTACTTCAGATAGGTAAAACACGTAGTAAGTTCGTCCTATTCATAATTTCCTCTTCAACGTAACATACCGTACTTATTGTTTAACACAAAATGACATTAAAAATTTAAGTTATTCACGAGCAGCTAGTTGAGAAAATGTATGAACTTCGAATGACACGACGAACCGTCTTGTTCTGCATATGGATTCAAACCCAGGTCATGCAAACTAAGCAAAGTCTTCGTGACTGACGAAAACCAACAGTCATTCCTGACTAGGCATACAGAGAGCGATATACCTCGATTTTAGACAGTATCAGTTAGCAAATATCAACTTTAAATTACATAACGAAACATTTTTAACGGACGCGAATTCCTACTCATCATCTATTGTCCTTTTTAACGAACTACGAGAGATGTTAAATATTGCTTCTTTACAAGTAACTTACTTGAAATGCCGTGAGGTAAAGATTTGTGTGGGATAGGGATTCGAACCCAGAACCTAATCGGATTGTAATTGAAGCACAATCAACTGTGACATATCAGATTTTCTCGGCAGTAGCTTGATGTTTTAACTGAAATGACTAGACGAAACATTAATTTTTTTCTTCCCAGAACTCCAACCTGGCACTTATCGCTGTTATATTCTACAGAAAACGAACGTTAAATATGGGTTTGTTACAACGGCAGCAACATGTGAGCACGTTTGAACTAGAAATAATATGACGAAGAGTTCAGTGCTAACTGGGAATCGAACCACACACATATCGTTGTTGACTGCACACTGAGAGACTTCAACTACCGAATTTTTCTTAACCTGCAGCTCGGAATAACATCCTTGAATTTACAATGACCTCGCAAATAGTTCTGTGTCTCACTGAGCGTCAAAAACGTCAGATATCGTTAGTGTTGACAACGAATAAAAATACATTCAAAATCTAAATTATTATCCACCAGCAGATAGGTGTTCTCATGCTAGAGCTTGATAATACATAATGGAAACTTTAGTGCCGGGCCAGAATTCGAACCCATTCACGCGCAATATGTGGAGATGTTGAGGAATCTGCAGTTTTGAACAAACAACAAATTATTGTCGAGCTGTTTTGTCACGAAAGGATCAAATTCCACGTTAACGGTGGTCTGAATTGCATCTCCAGTTCAGAACCAATTTTATCGACATACAGAAGCTCAAATAAAAGATGAAATAAGTGACCTGTGATCCTACTTGGCGTTTGTTCCGTCACTAGAAATAAATAATTAGCATAAGAAAGATTACTGCTGAAGTTGGAATCGAATCCAGACCAGAGGTATAGGAACCTATCATCAGCCCAATAGACCACCAAATCCTCTTCTCTGTGAAACATTTTTCTATCGTAAAACGTTGTTCCATACTAGATGAGAATTCTGACTAACAGGCTCCCTGTAGTGTTGTGAAGCATGTTCTGCACATTCCTTTACTTGGTTAACCGAATCGCCATGAACTAGCTGCCTCGGCTACCCAGTGCATACATTCGACTCTATTTTCGAATCATCGAAATAAAATCACGTAACTGCCACCTACACAGAACTGCCAACAGTGTAGGATGCAGAAATTTAAATAGGAGGTGTTCCTTTCCACTTGACCTACTCTATTGCGCTAAATGTTTGTTGAAAACGCCGTGCAATGCAAAAGAAAAACTGTAACAGTCTGTCTCTCAGAAGTTATCAGTCTAATGAAACGTTAAACATAATTCCCTTCACTTCTCAACCCAAAATAGTCGCATGTCGAAAAAGAGCTAACTTCTGCGACATTTTGTTCTTTTCAGGTTTAATAGACGGCCAGGCAGTAGATACATCTCGCAATTTTTGTATTATGTATGGGGAGAGCGCATCGTGCCAAATGTTCAAATGTGTGTGAAATCTTATGGGACTTAACTGCTAAGCTCATGAGTCCCTAAGCTTACACACTACTTAAATTAAATTATGCTATAGACAAACACTCACACACATACCAGGGAGCGGACTCTAACCTCTGGCGGGACCAGCCGCACAGTCCGTGACTGCAGCGCATCAGGCAGCTCGGCTAACACCGCGCGGGCCACATCGAGAAAAAATACGTAAGAAAGGTATTTTCTACACTAACTGTCGTGTGGTAATGGAATTTTATTCTTCTTCAAACCTTGTTTGACAGCTTTAATTCAGAACAAGTTTTCTATATGCATGTAATCAATAAACTGCATGTGCATTGTCGGACTGTTATAGATAACATCAGATAATTCGCATATATCATTGATGATTAATTTCTCTCTCATGTTTACTATTGTTTTAACAACACGAAAATAACCTTACGAAAATTGTGCATTGTATTATAAGAAATGAAATAAAACTACCCACGATAACCTTACGACGTAACTCTGATTCAGTAAAACTGAATATCTATACACAAGGGTGTCTCTTTCGGCACGAATTAGTAAAATACTATTCACTTAGATTTCGATTGGGTTTGTGTTTGATTGGTATGCTGTGTCATACTCAAGTGGTATGCAAATGTGGTATTTCATAAATAAAGTTATGTATTCCTAGAAACCCAAAATTTACTTGTCAGCAACGGTAAGAGGCGTTACCTGTTGTGCAGCATTGTAAGTTTTTCACCATTGTACTATGAGCAGAAAGTATTTCCTTGCGATTTCCTTATCGATGTTTGATCTGACTGCCTGTAGCTCTTTCACAGAAGGGATAAAATCGTTAGAGTCAAGAGACTGGAACCGCAAACAATAACAGCCGCTTTTTTACAGCTCAGCAAGTTACCACAGGGCTATGGAAGATGCATGTGTTTACACTTACTTTTACAAGGCCAATAGTGGCTAGAACTCATAAACCGCTATTTAAAGGACGAGATTAGTTGCGATTTTCACGTGCAACGACTTTCCTGGGCCTTCTCTTACCATCTGGTAGGTGTTTGAATCTAAAATAAGGATTCAAATTGTTGTGCCTGAGCCACAATCGAACCCCACACATACCGTCCTTCTTTATAATCCACGAATACAGCTGAAGTAACAATTGCTTGGTCACCAATAGTAAGATGTGTGCTTGTTTGACCAGAAATAACGACACCTATTGCGATTGTTGGCAACACGTGAACAGACATTAAAAATGCACGTTAATTTTCACTACCAGGCCGGTGTGTACGTAATAGGGCTTGAAATGAAATTATGAATTTTTTTGTACTTCGGACCCACATTCTTACCTTTGGAGGAGATCTAGAGAAGATTGCAGTCTTGGGAAAAGGAACGAAATGATTGAACTATTCTGTTCCGAGAGATTCAGATCCTCGAAAGAGGAGATACGAATTCGAATCACAGTCCAGCACCAAATTTTTCAACGTCTCTAGTTGAATCGAGTGCCAGTAAAATAAGAGCCCTGTGCCTTTAAATGCATATCGGTTCATCAAATAATGCCAAATTTTCT
Organism: Schistocerca americana; assembly: GCF_021461395.2. Classification (NCBI taxonomy): domain Eukaryota; kingdom Metazoa; phylum Arthropoda; class Insecta; order Orthoptera; family Acrididae; genus Schistocerca; species Schistocerca americana. The sequence goes on from NC_060120.1 coordinate 207,380,303, forward strand.
AATGTAAGCAAGTTTACTGGTGACAGTATTTCTGTTTACCATGACTTCCGCCTGTGTCATTTCCCAACGTAAACCGGCTCCGCCCAGTTGGTAATGAAGGAACGTGATGTTTAATGCGGATTCTGGATTAAAACGTCGTTCTGTTGATGCTACCAGGGATAAAGTAAATTTTTTGTGCCTCTTAAAAGTAAATGCCAGAACCCATGCGTTGCACCTGTCATAGTTCGTTCCACCAGACCATTGTGACCTCATTTTCCAGCCCCAGGAGTGTGCTGTAACGGATGACGTGATTAGCTTACAAAATTAGTTACTGTGGAAAAAATGCGAGTGTATCGAGTGGTTAAGTAGAAGTAAGCTTCTGACGCGGAGATTATGCTATTCTCATGTCAGCAGGATGTAAGAACTCTTCTAGGCATCATAGCCTCGATGTGAAGCCATTTTGAAATTTTCACTAATTCAGCAAATGTCTTAGTTCGAGAAAATCCACTGTGAAGTGTGAAGTTACCTGATAATTCGATTATTACCGTCATTATTACTATCATTTTCTTCATACCGCTGCTGGAACACATGTGCCTGAAGATCATTTAATGCCTTTTGGTCATTATAGAAGTAGCTGCCCAAGAAGAGGTTCTTTCCCTGTCTACGGAATCCTTTTCATGTTAATATCAAACATCAGCAATTACTTGTAGATTACATTAAAACTAAAGTAATTGATGAAGACGTTACTCGATAACAAAAACGCGCTGCCTTTCTTCATTTACTTGCACCTAGGAATGGCTGCCGAATACTGCGAAACTAAAAGCCAAGGGATCGTACTTTCTTCCGATATACGTCGCTGTCAGTTCTTCCATATGATTTGGTCGACGTGACCTGTTACAAGATGTATATGACAGAGAATGTTTTAGAAAATCAATTGTTTTCCTTTGCAATAAACAGAAAAATTTTCATTCTAAGCTATCCCAGTTCAAAATTTTCGCAATATTAGTTCAAATTTAATATTCGCTTCTGTAATGTAGGAAAGTATTTCACAGTTGCAAAACCCACATCCGACTCATTGACGTTTCATTTAGTCGCTGACCATAAATTCTAGCTCAGAGTGACACCAGTTTAAGTAACCTAATGTAGCGAAGACTGTTTGCCAGTGTTCTTTCTCACCGGAATATATGCAATTCACTTACTGGGCTCAGTACACTGTGACAGTAATTCCTGTGTGTATGCAATGCATACGTATTGTAGAATATAGTGGTGTTCTGGCTTCCACTTCTGTATACAATATGCCTTACCTAAACGGGACCTTTATCATTACAGGCCCTGGGCAGTGCAACATCATACTGACAACAGTAATGTGCTAATACTGACAACCTCACTGTTCTTTTTAGCTGATTTTGTAATCATTTAAATAAAACAACATGACCTTCCAGTGGGAGACATTTTGTCCCCCTTTTCCTTCTGTGAAATTTGTCAGTAAGCTTTTTGCTTTCAAACCAGCGAAATGAGGCAGAGTACAGCCAGTAAACGATTCACAAACCACGATTTAGTGCCTTTAAGACGATCTCTTTAAACATTGTCGTAGATAAAGGAATTTAGTTTCTTCGTAATTCGTCTTATGCAGCAACACTCACAGATATCATAAATAGGAATAGGTCTTCATCCAGCTTGTGTCAGGTTGATCTTTTCGTCTGATAGCACCGCTATCTACTACCTTTGTGTGTTATTTCTCGGTGTTCAAAAAGCAAAATATTATGCCTGCTCCCACGAGGTATTAGAACGAGGTCGCAAGAAGGTTAACGAATTATAATCAAAATGCACTGAGACGCCAATTTGGTGTTAAGTCGACAGATATAGTTGGATATTATTGCCTGTATTACTGTCATCCAGTTGTCGTCTTCTCTTACCGAGCTTTTCATATTAACCTGAACACAAGACGCCGACATAAATGTGTATATTCTCCGTGACGAAACGTCCCACATTTCAATCATCCTGATCCATTCATTACGTGTTTTGGCAGCAGTGAGTGATAGGAAATCTGTTGTGAGGTGACGAATAACAATAACAATGTTAGTAATAACAAATCAGTAATCAAGGGTGTTCACTGCATTACAGACAATAGTTAACGATTAACAAAGTAACCAAGAAAGGCTGAGTGTTTAATTGTCGCACTGCGTAGGTGTTCTAACCACTTTGTTACTGAATTCTGTTCTGATTGTTTGCAGAGAGAAAAGAAAGAACCCTGTATCCATACATTTCGCTAGTACAAAGAGATACTACCTATCAACTACCCTTGCTTTACATCACGAGACAAACATAGCGTCATCGAGCAGATATTTGAAATACATTTATATTTTTTCTCTCTGTCTCTCTCTCTCTCTCTTATTATTTTTCTTTTTATTTTCTGAGGAAAGCTTTGAGAAGCGCGAGTAATAAGGAAGTAGGCATATAATCTATTTACAGTTAATTTCGTCAGGATGCATAACGCAAAACTACACCTTTTAAAATATTATTGCGTAATTCCAGTTATTGACAGTGTATTCGTGAGCTTGCTCGCATTCAGTGAGGTGAAACCTATCGCAGAAGCAAGCAAAACACAAATATTTCTTGCACCATGCGCAACACACAAACGATATCTCGCTGCACTGACGTGTTGTCCAATATATTGCTCGGAAAACATGTCTGATTCATGTTGCTAAATACAGCTCTATCAGATATCGATCTGGATGTGTACCAAGTGTATAAAAGTATATCTTGAAATATGCAAAAAGGCACATAGAGGTATTCGACTGAAACATAGCCATGACCAAGATTGTAACTGGGGTCGACAGCATCGTGGTCTACCGCCTCGACAGCTCGAATGGTGACGGTGCTCGGCCGGTTACTTACGTTTACTGGTATCAAAGCTACAGCATGAAAATACAAAAATGTTAATAACCCGAAGATCATTAGCTTTGGAACCCATAGTAAAGTAAAGCAGTCATCAGTCGGGAAATTGGTTTGAACACCACAGTGCTTTAATAGGCACGGTCGTGTTGGAGGTTGTATGCCATTGCTTTCCTCCGACCTTTCAGTTGACTTACCTAGCCAGTTAATAGGGGAACCTACAGTTTAACGTGGCTTTTGAACCACAGTGCAACTCGGCATTTTTCACGTCAACAAACACTGCTGCCGCTGCACGTAATGAATGGATCAGAATGACTGGGATGTGGGATGTTTCGTCACGGAGAATATACACATTTCTCTCGGCGTCTTGTGTTCAGGGTAATATGAAAATCTCAGCAAGAGAAGAAGACAACGCGGTGCTGGTGATGCAGGCAATAATACTCAACTATTTCTGCCGACTTAACAACATGGCGACAGACTAATTGGCGTCTCAGTGTATTTTGATTATAATTCGTTAGTCTTCTTGCGACCTCGTTCTAATACCTCGCGGGAGCAGGCATAATATTTTGATTATTGAACACCTTGCAGTAACACACAAAGATAGTAGATGGAAGGATAGAAAGAAACAATCAGACTCATGGGTGTGAATCCAGTTCATTATTAGAACACTGAACAAGAGGGAAACATTACGAGAGCAATGAATACACTGCATAATATACATTATTTGTATAGATCTGAAGACGAAAAAGCGCAGATCTGCACAGTGCCCGCATCTGCACTTTAGTTTCTGTTTTAATGGGCATGATTTTTAGTTTCTTCTCTTCTGAATTTTCAGGTGAATTGATTATTACGTGGCACAGAATAATTACTTAACTGTGTTTCTTATATCTTCCATTCACACCAAAATTTTTCTGCATTCTCGTGCAATTCATGAAATTCTATTTCTATGTTCACAAGACTGCACGTAGAGGCAATCGATTTGGAGGTGCAAAGTGTTTGTTATCTTACTTTTCGTGACAGTTGGGCAAAGTTGATTTCGAGAGACTTTATATTGTACTGAAATAACTTTTTGTCACAAAGTAACAAGGTAAGTGTTTCATTTGTATATATTTTGTGGGAAACTATAATCATGGTGGCAGATTACACACCTGAATGTTTCAAATAACTGGTAGGAGAAAACGCTGCATATTAACCGAACCCCACGCCTCGTCTGTGTATCCTCCTATGACACGAGCATGGGATTCTCCTCGCATACCACTACAGAGCTGTTCCTAGTACAGCTGAGAAATGGCAGCGTCGTGACAAACATTTGGCAATACTGTCACAGTGCAATATCTTCAGCGTATGGTACTGAACTGACTCACTAAATTCACTTGATATTCCCTTTCCATTTGAATGGCTCGTGTTACATAATCCTCATGTAAACTAAGACACTGAGACTAAAAATTCAATTTTTTGGCTAAAGAAGTGCTATTCATCACATAAGTGACAACTTTTATTATCTTTCATGATGCGTTATTAGGTTGAGCAACCAATACCATGATGAGAATGGTGTGCTGGCAGCAGTGTGCCCATAGCCCTGTGGTACAGCCTGTCTCTCGTGTTGCAATGGCTCAATGAGTCGTTAGTTCTAACCATGGTAGGGGACAGCGTATGCGAGCATCTTTTCTGATTTGTTTTATGGAGCTACGAATTTCCAAAAAAATGCTGTAACGAAATCAGAAGAAAATCTTTACCCATCACGTCCTCTTGGTAGTTCGACTCAGTAAGTTATGTTAATGGTGATGGATCTCGGCTTTCTAACTGCCAAGCTGCTTCACAATGCAAGCGTCTCTGAGGAAATTCGAGTCAACTGTCAACAATACGATTTTCAATATTGTTCTTCACTTAAGACTCACATGCCAGGGTGATAAGTATGAAGGAAATGAACCTCTTTATTACTATAGGGCCTCTATGCTAAATTTCCACAGTAGCAATTAGCAACTCTCTGCAGACTTTGCTAACAGCGTCTCTAGGAATTTACTTTTTCTCCAGGTAGCTTCAAATATGGGCAATTTTGTCACCTTAAATACAATTGAATATTTTAAATGTCACTTTTGTACAGCGTTCACTTCTTCATTAATGAATGTATGGACCTCAAAACAAGCAATTTGCGACAGCAGCTGTAGAGCAGTTTCTGAAAGATATTGACACAATGATTCGCATCCATTTACGATAGGGAATCAAAGAAAAGAACCAAACACATTACATTGTATTTACTTTCTGTTCCTTGACTAACACTTATAAATCCATGACAAAAAGAAATTATTTGAAGAATCTCCTGTGAAAGGAAAAAGAACAGGATATGACACTTTAATTATAGTGCACTGGATCAAAAACAGTGAAATTAATTTTGTGCCACATTGATGTATTGCATACTAGTGTAATAAAATACTCACTAAATAAAACCGGTTTTGTGTCTCCACTGCTATCGAGTGTAACACAAATCGTAGACAGATTTTATGGGTCACCACTCAACAACATTAAAGCATTTTACATAGTCGAGAGTGAGGAGTGGAGCAGACGTTGTTGGCAGAAGGCGAGGCAGCACAGTGCCTCAGCTCCTGCCAGTAGGCAGTAAACGGGTCCCAGAGAACTCAGACGCACGTGGTTTTCAGAGGCAGATGGTCGGCCAACAAATCTCTCGCTAAAATATTGCTGAACCAAACTGTTATTACCAATGTGACAGAAACCGAAATATTTTGTAGATTCGCTTGAAATACACTCAGAGCTTCAGCACCGAGAGGAAAGGGGCGATAAATATTTTGTTGACGCGTGCTTTCGGTTGCCTGACCTCGTAGTAACTAGTCTCGCGTTTTACCTCAAGACTACGGTAGTAGACAAGAGTGATGTACTCAGACTGCAGTCAAGACTTCGTCCAGGAAGTGCCGCAGTCTACAATGTTGCCAGATCGAGCATATTGCCGGACATAAAATTCTTAGGGAAGCACGACTGTATTGTCCACTTTACCTGAAGAACTCGGCGGTGATATTTTTGTCTAAGGATGTATCTGCACCTCATATTGCACAATGAAGAACCAGAAGAATTAAAAATACTAAATTAGTTTATGAGAGCAACGGTAGCTACAGCGTTCGAAGTATTCATAGTATTGTATACATGTCAGTAAATGCCTTCCAATACCCACTCAAGGAAGACAACGATACACAGTCTACCTTCAATATTATAAAAACGCCTCAGTTTGTGGATGAACTCAGACTTAAGTTGATAATCATTGTGAATATTTAGCAGTACTGTATCTATTGGTGTTAAACTCATTTTCAACCAACGGTTCCCACAGCTACGGGAATACTACCTGTGATACCTCATACACAAAATACTTACGCAGTGCTATCAGATGAAAAGACCAACCTGACACATGCTGTGGGAATTTTGTCTAACAACCTTTGTACCTGGCTGGATAAAGATATTTTCCAATTTTAGATATCTATGAACGTTGCTGCGAAAGACGATTAACGAATAAAACTAAATTCCATCAGCTGCGACAATATTTGAAGATATCGTCTTAACGGCACTAAACCGTGGTTTGTGAATCGCTTACAGGCCTTACTCTGCCGCATTTCGCTGGTTGGAAGGCAAGAAGCTTACTGACAAATTTCACAGAAGGAAAAGGGGGACGAAATGTCTCCCACTGGAAGGTCATCTTGTTTTATTTAAACGATTACAAAATCAGCTAAAACGAACAGTGAGGTTGTCAGTATTAGCACATTACTGTTGTCAGTATGATGTTGCACTGGCCAGGCCGGCTGAAGTGGCCGTGCGGTTCTAGGCGCTGTAGTCTGGAACCGCGAGACCGCTACGGTCGCAGGTTCGAATCCTTCCTCGGGCATGGATGTGTGTGATGTCCTTAGGTTAGTTAGGTTTAACTAATTCTAAGTTATAGGGGACTAATGACATCAGAAGTTGAGTACCATAGTGCTCAGAGACCTTTGAACTATTTTTTTTGCACTGCCCAGGGCCTGTAATGATAAAGGGCCTGTTTAGGTAGGCCATATTGTATACAGAAGTGGAAGCCAGAAATTCTACAATCCGTATGCATTGCATACACACAGAAATTACTGTTACAGTGCACTGAGCCCAATAAGTGAATTGCATATATTCCGGTGAGAAAGAGCACTGGCAAACAGTCTTCGCTACATTAGGTTACTTAAACTGGTGTCACTCTGAGCTAGAATTTATGGTCAGCGACTAAGTGTAACGTCAATGAGTCGGATGTGGGTTTTGCAACTGTGAAATACTTTCCTACATTACAGAAGCGAATATTAAATTTGAACTAATATTGCGAAAAGTTTGAACTTGGATAGCTTAGAATGAAAATTTTTCTGTTTATTGCAAAGGAAAACAATTGATTTTCTAAAACATTCTCTGTCATATACAACTTGTAACAGGTCACGTCGACCAAATCATATGGAAGAACTGACAGCGACGTATATCGGAAGAAAGTAAGATCCCTTGGCTTTAGTTTCGCAGTATTCGACAGCCATTTCTAGGCGCAAGTAAATGAAGAAAGGCAGCGCGATTTTGCTATCGAGTAACGTCTTCATCTATTACTTTAGTTTTAATGTAATCTACGAGTAATTGCTGATGTTTGATATTAACATGAAAAGGATTCCGTAGACAGGGAAAGAACCTCTTCTTGGGCAGCTACTTCTATAATGACCAAAAGGCATTAAATGATCTTCAAGCACATGTGTTCCAGCAGCGGTATGAAGAAAATGATAGTAATAATGACGGTAATAATCGAATTATCCGGTAACTTCACACTTCACAGTGAATTTTCTCGAACTAAGACATTTGCTGAATTAGTGAAAATTTCAAAATGGCTTCACATCGAAGCTATGATGCCTAGAAGAGTCTTTACATCCTGCTGACATGAGAATAGCATACTCTCCGCGTCAGAAGCTTGCTTCTACTTAACCATTCAATACCCTCGCACTTTTTCCACAGTGACTAATTTTTCTAAGCTAATCACATCATCCGTTACAGCACACTCCTGGGGCTGGGAAATGTGGCCACAATGGTCTGGTGGAACGAACTATGACAGGTGAAACGCATGGGTTCAGGCATTTACTTTTAAGAGGCATAAACAGATTTCCTTTACCTCTGGTAACCTCGAGAGAAAGACGTTATTATCCAGAATCCGCATTAAACATTACGTTCCTTCATTACCAATTGGGCAGAGCCGGTTTACGTTGTGGAATGACATAGGCGGAAGTCATGGTAAACAGAAATACTGTTACCAGTAAAGGTACTTACATTAGAAAATTTTGCTTTGTTTGATGAACCGATAGGTATTTGAAGGAGCGGGGCTCTTATTTTACTGGCACTCGATTGAACTAGAGACGTTGAAAAATTTGGTGCTGGACTGTGATTTGAATTCGTATCTCCTCTTTCGAGGATCGGAATCTCTTGGAACAGAATAGCTCAATCATTTCGTTCCTTTTCCCAAGACTGCAATCTTCTCTAGATCTCCTCCAAAGGTAAGTATGTGGGCCCGAATCCTGATCCAGTACAAAAATATTCATAATTTCATTTCAAGCCCTATTACGTGCACACCGACCTGGCAGTGAAAATTAACGAACATTTTTAATGTCTGTTCACGTGTTGCCAACAATCGCAATTGGTGTCGTTATTTCTGGTCAAACACGCACTACCCGACCGGTGTGGCCGTGCGGTTCTAGGCGCTTCAGTCTGAAACCGCGTGACCGCTACGGTCGCAGGTTCGAATCCTGCCTCGGGCATGGATGTGTGTGATGTCCTTAGGTTAGTTAGGTTTAATTAGTTCTAAGTTCTAGGCTACTGATGACCTCAGAAGTTAAGTCGCATCGTGCTCAGAGCCATTTGAACCATTTTTGAAACAAACACGCACACATCTTACTACAGGTGACTAAGCAACTGATACTTAAGCTGTAATCGTGGATTATAAAGAAGGACGGTATGTGTGCGGTTCGGTTGTGGCTCAGGCACAACAATTTGAATCCTTATTTTAGATTCAAACACCTACCAGATGGTAAGAGAAGGCCCAGGAAAGTCGTTGCACGTGAAAATCGCAACTAATCTCGTCCTTTAAATAGCGGTTTATGAGTTCTAGCCACTATTGGCCTTGTAAAAGTAAGTGTAAACACATGCATCTTCCATAGCCCTGTGGTAACTTGCTGAGCTGTTATTGTTTGCGGTTCCAGTCTCTTGACTCTAACGATTTTATCCCTTCTGTGAAAGAGCTACAAGCAGTCAGATCAAACATCGATAAGGAAATCGCAAGGAAATACTGTCTGCTCATAGTACAATGGTGAAAAACTTACAATGCTGCACAACAGGTAACGCCTCTTTCCGTACCCGACAAGCAAATTTTGGGTTTCTAGGAATACATAACTTTATTTATGAAATACCACATTTGCATACCACTTGAGTATGACACAGCATACCAATCAAACACAAACCCAATCGAAATGTATGTGAATAGTATTTTACTAATTCGTGCCGAAAGAGACACCCTTGTTAATAGATACTCAGTTTTATTGAAACAGAGTTTCGTCGTAAGGTTATCATGGGTAGTTTTATTTCATTTCTTATAATACAATGCACAATTTTCGTAAGGTTTATTTTCGTGTTGTTAAAACAATAGTAAACATGAGAGAGAAATTAATCATCAATGATATATGCGAATTCTCTGATGTTATCTATAATAGTCCGACAATTCACATGCAGTTTATTGATTACATGCATGTAGAAAACTTGTTCTGAATGAATGCTGTCAAACAAGGTTTGATGAAGAATAAAATGCCATTACCACACGACATTTAGTGGAGAAAATACCTTTCATACGTTTTTTTTCTCGATGTGGCCCGCGCGGGATTAGCCTAGCTGTCTGATGCGCTGCAGTCACGGACTGTGCGGCTGGTCCCGCCAGAGGTTAGAGTCCGCTCTCCGGCATGTATGTGTGTGTTTGTCCATAGGATAATTTAATTTAAGTAGTGTGTAAGCTTAGGGACTCATGAGCTTAGCAGTTAAGTCCCATAAGATTTTACACACTGTAAGAGGTATGCGCTGTATGCGCTGCCTGCAACAGGCAAGACTTAGGAGAGTCTCTGACCAGAGAGCAGTATATAGTTAGTTGTTGCTTGTCGCTAGTCGGCAAGAGTCTGCATTAGCATTGAGTAGTCTGCGTGAGTCGGCAGTGGTCCTTGGTGATCGGCGCGTGTTTGCTCTGGTCGAGACTCTGGAGGATGAGTATTATTGTAGAAGGTAAAGAAACAGCCTTGCGCATATTTAGTAATGTATGTTAACTGTCATCCAATTTCTTTAAAAAAAATGCCCCAATAATAATTTTTATAATATAAAGAATTTTTTTTTAAAAAAAAGCATTTTGTAGGAACATTAAATGTGAATGCATTTCTGCACAGAGATTATAAATGGGAGCCAATTTTGCTCAGAGGTTACAATATTTAAAATTCATTTTTATTATTATTTCCGTGGGGAGTTTACACATGATTCATTTTAATTTTTTTATTAATATTTCCATGGGAGGTTACACTTGGTTCATGGTAGATTTTAATATTTTTGTGGGGAGGTTACACTTGGCGACATCCGGCCAGGATCGTATTTCTTTGTGAATCTTCTGATAAGTAGTCATATATCTGCTCTTATTCACTTAAATGTAGTTTGCATCTGGCGCAACGCATTTACTAATTTATCACTCTTTCTTTCACAGATCATCGGCAATTTGTTGCTCTTTGTTGTAATTGTGTTTGTTGCATTTTTGCATTGTCCTTGTTTCATTTGTGCTTAATTTTGATTTGTGAAAAATGCCGCTAAAAACTGTGTAATTTTTTCTAACGAAAATGAACAGTGTACTCAAAGTACGACAGATTTATTTGATTCCGAGGTAGTGACTAACAGTGCACATCCGTTTGGCAAACCCTTTCAAGAAGTACAGAATGACCAAATGGTTACAAAAAACGTGACAATTGCACACACACCATCACACAGCACAGAGAATACAGTAGCTGATTTTGTCATGGATCGAGTCATAGCTTTAATGATACAACTTAACGAGAATCTCAAACAACAATTTGGTGAAAATGTTAAACAACTGCTTAATGAAAATTCCAAACAACAGAATGAAAAACAAGACAACAATCACAAACAACTTAGCGAAAATCTCAAACAACGAATTGATGAAATTAATGAAAAACAAGACAACAACTTCAAACAACTTAATGAAAATAATGAAAATCTCAAACAACAACTTAATGAAAAACTAAACAACAATTCCAAACAACTTAGTGAACAGATTACAGCCGTTGCCGCGCAATGTCATGATACTAAAGAACAATTACGTGAGGAAATTAAGGCTTGTGCTAGGAAAAGTAATGAAGAAATTAGATCTGTTGCTCAAGAATTAAGTAATATGCAAACAGCTACAACAGAATCACTTAGAGACGAAATTAGTGCAGTCGGTAAACAATGCTCTGAAAACGCAATGCAGTTACGCGACGAGTTTAAATTAATGTCAGCAGAACTTTCGCGCACACTAGATGCAAAGGTAGACGCGAAATTTGAACAACAGAACAGCCAAGTTGACGAACGTTTTAATCACCACCTACAAAACAGGGAAACGCGTTACCGTAAATTCATACAGGAACAGAATAAAGTAAAGCGACAAGTCATGGAAACAATTACCGCACAGACACAGGAAGATAAACGTAAATCGTTTACGAAAGCAAAAACATACGTAGACAACAATATTGCTACAGTATCAGACGAAATTAATACTATCAAACGGTTCAACACCGAATTGCGTGATGAAATTTCCGATCTTAAATCAAAAACAGAAACACACATAGTAGACTTTCAGACAGTGACCGACAGACTCGAACAATTAGAATTAATACAGGATTCCGATGTCATCAAAGCAGACATTAAAAAATTGGACGAAACCACACGTAAAATACAAAAACAAATTAATGCTTGTGACACTAAAAACGATGATCAGGTAAAAATACTGACTGAAAAATATATTGAATTGGCCAGTCGTATTGACGTTTTTGAAAGTAATGATGACAGCAAATCAGAAGATACTTCACCGATTTCGTTTAATCAAACACCTGAATTCCAAAATTTACAGCAGACGATCAGTGAGATAGATTCGTCCAATAATACGTTACGTAGAAAATTGTCAACTTTACAGCAAGAAGTGACAGAGATGAAAAATGTTTCAGTCAATAACACGTCACAGCATACGGCACATTCGGAACATTTGTCACACTCACACAGTCAGTATAATTTAGGTAATTTACAGAGAGTATGTGACTTAGATTCCAAACAGACGTATAGATTCTCATACAATCCTGAACCAGTTCAGACATACAGAGACGATAATTTTGATTACAAGCATTTTCTATCCGTGAGAAAATTTAAAGTATTTAAAAATGACAGAACACAGATTCACCCCTTGGACTGGATACAACAATTTAGCTTTGCTTTTCCACCGACTTGGCCCGTAACACATAAACTTGAATTTATTTGTAGTTTTTTGGAAGGCGAACCGGCAACTCATATGAGACCGATCGCGAGACAATGCTATTCGGTAGAAGAATTTCAGAATGCTTTTCTGTCATCGTATTGGTCGAAGACGACACAGCGCGGAATCAAGGATCAATTAATTAGTTTACCGAATTATGAAAACTCAAATTTTTCCACTGTCCCGCAATTTTTTGAACACATGGTCCAACAAAACCAGTACTTAACTGAACCATACAGTGAATCTGCACTTATTCAATTATGTATTTCTAAATTACCACGATCATTAAGAGTGTCACTTTTAACGGGTCAGCAGAAAGAAAATATTTCGGCATTCAGAGATCTGTTACAGCTTTTGGAAGTGCAGCAATTGGATTATTCCTTTATAAACAAAAATTTTTCATATAATAACCAAGGTCAACAAACATACAGCAATTACGATCAGCCACGCAATCTCAATACCAAAGCTAATAGGCACTTCAGGAACGACAACCACCAGAACTTTAATAACAGACAAAATTTCAATTATCAGTATCGTCAAGATTATCAGCAACAGCGAACGCATTTTGGTAACAATAGAGGTTTTCACCACAACAGCATGAAAGCCAACCGGTTAGCATACCTAACCAACAATGTAATGTACAAGGTCAACCAAGCTTCAAGTTTTCGCCGCCTACACGTATAGCATCAGCTCCAACAAATAGTAACGCACAGCAACAAGGAAATAACTACGTACAGAAAACACACCATTTCAACTCCTATCGCAATGCACCGTACAGAAATGACTATCATAACAGATGTAAAAGTAATGAGCACAATTTTCAGCGTACGTTTAATAACAGTCAGTCTTACCAACAGCAAAATCATCCGCAACAACATATTATCATGAATGAGCCAGACAGTAGGTATCATCCCGAACGTAATACGTCAGGAAGAAATAACAGAACAGTACAAATAGTTGAAATGCCACAGCATCCTCCCGAAAATAATAGCACGTCAGATAGAATTTGACTAGATACAGTACAGGTTGCATCTTCCAGCAACGTAAGCAATACTTTTGACACGGAGAATCTTGTTCACGAAAATGTTATTACTTTTGACGACATCCGAGACACTCTTTTGCAGGAAAGACCAGTTATTCAAAAAACCATTTCACACCCTGACATCGAAGTAAAGATTGGATCATCTAAATTTTCAGCAGTAATCGATTCTGGATCTCCTATGTCAGTCATAAATGAGGAAACTTTTAACGAATGTAACAAAGAGAATACCTATCCTACATTACCATTAGGCAAAACTAAAGTAAAAGGAGCAATATCTGGTAAAGGAGTAGATGTAAAATTACAGACACATTTATCATTTTGTATTGCAGGTCATACATTTCACTCAAATTTTTGGATTGTTCCCTTATTGACGACCGACGTTATTTTAGGTACGAATTTCCTGGTACAACACGACGCAATTATTGACTTTCAAAACTCCTATTTAATGTTAAAGGATGAAAATGTACAACTGGCTTTAGAATTTCAGCACTCTTTATCTGCAGAAGAACAAACAATTAATCGTACAGAGGTCATTTCCGCATCACGTAACATAGACTGTCATTCCACATTGTTCACAGATACGTACGCACATAACTATAATACTCCAGACGAAGCCGACTATGACGTTATACAGATGATTTCTGATGAAGTTAAACAGAGCATTGCAAATACAGACGACCAACGCACGCAACTACGCAAAATTCTTTTACAGCAAGCTCCAGTTTTTGACAACGTTCCTGGTACTATGTCCGGTTTTTTGTATGAATTTCAAGTTAAACAGCACGACACATTTAAAGCCAAACATTATCCCATTCCGTATATTCACAGAGAGCAAGTTAAGAAAGAATTGCAAGCTATGCTTGACCAAGGAATTATTGAACCGGCAGTTAGTCCGTACATAAACCCGCTCCATATTGTTAAGAAAAAGGATGGTTCACTTCGCCTCGTACTTGATTCGCGGCACATCAATGACATTATTATTAATGAAACAGATCGCCCTCAGACACTAGAAGAACTCCTACAGAAATTTCAAGGTACTGCTATTTATTCCACATTATATTTGAAATCGGGATTTTCGCAAATTCAACTCCATCTGGACTGCAGAAAGTACACGGCTTCTCTCTGTTTTGGTGACTGTTATCAATTTTGTAAATTACCGTTCGGTTTAACTATTTCTTCAGCAGCATTTATTCGCGGTTTGAATACAATACTTCCGACAGAACTTAAAGACAGGATCACAACGTATGTAGACGACATTCTTGTTGCAGAAGCTAACTGGTCTGAACACAATCTGATTCTTGAACAACTGTTACGAACTTTTCGTGCACAAGGACTCACAGTTAATCTCAGTAAATCGCACTTTGGCAAAACTTCTATAAAATCTCTTGGACATGTAATTTCAGCAGAAGGCATTGCACCTGACCCGGAAAAGCTTCAAGCTTTACGTGACATTACTGTTCCTACGACGAAGAAACAACTACGCAGCTTTTTGGGTTTAATTAACTTTTTTCGTAAATTTATTCATTACTCTGCTTTAGACACCCCTAGATTACGTCAATTGACAGGTAAAAACACTATTTGGTCCTGGGATAAGCAAGCACATTCTGAATTTGTGAACCTGAAACAAGCTTTGTTGAATGCACCACTTTTATCACATCCAGATCTTACTAGAAATTTTTCCATTGCCACCGACAGTTCTAACGCCGCTTTAGGCGTACACATTTTTCAGGAAATTGGAGAAGATGGTTGTACAGTAATTAAAAACATAGCCTTTGCGAGTCGCATTCTGGCACCTGCTGAACGCAATTATTCTGTTACAGAACTTGAAACATTATGTGTTGTATGGGCATTTACGAGATTTTGGCATTTTCTTTATGGAAGACATACCACCGTTTACACAGACCATAGAGCGATACAGTTTTTACTTTCCGCTAAATTTACACACGACAGATTAAGCAGATGGAAACTTTATTTGCAGGAATTTAGTTTTACAATTGTTCACATTCCCGGTACACAAAATATTGTAGCAGACGCACTATCCCGCTCTCTCAGCAACAATCAGCAAGACGTCGCAACCAACTTCTGCAAAGCAAATTTCAGCGTCATGTACATTCAACAAGTTGCATTTGAAAATTTCATTTCGTCGTCATTACAAGACATAGTACAAGAGCAGAGTAAAGATAACGTGTGGAAAGAAATTAAACACCTTTGGCCAGATAGGAATAATGTTACCATTAGAAACCATTACACTGTATGCAATGACGTTCTGTTTCGCCGCTCTCACCCTGACAGCAACAATTGGTTATTATGCATTCCTGACGAGCTTGTTAACAAATTAATCTGGTATACTCATTTAAGTTACGCACATTACGGAGCCAGAAAATGTTTTCTTATACTGAGACAGAACTGTTATTTTACCAACATAGAGAAACGTATTCGATGAGTCTTAGCGTCATGTAAAATCTGCCAGAAAGCTAAGTCAGATACGGCTTCACATATTCCTCCATTACAACCCATTGTACCTGTTAAATTGAGACACATGGCCGCTGTAGACATTTTTGGTCCGATTCCCAGAACTAATAGAGGTTTTTGCTACATCTTTGTCGCTGTTGAACTCACTTCAAAATTTGTTACCTTCACTCCGTTACGCAAAGCTACTGCTAAAACTGTTTCGAAAGCATTTCTAAAACATTTTCTATTTCATGTAGGGCATGTATTGAAAGTAATTTCCGACAATGGACCACAGTTTCGATCTGCTATATGGACACGTATGTTACGAGCTAGAAACATTTCTCCGATCTATATATCCAGGTACCATGCTTCTTCGAACCCTTGTGAACGACTAATGAAAGAAATTGGTAAACTGTGTAGAATATACTGCCATAAAAAACATACTGATTGGGACACACACATACTCTCATTCCAGGATGTAATTAATTCCATACCAAATGAATCTACTATGCTATCTCCGTCTGTTATACTGAAAAATGTTGAACCACCTAACAAAATTAAAGAATTAGTAACCTTTCCTACATCTCGTCGACTACGACACCGTGAAATAATTGACATTGCGCTGAAGAACATCAAACGTGCCGCAGAGCGCCGGAGAAGACAGCAAAAACAGGTTTGTACACGCCGTGACTTTCACATTGGACAGAAGATATTAGTACGCACACATTATTTATCTAATAGAGGAAAAAGTAGATGTAGTAAATTTGAGCTTCTATACGCAGGTCCATATCGAATTCGCAGCATTCCTCACCCCAATGTAGTACACGTCGAAACTCTGAGAACCAAAAAAAACCAAAGGGAGTCACCATATCTCCAACATCAAACCCTTTATTGAATGAATATACTTTATGATTTATCACACTGTAATGCAATTTCCTGATTTTTTTATGACCACTTATGCAATTATATTCACATGAACACTTACTGATGATTATCGTATTTTTTCTTGGCAAGTGCCCGGCAAGGTAAGGTTAGCAGGTCGCTTCTCTTGTCGTTACACATCAGACTGTGCACATTTTCCATTTTTTTATGTATGTATGATTGTTTTACTGTTTTGTTTGTATGCACTATGAAAATTTAAGATGTAACAAACACCAGTTGATTGTGACATTTGCCTTATGATATCTCAACATCGTGACTATTTTACATTTTTGTTTTGCTGCTATATTGTGATACTCTGTGTACATTTTTGCATCTGAACACTGTCTATGTTTTTGACATATTACGTTTTCTGTCATGCTATGCTGTATGCTCAATTATATCACTAGAAATCAGCTATTATTTAATGGGTATATGATTTAAATGCAAGACATTAATCATTGTTCATCATTTTCAGAAAGAAATAACGTGTAAAAGAAATAAATTAAACAGAAATGGGAATTTCACCTTGGGAATGAACGAAAGAAGATGCAATACCTCGTCACGAAGAGTAAATGGATCAGAATTAACAAGCATTAACAAGAATATACTATACACATCGTATGATAGCAGTCTTAACTATTTTTTTCTTTCAGAATACGAGGCGATTGATGCAGGCTGTCAGACAGAACTACACATCTTAGTTTTAGTGATGAAATATGCTAGAAATAAGGAACTCTATATTATGAATAGTTGTATAATTAAGTGACTTTTTCGCAGATGATAATGAATGGTAATGAATAATGATGAAGAATATAGTGATACTGATAATGAAGTTTTTCTTTGCAGGTGATGATAGTAATGATAATGAAGTTTTTCTTTGCAGATGAAAATAATGATGAAGTTTATATATTTACTGTTAGTTAAGAAATGCTATGTAGTTATTTAGGTATTTGTTGCAGTTCGTTTTGACAGTATGTCTTATGTCGCATGGTATGATGACTGAAGGTTTTGGAAAGGACAGCTAGAGAACATATAATATATTTAATACGTATTTCATTACCTGTTAATTCGAAGTTCACTACTTTTCAGCATAATATGCGTTTCTTCTTTCAGCTTAATGATCCATTTTGTATTTTTTGCAGGAGAAATTATTCATGGGAATTTCACCTTCGGAATGAACGAAAGAAGATGCAATACCTCGTCACGAAGAGTAAATGGATCAGAATTAACAAGCATTAACAAGAATATACTATACACATCGTATGATAGCAGTCTTAACTATTTTTTTCTTTCAGAATACGAGGCGATTGATGCAGGCTGTCAGACAGAACTACACATCTTAGTTTTAGTGATGAAATATGCTAGAAATAAGGAACTCTATACTATGAATAGTTGTATAATGAAGTGACTTTTTCGCAGATGATAATGAATGGTAATGAATAATGATGAAGAATATAGTGATACTGATAATGAAGTTTTTCTTTGCAGGTGATGATAGTAATGATAATAAAGTTTTTCTTTGCAGATGAAAATAATGATGAAGTTTATATATTTACTGTTAGTTAAGAAATGCTATGTAGTTATTTAGGTATTTGTTGCAGTTCGTTTTGACAGTATGTCTTATGTCGCATGGTTTGATGACTGAAGGTTTTGGAAAGGACAGCTAGAGAACATATAATATATTTAATACATATTTCATTACCTGTTAATTCGAAGTTCACTACTTTTCAGCATAATATGCGTTTCTTCTTTCAGCTTAATGATCCATTTTGTATTTTTTGCAGGAGAAATTATTCATGGGAATTTCACCTTCGGAATGAACGAAAGAAGATGCAATACCTCGTCACGAAGAGTAAATGGATCAGAATTAACAAGCATTAACAAGAATATACTATACACATCGTATGATAGCAGTCTTAACTATTTTTTTCTTTCAGAATACGAGGCGATTGATGCAGGCTGTCAGACAGAACTACACATCTTAGTTTTAGTGATGAAATATGCTAGAAATAAGGAACTCTATACTATGAATAGTTGTATAATGAAGTGACTTTTTCGCAGATGATAATGAATGGTAATGAATAATGATGAAGAATATAGTGATACTGATAATGAAGTTTTTCTTTGCAGGTGATGATAGTAATGATAATGAAGTTTTTCTTTGCAGATGAAAATAATGATGAAGTTTATATATTTACTGTTAGTTAAGAAATGCTATGTAGTTATTTAGGTATTTGTTGCAGTTCGTTTTGACAGTATGTCTTACGTCGCATGGTATGATGACTGAAGGTTTTGGAAAGGACAGCTAGAGAACATATAATATATTTAATACATATTTCATTACCTGTTAATTTGAAGTTCACTACTTTTCAGCATAATATGCGTTTCTTCTTTCAGCTTAATGATCCATTTTGTATTTTTTGCACGAGAAATTATTCATGAAGTTGATGTGCTATAGGCAGTTGGTCATTAAACCTGTGTCTTTCATGAATGTGATCACATATACTCTATTTGTTTCATAACCTTGCTACAGCTGACTCATGACGAATGACGTTACACATCTTCATTTGTAGCAATAAGTCAAATGCAAATATTATTATGCCGCAGCAATTAATTATCGATCCCAACGCAATGCATTGCTAGCACAAAAATAAGTATTACCAGTCCTAAATAATGCTACCAATTTAAAAGAGTTATGAGTAATACTGAATGATGTTTTCTATTCACAGACTTTGAGTAATAGTTACAGAGTGTTACATTTTAATTATGTCTTATGTCACTTGAATGATGAGTTCTGAGTAATAGTGAATGATATTTTGTAATAATGCATGCATGCTCTACACTTATTAACTCCTGTTTTGATTGAAGACTTCTGATGATTTGTAACTGGCCAATGAGTGCCAATAACTATTTGTAAATATGTCACATGTCACTTGAATGATGAAAAATGTTTTGTAATATGTAATACTTGCTGGCCAACAAATGCCACTGTTTCCAATACTTTAAATTTATATTATGTCACTTACATGCTATATATATATGATTACCAGTAGCTTGATGCTACACTCATTAACTCCTGTTTTGAATGATGACTTCTGATGTTTTGTAACTGGCCAATGAGTGCCAATAATTATGTTTAAATATGTCATATGTCACTTGAATGATGAAAAATGTTTTGTGATATTCAATACTTGCTGGCCAATTAATGCCACTGTTTCGTACATTTTAGATTTATATTATGTCACTTTAATGCTATATATATGAATACCAGTAGCTTGATGCTACACTCATTATCTCCTATTTTGAATGATGGCTTCTGATGATTTGTGACTGGCCAATGAGTGCCAATAATTATTTTAAATATGTCGTATGTCACTTGAATGATGAAAAATATTTTGTAATATTCAATACTTCTTGACCAACGAATACCACTGTTTTTTATATTTTGAATTTATATTATGTCACTTACATGCTATATATATGAATACCAGTAGCTTGATGCCACACTCATTAACTCCTGTTTTGAATGATGACTCCTGATGGTTTGTAACTGGTCAGTGAGAACCAATGTTCTCTGTAAATAGATAACTTATGAACATTATTCTGTAATACTTCATACATGGTACAGAAATGTTCAGTAACTGGGCGATGAGTGCCACTAATTAATCAACTCAGTTGATAGACTAGTAATTATCAATGATGACTGGCATAAGACTTAATGTCCTTCACCTTCTGACCTAATTACCAGAAATTACTGCAATATCCGTTTGTCCCGTCTATCCTCATGCTCATGGAGCACTATATTTGGTTTTTGCACTAATTCTACGTTGGTGTACCTTACAAGAACGTGGTGTTGACACGATATGCTGTCCACCACCTTGAGCGATGGAGATGTTATTATGGTCCTATAAAATAAATAAAATAAAATATTAATTATTAATTATGTATATGCATGATAGTGATTGGTTGTAATTAATATTTGCTTATCTGGAACGTGGACGTTTAATTATTTGCTATCAGACGCTTGACAATGGCTTTTTCGTAAGTGCAATGCTATTCGTAGTTGACCATGAAATGTGATTCAAATAATCGGACTTCGTATTTCATCGTTTCCAAAGACTGCTGCGGTAGGTGCGGACCCAAATCTAAATCTCAATATTAGAATAATTTGCCAGCCATGTCAATACGTCGTACAGAGGTGACTGTCAACTCAACATAAAAAGTTTACACAGTTAGTTAAATCAGATATATTCAACGAATAAGCCTACAGTTAAATAATTCTACTTACTTTCATAAATATAAATTCTTTACAGAATCGAGTGCCTAGTAAGATTGCAACTCGCAGTGTTCTTATATAACTTCAAATATGGCGGTGTGCCAGTTAATAAAATATACGTGCTTCCCGCCTCAGCTATTCTCCTCGACCTCCTTCTTCTTAATCAAACATAAGAGTATTGTAATTGTGTTTTTGTTTTATCAGCGACACTGCGCTGCAGTTCTGTGCCATAGGCTTTATTTATTTGTCACAGATTAATTACTTAATTAAGATTTCGCGTTTCCAAGGAAACTCACGCACGGCATGCAAATGTGCCTTTATATTGCCCCCTGAATTGCGAGGCGAAAGGACACACCTGCAGGCGAGCAATTCACCTAAAGGCACAAGAAAATCTAAGTTATCTACAACTATTTACATGACATACATTATACAGTATATTATATACAAAATTTGAATGACGCGCGTGCGCCGTAAAAGTTCTTATGTTGGCAAAATAGAGTGCGCGCATGCGCAGAAGCGTCTGTGTGACTCCGGCACTGCCGTTATATCGTAAATTTAGATCACGCGGCACAGTATTGCAGTTCATATTGTTCGTGTGCGCGCGCATTTCTTAGTCGTTGCACAAAGAAAATATTCCACCAAGATTACATATGAAGACTACATTCTATGACAGGTAACTTAGTTTTAAAATTACAATATTTGTTATAATACAATACAACTTTAGATTGTTGAATGTTCTTAGTTACATAGTATTGCATTGAAATGCTTCAAAGAAAAATGTCTTTTTGTTTCAGGTGCGTTGACCTATACACATCGCGTCGTTATTACAGTTTATATTCATCTGCTGCACAATAATTTTTCACAGGTTAGTGTCGTCGTGGTAAAGTTTTTTGATCACAGTAACATCGCTGTATAACAACGTGATTGATAAATAAGCATGTCCATTTCCTATTTCCATTATAGTCGTTGGGATGCAGTTCGTTGTGACAAAAAGCATTGTTTATTACATATCAGACGTGACCCGTCGAGTAATTGGTCCATATGCAGTTCGTTTTCGATATTCCGTGGAAGCTTGGTTGCACAACCTCGGGCGGCACATAGCTGGCGTCGATCCTTGGACAGTCCAGGTAAGTGTGTCCGTCACATTTCGAGAACATTCCATTCCCTGAAGTTCCAACCAAAATTCTTAAACTCGACGTGTTGTTTTCTGGACAGGCACGTTGTGACCATTTAATCCAGTTAACATCTTGAAGTTAGGTACTGTAGTAATGTCACTAAACGATGCACCAATTACGCACTTCACATTTTCAGTTTTTTCTGAATATAGCTCACCTAAATGTTCGTAGTTACTAATCAAAGAAATCGTTCATCGCGTTTACAAAGGTACGATGCATGATGAATGTCATTAACAGTTTCTCTCACATAGGTTTCTGCGTAGTTGCGGACTTAGTAATGTACGTTAATGTCCGTGAACAGCGGTTCACTATGCAATTTTTTTTTCAAAAGTTTTTCACATTTTGGCACTCGTTATCGTTCAAATTTTCACATAGTAACAGTTACATTATACATAATTTTTTAAAAAAAACATAAGTAATCATACATATACATGTCACATATTTTCTTAGCATAAACATAATACAGTTACACATAAACATGTTTACATCATCATTACATAGCTATAAATTATTACATTGTGTCACATTTGATTACATGAATTGCAGATATTTACGTCCTCTTTAACGGTTTTGCTGGGATTTTATCGATGTTTTTTGTGATGTCATCTGAAATTAAGATAGGTTAGACACAACATTCATTACATCAGTAGGCAAGACCAGGCGTTTTCACTACTCAATAAATATTCAAAATAATAAGAGAAGGAAAACTGTTAGATTCCTCGCGTTTTGTGAGTGTGTTTATAGTGTCTGTGTGGCCTTGGCTATTGGTAGATGCTTTTCTTGCTGAGAGATGTGCGTCTAATCTATTTCTCGAAGTAAAAGATCGCTTCACAGATGACGTCTGTCGGTTCGTCAGGTGTCATACCAAGTCAGTGATACCTACAGTCACATATGTTCCGTGAAAAATTAATATATCTTTCACTGCTACGTAATCATAAGTTTTACTTTAATATTCAGTCTTCTCGGTGGTGCCGCGGCGTTGAAAGAAAAGTTCTTCTGTCTTCAACTGCGTCACTGGAACCGCTGAAATGAAAATTTCTATACTACTTATTATCTGTGTTGTACAGAGTTTTGCGAGTTGCTTAGCAATGTTTTCATGGGTATGACTTTGACATTATTTAGCATGAAATGCTCTAAGATCTCGGTGTGCGTATAGCCCAATAATTTTGTTAGTTCTAGGATGTTGTAACAGATACGCACCAGGATGCGGTATGTTAACAATTATATAAGGTCCTTCATATAGCAGACGCCACTTAGCATTGCGTCGTTTGAGTGCTACAGATTTATGATGGGTACGAAGTAGTACAAGCATTCCTACCTTGAATTTTTGTTTTCTTTTTATTATGTTTATGTGATGTTTGTTTCGTATCTGTGCATGATGTGTCAGTGTAGTCAATACTTGTACCCTGTACAGCGTTTGTCATGCTTTAGAGTTCTCCTGTCCAAATCAATAATAATTACACTGCCTTTATCATTTAAAATACATTTACCTTTGGAGAAGTTTATAATGCAGTCCTTCTCGCTCATAATATCTATTCCTAATATGCAATTTGCCACAAGGTTTTGTACAACCAGGAATGGCCATTGTACGGTTCCATTACCTATTTTAATGTTTACAAAAACTTGCTTCGTAACCCTACATGACTTATTACGTAGAGCAGTAGTTATTTTACAGTTTTGGACAGGAAACTCAGGCACAGGCTCCAATTCACACATCTTTTTATAGAAATTAAAAGACAAAACGCTCACAGCTGCACCTGTATCTAAGATAACAGTAGTTGGAATCCCACCTACTACACCAGTAGTAGAGGCTAAAACAATTTCATTTGTGTTTGAACGACATTTTGTACTGTCTTGCAAAAGTTCATTTGATATATTCTCATTGTGGTTATATCTTATAAATAGAACAGGTTGTTTTTGTTTAGAATTATTAGGTAAATCAATATTTTGTTGTTCAATGGTGGTGTCAAATAACTGATTAACATTGAAGTCGCCCCCCAAGAATTCTTCAGCCACGACCCGGGGCATAAAAGTGACTGTTTCTAGTTTGTTGGATTAGCATTTGTATTAGGTACTGACACAGATTGAGGTTGTGTATCAGGTGTCATTTCTATTATATTCACATTCGGATATTGCCTGTTGTGATCTCCAAACTTTTGCGGTTGTTGTTGCTGTTGCGCATTATAACTTACCTGTCGGTCGTAAGGTATGCTCCAATTTTGTCCTGGTGGCTGCTGTGGTAAAGCAGTGTTTGAATGTATCCGTTGTTACCGTTGTTGTTATTTCCGCGGTGCCTTTTGTATGGATTGCCGCATGAAGTGTTATTACTGTTGTAACTGTTGTTTGTATTGGAATACGCGTGTTGATTTTGATTTCCGTATTGAGACGGCATGTGAGTTTGCTGTTTTTGCTGTACCGCGTATCCAACTGTGGGCGCGCCAGAACTGAGTTGGCAAGCCTGCATGTTTTGCATACCACTAGTATAAACATTGTGGCTGCTGTTTTGCCGCGCGAAGCGCTGATCTTCTAATAACATGTCAACCGAATCTAAAGCCGTTAAAAAATAATCTGGATCGTCATCCGGATTATATAAGAGTTTTTCTTTAATGTTGAAAGGCAATTTGGCCTTCAACGCACGGAGTATATCACGTGTTGCGACTGGTTCGTCCAAAAAATGTCCCATGTTCAAGTATTTTTCAAAGTATCTGCGTAAGTTACTATTTTTACTGTTAAAAGTTTCAGGTTCTAAATTTTGTCTTCTGAGTCGCTCCTGGACGGATTGCGACCAGAATTTGCTCAGAAAGGCACGCTCAAACTCACTGTACGTGGTACATACGTCAGCTTGACTGTATGCCCAGACAGCTGCATCGCCTTGGATTTAACCGCCAATATATGAAATCTTTTTCCGGTCACTCCAAGTGCGTGGAAATGCGTTACTAAAAGATTTAAGAAAAATCACCGGATGAATGGTTCGTTTTTCTGGGATAAAGGTCTGAAATTGCCTGTGTTCTATTAAGCTTTCTTCTTCCTTTGCATTATGATATGGATTTGTTCCACTGTAATTACTGTAATGTTCAGATGGCGAGTAATTACGATAATGTTGCTGTGGTTTAGCATGATAATAGCTTGTGTTTGTGTTTGCACGTCGTTGTATGTGTTGTTGTCGTGGTGTGTTTTGTTCTTGTGTGTTTGTTGTGTCCGGTATGTGTGCGTCATACTCGTATGTATATTGGTTTCTGAACTGTACATTTTGACTGATATTTTCGTTACATTCAGACTGTGGTTGATCCGTGAATTGTGTCATTGGTGCAGTAACGGATTGCACTGCGTCACTAATCAGCTGTTTGTTATTAGTGATGTATTCCGCTACGGACTCGTGCACAATTGTTGGTAAATTTTCACGTATGCATCTATCAAAATGTTTGTCCTTGCTCTCTACCCAATCATGAAATTCTTTATTAATATTTTGAAAACGAGCTGTGGCATCAGATTGTAATCTATCAGTCAGTTGTTGTTCAACATCGCCAAATTTATTCTGTACGTCAATAATTCGTTTTTCAAGGTTGTCATGTACTGAAGGATATGTTTGAATTTGTTCAGTAAGAGCTTCACACGTGACGTTAAGGTTTTTTACTTGTGTCTGTAAAAGTGCTATGTCACTTGTAGTCTTTTCTTGTATCGTATTGAGCCTGGAAAATTTCGTACTGAGTTCAGTCAACTGTTTGGTCAGTGTGGCGTCTATAAGTTCCACACGTTTACATAAAGTGTCATTGCATGTCTTGATTGCTATGAGGTCAGATTTAATTTCGTCATTTTGTGTCTTTAAGGTTGCCAGGTTTTCCGCGTTCTGCATCCTTAAGGTTGCCATATTTTCTGCGTTTTGTTACATTAGCATTTGTAACACGTTGGCAATGTTTACTGTTTGCAAGGTCTCTGCCCCCGCCGCATCATTAGACGTGACGTCATGTATTAACATGGGCTCTGACTGAGACTTTGAAATTTTTGTGGTGGACGGCCTATTGTCAAAATTTCCGTTAACACTTGCGTCAATATTTGATGAATCGTCACTACCGGTTGCTGTCGTAAAGTCATTTTCTGACATTTGTCTCTCGTCCGAGTCGGATTGCGTCTGAATAGTATGTCTTTGCTGTTCCATCTTTACGTATTGTTTTCTAGTTATGACCATGCCACACGTATGGTATGCTTCAAGAAAATAAAGTTTGACACTGGTTTTAAAATAAAATGTGGTTGAACATGAATCGCTCGTAGCAACAATGGCTGTTTGTTAATTTAAAAATGTAAACTGAATATCGGATTGTTCTTAATGGCTGCTGGCCATGTTACAACGTATCGTACAGAAGTCGGCCACATTGTACACTCGTGTATTGGTATTGTTGCAGAAATTATTGTTTAAGAAAAAGCACTGAGAATGAAATTTATCACTGAAAACTGCTACGCGCGAAAGAAATACTACAGAATCTACTGAAGAGCTAATACACTGAATTATGCGTCTGGTCAAGCCTGCCAATGCAAAGATGCTGCGTCTTACCTTATTTTGCTGGAACCTTCGTTGCGTTTTCCCGCAAAATTTTAGAATTGGAATATATCTTCAGATTTTTGTTATTTCTCATACATTCACGTCCAGGTCCAGAAAGTTGATTTTTCACATGAAACAAAGAGAACAATGTAACAAATGACGAATTGAACAACGTCCTGTCACGGTCACCAATATAAAATAAATAAAATAAAATAAAATATTAAATATTAATTATGTATATGCATGATAGTGATTGGTTGTAATTAATATTTGCTTATCTGGAACGTGGACGTTTAATTATTTGGTATCAGACGCTTGACAATGGCTTTTTCGTAAATGCAATGCTATTCGTAGTTGACCATGAAATGTGATTCAAATAATCGGACTTCGTATTTAAATCGTTTCCAAAGACTGCTGCGGTAGATGCGGACTCAAATCTAAATCTCAATATTAGAATAATTTGCCAGCCATGTCAATACGTCGTACAGAGGTGACTTTCTACTCAACATAAAAAGTTTACACGGTTAGTTAAATCAGATATATTCAACGAATAAGCCTACAGTTAAATAATTCTACTTACTTTCATAAATATAAATTCTTTACAGACTCGAGTGCCTAGTAAGATTGCAACTCTCAGTGTTCTTACATAACTTCAAATATGGCGGTGTGCCAGTTAATAAAATATACATGCTTCCCGCCTCAGCTATTCTCCTCTACCTCGTTCTTCTTAATCAAACATAAGAGTATCGTAATTGTGTTTTTGTTTTATCAGCCACACTGCGCTGCAGTTCTGTGCATAGGCTTTATTTATTTGTCACAGATTAATTATTTAATTAAGATTTCGCGTTTCCGAGGAAACTCACGCACGGCATGCAAATGTGCCTTTATAGTCCCACTGTTTGGTGTACCTAATGTACTACCAAAATGATAACATGGAATATTACTACGAAATTTCAGTGTCTTGGCTACACTGATTAATACTTCAGGGAAAAGAACCTCAGATTGTCTCACTTGGTGTTGTGCTTCTGTAGAAAGATATGGACTTTCAGTGCAGCTGTGTGCAACCTAATGTGCTACAACCATGATGCAATCCTTCCCTTTCCTATCCTAGTTCTTGTAAAATAGTAAAAAAAAGCTACAGTGCGTGTGGACTTTATGTCATTTGTTAATATGATTTGTACTCATAGCGTATACTTTTTGTGATTTCCTGATATTCTGCACTGCAGTGAGTGTGCACTTATGTCATTTGTTAATATGATTTGTAACCATTGCGTGTACATTTTGTGATTTGCTGATATATTCTGAACTACAGTGGGTGTGCACTTTATGTCATTTGTTAATATGATTTGTACTCATTCCGTATACATTTAGTGATTTCCTGATATGTTCTGTACTACAGTGCGTGTGCACTTTTGCCATTTGTTAATATGTTTTGTAGTCATTGTGTATACATTTTGTCATTGCTTGATATGTTCTGTACTCAGTGCATGTGCACTATATTTTATTTCATGTTCTGCGTTCTGTGATTGTAAACTTAGTTAATTAGGAAAAATTTGTTGCTCATGGCAAGTCCAATCGACTCACCGCTGCCAAATTTTTGCCCCCCCCCCCCCCCCCGCCAGTGGAGGGTATCCGCTGTATGCGCTGCCTGCAACAGGCAAGACTTAGGAGAGTCTCTGACCAGAGAGCAGTATATAGTTAGTTGTTGCTTGTCGCTAGTCGGCATCAGTCAGCATTGGTCTTGAGTAGTCTGCGTGAGTCGGCAGTGGTCTGTGGTAGTCGGTGCGTGTTTGCTCTGGTCGGGACTCTGGAGGATGAGTATTATTGTAGAAGGTAAAGAAGCAGCCTTGCGCATATCTAGTAATGTATGCTAACTGTCATCCAATTTCTTTTAAAAAAATGCCCCAATAATAATTTTTATAATATAAAGTAATTTTTTTTAAAAAAAGCATTCATTTCAATTTAAAGATTTTATTCAATGGACTATCTTTCCTTTCATGAATCACAAAGCATAGGCCAGCATTGCACGGAGCTGTGCCGAACATTTTTTATGTATGAGCAGATATATTCGCAGTTTTTATTGAGGTAAGAACTTTTGCTTTTTTTTTTATTCAGAATACAGGGCCGAGACGTAGCGCTGCTGTCGTCATAAAATTTACCAGGTTACTGAATATTTTTATTATTTTGGTGTTCTGGAATTTTTCTGTTTCGAACTTAACATTAAATGAGAAAAGAATTTTGTAGGAACATTAAATGTGAATGCATTTCTGCACAGAGATTATAAATGGGAGCCAATTTTGTTCAGAGGTTACAACATTTAAAATTCATTTTTATTATTATTTCCGTGGGGAGTTTACACATGATTCATTTTAATTTTTTAATTAATATTTCCATGGGAGGTTACACTTGGTTCATGGTAGATTTTAATATTTTTGTGGGGAGGTTACAACACATTTGAACATTTGGCACCATTGCTCTCCCCATACATAATACAAAATTTTCGTGATGCATCTGCTGCCTGGCCGTCTATTAAACCTGAAAAGAACAAAATGTCGCAGAAGTTAGCTCTTTTTCCACATGCGACTATTTTGGGTTGAGAAGTGAAGGGAATTATGTTCAAAGTTTCATTAGACTGATAACTCTTGAGAGACAGAGAGTTACAGTTTTTCTTTTGCACTGCACGGCGTTTTCAACAAACAGATAGCTCAATAGAGTAGCTCAAGTGGAAAGGAACACTTCCTATTTAAATTTCTGCATCCTACACTGTTGGCAGTTCTGTGTAGGTGGCAGTTACGTGATTTTATTTCGTTGATTAGAAAATAGAGTCGAATGTATGCACTGGGTAGCCGAGGCAGCTAGTTCATGGCGATTCGGTCAACCAAGTAAAGGAATGTACTGAATATGCTTTAAACCACTACAGGGAGCCTGTGTGTTAGAATTCTCATCCAGTGTGGAACAACGTTTTACGATAGAAAATGTTTCACAGAGAAGAGGATCTGGTGGTCTATTGGGCTGATTATAGGTTCCTATACCTCTGGTCTGGGTTCGATTCCAACTACTGCTTATGATTTTTGATAATTAGAGACAGATCCTGTTCTCTTCTGGCTACGCCAAGTGAAGAAGGTATAATGGAATTGTGGTCTGAAATTCACGTTAAACATGATATTCCTTCTCTACCAAGTACACGTTAGATTGAACCACAATAAAGTCAGGAGTAGCGTCATGTAGAAACTCTATCAGCAGTAATCTTTCTTATAATAATTATTCTGGGACAAACTCGAAACCACCCTGGCAAAAATACCCCAAGACAACGCGATAATTCTACTAGGCGATTTCAACGCACAAATCGGCAGAGAAAAACGCTACAGAAAAACAGTAGGAAATTTCCCTGCACACAAATTCACCAACTAAAACGGCACCAGACTGATCGAACTCTGCCAGCAAAACAACCTCAAAATCATGTCAACCTCCCTGATGAAAAAGCCCAAGAAACAAAAGACGTGGCGATCACCAGTCCACTCACTAGGCGAATTCCAGATAGATCACGTGGCAATCTCCTATGAATACCAGAAAGAAATCCACGACGTCCAAGTGAGAAAAGGCGCCAACATAGATTCGGACCACTACCTAACAAGAATCAAAATCAAACTCACACCAAGAAGACAACACAAGAAGAAATTGACCTCACCGAAATTTGATACAAGGAAGATCAGAGAATCGAACATCACAGAACACTGGGAAAAACAAGAGGCGAAAGATTGGACCAGCTTTAAACAAAAAATAGTGAACACAGCCAAAGAACTGATCCTGCTGACGAGAAAACCCAGGCACCCTTGGTGGAACACTACCTGCGAAATCGCCCTACAAAATCGAAGAACAGCTTTCACAAACTACAACAGCAACAAAACACAAGAAACGCAGGACAACTTCTATGAAATTCGAAGACAAACATCGAAAACAATAAGACAAGAGAAACGCAAATACATAAACGATCAGCTAAACTCCATCGAAGAAGACTTCAGAAATTTCAACACACGGGATTTCTACAGGACGTTCGCCAACCAAGTCAAAGGATACTCACCACAGAACCTCTGCTTCAGAAAAGAAGACGGAAAACTGGCACTTACCAACAAAGAAAACTGTGAAGAGCTCGCGAAGTACTTTTCAAAATTACTAAATTGCCTGGAACCTAACTCAACCTTCGAACCCCGAGAACCGGCCAACGCACCGGAAGACTCACCATCACCAACAAAAGAAGAAATCCTCCACTGCATAAAGAAACTGAAAAACAACAAGGTAGCCGGTGAAGACGGAATAACGGCAGAACTACTGAAGAACCTAGGACCAAAGTCGCTAAACGAAATCACACAAATCATACAGAACACCTGGACAACCGAAATCATACCTGACGACTGGAAGACCGCACTCATTCACCCGCTACACAAGAAAGGTGACAGGACAGACACAAACAATTATAGAGGAACTTCCCTGCTACCGGTCATCTACAAAATTCTATCAACCTGCCTTCTCACCAGAACGCAAGGACAACTGGAACCCGCCATCTCGGAATACCAAGCGGATTTCAGACCCAACAGAGCCTGTCCCGAACAAATCTTCAACGTGAAATCAATCATAAAATCCCACATGACAAGCCCCAAAAAAATCATCTGCACTTTCGTCGACTTCAAAAAGGCTTATGACTCGATCGACAGAAAGTCCCTCATCCAAATCCTCAGAGAAAAAGGCCTAGACCAAAGGACCCGAAGACTAATCGAACAGACACTAACCAATACAAAATCCAAAGTCAAATTCATGGGCGAAATCTCGGACCCCTTTGAAATCTACACTGGCCTAAGACAAGGAGATGGACTATCCCCGCTATTGTTCAACATCGTCCTGGACAAAGTAATGAGCGAATGGGAAGCTGAAGTCAGGAGACAAAACACCTGGAGACCAGTCACATTAGGAAGGAAAAGACTGGAAATCCCTTACCTAGCATTCGCAGACGACCTAGCGATACTGACCTATGACCCAACATCAGCAAAACCACAGATCGAAATCCTGAAAGAATGCGCCGAGAAAGTCGGCCTACAAATCTCTTTTGAAAAAACGCAAGTCATAACAAGAGAAGGCGACGACATCACAACCAAGTACGGCAAAATTAAAGGGGTCACACACTTCAGATACCTAGGCGAAATCATCGAACCGACCGGAACAGAGAAACTGGCTTACGAAGACAGGCAACAGAAGACACGGAAATCACTAGGCATGGTACGAAACGTCTACAACAAACAATGCATTTCCAGAAACACCAAGATCAGACACTATAACACAATGATCAAACCCGCCGTACTGTATGCCAGCGAAACACTAGCACTCAACAGGAAAATCAAAATTGAAGAAATCAAAAAAGAAGAACGCAAAATCATGAGGAAAATTTTAGGAGGAAGACCCACACCAGATGGCTACAGACTACAGAAGAACTCAACAGTAGAAGCATCTTCGAACATCGAGAACGATATGAGAAAAAGGCGCCTTAAATTCTACGGGCATTTAGATAGACTCCCTGAAACAAGACTCACCAAGAAAATTCTAGAACACATCAAGACACTTAAAGTCTCGACACCCTGGATGGAAGGAGTCCGAAAAGACCTACAAGCAATTGGCACCACAAACACCACAGACAGAAGCACCTTCCGAAAACACATAAACAATTGGGAAGTAAAGTCAGAGGCGCTAAAACAGCGGACCAAACAAGAATGGTCTGAGGAGAGAAAAGAGGGCCTCTCCAAGAGAATGAAGGAGTACTGGAAGGACAAGTAGAACAACCCTTCAAAGTCATAAGCTTAAGGATTTCCTTTTAGGGAAAATTCGCCAATAATAATAATAATTATTATTATTTATTTCTAGTGACGGAACAAACGCCACGTAGGATCACAGGACATTTATTTCATCTCTTATTTGAGCTTCTGTATGTCGATAAAATTTGTTCTGAACTGGGGATGTAATTCAGACCGCCCTTAACGCGCAATTTGATTCCTTCGTGACAAAAGAGCTCGACAATAATTTGTTGTTTATTCAGAACTGCAGATTCCTCAACATCTCCACATATTGCGCGTGAATGGGTTCGAATTCTGGCCCGGCACTAAAGTTTCCATTGTGATATCAAGCTCTAGCATGAGAACACCTATCTGCTGGTGGATAATAATTTAGATTTTGAATGTATTTTTATTCGTTGTCAACACTAACGATATCTGACGTATTTGACGCCCAGTGAGACACAGAACTATCTGTGAGGTCACTGTAAATTCAAGGATGTTATTCCGAGCTGCAGGTTGAGAAAAATTTGGTAGCTGACGTCTCTTTGTGTGCAGTCAACAACGACATGTGTGTGGTTCGATTCCCAGTTAGCACTGAACTCTTCGTCATATTATTTCTAGTTCAAACGTGCTCACATGTTGTTGCTATTGTAACAAACCCATATTTAACGTTCGTTTTCTGTAGAATATAACAGCGATAGGTGCCAGGTTGGAGTCCTGGGAAGAAAAAAAAATTCATGTTTCGTCTAGTCATTTCAGTTAAAACATCTAGCTACTGCCGAGAAAATCCGATATGTCACAGTTGATTGTGCTTCGATAATAATCCGATTAGGTTTTAGGTTCGAATCCCTGTCCCACACAAAGCTTTACCTCACGGCATTTCAAGTAAGTTACTTGTGAAGAAGCAATATTTAATATCTCTCGTAGTTCGTTAAAAAAGACAATAGATGCTGAGTAGGATTTCGCGTCCGTTAAAAATGTTTACGTTATGTAATTTAAAGCTGATAGTTGCTAACTGATACTGTCTAAAATCAAGGTATATCGCTCTCTGTATGTCAAGTCAGGAATGACTGTTAGTTTCCGTCAGTCACGAAGTCTTTGCTTAGTTTGCATGACCTGGGTTTGAATCCATATGCAGAACGAGACGGTTCGCCGTGTCATTTGAAGTTCATACATTTTCTCAATTAGCTGTTAGTGAATAACTTAAATTTTTAATGTCATTTTGTGTTAAACAATAAGTACGGTATGTTACTTTGAAGAGGATATCATGAATACGACGTACTTATTACGTGCATTACCTATCTGACATAATAATGAGAGTGGTAGCATTTCAGGTATGTCATTTATTGTAATAAATGTGTGCTTACAGGCATTAAGGACAGTCTTATCTGTGATAAGGGGTTCTCTGATATTTGTATTACCTTGGTATTACTTTACATTTTGAGTTATTGCGATACAGAGCATTGTTTTATAGTGGTGACTTGTTGGAGCCATTTTCAATAGTCAAACGACTGTACCAAGGAGCGATTAGAGGACCTGCTAGACAGCTGCGTTATGTGCGTTGCATGCGAATCAGGCGAAATGCAATTCATGTCGTTCGGATACTTTTGAGCACGACTGTACATTTCAAATGAAATACGAAAGTGTGAAGAAAATAATTTATTTACATCCAGAATAAACTGATGAAAGTAGTGCTTCTATAACGTACGTTGTCACTGGAATACCATTCGTATATACAATCTTAGAGCCTCATTACTCTGTCAAACATATAAACCAAGTATGAAGACTGAACGATTTTGGCCATTATCTCAAAAGGCATCAAAGCGTCATTTGTTGGAGGAGAGCTAGCTTCTATATAGTCTCCTCAATCGCAAACACATTTTTCCCAGTGGACAGGCAGTGACTTGATCCCATTTTTGTAAAATGAATGTGGCTGTGTCAGCAGCCAGTTATGCACAAACACTTCCTTAGCGCCAAATCTGTGACCTCCGATTGCTTCCTTTAGTGTTCCAAACAAACGAAAATTGTAGGGCGATAAGTCCAGACGCTAGGATGGATATTCGAGTGTGCTCCACAACATTTCGTGAATTTTTGTTGATTTCGGGTAGCTGTGGACGGTCGAGCGTTGTCATAAAGCAGGATCATATCCTGGCTTGCAAAGACTGCCTTTCCTGACCAGACGCACGTTTTATTCGGTAATAGTATGCACCGTTCGTGGTACGGAGGGCATGCAGAAAATCGATGAGACCTCCTTTAAAGTCAGAAGCCAGCCAGAGTGGCCAAGCGGTTCTAGGCGCTACAGTCTGGAACCGCGCGACCGCTACGGTCGCAGATTCGAATCCTGCCTCGGGCATGGATGTGTGTTATGTCCTTAGGTTTAAGTAGTTCTAAGTTCTAGGGGACTTATGACCTCAGCAGTTGAGTCCCATAGTGCTCAGAGCCATTTGAACCATTTTTTAAAGTCAGAAAAGACATGCGCAAGAATCTTAGACAGTCACGCTGGTTCTCAGTCGGCGTTGGTGTGCTGTATTCTCAACTGTTTCTCGTCTTCTCAAAAACTCTACCATTTGTAGACTTGAATCTTCTTCAGGATGCTCTCCCCGTCCGAACTGTGCCTCAAATATTTTCAAAATTTCGTACAGTTTTAGAGCCTCCGTTCTGAGAAGCTTGATCATACAGGACACGTCGCTTAAATCCGGACAGACGAATTTTTTTAAAACTAAATTTATGAAAACAAAATACAAATGATAATTAAAAGCCTTTCACATATAATCAATGGTATCTTTCAAGAGTAACAGTACTTGATGCAACCTCCTTCAGCCGCAGTGACTGCCTCCAATCTTGCACTGAAGCGACCGCAGATACTCTTTAAAACAGCGCCCTCCACATTCGCTAATGCTGCTTCGATAGCGGTGCGCGGAGATGCGACGTTAGGGTGCCTCGTCTTATTGGTAACGTTTTTGACTGTGCTCCAAACACAGTAGTCTATGGGCTATGCGGGGCCCATAAATCTTTTGACCAGAACATGTCAACGTCATGCGAGAGCCAGTTTTGGACTAAATGGTTCGTATGAGATCCTCCCTTGCCATCCGATACATTATTCGCTCGCTGACAGTCAGTACTGACACCGGTTTACTCAGCGGTTGCCGCTGTTCCTCCGAAATCAGCGCCCCTCGCCGTTTCACCAGAACCTTCCCCAGAATTCTCCGAAGCATTGTTCTTAGCCACAGTATCGTAACCAGCAGATCTCGGATACCTGAAGAATCGAACTGTTTCAGTGGGCGAACGCCCATCGAGACGACTGTCGAAAATCGCGGCTCTTCGATTTACTCCGCACTCGTCCGTAACATCTCATTCGGCCACAACGTCCAGAACCTGTACACTGCCGAGTACGAACATTCTTATATGGAGTAACATTGCACGTTGGCTGTCATGTATCTATGTCTACGTTGTGAGGAAAACGTCAGGTTGCTATACAGCGCTTAAAGGCCTGTGTCCTACAGGCCAATGTAGTATTGCTCAGATGATTTTGCTTTAAAATTTGCATCTACAGTAGGTGGACCACTGTGTTCAACATCTTTTCAGTAGCTGGCAATAAGCCCTGCAGCTGACATACAGCTAAGTTTTACACTTCGCTACTATTATGAAATGTAAGTCTTTTTTCATCATACATGTTTCTCATATTTTTGAGGCTTACTGTGCGACTTGATGCTTTGAGTAAGTGTGCTTGATTCTCAGATGTGCTTCATTCATGACGGGTGCAGACAGGATCAACACGTTTGTGTGGCAACTGTGTTTTGGCTATGACTAAGGCAAGTTACTGCTTGTTTTAACAGCTGTCGTCCATTCAACAAGTAAAGTTTTGTGGTGAAATTTTTAACAAGATAATAGCACATGTTTTTCCTTCAGTTTCTGAATCAATGCATGTCTTTCCATAGGAAGATTAATATGCTTCTGTAATTTTTGTTTAATTTACGTGCATAATTTATGTGTCGGCTGTTTATCACCTCAAACCTAGGAGAAATTTGAATTTCCAATAATTTTATTTAATTTGGGTTAAAGAATAAATATGCTTCAATCATCTTAAGATTTCATAACAATTTTAATTTAGGTCACATTAGCTGTGATGCAGCGCCGTCACAAACAGCAGATCATTTTGTATTGGTATATATTATTCATATTGGTATTGTACACTGCCAATTTTCCAGCATTTTGGGCGTTCAGTATGAGATGGCATTACCATACTTTCGTCTACATTGGGTCTGAGAATTCCTTTAATGTAGGCTCAATAAATTCATGGTTGTCTCAATAAGAGCCCATATATGTGCTATATTCATGGCCAGCTTAAAATTGGTTATGCGCATTTTGTCACACTCGTCATGCTGTCTCGTGCCACAAACCAGTTCATGCTACTCATTGACGGTTGTGATAACACAGATTACAGCAAATCTGTCATGTTGCATTATCTTCTACTAAACACACATTTCATTTCTTCTCTTGTTTTCTTACTTGTATATTTGTTTGCGACGATGACGCAAAATACTTTGACTACTTGCTTAACGCAATACATCCGCGATTCTGCATGCTATGTAATTCGACAAGTCCTTAGTAGGTTTCCAGAGGTATCTGAAATAATATGTCTTCGCACAGACCATGCAGTTCTATGCTCTTGGGGGATTACCAGAGGTATATGACATAAGATATCTGTACACCGATCATGCAGTTCCCATATATTATGCCGCTGGTAGGTTGCCAAAGATATCTGACCTAAGATGTCGATGCAGAGATCTCGCAGTTTCTGGAGGTATCTGACATAAGATGTGTATGCTCGGGTCACACAGTTCCCATAAATTATGAGCTGGCAGTTGTGGATGCGGAGCTGGCGCCCTATGGATTCCCAGATGTGTTCCATTGGCTACACATCAGGTGAACTTGGTGGCCAAGACATCAACGTGAGTTCATTATCATGCCCCTTAAACTACTGTAAGCATAATTCTGGTCTTGTGGCTCCGAAAATTTTGGTGCAAGAAACTACCGCCTTCAGAAAAAAACATGAAGAATGAGGCATTGATTGATGCAGGTGGTACTAAATAATGTTCATTAGTCCAGAAATGTCGAATGCCTTCGATTAGCATCACAGGTCCCATGGAAACCCATATGAATATACCCCATACCACATAATTGCCTCCACTGGCCTACGTCTGTGGTGCAGTGCATGGTTGATGGTGTATCCGGACGTGATCATATATCTGGTGTAACAGGAAAACGTGAATTATCTGGTCAAGCTTCACGTTTTCACTGAGCCACTGTCCATTCTCGACGATTCTGGTCTGTCAACAGATGAGATTGTTTGGTCAACTTAGGGACAAAATGCGGATCGTCTACTGTAGAGCCCCAAGTTCAATATCCTGCATGCTGTGCTCTATAACACTTGTGCCTGTCCCAGCACTGTACTCTGCCCTCAGCTCTGCTACAGATCTCCATCTATTGTACATCACCAAGTGGGAAACCCCACCTCCAAGTCCTGTGATGTGGTGTGGACATGTAATACAACATCCCCTACTTGTTGTTTTACTGACCTACAAGCACTTTCCATAGAAACTTGCGACAGTAGCACATCAACTGGCACCCAGCCCTGCTGTCTCTGGGATGTGGACTCTCTATTTTGTGGCCCAGATAGTTGCTGGAGTGACTCCCCCATTTGTGTCTGCTCCACTTATACAGGATGTAAAGAGTCTACATACAGACATTATTTTAATATGTAACTACTTCAGTGTGTTAGTTGGTTTTTCTCTGCATCTAATAATCTTCCTGCAAACAAATGACAATTTACTGCCTGATGTTTCCTGCATGGTCGCAACTGCATCATGTAGTGGACTACACCTGCCAGTATAGACAATCCATTTTGTCTCCAAACATCCACACTTCAATGCCTGAGCAGCTGCACAAACGAAAATAATCATCAATGACTTGCTTGTGTCACGTTTACTTGGAGACACTAATCAACCTAAAAACATGCTGCTTATAATACCTAAAATTATTAGTCTACAAATGAATTAAATACTGATGTAAAGTTTTTCAGTACACTGTCCTCAGTAATTGACAGAAACATCTGCATTTATACACCTAACATCCTGTATCCTTTTCTTACCTTGTCGCATGCACACAATATCACCAGGCGACCTTCAGTCTTGCGGTGGCCAGCGGTCATGTTTTGGCTCATCAGTGTATATATGATATGCTTGTCTCCACTAGACAGGTTGACAATAAAGTAAAACAATTTTTTAGTGTTGTTGATCTGGATTAGCATCACAGCTTTTAACAGCCTATGTCTCTGTTGATATAGACCTTGACATACCTCACAATACTTAAGGTTCCAGGTCACGATGGGTCATAACGAAATAAACCAAGGAATGATTGCCCATTTCTACATAGTATAGTGTTCTTTTGGAAGTTTCACTCTGTAGTCTATTTTTTGCGATTCACGTATGTCATTTTGCACAGTTAGAAAGTGTACCAACCAATGAATCCACATATATTATATATACTACATATATGTGTGTGTGTTTGCCGCATGACCTCCTAAACCACTGGAGCAGTTTCAACCACACTTGGTAAACATATTCTTTACTGTCAGGCAACAATAACTGTGTGGGTAAGAACCACCTACCTAAGATAGTTCAGCAGATATGACATCACAAAAATGAAATGCGTGGATAAACGCGGCATCATGCATGAAGTTTAATTTTTATTTCTTCTGTACTATTAACTGTATTCGCAATAACTTCCGCAGACGGTATCCACATACGCTGCTAAATGCATCTATAAAATTATTTCATGACATCACGCGTGGTTCAGGAGATATGGCGTCATAAACACTGAAATTCGTGAAAAACTGCCTCATTGTGCTTGACGTTTAAATGTATTTCTCCTTTGCTACTAATTCTATTCTAATATATTTTCGAGACAATACCCATATTCGTCACTGAATGTATCTAGTCAGATACATCACAGTACAACACATAGTTCAAGAGATTTGACATCATAAACATAGGATGCGAGAGAAATTGCCTAATCATGCATAAACTTTTAATACGTTTGTTCTTTACTATTGAGACACTCGTACAGTCGAGACCGTTTGAGGAAATACCTGACATCTTGCAACACCTTTGACAACTTTCAACTGCTAAGGGCAAACGACATAAGTGAAAACAGTAGCTATCTATAGAGCTATCAACAGGCGTTGCAATAGAGACGTTTACAAAATCGTGTTGTAGACGCGCGAAGCGCCTGGGCCCAGTACGTTGAAACTGTACGGGATCGTTTCTTAATTAGGATACTGTAGTTATGCATTTCAAAATTACATATATTTCTTTATACGATTGTTTCATAACTTCGAAACTGTTTTCACCAATACATGAAAATGAATTTTCTTCAATAGTTCACTACAAACACATTTTATTTTTTGTTTTCGTTTCTAATAGAAAATTGGGAAAATGGATACCGTGTGAATGCCGGTTTTGTCAGTTAACACTGGTACAACACCTAACCTTTACATGCTATTAGTTGTATACCTCATTGTGGGAAGCGGAACTGTTGAAAGGTTCTTTTATTTTATATACGTCTTTGCTATAGATCTCATTATAGTACAACATGGGTTAATAACATGAAACAGATAAAATAAATTGGCTACGTGTGAGTAGGACTCACGTACTGAGGGTGGACTGCAAACTTAATTGCGTATATAGATAGTTTAAGCATTACGAGAACCAATGATATTGACGATTTTGGCCTATTATTGACATTGCTATTGACAAAATATGTTTGCAGGGATTCGAAGACTTTCAATAATGTTTTAGTTATAAATCTTAAGTCGAATAACAAATGACAAAAGAAATATTTTTCTTCGTGTTGTATAATTACAGATTAACAGTTTCGGATTTTTCCTTTACTTGTTCTGTGAAACCTTGCTTCTTGCCAAATTTCATGGTTACAAGTCATCGGGAAATAACCTATAGGTTCCGATGAGTGAGATTTCCAGTATGAAAATATGTGATAAACGGCCGCTTCTTTTCGCCGTATTCACTTACAAGCTTAAAATTTTTACACCGTGAAGGGACCATAGACTTCAGTATGTAACATAAATTTGATCTTGATACGCCAACCTGTTACAAAGAAAAGATGTATTAACAGACGGACAGACAAATAGACAGACGGATAAAAAAATGAGAAAAAAATATCTTTTCATGTTACACAATTATTAGAAATTAAGAATTTTCGTTTTTTTTTTTTTTTTTTTTTTTTTTTTTTTTTTTTTTTTTTTTTTTTTTTTGCTTTGCTTGTACTGTGGAATCTTGTTTCTTGCCAAATTTCATGATTCTATGTCAACGGGAAGTACGCTAGAGGTTTTGATAAGTGAATTTTGCGAATATGAAAATACGTGACATAAATGGCTGTATCTTTTGATTGCAGCGACTTAAAGCTTAAGGCTTGTACACCGCTGAGAGATCAGAAACCGCTAATAACTGACATAAATTTAACCTTGATACGTCGTCTCGTTCCTGAGAAAATGTTCCTTAACAGTCGAAGAGATAGAGAGGCAACCGGACAACAAAACGTATTGGCGCACTGAACCCTAGTATTAGTATCTGGAACATACAACAGAAGGATGCGTGTCAGTTATATTATTACGTTTCAGCAAGTATCCACAATTCATCCTGTTGTGTTGGTACCATTTATTAAGTCTATCTCGAATCTGATAAGTATTATTGATCACCAAAAAATAAAGAGAATGTGACTTTTTTTCTGAAGACAAATCGTTTGCAAGCGTTGTAGTGGAGCGTCGATGTTCACGGATTTTGCCGTTCCTCTCAGGACGTGGAGGAGTTCGTTTCTCCGTACCAGCACAGTGAGGACCCAGTGAGCGACTTCCGCCAGCTGCTGCAGAGCGAGGGCTACCAGGTGCTGCACTGTGACGTAGCGCCGCAGGTGCTCTTCTTCCCGAGTGAGATGCAGCGCAGAGGTGAGCAGCTCCTTTAGTGTCCCAGAAACAACTAGTTACACGTGTCTGGATGTAGCTAACACCCAAACCTCCAGATGTCAGACGCTCACATCTGTACCAAATGTTTTATGCCGATAGTGTGTCAAACAAAACTCCGATTTAGTTCGTACTATGTTCTGTCGTCGAGCAGAACGGCGTAAACGTAATTAAATGTAACACCAGATCTACGGGACACAAAAAGCAGTACTAAGAGTAACTATCACGTATATTTCCCGTGGGGAAGTTGGTAGAGCGTTAGATTATCGTTCCAAGGATAATGGGTTCAAAGCCCAATGATATCAAATTTTTACTATATTATGAGCGAAAGTGTTATATGGGACAACGTCATCTTTAGGACATGTAAAAGGGCCATTTGGAGTTTACAGCATTGTTCTCTTGGAAGTCTTCTTTCGCTTCGTTTCTTTGAAAGTAGTAAACCTATAGAGTGCATTTCTAATTTCACAGAATATACAACCAGAACACAAAATAAAGAATCGTTGCATCACACGTGCAGAAGTAATAGTATTGATAATAATAATAATGATAAAAGCTGTAATAATAATAAAACTAATAGTAATAATAATAAAGAGTGTGATTCATTCAGGAACAAAGGCTTCACAATCCTGGCTGCATACTAAGAGGTGTGTGAAGCAAATTGCTTTCGTTCACCAAGAACATTTGATGAATCTCACATCTGCGCATGCACCCTGTAGATTGCAGAATGAAAGCTTGTGTCTGAAACAGAACTTTGTTGAAGCTTTAAAGCCATTATCCACCGGTAATTGTGGGAATTAGGGAATCGTGGAGAACCCAACTGATTTTTTGTGACGGACTGCAGCTTAAGAAGATTTTTCCGTTGTTGCTGACTGATCTCTTCCGAAGAATCTCGAGCAGCATCAGACATTTTACGCGTCATATGCTCGTACACTCTGAAGAAATGAAGATCGGACGGTTGATAAATAAAGATTGTGCTTGCTGGAATTACGTAAATTGCGATTTTGTTTCCTGGTAGGTTATTTTGTACGTGCTTCTCAAGAAAAACACTAGTGTCTTTGCAGGGCCCACAAGAATCCAATATTAGCAATAGTTTGTCCTATATAAATTTCACGCCTAAACACTCAACAAGAGTTGTGATCGGTGGGGTGCGAACGCGTGACCTTTGGTACGACGACCTCACGTTCTACCTACTCACCCACTCAAGATCTAGCAAACAATAGCTGATAGATAAACTTTTCCTGTGCTCCGTATTTCTGGTGTTATTTATAATTACCGTTTACGCACTTAGCTCGAACTAAATCTGTGTTTTGGTTGATGCTCTACCGACATACAATATTTGGTACCGATCTGACTGTCTGACACCTGGAGGTTTGGGTGTCAACAGTTGGAGGATCGACCCAACTACTCGTAGAAGGAATCATAGGGACAGTTATTGAGCCCCATCTATCCTCCCTCCATTAGGGATAAACAACAAAACACAATACCCAAATATCAAAACTCACAGGGAGGAATGGCGTGAGGGGTGAGCTGTACCAATTTACACAAAGGTTACACTTTTCGTTACACATTTATTTTCGAATACAAAAATGGCATTAACCTGAAGACAATCTTGATTAGGAAATTTTTGCTCTGTTTACAAATCACAATACTATCATGCACCTGGTAAACAAAGTCAGCTGCCACAATTACCAAAACATTAGCTCATTTAAACATTGCTGTAGTCGTCGTCATCGTGCCTAATCGAGGACCCTGAACTCTGTGTACTGTAGCTTATATAGCAGACTGCTTTTCCTATTTCATTCTTGGGTGTGCTGTATCTTATACTTCTCGTAGGTCTTCTTGTTGCACTGCTTACTTGTTGTTTTTCCTTTTTCTGCTCTTTTTGTGTTGGGCGCTCGTAGCTACTCACGCAGCAGGTCCGTCCACATCGTTGTCGTTTGCCGTTGCACCTAGTTACCCAGGCCACTGACGAGACAGCAGATACTCTACAATTTTTATCCTGTCACTCCTGCTAAGCGAAAATATACCGATGTCAAAACACTCACAAACACACCAAAACACCATATGGCAGAACAACCTGCTCCCACATGACCACCTTCTCAGTAAGATGGTCACAATTCACTGTAACACTTCCACTAGTCTTGAGGAAATTCGAATTACGCGACCCGAGCTTGATGTTCGTGTTTTTTTATCTTCACGCTTTGTGCTGGAGTGGTGGTGAAACTGGAGTGTCTTCCGGCAATTTAACGTCTTCGTTTAGCAAATATGCAGTTTTCAGTCGGTCGATGGAAATGTTTTTTACTTGGTCTTTCATTTTGAGTCCAAAAAAATTTGGTGTTCTTTCCACGACTTCGTATAGGCCTTAAAACGGAGGTTCTAACGATTTTTTAATTCTGTCAACCTTTACAAATACGTGTGTTAACGTGCTGAGGTCCTTGTATACAAATGGTGTCTGTTTTACTTTGTGCGTTATTTGCACAGGTTTCAACCAGTTCCTACATTGTTTTAGTTGTGAAACAAATTGGGGTAAATTTGAATCCCTTTTTGTTCCGCCTTCTTGAAAAAAATCACCAGGTATCCTGATGAGTGGATTGAAGATGATATGCAGTAGTTTGAGTTTGATTACAACCACATATTTTTGATAGTGCTTGAAATAGCTCAGAATTAAATTGTCTTCCACAATCGGTTACTATTGGTAAGGTGCACCAAATCTATAAATCCAACAACTGAAGAAAGCTTGAGCTACTGCTTCTGTTTGTACGAGTATATCCGAAGTGGTATTA
The DNA here is from genome assembly GCF_021461395.2 of Schistocerca americana. Taxonomy (NCBI): domain Eukaryota; kingdom Metazoa; phylum Arthropoda; class Insecta; order Orthoptera; family Acrididae; genus Schistocerca; species Schistocerca americana. The sequence continues at coordinate 207,424,798 of NC_060120.1, forward strand.
CCTCTGTCCAATTCGTAACTCTATCGATGCATGTTACGTATATTCATCAGAAGGAGGCATTGGCCCTATCAAATCAATATGAATTACTTTAAAACGTTCATCAGTGTCGGGAAAGTGTCCTATTGGTGAATGCACATGTCGTGGAACGTTGTTTTTTTGACAAGCATTACAAGTTTGTGACCAATTTGCAATGTCCTTTTTCATATTCATCCACACACATTTTGACGTCATCATTTTTACAGTTGTCTTGATACCTGGATTAGCCAAATTATGATAATGTTGAAAAATAACATAACGGAATTGTTCAGGAATATAAGGTCGAATACTTTGTGTCGAGACATCACACCACAATTGCTTTCCTGTCTGAGTCAAACAGTATTTTAATTTAAGCGAAGTATTATTGCCAGGTTGCAGTTGATGAAGCACTTTATCCTTTTCTTGTACTTGGGCTACCTCTTCATAGCTAATTGGAACCAATTCTTCAAGCCTTGAGAAGCTATCAGCCACAACATTTGCTTTACCAGAAATATGTCGCAAATATGTTGTAAACTGTGAAATATTTTGGAGATAACGTAATTGGTCTGATGTTGCTTTCTCATTCTTCTGCTTAAAAGCATATGTTAGAGGGGCACGATCAGTATAAATAATAAAGTATTTACCTTCTAACAAATATCTGAAATACTTGACAGCCATATATATACTAAATAGTTGTCTGTCATATATGGAACTTTTTTGAAAAGAATCCAGTAGGTTTCCATTGTACATCTTGCCACTGTTGCAATACGCACCAGCTGCAAGATCTGATGCAGCCATAAATAATGCGAGTTGGTTGTGCAAACCCGGAAATGTTAAAAACGTTGCATTTACGAGATCTTTACATTTTTGGAACTGAGCAATTGCTTCTTCTGTCCAGTCAATATGTCTTTGGTCATTTTTAGTTGTTCGTTTTAGGTAATCATTCAACAAAGCTTGGTTTTCTGCAGCATGTTCTAAATGCCTGCGATCAAAATTGATGATTCTTAAAAATTTTCTAAGTTCGCTAACAGTTTCAAGTCGCTTGTAGTTCATCAGCACAGACATTTTTCCTGGATCCGGCTTCGCTCCTGCAGGTGTGATTAATTGTCCTAAGAAAGTCAGTTCTTTCACTCCAGATACCGATTTTCCAACCTTTATTACCAGACCATACTGATTCAATTGTTTAAAGAGTAAATTTAGATGTTCAGTATCTTGTTCTGACGATTCTGATGCTGTTAAAGTATCATCCAGATATGGAAAGCAGAAATCCAGCTCTCTCACAACTTCATGTATAAACCTCTGAAATGTGCTACGTGCATTTCGAAGTCCGAAGGGCATATAATTAAATTCATACAGACCAAAAGGTATAATAACGTCTGACTCTGGTTTGTCTAGTTCGGCTAACGAAATTTGATAAAGTGGGTCAATCTTGGAGAATATCTTCTTATTCTGCAGCACAAAATTTACGTCATCTACTTGAGGGACTGGATACCGGTCTGGGAGAGTCCTATCATTAAGACGACGATAATCCTCACAAACTGGCCACTGACCATTTGACATCATAACAAGGTACAGTGGACTGGCCCATTGTGATTGTGATGGACGTATAATACCATTATTCAACACAAACTGAAATTCTTACTTAGATATTTGCAATTTATGTGGGTCCAAACAACGAGCTTTACTATACACCAGTGGCCCATTATAAGTAGTGATGTAATGCTGTACTGTATGCTTTAACACCTTTGGTACTATAGATGGTTTTGTTAGCTCAGGAAATTTTTGTAGCAGCTTTGAATACTAACATTTTGCATAGAGTGGGCTTACTGAATCTTTAGCATTCACAGTGGTTACCTTTGCCGAAATTTTTAATATATTAATGTTATCTATAGCTTATTATTTTTCAGATCTACGAGTAAACCAAAATGATGAAGAAAATCGGCTCCCAATAGTCCCTTTGATACATCTGGTACTATAAATAGCCATGCAAACTTACATTTAAGACCTAAAGCAATGGTTAGCAGCTTTGACCCGCAAGTTTTTATTTCAGAACCATTTGCGACAGAGAGACTAAAGTCAGAGGGTTCAAGTTTTTTAGTTTTTGACACTGGTATAACATACAAATCTGCACCGCTGTCTACCAGATAAGATCGTCCATAAGTTCTGTCTTTAACAAATAATCGATATTGGCGGCTTACTGTGGGAACTGGAGTAGAACACTCAAACGCTTTTGACTCTACCCTTGCTTGTTTTCCTTGTTTTTCCATTGGCAAGACGGTACACACTTTTCAGGTTTACACCATGAGCCAAATTTGAAGTGATGATAACAATATTTACCATTTGTTTTGAACTGTGTTCTGTTTCTACTTCTGCTGCGCGGTCTGGATCTATTTGTTTCTCGAAGCGGCTTAACTTCATTTCTAAGTCTTTATTTTTTACAAGAAGTTCTTGGACTGATAAGGAGGTGGAAGGAACTGACTGGGCTGAGGTAATTTGATGCTCCTCAGCATATTGCATCTCCACTATACGATCGGCCATCTGCGCGATTTTGTCCGTCGTTCCTTGCGATATCACTAATATACTTAAACTATTACTTGAAAGTTTATCGAGCCACAATGTTTTTAAAGCGTTTTCCGACAAGTTGGTCCCAACACAGTTCCGCGTTTTTCGTAATAACTGCTAGGTTTCATATCGCCCAGTTCCAACCCGCTCAACAGGTGTTTTATTTTACGCTCCTCACTTTCCTTGAAAATAGTTAAGAGTCGTTCTTTTTCCAGCGAATATTTATTATTTTCATCTCTGGTTACCAGATCCCAGATGTTTTTGACATGTTTCGGTTCAAGCTGGGCCAACAGGTAATTTAACTTAGTTGCTTCCGTTGCTATAGCAGCGATTATAAAGTGAGCTTCGGCTTGGTAAAACCAAATATCGGGCTTTTCTACCCAAAAGGGAGGACGCTTTACGCTTACCTTATTGATTTCCCGAGTACTCACGGGATTGCTCCCTCAAGTTCACTTTCTGTCCGCATTTTGAATATTTTTATTAAATACTGTCTACGACGAATTCCAGCAGATTCCGCGTTGGACAATTCGCCCAATTCCCCGATAATTATGTTGCAGGTTTTATTTTTGTTTCCCCTCGCCGATCACGTCGGAGTCGCCATTTATTAGTGGTGTCTAACTAAGGTAAACACACACAAATAAGAACTTATAACTTCTTTATTATATAATTTTATAAGACATGAATCAGCGGGTTACTTAGGCACAATACAAATAGCGAGCTTTGCGTGCATCCCATGCGCGATGCTAGCTGTTTTCACAAATTATTCAGCTGCCAAAATCATCGAGGATGGCCTCAGAACTCAGGCGGCATTACTCGTCTAACATTAACAGATCTGCTCTCTGTACTTGTCCGGATTGGACAGGAAAGTCGGCCACTGGCCCATCAGGAAAGGCTTACCGTACTGGCTCCGCAGTATGATCAGGACTGGGTCTTTTGAGTCATCAGTCTTCTGAATGGTTTGATGCGGTCGGCCAAGATTTTCTCTCCTATGCCAACATCCTCATCTCAGAGTAGCACTTGCAACCTACGTCCTCAATTATATGCTGGCTGTATTCCGATCTCTGTCTTCCTTTACAGTTTTCGCCCTCTACAGTCCCCTTTAGTGCTACAGAAGTCAGTCCCTGATATCTTAACAGATATCCTATCACACTGTCCCTCTTTCTTGACAGTATTTTCTACACGTTCCTTTCCTCTTGATACTGTGCAGAACCTCCTCTTCTAGCTTTACCAGTCCACCTAATTTTCAACATTCGTCTGTAGCACCACACCTAAAATGCTGCAATTCTCTTATTTCCCATTTTCCCACAGCCCATATTTCACTATCATACAATGCTGTGCTCCAAGCGCATACTCTCAGAACTTGCTTCCTCAAATTAAGGCCTATGTTTGATACTAGTAGACTTCTCTTGGCCAGGAATGCCCATTTTACTGGAGATAGTCTACTCTTGATGTCCTCCTTGCTGCACCAGCCAGTGGTTATTTTGCTGCCTAGGTAACAGAATTCCTTAACTTCATCTGCTTCGTGACCATCAATCCGAATGTTAAGTTTCTCGCTGTTCTCGTTTCTGCTGCTTCTCATTACTTTCGCCTTTCTTTGATTTACACTCAAGCCATATTCCGTACTCGTTAGACTGTTCATTCCATTCAGCAGATCATGTAATACTTCTTCACTTTCACTCATGGTTGCAATGTCATCAGCGAATCGTATCACTGATACCCATTCACCCTGAATTTTAATTTCACACCTGAACCTTTCTTTTATTTTGATCATTGGTTCTTCGATGTACAGATTGAACAGTAGGGGCGAAAGACTACATCTCTGCCTTGCACCCTATTTAATCTGGGAATTTCATTCTTGGTTGTCGGCTCTTATTATTCCCTCTTGGTTCTTGTAGATGTTGCACATTAACCGTCTTTCCCTATAGCTTATCCCTATTTTTCTTAGAATTTCTAACATCCTGCACCATTTTACGTTGTCGAACTCTTTTTCTAGGTCGACATATCCTATGAACGTGTCTTTATTTTTCTTTAGTCATGCTTTCATTATAAACCGCAATGTCAGAATTGCCTTTCTGATGCCTTTACCTTTGCTACAGCCAAATTGATCTCCATCTAACACATCCTCAGTTTTCTTTTCCATTCTTCTGTATACTATTCTTGACAGCAACTTGGATGCATGAGCTGTTAAGCTGACTGTGCGACAATTCTCGCACCTGTCACCTCTTGCAGTCTTCGGAATTGTGTAGATGATATTTTTCCGAAATTCGGACGGTATACTGCCAGACTCATACAATCTACTCAACAACATGAATTGTCGTTTTGTTTCCTCTAATAATTTTAGAAATTCTGGTGGAATGTTATCGACGCCTTCTGCATTACTTGATCTTAAGTATTCCAAAGAAATCTTAAGTTCTGATTCCAATACTGGAACCCCTGTCTCTTCAAAATCGACTCCTATTTCTTCTTCTATCACATCAGACAAATCTTCCCCCTTCTAGACGCCTTCTGTTTTACTCTCTCCACCTCTACGCTCTCTACTCTGCATATAACAATTAAATTCCCGTTGCACTCTTAATGTTACCACCGTTGCTTTTAATTTCACCGAAGGTTGTTTGGACTTTCCTATATGCGGAGTCAATCATTTCTTTTTCGATTTCCTCACTTTTTCATGCAGCCAGTTCGATTTAACTTCCCTGCGCTTCATATTTATTTCATTTGTCAGCGACTTATATTTTTGTATTCCTGAATTTCCCTGAAATTTTTTGTACTTCCTTCTTTCATCGATCAGCTGAAGTATTTACTCTTTTTGTACCCAAAGAGAAAAGGTGCCTCTTCCACCAGCTCCGCCGTACCGAAGCCCATCGTCTCTGCCTTCGCTGCCGTTGAGGTCTTCACCGTATCCCTAGAAAGGGGCCCTCACAAGGCACTATCACCCGGGCCAGGTGAACCAAAGTTTTTTAACGAGGTGTTACTCCTCCCCCGCCTCCTTTCTCAACCGGGCTTGGGACCGGCTATGGCGGAGTTAAGATTATTGTGAACACATAAAAATAGGGTGTTGAAATTTGGTGTACTAAGTATGTATTATGTGTATTGGCAGTGAGTTGGTGAGTATGGAACTCTTTGCCTAATGTTTGTACTCTTGGGTGTATATGTTAGATGTTCTGTGTTCCATTCTTTGTGTAGCATGTCTTTGTAACATACTAGGAATACATCAAATATAACAAAAGATATATTCCTAGGTTGTGTTTCTCCATCAGTATTATTTTACTGTGTAAATGTGTAATGAAACAATTTGGTACTTTTTGAGGCTAGAAACCCCTAAATACTTTCAATAATAAATGTCTGTTCTTCTATTTCGAACCCATTTTCACTTCACGACACACCAAAGTGCACAAAATAAACAGCTTAACAGACTGTGCTGACAGACATGTAATATTAGCCAGAGACTATGCATTCTAAACATTTTGCTTAAAATCTAATTTCAATAGATCCGTCAGTATACGTGCAATATGTTACATAACTTTCAGTTTTACCTACAGACAGCCAGTAATATTGCGCAATATGAAATATTGCATTGTTCTCTGACATTTAGTTCGCACGAGTATACCATGAAAATCTTGTTGAACAATATGGATGCAGGTACCTAGAAATATACTCATTTGCTTGAAACACACTGACATGCACAACCCTCAAATTTAGAGTAATATTGTGAATAAACCAATCCCAAACATACGTACACCAGCCGTCAAATCCGAATACTGTGTGGGCTATAGTTCTCGCCCAGTCAGAACAAAGCACACCTATAGTAGGTGTGCAAGCACACAGTGTAATGGGTTTGTTCAAATGGTTCAAATGGCTTTGAGCACTATGGGACTTAACATCTATGGTCATCAGTCCCCCTAGAACTTAGAACTACTTAAACCTGACTAACCTAAGGACATCACACACATCCATGCCTTAGGCAGGATTCGAACCTGCGACCGTAGCAGTCGCGCGGTTCCAGACTGAGTGTCTAGAACCGCCAGACCAACGCGGCCGGCAATGGGTTTGTACATAAATTCATTTCATAAGGTTACTTATGTTTTATGTCAGAAATATGACTTTATAAAACGTGACGAATCCATTGAATGAATGGAAGCATGTGTGGCTATTATTTTACTAAATAGTAGAAAAATTATGGGGTGGAGAGTGGAGTGAACGCTACATTTATGTGTTCGTACCGTTGCAATGACAACATTGTCATAAAAATCAAATTAAGACAGTAGCGATCGCATTTTCAGATTTTTTATTTGTTAGCGACGATTTTAGGCCCTTTCCTCGTACCATATTCAGGCTTTTTCTGGCATTATGGCTACTGGTGACGGCAGACGGAGCGAGATCCGTGGAAGTACGGTTGTCACCACCGTAATTCCATGTATCTCGCTCCGTCTGCCGCCACCAGCAGCCAATGACAAATATTATGACGGGAGCAAATCTTGCTTTAAAGAGAAACCAGATACGGTATTACATTAATTTTGCAACTAAGAGCCTTATTTACATATCAATATTTTTCAAAAATCTTGGCTTTGTGATTCTTCAACTTCTCCGGGCGTATTTCATGACGAAATAAATCTCGGGTAAACAGCCTGGTATGAGTGTGCGTAGGACACAATATTTCGGCAATCGACCACGTTGCGCGAGTACATCAGCGCACCTGATGATGGCAACGTGGTCGATTGCCGAAATATTGTATCCTATGCACAGTCAAACCAGGCTGTTCACCCGATGTTTATTTCGTCATCTTGGCTTTGATTGCAGCTCACACCGTTGCAATGTACCAAGATAGTAGGCGAGTCTGGTATTGGACAGTAATTTGCTGAAAATATTTCGAGGTCCGTTATACATCAGTTGCAGGTAGAAATAGAACTCCGGTACTGGCGCAGCTGTCGGCGTGAGCTTGATGTTGTGGAACTGCAAGTCTAGATTATACACAATTTGAAACTTTCGGTACTAGCACTCTTACGGTCTACAAATGTCTATACACTGTCATACCCAGTGGAACTTGTGACACCCTTTCAGTTCAGTGACTTATATGACACAGTTTGAGGTTTACTCAGATAAAAGTACCGTCCTCAAAATGCTCAAACGAGGTACCATGCACACGCATTGTTCCACCAGTGGCCTATCGATTTGTGCCCAAAAACTGTCTTAGTTTACTCAAGAATAAAAGCGCGACACTCAGTTCACATAATATTACTCACTCTCTTTCTGCAGTTCCCATCAATACGCACACGTATTAATATAAATGATTTATCTACGACTTAATGCACTAAAGCAAACGCACCAGCCATGCCACATATCAGCAGTCCGCGTCCTCATGTTACTAAGCGCCCTACTACTCGATTGTTCAGTCTCTACAGGGTGATTTTTTTCCACCGTGTACAAACTCTAGGAATTGATCGATCAGAGGATCCTGAACAAATTAGGTCTAATGAACTTATGTCCGGAACTGCATGTTTTCCATGCTACAGACCTTTTATTCAAGCGTACTTTGTTACAGAGACTGCGGTCTAGCACGCGCTGTACCATGCAGCCACAGCTACAGTATGCATGGTTTTCTACTGGAGGATGGTACAGTACTGTATCAGGCCCTAGAACCCCATTCCCGCCATAAGAATTGGTAATGGTGTCACTGATTCACTTCTCTATGTGTCTCACTTTGTACTGGATGTGATACAGTGCTGTACACAATGGTTCCGGAATAGTGTTCACTTACGGAAAGACAAATGACAACGGACGGGGGCCAGCAAGGTTGTATCAGGAGAACTATCCTTATCGACAATAACCACAACATTCAATATTTGCAATAGTGTTCCGCCATTTTTCTGAGACAGGGTCGATCAGGAAACAGGAAATCATGAAGAACGTACCCGAAAAGTTCGGACACTAGACTTGGAAGAAAGTATGATTAACACTGTGGAAGGCGACCGCCTTGTCAGTACCAGGCGGTTTGCCCGCAAGTACAGGGAAGGCCAAACGACCATGTGCAACATTCTCCATGACAGTTGTTATTATCTTTATCACTTACAGCGTGTGCAGGGCTTACCAGCGACAGACTTTCCACATCGGGAGCAGTTTCGTCAATGGTTTCTTCACCAGGCAACCACGATTCTGGGATTTGTGTCGTCCATCCTGTTCACAGATGCGACCACCTTTACGTGGAGTGGTATGTTCAGTTTTCGTGTCAGTGATCTGTGGGATAATACGCAAACCCCCATGTTATGGTAACAGCGAATTATCAGCATCAGTGGAGCCAGAATGTGTGGACCGGGATAATTGGCGATCGTCTTTTGGGACCAGTCTTCTTTCTACATCGCCTGACAGGCCGGAACTACGTATCGGCGTTTCTTGCGGGTGGCTTTGCCTCCCGTGCTGGAAGAAGTGCCATTGATTATTCGAATGGTTATGTGCCTACCACGTGACGGATCTCCAGCCCACTTCGTCGTTAACGTCCGGAAGCATCTCATTCGTGTGTTTTCTGGTCGATGGACCGGACGAGGGTGTCTAGATGCATGGCTTGCTCGTTCACCGGATCTCAACCGGTGCAGTTTCTGGTTATGGGGCCATCTCAAAAGAATCGTTTACATAGAGGCCATTCCAGATATGCAGACAATGAAGCAGCGTATTCATCTGCCTTTGACACTGATCGGATGCAGCCTGGGAGAAATGAACGGGTGGGAGAAAATTCTACGGCGCGTATATACACGCTTTGAGGCAAATGGAAATCTTTTTCAACACATACTGTAACTGTGGCTGCATGGTGCAGCGTGCATTAGACCGCGGTCTCTGTAACAATGTATGATTGAATACACGGAAACCATGCATTTCCGGACACAAGTTCATTAGACCTTTTTTGTTCCACATCCTCTCATCGATCAGGCCATAAGCATTGTACGCGGTGAAAAAAATCACCCTGTGTTGTCGAAAGTAGGCATTTTATGGCAAACATATGAACATAAACAATGAAAAATTAATGTTCAGACAGAGGTAATACCTGAACATTTTGACATTTATTACTAAACACAATGAATAAAGCAAAACAATAAAGGGAAAAATTATTTACGTAGACTCCTCGGAGTTATACCATCATGGTATACCATCAAGGTATACTATTGTACTCATGAATTAGTTAATTTTTTAAAATTGTTTCGTTTTTCAATTAAGATGACATGTGTGACTTATTCTGTAAATTATCTATGGATGAGTAAACAGCTAATTAACGGTGCCTCGATAGATAAAGTCTGAAGCATTGAACACACTGTAAAACATCCTTGTTTTGGGCACTACATTGTGATAAAGTGCTGCTTTCGATATCTTAAACCATTATTCAAATATAATATTTGCGTGCTTTCTGATGTTTGATCATGACCTAATATTTGCCTTTTTATTTTATTAGATTTTCTGAAGTCGGTATGTCCATTCCTGAACCGCGTTCCGGAAGACCAGAAGGATAATTTGTAGATGATTGGATACAGCGTTCGGAGAAACTGAATGGATTGTCAAAGGATGTTGGAAGCAGCGAAAAGCCGAAATACTACATCCCCTTTAACATAATGGTGGCTGTGGCCAGAAAATTATAATTGGGAGTTTTACAGCACGGCTTGAACAAGAAACAATGTTTAATGGCAGAAATGATAATCTATGTAGGATTTCCCAGCTAGTCTTTTGTTAATAGAGAATTAAACTATAGATATTTATATGTACTTATCTTCCTATAACATATGTGTTATGAGAAGCCTCTCAGATGTAAATGACATTATACGAGAGTCCTGATCTGGATAGTTTTGATGATACTCCTGTCAAATATATTCCAACTGTGCTAGTGTTCCGTCTTTAATTACCAGGATGTCGACAATACTTTCCTTTGCTCCCTTAATTCGTTGGTTTCTCCCTCACTTCATCATCATGGTCATACATGATTCGTTTTTCATCCCTGTCGAAATGAATAACTACTAAATGTTTGCTGCTTTAGTGGAAACACCAAGAGAAGTATGAACAGAACTAATAAAGGTTTGCACATTTAGTAGTTCTTCATGTCGGGAAGGGTGGAGAAAGGAAGTGTATTGTGAAGAAAAGTTGTAATTTATGGAGTTAATGGTATTCGCTGAGAGATCCAGCTCAAATCATTACGAAAGGGGCTGCTATTGCATAATTAATTCTCATGCCAAATTTTGTAAAACCTGTAAATACCAACATGGCATAAGCAGTAAATTTACCCATCCAACAGAGTGAAGTAACAGGGCGTGCTGAAAAGCAATGTCTCCGAAATTTTAATGTAAAAATTCTTAAAACTTTTTAAATAATCAAACTTTATGATCATTATGCATCTTTATTGTTTATGACTACGTATTTATTTCTCAAAGTAGTTACCCTGGCGACGAACACATTTCTCTCAGAGAGAGGCATGTTTGTTGATATCGTTCACTCAGTTGACGGGATCATGCTCTCACCTCGCGTTGCACGCTTCATCACTGTAAAACTTAGGTCCTCGAAGGTGTTCTTTAAGTTTTTGAAACTGCTGAAAATGGGTGAGCCAAGTCGGGATTGTATAGATGATGGTCGATGGCGGTGAACCCAGGACGTCGGATTGTTGCAGATGACGCAGCGCTCGTGTGTGGTCTGGCATTGTTATGGTGAAGGAGAGGGTATTCTATACGCGGACGATCTCTTCGAATTGGTGCTTCACGTTTTCTGAGGGTCTCGCAGTACATCAACATAGTTACGTAACACTTCGCCATGCTGCACACTGCAGTTCGCAGCCATCTAACGGCAGAGAGTTGCAACTTGCGTCAGCGAGCGGGAAAGTCGACCGATTAATACGCATGACATGTAACAAGCGATACTGGAAACAAAATAAAAAGATTCGGAGGCATTTCTTTTCAGCGTGCGCTCGTAATCGGACAGTGGTAGTTGAAGGTAAAGGCTGATCAGAAAAGCAATCTTCACCGAAGCTGTTTGTTGCCCACTATTTAATATCGATGCGTTTTTAACGGTTTCAGAGTGGGCAGCAGTAGCATGAATTTATTCATATTTGTGAAGAAAGTGCCAATACGTGTTTACGTTGCTAAGCAAAAGCTGGAGAAGTGGCACAAAGCAAAATGACGACAGTCCTCTGCATTTACATTCTAGCAAATAATAGTAGGAGGGTAAGAGAAATAGTTTTCTGGTTGACACGCAGAAAGGTTTACCAACTCAAGGTTACAAAAGCAGGACAGTGCTTCACAAAAAGCAGAATATCTTTTTTTTTAAAAAGGCTGCCAGTTATTTATTTTATAATCAATAAACTGTTTGTATTTTACACACTGGGATAATAAACATGCTTTAATATCAGTATGAGGAGAAAATAATACGGGATACTTCGAATTAGTAGAAAACGCTCACATACAGCGACAGTACTCAGCCAAACTTCTCATTGAAACAGCACTTCTAAACACGACAGCATACAAAATTCTCCAACTTCAAAAGATTAGCTAACAAGCATTCGTAACAGAAAGTTAAAATATCGAGACAATGCTTAATAAATCAAAGATCATGAATCGAGATATCGCTCACGAATGCGTCATTTCTCCAAACAGTTGCACCTTTGATAACAAATCTTGTGAAAACCATATGGCAAAATGAGTGCACCTTATCATTCAGTCTAATTACGAAACTCTGAAATTCGTTGGATGATGAAGTGCAACTTCGTTAGCAAAAATCTGGTCATTTTCTAAAAACAACTCTGATCATATTTTTTTTCTTTAAATAAAAGAAGAAAAAAAGGGCATGACTGTAAAAGCTCCACCGTAGGTAACATCGGTAACTCTACAAACAGATGGCACTAATATGAAAGACTTATTTAGTTATTTTTACACAGGGTAAGTAGCAACAGAAGTGAAGCACCAACGTGATCCGTCCTTTTCAAGTAGTCTGGTGTTTCGTTCAATGGCTATCATTTTATCATTTTGGACACTTCTTAGACTACAGAAATTGTAAGCTGCACCATATTTTACTAAATACTACAGTTCACTTAATTTGTAGGCAGATCCTTTGAAGGGGGACAACTTTCAAACTTTTCACACCAGAAATATTATGAAACCATGTGCCTACTGCCTTCGTTACTGCCACACAAAATTAATCACTGATGAGAAGCATCTTCCGCAATAAAAAATGACCTGGTTTATTAGTATTAAAACGATATATTTCTCATTCACACTAATGTACACTCTAAGACAAGAGAAAAAGATGCACCACGAACGAATTATCCGAATGAGATGGAAATCGGTAGGTCTGATGTTCATGACAGACAAGCAAACAATTACAGCTTCAGCTTAACTGGGTGATTTATTTAAGTGAAAGAGCTCCATAAATTCAGTAAGCCAATAACGCATTGGTCCAACACTGAGACTTACGCAAGAAATTATTCGGCTTGGCATTGATTAATGGAGTTGTTGGATGTCCTACTGTCCAAATGGCGCGTTAGGTCGTCAGAATCCCTTCCCGTAATGCCCCAAACGTTCTCAACTGGGAAAAGATACGGCGACCCAGCTGAAAAGCAGGGTCTGACAAGTGCGAAGGCAAGCAGTCATCACACACACTCGTCATGCGTGGATGGGCATTATCGTGACGATATATAAGTCCAGGATGGCCCGCCATGAAGGGCGTAGAGTATCGTCGACGTGCGCAGTGCTGAAAGGGGCCGCTCACTGATCATTAGGGTCCATTTCGCAGCAGGACACATCACTGAACACAATTCTACTTCAGTCAATGAGAATCCATAGTGGTGGATACCAACCCGACTCTCAACCAGCAGTGACGGTCTGGGCCGCCATTTGTCTGCATAGCAGGACCCCGTCGGTTGTCAATCGTGGCATCCTAACAGCACAGCGGTGTAAGACGTAGCTCACGCCCCAGGCATTTGAAAATTAGTATATTCATTCAGTATGGAGAATTAACAAAAAAAAGTCTCTGTGAGATAGTTGCGGAGATAGTTGAATGCTGTCCAAAAGCAAATACGAAAATAAATTAGACCATTTTACAAGAAATGCAATAGACTTCGTAAATCAATTAACTATCGTGGATTAGATATGGGTCAACACTTCACGGCAGAAATAAAACGTCAAGTCTGTATCTTCTGTTCGAAAGGTATTCGAGATGTAAAACGGTTTCTTTCTGACTACCTTATAAAGGATAAGATAATACCTGTCAAATACTAGCTTCAAACATTTAGACCAACTGGATGAAAAATTACGGAAGTAGTATGGTTATGAGAGGTCTGTCGCACAACCCAAGAGTTTACCATTAATCTGCACAGCAGTTGCTGAAAAAATCCAAAATGGCGACGGCAGAAAATTTCTTTAAAATCCAAGATGGCGCTGGTGATAAATTAAAAATTCCAAGATGACTGATACTTGGCACTGCTGGCGCCAGTCGCTTCTCACAAGGGAACATCCCCATCGCACCCCCCCCAGATTTAGTTATAAGTGTGGCAGTAATTTGGAACAATTGATAGAGCAATTTAGAGTAGCATATAGAGAATTTGTATTTATGCCTAACGGTGTACGATGTGCGCATCGTTACTACGATTTTAGGCAGGGTAGATACAGACCATTGTGGTACAATTATTAGAACCTCAATAGTTATCTCACAGTCCTTCTCAGACGCACAGCCGTAGGCCATACTAGGAAATGGCCTCACGTTCAGTGAGGTCTCCTATTCAGGGTAGACCAAAGTATAGGCTTGTACGCAAGTTGGATTGCCATCTAAAATGTAAACAATAATGTGACATTTGCACATTTCCAGGACCATCCGCTGCGAGTGACCACCCATTGGGGGCCTCATTAGAAAGCGAATCGGGCCCACCTAGTATTACTTGTGGGCCGATTACGCGTTTTCAGGATGACGCAACACTTTCAAGGCCGCGCGCAGGTTCAGACGTGCCAGACCGGTTAGGACACGTACCAGATAGTTGCGCAACAACAAGCAGGGTAGGGTATAAAAGATAGGCCTTGAAAAACCGAACACAGATCAATCGAGAAAACAGGAAGAAGTTGTGTGGAACTATGAAAAAATAAGCAAAATATACAAATTGGGTCGTCCATGCGTAAATAGATAAGTAATATTAATGGGAAAGTGAGGTGAGGAGCACCGTGGTCCCGTGGATAGCGTGAACAGCTGCGGCACGAGAGGTCTTTAGTTCAAATCTGCCCTCGACTGAAAATTTTGCTTTCTTTATTTTCGCTAAGTTATGATCTGTCCGTTCGTTCATTGACGTCTCTGTTCACTGTAATAAGTTTAGTGTCTGTGTTTTGCGACCGCACCGCAAAACCGTGCGATTAGTTGACGAAAGGACGTGCCTCTCCAATGGGAACCGAAAACATTTGATCGCAGGGTCATAGGTCAACCGATTGCTCCACAGGAAAACACGTCTGATATATTCTATACGACACTGGTGACAGCATGTGCGTCGCATGACAGGAATATGTTGTCGACCTACCTAACTAGTACACTTGGCGAACGGGTAAAAAGATTCTTCTACCTTGCCCGATTTAGGTTTTCTTGTGGATGTAATAATCACTCCAAAAAAAGTGATGAAAACATAAGAGTTTGTCACATAAACTGAAAATAAAAAGTTAACATTTCCGGACGTGGGATGATTAGAACTAAAGACCTCTCGCTCCGCAGCTGTTCACGCTAACCACGGGACCACGGCGCTCCTCACATCACGTTTCCCTTATATTGCCTATATTACACATGGACGACCCAATTTGTATATTTTGCTTATTTTTCCATAGTTCCACACAACTTCTTCCTGTTTTCTCGATCGATCTGTGTTCAGTTTTTCAAGGCCTATCCACTGTGCCAACTTATAACTAAATCTGAGGTGGGTGCGATGGGGAGGTTCCATTGTCAGTATCCGTTGGAGATGTCAGCTATTGACTCTGTACCGCGAGGCCGCGCTTTTCCTCTTTGATCGCTCTTCGTTTATTTAAACGCACGACGCTGTGGGGAGAGGGCTGGTTTTGGTCGGTTGGTTGGCGCTCCGGTATGCAGTGTGGTTGTCTACGGTCGCTCTTTGCGCATGCTCCGCCTCTTTCTGTCACGTGGGCAGTGGGGCTGCGGACGGAGACGTGCGTGCGGTCGGCGAGTGTGTACTGCGTCCAGTGAGAGGGCGATGGTCCCGTCTGTGCTGCTAAACGATGTGAACTCGTGAAAGTGCCTTTCGTATATATCAGCCTGCAACCGCATACGGTAAAGAATCAAATGGTGGGGATTATTCAGGTTTTTGAAGTCCTGTTCTGTATATGTACATTGAATTTCGTGCTGTTTGCAGTTAACAGCTCTCCCAGTGTTTGGACGCCCATGTTATCTGTTTCGTGTTGACCACTGGTGCACAACTTTTTGAATGGTAGTTACCTGTGTGGACGAGGTTTGCTGTTTTGGACACACTGAGATGCAGGCAAGGAGTGTATATCTAAGTGCGTGTCTGTGTACTCCGAAATAACCACAGGTACGATATTCTGGGTGTCTGCTGGTATTTAGGTAATGTGTTCAGAGGTAAACAAGCGGGGGTGAAATGGCGAAAAATTTATTGCATGCTAGAGTCCTGTCGTATTGTAATTATTGAGTGTGTCTTAACGGAATATATATATATATTATAATTAATCGGCCCTGGGGTTATATTACGAGTGCCTGATTTAGCACTACGACCAACTTATTATATATTTGAGTATATCATCACTTGCTGCTCTGGCAGTAGTAAGCGTGTCTGCACGTATTATTAATGACAAAGTAGTGCAGATATTTAAAGTGGTTTGCTTGGGGATCCCTTGTGGCCGTATTCCTGATTTGGAATTTTCTAATATTTTAGTGATTTTGTTATTCTAGATACATCCCTGTTGCTGTGTGGTTTTATGTTGTTGTTCCAGTGGTATAATTAGCAGTGTGTGTCGTCCGTTATGGCTCTTCGTTTAACTGGGGGACGACGCCTTGGCGGCGGTCAGTTTGAATTGTAATCGATACCGCGGTCGCCGTGTTTATCAGCAGACACCAGTTCTTCGGCTAATATGAGTTGAGTATTTTATTATTTGTTCCTGGTGACACCGAGGCGTCCGTCTTTCCTTCTTCACCGTTCTTTTCAGCTTTCATTCAGGCTCTATCTGAGTTGCAGTTTCCGTGCACCTCTGACGAGCCATTAGTTGTCACAGAATTTTTGTAATACCTGATAGATGCCTTTCATTCTACTGTGTTTTTAATGTCTTACTGCTGTTATATCTTAAAAGGTGTCCTGCCTCTGTGGCAGTTTTTCTCAGTAAACCATTTATTGTTTGTATAGTTCTTAATATTTATGTAAAAAGGATTCTAAAATTATTGGTTTGGTTTGTTTGGTGTGGGCTTTGACGCCCGTAGACATTTTGGCTGTTTAGTAATTTTTCAGTTTCTTGGGTAATTATGTATATTATTCTGGAGTAACAGCAGTCTGACATTGTCATGCAGTTGTAAAATAAAATCTGTTGGAAATTATAACCCAGAGTTTGTGTTTGATTGATAATTATTGGCTTGTCTTTATTGAGTTGAAGTATCTTTGAGCGTGTGTCCCACGTCACAGTGCCGTTGGACATAAAATCAAAAAAGGAAGGCGGCAGTGGTGGAAAATTCAAAATTGCAAGATATGAAACTAACCCAGTTGTGGTAGTGGGCAATTAAAAAAATTAAATTTGCAAAATTTTAAAAGCCTAAATGTCGGAAGTATAGCTACTTTAGTTTGCAAGACTGCTGACGCTACAATCAAAGACGGCGATATGTTCGAAAGTATCTGAACGATCTGGATTTTGTGCCACTTTCAAAGGCACTCAATTATACTAGGCAAAATGATTTTTGATTCTGTGTAAGTTTCACTGCGTTTGGAGTACTTTTTCGTACTGATTTCAGATCTGTTAATAGTTTTTTTGTAGCGTGTACAGCTTTTTCACAAGCCAAGTAAACTCATTTTCATTTAAATTTAAGATTCACAAAGAGAAATTTTATTGTAAGTCAGGAAAATTTTATTTTGATAATATGGAGTAGCTGGCTACACTTGTGGCGCGGATCTGACTGTTAGGGGGAAGCTATAGTTGATTGTGGACATGCTACAGTGTTGTGAGACTACATTTGTGTTGTTAGATGTACTTTTCCAGTTTCTTGAATGAGTTTCAACAAGTGTTTGAGTAACACAACCATGTATTTCGCTGTTGTTGTTGTTGTATGGTTATTGTTGGACACAAAAAGAAAGAAGGATATAGAATATCCTAACATTTCTTCGCCCTTACGACCAGTTATGCATTATGAATCTCTCCCTACTACAAACCTACATCCGATTTTTAAGAATTTGCGAGAGGAGAGCAGCTCCAAAAATGAATGCGATGATGGTGATGATTACAAGCCAGAAAAAGATTATGTACCTCGTGACTTGACTCTGATAAGAGATCCTGCCAAACTGTATGGGCGTAGACTGGAAGCAAAACACCTCCTATTACCTAGAGACTCATTCTCTTTGTACCGCAACAGACAAACAGATAGCTAAAAGATGTACTTTTACGTAATGGAAATTTGTTTGGCTCAATTCCAGTTGTACACTCAGTGCACCATAAGGAGATATACTGTTCCGTACTCGGCACTATTGCCTAGGTTTGCATTAGCAGCCCCAGGCCATTTGTTGGCTGTACTGCCTAGTAGTTTGTGCTCTTCCCTCTCTGTTGGCAGAAGTGGTTATTGGCAGTAGTCAAGACACAGACGAGATCAGTGAGTTGGTCGTTGGTCGGAACCAATAAGAAAGGCAGTTGCTTGTTCGCTCAAGAAGAGCTTTTCCACCAGCTCTCAATGTGGTTTATGGGGCCACCACTGAGTGATTGCAGCCCTGGAGTAATGTGAGCTCTAGGAATGGAGCAGCCTGAATTTAACGCCAGTGATTATAGCGCGTTTACTCAAGTTCGCAGTACGGAAGGAATCCATGTATGTTTCTGTTTGAAACAGGTACTTTGTCTTGGAGTGGCCATATCGCCATTTTCTAGTTATTACTTAAACGGATTGTGCACCGATAGAGTTTGAAAGTTGGACGTACATATCTTCGTTTGGGAAGTTGGCTGTTGATTCTGCTGTTGCGTGCATACACTCTGAGTCTGAGGTATTATTATTGCGAGTGGTAGCGAGCGAACAGTTAGTTGTTGGTAGCAGTGGGACGCAGCCTGGCGTGGGGAGAAGCCGCGCGTCAGGAGAGGTTGCAGCGCGCCCTGACCGCGATGGTGGCGCCGGAGGAGAGCTCTGTATTAGTCGAGGATTTTCGGTCATTTGCCATTAGGCCGCTCCTTGTTGTTGCTTGCTTGTCCACTGCAGGGATGTTGTCATATTTGTGTGCGCATACATTGAATGTAATATTCGTATCTTCGTTGTGACCAGATACGTCATGAAAGACATTGTGGAATAATTAAAGTTTTTGGTAATAAAACTGTTAAAAGAAAAGAAGGTCTGAGTAAAGTATGCAGGGTGTGAATCTACAGTTTTCGCAATATAGCGAACTAAAATTTTTATTGATTCTTTTAATTTTTTACACCACTTAAGGCTTGTGACAAAACCACTCCTGTACATTTAATTTCTATAAAAAAAGGGGAGTGGTTTCATCATTAGTGGTGACCACGAGTTACACTGTGCATGGATCGCAGTATTTCTTTTGAATTATTTTAGCATGTTGCTGGATGCAGAATATTCAAGCAGTTGCAGCGGAAAGACGAGGTACGTTGTCTGTTGCGTGCAGGAACATTACAATATAATTGAATATTTTAAGAATTGCGGTAACACACAAAAGACTTAATTTTTCCTGGTGTAGCGCTAGCATCATCGGTCCCGAGTTCGAAAACTGCCACAGCTTAAATTTTGATTGATAATGACCGTTGACAGCTGAAGATTTCAGGCATGGGAAGTCACCCTCATTCCTCAAGCAGCAATTTTGAAACGTCCCCTTGGAAAAATTATAAATGACTGTGCTTAAACTGACACACAATATTTATAGCGCAACGCAATCTGACTTCCAATAATCCCTACAAAAGAATGGCCCTGACTAACATTAACCTATACCTTTCACAAATCACTTACCTCAGAAAAATCTTCGTTACTCGAACTACTGCAATACAGCGAGCGCCACTACTGCCAGCTAAATAAAAGATTCATGCTACTGAAGGCATTAACTGCTGATATTCATAGTTAGCAAATGAAAGATTTTGATAGATAACAAACAATGTATTTACCTTAATAGTGTTCAAAAGTCATTATATATATAGCAGTTCATGACATCCAGTCTTACAAATGTACTGTCTCTGATGGACACACATCCAGATCATCCGCTCTCAAAACTCCGCCATTTCTCTCCCACATCCTCCACTGCTGGCGGCTCACCTCCAACTGCACAACGCTACGCGCTGTTAACAGCCAACTGCCCAACGCTACAATGGCGAGTATTACAACAATGCCAACCAGCCACAGACTGCACACAGCACAGCCAGTGATTTTCATACAGAGCGCTACGCGGCAGCGGCGTTACCAGTATAAGAACCTAAACAGCCTACTTACATAGCCCCAACGCTCCCCACAAAAAATTTTACAAATTGTTTTGGGCAGTGACCAATAATGATTTGATAAAATTTTTCATAATTACAATAAAAAAGATATCAAATGCACACACTTATTGATACAATGTTGGTCAAAAGCTAAAATTTTCTCACCGTCCATAGAGACAGTCCTGATCATTCATCACAGTAAAATTGCAGTGTTTTTTTTTTTTTTCTCAAAGTCTGAGCAGTAAAGGAGAATGCACACGGAAGTAGTGGATTTCCATGCAGTCTTGAAGAAGTAGTGTCCTTCCAACAGAAAGACAATGCTGACTCTTGACATGCAGACAGGTAATGGGCCACAACAGAGCAAACCCACAGCAGAGTCAGTCGAAGTTTTGAAGAATATTGGTAGGTAGGTCATCACAGAGCAGACCCAATGTAGTCCTGGTAGAGATTATGTTATTGGTGGGCCACCAGAGGTGCAGACACACTGCAGTCCTTGTAGAAATAATGGAACTTGTGAGTCATCAAAGGTGTAGACCCACTGTAGTCCTATCTCTGTCATTTCTTAAGGGTAAAGAAAGTGCCAAGTGTCTTAATTATCGTCGTCCGTAAGCAACGTTCTGTGGAAGTCAATGTACGTACCTCGTAATAAACAAAAGCGAAATACTATGCGTATAGATATCGTAGTTATTACGTACAGTACCATGATCAGGAAAGTACTACACTGTAACGTATTGTTGTGCTACAAAAAAGGCTGTCTTATTGTAGCTATACCACAAAGTTACTACTAAAACATGTTTTACTTCCCAGAAGAATTCAGAAAAGCTGTGCAGGTATAAAGCAGATACAGCACAAATGCAACAATGTAAATTGTGTCACACATTACTAGCGTCGAGATATAATTGTGTAGCTGTCAAAGAAACCAAATGCTAAGTCATCTTTAATCCCACAGCAAGTACTTCAAATAAAGAACGTCTTTTAGAGTAAACCAAAATGTTGCATGAAAATCTCATTAGCAGTGCCGGTATATGTTCTAAGTATGTGAACCGTATAGTCGTTACGTAATCGTGCAACTAACAAGCAAGAATGTACAAATAACAACACTGTTGTCTGTTCACTATAACAATGCATTCGTAATTTCTGTTTAAGTAAGTTCTCTTGGTTCTTGACTTGATATTTAACTTCAAACATTGCAGATTATCTTTCAATAAAAGTTTTTACATGTGAAATATGGTGTAAACCTTTACTCTTCCTAGTACGCAAAGTTTCAACTTCAACGCAATTATCATGTGGTATACGTGGGATTCTGTAAGGTCCATCGTAAACTAGAAAGAATTTGTGACTCAAGTGTTTCTTCTTATGCGACAATGAATGAGCTTTAATGAGAACTTTCTGACCAATATATAATTTCTTTGCATTTGCTTTACCGTGTAGTTTTCTCCTTTTGTCTGCAGCAGAATTTATATTTTTAATAGCCAAATCAATTATGTCTTTGTGTCGAAGTTTACGTGTATTCGGAAAAGGTACAAGCTCTCTGATTCTGTTCGGTGGTTCTTTATTCTTCAGTACAAGAATAGGTGGTAAAGCAGTGGAGTCATGAGGCATTTCATACAGCACGTTTAGAAATAAGTGTAAATACCTGTCCCAATGCTGATGCTTTCTGTGACAATAAAGTCTGCAAAGCTTATTGATTTCTTTCATAATCCGTTCACACGGGTTACAATGTGGTAAGTACAATGAAATAAAAACAGGTTTGATTTTATGGTTCCGAAGCATGCGTGACCAAACAGCAGATCTGAATTGCGGTCCGTTATCTGAAATGACTTTACGAACGTGTCCAACTCCACGTAAGAAATTTTTAAGAAAGGCATTGGATACAGACTGTCCAGTGGCTTTACGTAACGGAGTGAAATAAACAAATTTTGAAGTAAGTTCAACAGCGACTAGAACGTACGAAAATCCATGCGATGTACTGACAAGGGGTCCCAAGAGATCAACAGCAGCAAATTCTTTTAATTTAGAAGGAATGATAGGAAACAAGGGAGCACGATGTGAAATAGTAGATGGTTTCGCCTTTTGACAAAGTTTACAAATAGACAAGACTCTTCGAATTCTCTTTTCCATATTGTTAAAATAACAAGTCATCCGAAGAATATGATAACATTTTCGTGGACCAAAATGTGCGTAGCTGAAATGAATGTACCAAATGAGCTTATTAACAAAATCGTCTGGAATGCAAAGTACCCATAGCTTGTCATCAACAGTGCAGCGTCTGGAGAGTATGCTGTTTCTAACCAGATAATTATGCCGAATCTGAGTGTGTGTCTTTTCATGCCATTTACTTTTGATGTCTTTCCAAATAGGATCTTTAATTTGTTCATGAGCAATGTCCTTTAGTGATGTGGTAATGAAGTTTTCAAAGGCGACTTTCTGAATGTAAAGAATACTGAAATTTTTCTCGGGGTGTCCTTCTGTTGCCGGTGCGCGTGACAGTGCGTCAGCAATAATGTTCTCCTTGCGGGAATGTAGACTATTGTGAAGTGGAATTCTTGCAGAAACAATGCCCAACGCTTTAACCTGTCATGATTTAATTTTGAAGACATAAGAAATTGTAATGCACGATGATCACTGTATACTTTTACGTGCTTACCAGAAAGGAAGAAACGGAATTTGTTAAATGCCCAAACGATAGCCAAAGCTTCTAATTCAGTAACGGAATCATTTTTTTCAGATTTTGTTAGAACTCGGCTAGCAAAAGCAATGGTTTTCTGAACAATAGTGTCATTTTCTATGGCTTCTTGAAATAAATGGGCACCAAGACCGACTTTAGAAGAATCCGTGCTAAGGCAGATATCTTGTGACAGATCTGGATGAGCTAGTATTGGCGCGTTAAGTAGCGATTCTTTCAAAGAATTGAATTCCAACTGTGCTTGTTCGTCCCAGTTCCAAATAGTATTTTTTCCAGTGAGAGCACAAAGTTTTGGTGTAACTAGAATTTGCATATTTAGAAAACGACGGTAAAAATTTACGGGACCTAGAAAACTGCGGACTTGTTTTTTTGTAGATGGAACTGGGATGGCTCTGATTGCTTCTAACTTTTCAGAATCCGGCTGAATGCCTTCAGAAGAAATAATATGTCCCAAAAACGTCACCTTTGACCTACCGAATTCAGACTTTTCCAAGTTAACTGTAATTCCAGATTCTGCAAAAATACGTAACAAACTGTTGCGGATGCGATTATGTTGTTCCCATGAGGCTTCTGCTATTAGAATATCATCCACATATAAGGTGACGTGACGTTTTAAGAACTCAGGTAATATGGAATTTAGCCCGCGAATGAACGCTGCCGAAGAAATGTTAAAACCAAAAGGAAGTTTCCGAAATTGATAACAAACACCGAAACAAAGGAAAGCTCTGTATTTTCTACATTCTGGATGAAGTTCGATCTGATAAAAGCTGGGTCTGAGATCAATAGAAGACGACACTTTTACACCATTAAAATTTAGAAGTTCTTCCATCGTTTGCGGCCTGCCTGTTTCAGGAATGATGATAGTATTGACATGTCTCGAATCCAAGACAAGCCTGATCGATCCATTTCTCTTCTCAACAACATGTAACGGATTGTTTTATGAGCTTACTGCAGGCTCAATAATGCCCTCGTCAAGCATAGATTGTATTTCTCTTCTAACACGGTCCCTACAATGTACCGGAATTACGTATGCTCACGATCACGAAATAGGTATTGAAATCCCTTGATTGTTCCTGTTTTGTGAGTAAAAACTGTGGAATGTGCTTGTAAAATCTCAAAAAGGTCCTGCCTATCAATGTCATTACAGTTCTCAATTGTTTGAATTTTATTCTGAATTAAGTCATCAGTATCAAATACGCCGTCGATATCATCCCTGTCAGTACTTGCAGAGTGATTGTTAGTGTCAAGTTTCGTCGAAAACTCCGAACTGTTGTCTAACAGAAGGTAAAGCCGATTAATTTCTTCATCACGGTTTGAGAGACAATCTTCAAATTTCAAAGCTATTGACTTACCTTCTTTCTCTAAACTTATTTCAGCATCGTGAAAGTTTAAGATTGCTTTGTATTCATTCAAAAAGACTACTCCAAATATAATTTCCGTCGACAATAATGGAACAATAAGAAAGTTCATAGAGAAGCTGTGACTGTGACAAAAGAATTCTAAGTTGGTTTGTTGGCGTGCATCTACACTTTTTCCAAAAATTTAACCTTGTAATTTAATCTCACGTAAAGGAAGTGTGGGGACTGAAATGGGACTACCAGAGTCAAGTACTGCCGTAAATTTTACGTCATTTGCTGTAATGTGAATTACAGGATATGCAATGTTGTTATGTTTTACGTCGTGTTCCTGGAGTAAGATGTCCCTAATGTCTTCCATTTTTACCTAATTACTAGCAACGGCAGCTACGTGGTCAGCTTCATAAGTACGTTTTGTGGCTGCCAGCGGTGTAAGTCATTGCCTATTGTCTCTTTGTTGGCGCGCGTCATTATTGGGATTTGGAGATCTAACTTCTACAAATTCACCTTGTCGAGAGGGCCCCGCCCTGTTTGAATCCCGCCAGTTCTGATGGAATTCACAGCTGTCGTTTTGTCGGTAGTTTACATAGTTTCTTGTTTGTCGGTCATGTGGTGGAGAATTTCTCCCGGAATCATAACTACGCGGTGGACCGTTGCGTCTGAAGTTATTCTTTCTCCCTTGACAATAATTATTTTGGTTCCCATATTGCCTGTTTCTCTGATTGTCTCTGTGATAGTCATTACTGCAGAGAGGTGATCTTTCCCTGTAATTATTACTACCCTGCCAACGGTTGTCATATGGGTGGTGTCTGTTTTGGTCACGATTTACGTTGTAAGAATAGCCTTGTCGTGTCCAGTTATTATTTCTGTCGTCGCGGAACTGTGATGGATGTGACCTATAATTGTTGTGTTCCTGTTTTCGCGTCCCGCGATTGTCAGTGTCAATTTCCAATTCTTGTAAGAGTCCCTGAAAAGCTTCAATGTCGTCTTTGCAACGTCCTGCCAAAATAATATGTCGTAAATGTTCCGGCAATTTGATTAAGCAAATGCGGATGAGTTCTGAGGGGCTGTAATGGTTTGACAGGTACTGATTCTTGGGGCCGGCCGGTGTGGCCGAGCGGTTCTAGGTGCTGCAGCCTGGAACCGCATGACAGCTACGGTCGCTACTCGGGCATGGATGTGTGTCATGTCCTTAGGTTAGTTAGGTTTAAGTAGTTCTAGGGGACTGATGGCCTCGGAAGTTCAGTCCCATAGTGCTCAGAGCCATTTGAACCATATTTTGATTCTTGTGCAACATGTCTTCAAAATATTTCACAAGACTGGAAAATTCAGATTGTTCGAAATGTTTCATCATTGTGATGCTACGTTTTACTCGGTCTTGTGTAGCTTGAGACCAATATGCTGAGAGGAAGGCATGATAAAATTCTCCTTCACTGTGACAATCGTGAATGACCGATCGGATTCTTTCAGCTGGTTCATTCTCTAAGTAGCCACACATAAATTCTAATCTGTGCTCTAATGATCAGTTGGGAGGAAAACAATGAGAGAATTGATGAAGCCATGCTTGTGGATGAATGTCGTTGCCGGAATTCTTAAATGTTTTGAATTTACGTGTAGTAATAAACAGCTTATAGTCAAAATCATCGTGTCAGCGAGTCGCATATCGGTCATTGTTACGTCGTGTCGACGGTTCCATCTCAAAATTCGGTGCACCTTGCCAATTTCTTTCATAATTTCCGAAATGCCCTGTGTTATTATTTTGCGGCTTTTCCGTATTTCTAAGTCCCTCTTCCCGTGTTAACGCGCGAGTGTCCTCTGAAATATGTAATTTTTGTATTACTTGTGCCAACTGATCTTGTACTTCCCGGATTTCTCTTTTGTGTTGCGTATTAATTTGATTCTGATTTTGTTTGAATTTCTTAATTTGTTCATACTCTTCTGTGTCAGTGATGGCTACAGGTCGTGTGTCATTCAGATCATCATCTGCCTTTGTAGATAAGTTAGTGAACTGATCCGAAAGTTCGGCTACTTTCTCCGATAGTGTACTTATTTCCGCAGTGTGTTTTTCTGAACCAAGTTTCAGAGTGTCCATCTGTGTTGAAATCGTATCTACTGTGTCCTTTAAGTTTTCCTGAGTTATTGCAAGTTGCGTAACCGAATCGGTAGATGCAACTGAGTCAATTTTAGCTTGCAATGTCTCATGATTTTCGTGAACAATAGTTTGCAGTTCTTTTATGGCTGCTTCGTGATTCTGTAATGTATATTCATGCCGCGAAATAATAGGTTGGAAATGCACACAAATTTGTGTTTTTACGACATTACAGACTTTTTGACATTTCGATTTGGTTTTACGTAACTCAGTAGTTAAATCTTCACGTGTTTGTTCAAGCGTGGTGTGAAGATTTTGTTCCATTGCGTCTAACTTTTGAAGATTTTGTCCCATTTGTTTCTGATTTTGTTCAAGTATTGTGTCTAACTTTTGTAGCCTTTGTCCCATTTGTTGCATTAACTGTAATAACAATGTACTGGTGACTGAAACATGTTCCTCAGTGCTATTCGGCAGTGCATTTGAACCGGCAATATTCGCATTTTGAAAAGCAGAAAATGTGTCTTGACTTATTTGAGAAAACGGTGAGGACGCAAAACCTGAATCTACAGTATGTGCAAGATTGTGTCCTGTCCTTTCGGATTCCTGAGGCGGGCTGTTGCCGACCGATCGATCGATAATACCTTTCACAAATCACTTACTTCACAAAAATCTTGGTTACTCGAACTACTGCAATACAGCGAGCGCCACTACTGCCAGCTAAATAAAAGATTCAAGCTACTGAAGGCACTAACTACTGATAGGCATAGTTAGCAAATGAAAGATTTTGATAGAGAACAAACAATGTATTTACCTTGATAGTGTTCAAAAGTCATAATATATATAGCAGTTCATGACATCCAGTCTTACAAATGTACTGTCTCTGATGGACACACGTCCAGATCATCCGCTCTCAAAACTCCTCCATTTCTCTCCCCACATCCACCATTGCTGGCGGCTTACCTCCAACTGCACAACGCTACGCGCTGTTAACAGCCAACCGCCCAACGCTACAATGGCGAGTATTACAACAATGCCAACCAGCCACAGACTGCACACAGCACAGCCAGTGATTTTTATACAGAGCGCTACGTGGCAGCGGCGTTACCAATATAAGAACCTAAACAGCCTTCTTACAATTTCAAAGAAGGCATAGGAACGGAAAGAGATTCATGGCACTCTCTTGTCCTTGGGATGGGAAACTGCACCTAAGGACGGAAGTATCAGCAATGAACAACGGCATGAGGATACAGAAGGCAATGGAAACAATGCGTTAAAGACACATAACGTGTATCCACAGGACATCTGGCCTGTAATTGAAAAGGTGTCACGATGATCTCGGAATAGTCTCGGAATAGTCTCGATTCCGGAATAGTCTCGTATCTCCAGTAGTGGACTGCCAAAGAGGACGCAACAATGAGATAAAGATTGAATAACCAACGAAAGGATAACGTGCACGATTCGGGGCATGGAAAGTCAGAAGCTTGAATGTGAAAGGGAAGCTAGAACATCTGAAAAGGGAAATGTAAAGGCTCAATCTAGATATAGTAGTGGTCAGTGAAGAGAAGTGGAAAGAAGACAAGGATTTCTGGTCAGATGAGCATAGGGTAACATAAACAGCATCATAAAATGGTATAACGAGAGTAGGATTCGTTATGATTAGCAAGGTAGGGAAGAGAGTGTATTACTGTGAACATTTCAGTGATAGGTTTGTCATTATCACAATCGACGGCAAACCAACACCGATATTCAGGTATACATGCCGAAGTCGCAGACTGAAGACTAAGAGACAGAAAAAGTATATGACGATATTGAACGGGTAATACAATACGTAAAGGGAAATGGAAATCGAATAGTCATTGGGGAGCGGAATGCAGCTGTAGGGGAAGGAGTAGAAGAAAAGGTTACAGGAGAATATGGGCTTGGGACAAGAAAAGAGAGAGGAGAAACACTAATTTAGTTTTGTCACAAATTTCTGCTAATAATACCGAATACTCTGTTCAAGAATCACAAGAGGAGGAGGTATACTTGGAAAAGGCTGGGTGATATGGGGAGGTTTCAGTTAGATTACTTCATAGTGAGACAGAGATTCCGAAATCAGATGCTGGATTGTAAGACGTAACCAGGAGCAGATATAGACTCAGATCACAATATAGAGGTGATGGAATACATTTATATGCCTTCATAATGTTCCAAATATGAGTTGTAAACACACAACATGCCCACACCATCAGAGGCATTGGTGGAACGAACTTCCACATAGAGGTGAATGTTTGGTATCTTGAAAACATGATCTTTGACCCAATTAAATGTACTCATCAAATGCCTAATGATTTCTAGTACATAACACACACACAGGTTGCTTATCACAGTACATAAGTACAATTTCAGATCTCTAATGGTGAACGAAAATACGATCTTTGGACCAAAATAAAATTATTTATCAAAATACGTAATATTTCGAGTACAAAATACACATAGCATTCCCACCTAGCCTGATTGTTCTGTAACGTTAGAAAAATAGATGTGGCCCACTCATTGCACCATTAATTTAACCTACAGGTTAAGTGACACTTGTCGATGAGATTAGTTCGATCTTGGTATCAAACTGCAATAATACAAGAACTGTGTGTATTATTTATCGAAATGCATAAAAGTTTGTTCTATAACACGACAAAACACTTACAGGTGTTACTACTGATATAACTTATAGCTTAAAGTGCACTTGTCGACAAGAATAATTTGACCTTTGTACAAAAGTAAACGATTTTAGTCCAAGTATAAACTGCCTGTATTATTTTGTGAAACACATATCTTAATTCGATTAAAATCGAAAAGTTACTCAAAGATATAGTGACCGCAATGCGTAATCATCAACTTTATCTTGCAGTACAAAACATTTGTCATCTTCTGCTGTTAATGCTAACATACGTTATCATACAGTGGAGACTACAAGGCGCTTCAGTGAAACAATGGAACGAACCAGAGTGATCTCACAATGGTAAGCCACATTTTCATATAGTTATCTAGACCTCGTCATTTTTTAGTCTTACCATCAGATTATAGTGAATTTTGCATACATTATGGTTGTCATTACATTGTCAGTCCCCTGATATGTGGCTCTGCTGTTAAGTCACTTTTTATAACAATATTCAATAGCTTTAACATCCTGAGTGTCAGGTGATAACAATAATTACTAACACATACCTCTTTCTTTTTTCTTCCCTGTGCAATGATGAGCCTGTATCTCCAGATAGATATTAACTGCTATATAGTTTTGAAAGTGCAATATTAGTGTTGACTACCTGTCACTAGACAGTATCATCATCAGTCCAAGAGCTGCCAATATGTGGGTCTGGCATCACCATGAAAAGAATATCTTACATCACAGAATAATTTTGTTAAATGGAATATAAAAGTGTTTTGCATTGAAATCAATACACAGTGAAGGCTGTAGTTACCATAATCATTGTAATTATGTGGGTTCCATCGTGTTAATCAATTACTGGTCTTCTTCCGCTAAATATTTTGTCTTGAGACTGATGGATATTGTCATTTTTCAGAATTTGTTGCAAAGAGGTAATCTGCATTAGACATCCATCAAGATTTTATGATTGATTATTTAAAGTACCAACCAATTAATTATATATGTAACAGGAATTTGTGTAGGAAGGGAACTGTTTTAGGCGTTCGGTGCGATGCCTAGTATTTGTACATAACTGGAAATGTGGTATATGATACCCAGCTTCTGCATTAATAAGAAAAGAACACACAAGCATAGGGTTCTTTCTCGTCTGAAACAGATAAACAAGTTTTAACGGTCTTTAATTTATTCTCACTGAAAATAATTCAGAAATTAGTTGTATTTATTACTTTCATTATCACACGACCGGTTTCAGGCTCTTATAAGCCCATTTTCAGGCGTCGTAACTTGGTGGTGTGTCCCCTGAGCGCTGTGGTGAACGTGTACCACCTCGGCTCTTGGGTGTCTCAGCACCCAGTTACGACACCTGAAGAAGATGGGCCTATAAGAGCCTGAAACCGGTCGTGTGATAATAAAAGAACTTTACAATTGTAGCGGGATTTTCAAGCTCTGGTATAATGCTCAGTTGGGAATATTCCTCCAACAGAATGTTTATAATTATTTCCTTGTAATGAATTGCTTTTGCATTAGATGCAAGTAAAAGATCGTATGATCACTAAACATGACCAAGTTACCAGAGGAACATTTCATACTAGTGTAAGATGTCGTCTAGAGGTCTGCTGGCATACGAAGTGTTCAATCACTAACATGATTTGCAGTGTGCGTAGTAACAATCGAACTACGACGTATGTCCGTATGAAGTTTTTGGTTTCAAATGAGAATTCCTATTCCTCCTAGGACACCCCGTACTAGGCTGTGAATAAGGTGCTATAATTCCTATTCTGTAATTTAAGACAAAGGTGTTCAAAATCGCTAAAGATTTTTCGTTTTTACGTCACGAATGCATAATTTCGTCAATAGCTTGGAAAATAAAGGAAATAACTGAACAAGGTTATCAGGAGAACATTTCCTTTCTAAAATCATAAGGTGTTAAAACTTCAGGTTTGTGACTTTTGTATTTTGGTGGAACTCAAAATTACGAAAATACTACATTTCTTAGTACCCCATTATGTATGTTGGCTTCAGACTTTACTTTTGTACACATTCCATTTCTTTTCGTGTATATTAAATGGCAACCATTGTAATGATGTGATACTGCGCAATTGTTGGTCGCTAAGCATGAGCTCCATTCATACACAGGGTCCAGGACGAGCAAATAGTATCCGAAAGACACTATACTGATGCAAATTAGAATCTGTAGCAAATTGGTAGAAGATCTATAGACTGAATAATATTCAGATGCTCACTTTGTATCTTCTTCTTATGTTTTTGCAAACTTACAATGTCGATTGAATGAACCCACTACTAGCTCAAAAATATTTCTCATACTTATGAGTGATTTTTTTTAGTGCTGAACATAGCTGAAAACTTAAATGAAGTTAATGTTAAGTCAAGGTTTGGGAACGTGACTGACGTTGCCCACACATATTTACTTGTTATTGGTAGATGATGTGCCTACAATTAAACACACGTCAGTGGCCGTTTCTAAACTTATTTGGATGTAATTACATGGATATGCACCTAGTGTTGCCTAAAATCAGTTCAGCTACGATCCTACATTTGTATAATTGCTAATTACAGCTGAGGTAGCTGTAGATAATAAATTTCAGATAATCAAAAATCGAAACTTTTCAATAAAAATATTTTCTTGTATTATTCATTTATAATTCATTGTGCTCCAAGTGCCAAGTATGATCGTCGCCTTAGCAGAAATTAATTGTTTCCATGACTGCTGAAGTCTGGCCCTTAGGCATTGTCTGAATTGGAATGGGGCAACCATCATGATTGCGATTTCCCCTGCAACATGCAACACAAACTTGGTTAGATGATTCGGTAGTGTCCTGGATGCATGCATTTTGGGAGGCATGTGCAATTGACAATACCAGCGTCCAGGAGATCGTGCATATGTGACAGAGCCCAGTTTGTGTTTCTCGAGCATGCAGGGAGCAATGAGCTATGTCCATTGAAAAAATTATCGCACTGGTACAATGAAGACCAGGAGTTTGGCAGTCTAGTCACTGTCAGTATAAAAATAGGTCGATTGTAAGTATTTAAGATTAATATTAACAGTAAGTAAATATTTTTATTGCGTCATTCTGTTTTGACAAAAGTAATTCACAAACATATCTCACACATTTCTTGCTACTAGTGACAAACTATTATTTCGTCTACTGAGATCTCTATGTTGAACATTACGAGACTGATAGATTATCTCAACCCACAACTCACCTACTAGCTTCTACAAAAAGGAAGCAATAAGACATGCTGGCATTCCAAAAACAGAAATTTTTACTAATGGAGGAAAGTTCAAGTGAAAATGAACCACATAAGAAATTAAAACAAGATGAGGATCATTTGTTTTCATGAGTATTTCGTCTTCTGTGAAGAAGTTGTCTACAATACAGAAATTGTACATTCAGGAAAAAATCTGTGAGTGGTTGACTGAAGCTGCGAGTGAGAACCAGACTGGTTATTCTTCTCTTCGCAGACTATGTCAGTATCAAATAAATTATTCTTGATAATTTACACATCACTCATTACTCAAATTACTTCTGTTGTGCTTGACTTTACACTATTAGATGTTATTAGTAATTTACATAAATGTTTTCTGGGTATGGTGCCGCGTCATAATGTATAAAACTACTGCTGCTGCTGGAGAAAAACCAACGTTTCGGCCACGGTTGCAGCGGCCTTCTTCTAGGTCTACTGGTGCGTTCTAGCTATGCAGAGTCTCTTATATTGTATTGTTACTGTTCACTGGACATACCATTACGTCATAATTTTAAAAAGATAGTTCGTTACATTGGTCACTTAAGGAAGAAGGAGAGGGAAATTTATTTTAATAGGTTATTGCGGTGGATGGAGAGCGTAACCTCTTTTGTGTATTGGCTTTTGTGTTATGTACCATGATTGGTGGTCACCATTCAATGAGATTGACTGCTGTTTACCAAATGCTGGAAGTCGGTCGCGCGGCGGTAGTTACTCGCCGGTAGTGCTCGTGCCTCGTGTCCACAGTGCGGTCTGTTGGGCTCCGATTGCTGGCAGCCAAGATGTGGCAAGCCTGAGTCCATCCTCTCTATTCATGTTCTTAGGGTTTTATGTATTTCGATGGCCTATCTGATTTTGCGTTTCGTCATAACCAGCTGCTTGAGCGAACATTGTGTGTTGGCCAAGCAGCCGGTTGTGACGAAACGCAAAATCAGAGAGGCCATAGAAATGGATCAAATGGCTCTGAGCACTATGGGACTTAACATCTATGGTCATCAGTCCCCTAGAACTTAGAACTACTTAAACCTAACTAACCTAAGGACATCACACAACATCCAGTCATCACGAGGCAGAGAAGCCATAGAAATACTTAAATACGCAACACAAAAAGTTTCCTTTCCTTCTGCCTTAAGTGACCTATGAAACGAACTATCTTTTTAAAATCATGACGTAATGGCATGCGCAGTGAACAGTAACAACAAAATATAGGGACACTGCATAGCTAGGACGCATCAGTAGACCCAGAAGACGGCCGCTGCAACCGTGGACAAAACGTTGGTTTTTCTCCAGCAGCAGTAGTTTTATACATTATGACGCGGTACCACACCCAGAAAACTTTTATGTCGACTGACTCTGGCCGCGGAAGCCTACGGAATTGTATTATAAGCAATTGTTTAATCTATTTTCGTTAAAAATAAAATTGTGAAAAACCAACAAAAATTGTTGATTTCAGATCTACTTATCTCAAGGTAACTATAAGCATTTCGTCTGGCTATGTAGGTTAATGGAAATTGGTGCAGGGTACTCCCAAGCGAGCATCGAGCTCTTCCCAAAGATAATCAAACGTAGACACAGACTTCCCCGTGTATTCATGGAATTTATTGGAATCTGATTATAAACTCACGTACAATGTATTAAACTCTCCAGACAATTCTCTCTGTTTCACTAGGATTCTTGGACTCTTCCTTGTAGTGGATAAATTTTCCATGATAGCTCTGTTACTGTTTTCCTTGCAAGTCCTTATAAGGTTCCCTGAATGCTTCCTGTGCTGGCCAGTCATGAGTCCTGTTCGGCATCTGACACCAAAACCTACAGGATGAGAACTCTCAGACAACCGCAGTTAACTGTCGAGGTGAAACTGAATGTCACGCGCCCCCAACCGACCTGCTATCTGTCTCAATCGATTATAAGGACATTATTTGGTACAAAAAACTCGATTTTCACACATCTCACAGCTTAATACATTAGCTTCATGATGATCTGCCTACCGTTTCGCTAATTGTCATAGTTACTGTGATATTTCCAGATAAAATAAGCTACTGCATGAAGTTTTTAAAGTTTGCCACGAAAAATAGGGGACACTATGAATTTGCGTTTGGGCATGTTAAGTCATTTTTGCTTCGTATGAAATGTATCTGACACACTGAATTATTCTTTAAACTTGGGAGAGTATCGCTAACTGCCTCCACTCTCGAGAAGGTGAATTTATGTAAAGCACTTCATCTCAAACTAGCACGCCAACAAAAAGGCCAGAATTGAATATCATAACATTCCTCATATCTCATGAACAGTTTGAGATATCGAAACAAGAGTTTGGAAAATCACAGTACACATTTTTTCATATGATTATATTGAGAAACTTCCACATGTATAGCGACAGTCAAGCAGATACTGATTTTTTGAGTGAAATAATGCAATTCTTAAGAACCATCAATAGCTGGAGAAACAAAAACTGCTGTGGGTTTGGGATAACACATGTGAAGAAATTACAGTTTACTTTTATATGGAGAATGGGCATTTTCACATACTACTAACGTGTTTTTTGACGGAAAAAATGCATATGAACTTTGGGGAAAAAGAACTACCACTTGTGCTGGAATTTCGGCGTAATTCTACGATCCAGAGTATTTTTGATAATGAACGACTGGTAACGAATCAGTGTCGCGAAGGGTAAAATATTCAACAGTAAAGTATTCAGCTTAAGTTGGTAAGAAAGTTGAAAAATCTTTTCTTGAAGAGAAGAAGTGAAATCTTTGTGTGACGAGTTAGATGCCGGTATCCAATGTTTTATCAGCTAACAAGAAGTGGAACGTCACTTCGCCAGCAGCGAGCTAAGCAGCTTGACCCTTGAACGGTACAGGCACCAGCGCCGACAAGTATACGACAGAAAAGTATGGCGGACGTCATGCGGCAACTCCATGACGATCCCAATCGACACAACCATCACTGAACACACCATACGGGTGGTGCAGTGTGCAACTGCTCCTTATAAATAGTCCAACCACCGCCTGCAGTGGGAGAACAGATCGGTAGTTGTCTGGGGCACTACCTCTGTGACGCTCGGGGTCAGGGGTTGTACGTGTATTATTTGGAATAGGCAGTATTTAGAAAGATTCTCGAGGCTTAGCCGCAGTAGGACTTGTATTTGAAGGGCTTATTTCAATAGTGGTACAAGTCCATTTTTGTTCAAGTACATATACTTGAATATTTCTGGTATCTCAACTCAGATTTTTCAGCGCTCATTTAACTTTAGGACTCTGTATCTCAGAATGAACAAAAATGGACTTGTACCACTATTGAAATAAGCCCTTCATTTGAAGACAAGAGCAGTACAGTCTAATATGACCACTTCTGCATACTTGTAAATAGTAACTTGTAAATAGGGGATGTGCCAGGGGATACTTCCAGGGAATGTATTCCTTCCTACCAATATTTGATTTACATCCCGTTCCCGACCGAATCCTACCGAGTTCCGTGCTCTGCACCACTCAACACCCTGCATAGGGAGTTAAAAAGGAATGGGCTAAAATGCTCTCGCAGATGCTCATGAGCCACAAATTCATGTAGTCAGTGCTGAGCACCTCTTGAGATCAATGGACAGCGGTTTACGCTGACTAGGAGCAATGAGTCACGCTATGTCCTGTGGCAGTCGGATGGAAAGGTTTGGGTTCGGAAACGCCTAGAGAAAATTGCCTGCCATCATGTGTAGCGCGAATATTTAAATTTGGAGGAAGTATTGTGATCGCATGGGGGTGTTTCTAGTGGTTAGGGAGTGTTCCGCTAATTGCGCTTAAGTCAATGCTAAATGCGGAATATTATGAACGAATTTTACAGCTCGTTTGACAGCACTATGTGTTCGATCGGCGGGACAATCCAACCTGTAATAAAGTAGTATCTATCACGCAGTGGTCTGTGGACAGTAACATTCCTGACAATTGCCTGGTCTCCCGTGGGTCCTGACCTGAGCACAATGGAACATCTTTGGGTTGAGTTTGTACATCGGCTTCGACCCACACGCCAGCCTCTAATTACCTTCTCTAGTTTCCCGATCTCGAGGAACAATTGACTCTCATTTCTCGCTAGACATCCAGACACCTCAGTGAAAATGTGTCCAGTAGAGTTCAAGCCGTCATAAGGGCGTTTAGTGGATACAACTCATATTAGTGTTCACTAACAGCTGTTTGGATACGTTTGATCAGACTGTGTAAGGGTATATAAGTTGGAGTGCAATGACTAGTCATTACGGAAAGTACAGCTCGCGGCTATATGAGACCGACCAGAGGCTGCAGTGGAACACTACTACTTGGGGACATTTAACTGTCTATGGATAGATAACACGAACACACAAACATGACAAACACATATTTTTTGGCATATCCACATCATAAATTAACTTAGTTAATTCAAAACTGTTTTTAATACTATAATTTTCTTCATAAATGTAGAAGGATTTTAAGATTTGATTAAGCTTTTTGTTCAGGTGATAAGAGGGACTGTTGGTATTATTAACAATTGGACGAATTGGTAATTTCGGTTTGTGTAATTTGATTTGTGATCTCAACTTAGATAAAGTGGGGTTCATAACTTTAAGTGTTATTTTATCTTTAGGTGAAAGTACATGGGACATACATGGGACCTATTTCAGATAAAATAATTAAATTATTTAGGAACACAAGCGTGACAATAGCATTTAAAACTAATAACCCCCTACAGATGAAACTGAAACACACAACTGGAGACTCAAATATATACCAAAAGTCAGGGGTTTACAAAATAACATGTAATGACTGTGAGAAACAGTATATTGGCCAAACTGGCCGTAACTTTTTAACACGTTTCAGAGAACGTACTACTGGTACTGCATGTACCAAATCAATATTTGGTCAAATCTTCATGGTTACAATCATTCTGAGTGTTGCATTTCTAACACTTTGAAAATAATACATACTGTGCCAAAAGGACCACCGCTAAGTACCTTAGAAGAAATTGAAATCTTTTCACTTCACAAAAGTTATCCATTATATGTTTTAAACGAACAACTTCAGTTCAAATATAAACATTTCTTTCAGCTTGATCTTCTTTAGAATGTTTACTCTTCTGTCCTTTGTTTTTTAAATTTTTTTTAAAATCATTAAGACTTTTAGGAAATTCGTGTAGTAACTATTAAATATGAACCAACTTACGAGTTAGAACAACGAGAAAATATTCTGAAAAAGTCGAAAGTTGAGATATCTTTTTATGAAGTACAACTGTAGAAGTAGCAGGATTGAGTAGTAAGAAAAATTTCGAACTAGATATCGCATAACTCTGCAGAATATGATATGCCATATTTCGAATTTATTACATTTCAGACAATCGTAAAAATAATCAGTTACTTCACTCATCGTTATTCGACCACGTTAAATGGAACAAATGAAATTTTCCCACAGGAAATCTGGAATATTAACTCACCAAATAATATTCTCAAAGCATACAATCCATTTCTCGATTTTAAATGAGTTACACTACTCATATCAGATGCTGACATAATTCCATGTAATTTCATAACGAACTATCCTATGTATGTGATTAACGTGATGTGTAGAAATAATATTGTAAGTTCACGGGAAAGGACTAAGAATCTTTGTGTGGAACTTTTCATGAACAAATTCCTTCAGATACTTCAACGTATGTAGGAATGTAAAGTAAGAAAAATTTAACTTACAATACTTGGCACAGAATATTTGCTGAAAGTTTTTAACTATATAAATGAATAAAAAATTAGAAAAAGTTAAAGAAATTTTAACATCATGTTTTCATTTCATTTTAAAATATTTTCAGGAAGATAAAGAAAACAAAACTGAAAAATTTAGTATGTTAATTAGAAAATGATTACTCATTGTATTTCTTGTGTATAGCTCTTTTTATGTAGATTATAATAGCATTCTGAATTTTCAAAATCAATCAAGATTTGCGTGAGATCGATGGAAAGCGCTGGCTGCAGGACAAGTCTGCTTCAGCTGAACTAGCAGTTTGCAACTCGTATTTCATCAGGTGGCAGGTGGCCTCTAGATAAAGATAATACTGACCTTGAGCAACAATTTCCGTCAGTGAACTTACGTAAACATTCTTTTGCTCTATTTGTAGTATGACTTACGCGAAACATTCTCTCGCGTCAATCTAAGGCAGTTCAAAACTTCTTTCAGAGATGGCGCTGATGGACGATCCATTGAAAATAATAGCGGAACATGTTTTGCTTTAAACATAAATTAATTGTTTTTAAAGTTGTCTTCAGTATTCATACTATCATTTACATGTTATTCACATTTCTTCACTTCAAATAAAACACGAAAATGTGAAGAAAATAACTTATTTACATCCAAATTAACTGATGGAAGTAGTGCTTGTAGAATATACTTTTGTCACTCGAATACCTAATATATATACCATTTTAGAGGATATTTACTGTGTCAAAGCTCTAAACCAAGTATGAAGACTGAAGGATTTTGACCATTATCTCATGAAATCATCAAAGCGTCAGTGTTTAGAGAAGAACTAGCTACTTGACAAAACTTTTTCTATTCTCGCTTCTGTACGATCTATCACCATGTAAAGGGCAAGTTTAAGACCCATCCCAAGGAGCGGGTGGTGTGTGTCATCCCGAAATAATGGAGCCCTCTGTTATCTCAGAAGCAAGATGCACTGACGTACGAGAGGTCAGAACCCGGAATCTCGGTTTATAGGACTAACACAGTGGAAGGTGTTCGCTAGCGAACATTTTGCACTTTTTAAGAATGAAGCTAATTTTGTACTCTTAAATTTCATAATCTTTAAATGGACAATATCAAACAGCTAAAGTAGTGTGGTGACTGTCTAGAAAAAAGAATGTTAATGAATTTCATAAAGATAAGTAACGAAAAGATGGATTTGTAAAGAAAGTGTATCGAGACATCAGAAAATTAAAGTTACATGTGAATTTGGTAGAACTGTTGGTAAAACAAGAACACTAAAAAATCAAGTACAATCGACAGTTCATAAAAATTGTGTGGCTGCTCAAGAAGAAAGAATTAGGAAAATATTGAGCAAAGGATAGATTTCCTATATTCACCATAATTCATTACGTTTTATTTTTTCACGTTCACTTTTTATAAAGAAATATTAAATTTTATTTTCTTACATTTACGTTTTATATGAAATATTAAATTTTATTTCCTTGCATTCACCCTTTGTATGAAAAAAATAATAATTTGAAAATTGGTGAACGTGATACGAAAAAGTGTTCAGATTTATTAACTTTTCTAAGTAATTTAAAAGAAATTAAGTGATTTAGACCTGAAAAGTAAATGTTCTGTTAAGCTCTGTGTAAGTTATAGTGAGCTAGCTCACGAGGAACGAATCAGCTAGTGAGCTAGAACTGAGATATAATCTACCAAAACGTCCTACTCACATTGTGTATAGAAAATCTGACACCCATGCAGATTGAACCACATGTGGAATATTTTTAAGCTACACTGAAGCGCCAAAGAAACTGGGAGAGGCATGAGTATTCAAATACAGAGAGATGTAAACAGGCAAAATACGGCGCAGCGGCCGGGAACGCCTACATGAGACAAAGAGTGTCTGGTGCAGTTGTTAGATCGGTTACTGCTACTACAATTGCAGGTTTCAAAGATTTAAGTGAGTTTGAACGTGGTATTATAGTCAGCCCAGGAGTGATGGGACGCAGCATCTTCGAGGTAGCGATAAAGTGGGGATTTTCCCGTATGGCCATTACACGTGTATACCGCGAACATCAGGAATCTAGTAAAACATTAAATCTTCGACATCACCATGGCCAGAAAAAGATCCTGCAAGAATGGGATCAATGACGACTGAAGATAGTCGTTCAGCATGACTGCCTTCCACAAATTTCTGCAGATGTCAGTGCTGGGCCATCAGCAAGTGTCAGTACACGGACCATTTAACCGAACTTCATCGATATGTGCTTTCAGGGCAGAAGGCTTTCTCGTGTACCGTTGATGACTGCACAACACAAAGCATTACGCCTTGCCTTGGCCCGACAACACCGAAATTGCACTCTTGATTACTGGTAACATATTGCCTGGTCGGACGAATCTCGTTTCAAATTGTGTCAAGCGGATGGACGTGTACAGCTATGGAGACAACCTCATGAATCCATGGACCCTGCATGTTAGCTGGGGACTGTTCAAACCGGTGGAGGCTCTGTAATGGTGTGGGGCGTCTGCAGTTGGAATGATACGGGACCCCTGATACGTCTAGATACGACACTGGCGGGTGACACGTACATAAGCATCCTGTCTGATCACTTGCATCCATTCATGTCTATTGTGCATTCCGACGGACTTCGGCAGCTCCAGCAGGACAGTTCCGCATCGCACACGTCCAGAATTGCTACAGAGTGGCTCCAGGAGTACTCTTCTGAATTTAAACACTGACGCTGGCCACCTAACTCCGCGGACATGAACGCTTTGATCATAACTGAGACGCCTTGGAACGTGCTCAGAAGAGATCTCCAACCCCTCGCACTCATACGGAATTATGGACAGCCCTGCAGGAATCATGGTGTCATTTCCCTCTATTATGGGAATCGATGATGATGCTGACTAGTTGTTTCTGTTATCGACATTGATATTGGCAAGATATCGACCGCAGGGATTCCAAGACTTTCGATAATGTTTTACCTTCAAATTTGAAGTCGATAACAAATGAAAAAAGAAATATTTTTCTTCGTGTTATATAATTAAAGATTAATAATTTCGGATTTTTGCTTTACTTGTACTGTGAAACCTTGATTCTTACCAAATTTCAGGTTTCTAAGTCAATGGGAAGTACCCTATAGGTTTTGGTGAGTGAGGTTCCGAGTATCGAAATATGTGATAATCGGCCATTTATTTTGATAGTATTGTCTTAGAAGCTTAGATTTTTACACTGCGAAGGGGCCATAGACCTTGAATATGATACGCCAACCTGTTACAGAGAAAGTTTGTCTTAAGGAACGGACAGACAAACAGACGGAGGATAAATGACCAAAAAATATTTTTTCGTGTTATAGTTTTACAAATGAAGAAATTTTGATTTTTTTTTTTCTTTACAATTGTACTGTGAAACCTTGTTTCGAGCCAAATTTCATGATTCTAGGTCAACGGAAGTATCCTATTAGTCTTGATGAATGAGTTTTGTGAATATGGAAATATGCGACATACATAGCTGTATCTTTTGACTCCATCGACTTAGAACCTTACAATTTTTACACCACTTAGAGACCACAGCCCTCTCTGGCTGCTGAGGCAACACTGGGATCAGCTGCGCATAATGGGAGATGGGACTCTGTGGTGTGGGTAATGAGAAGCCTGGCGTCGTGGGGAGGGGGAGGTATAGCAGTGTGGAGTGGGGGACGCTAAAGTGCTACCTGTGGGAGCTTACAGGGACCATGGAGAGTGAGTAGGGCAGCTAGGTGCAGGCAGGAGGTTAGACGGAGGGTGGGGTGGGGGGTTAACGGAAAAGGAGACTAATGAAAAGACTGTGGGTACATTGGTGAATAGAGTTCTGTGTAGTGCTGAAACGGAAACAGGCAAGGGGCTAGAGAGTACGACAAAGACTAACGACAGTTGAGGCCAGGAGGGTTACAGGAACGTAGAATATACTGCAGGGAGAGTTCCCACCTGAGCGGTTCAGAAAAGCAGTTGCTGGTGGGAAGGACCGAGGTGGTGCAGGCTGTGAAGCAACCATTGACATGAAGAAAGTTGTGCTGGCAGCATGCTCAGCAATGTGGTGGTCCAGCTGTTTCTTGGCCACAGTTTGTCAGTGGCCGTTCATGCAGACAGACAGCTTGTTAGCAGTCACGCCCACATAAATGCAGCACAGTAATTGCAGCTTAGCTTTTGGATCACTTGACTGGTTTCACAGGTAGCCCTGCCTTTGATGGACTGGAGTAGGTGATGGTGGAAGTGTGACGCTACAACGCAGTCCTTGCTATGAATTTTTTCGCTTACTTAACACATGAAACGGTTTGTATACAATGTATTGTCTAGTGCAAATATGTATTGTAAATACTATGTTTAAATTATGTAATATTTAACAATGGCAAGTCAGGGCATATTTAGTTAACGTTGAGGTCAGAAAGATTGTATTGTCGTGCCGCTGGGCGCGGGAGCGCGCCAGCGGGCAGTAGTAGCAGTGACGCCGTGCTCGGAGTAAGATGTACAGTCGAATGCTGCTATTCCTAGCTATGTTACATCTAACGGCTAGTGTGTGGACCTAAGTACGACGGGAAATTAATGGTCGGCATATCTGGAAGCATGGCTGGGCAAGTTATTATGGATTAATGGGCATAGTGCTGAAGAAGCGAGGGCTTAAATAAGAAGTGC
Source organism: Schistocerca americana (assembly GCF_021461395.2). NCBI lineage: Eukaryota > Metazoa > Arthropoda > Insecta > Orthoptera > Acrididae > Schistocerca > Schistocerca americana. The sequence continues at coordinate 207,467,386 of NC_060120.1, forward strand.
ACTGTGGGCCCAAGTCGCAACAGTAAAAGCCCACTGTCACATTGTGTCGCCGCCGTGGACTTCCGTCGATCCACCGACAACGAAGGAAGTAAGATCTACGTAATTTTCGTAGGATAAAATTGTAGAAGGCTTGCCAGTGACTGTGCTTTTCTCTGAAGTTGAACAATTAATAACAAGCATTGTATAATCGAAGTGTTGCATTCCACTCGATAATAACACCAAGTAGGTTCCTTCCGATCCTTACTTATCTTATTGAACCGAGTGTGTCACGCCATAATCGAGAGAAAATATGTTAATTATCAAATTATTAGCATAGACGGTGAAGAGTAAATTTCAGACTGTTTTGAACGATTGGTTATCATAGTTAATTGTTGCACTTAATAAGCTTATGCCAACCATAGTAACTTAATAACAGACTGAAGTAATAAAATTGATTATTAAGATTTATTTCCATGCATATTCTGCTAAAGTGGCCGGCCGGTATGGCCGAGCGGTTCTACGCGTTTCAGTCTGGAACCGCGCGACCGCCACGGTCGCAGGTTCGAATCCTGCCTCGGGCATGGGTGTGTGTGATGTCCTTAGGTTAGTTAGGTTTAAGTAGTTCATAAGTTCTAGGGGACTGATGACCTCAGATGTTAAGTCCCATAGTGCTCAGAGCCATTTGAATCATTTTTTCAGCTGAAGTTAGTTCAAGGATATTTCATGAAATTATAAGGCTTATTCCACCTGAAAATCGCCCAATTAGTGAATTAATATCATTCAAAACATAGTTAATCAATTATTGGCGATATATTTCATTATCATTAGATTAAACTGTGCAAAGTACGTAATTTTAAAGACAGAATGACAGTCCATTAATCAAAATCTAGACAGATAATTATCTGTGTTGTCAGCATTGCACTTAGCTGACAAATTATGAACAAAATAACTATCAAAATACTTATTGAAAGTTGACCACTAATGTTTAAGTGTAGTTAGATTGTTATGACATTATTTTATATGACTACTGAGCCTGACACAGCACTCACGTAAAAGTTCACGTTCCACCTGCTGCGCTACAAACTGGTAAACTTTATGTTTGACACAATTATTCACGTACTTAACGGTACTGTCGCTCATCAGTTGAGCTGGTGACCGATTTTTTAACTGCTTTTACAACTTAATCATTTCTTTCGGCAAAATTTCCACTGGCAAAATTTATTTCCAATTTATTTCCATTATTTCATTTACCGATCGTTATTGAATGAAATTACTCGTTCAATAACGATCAAGTTATAACGTCTTCTGATTCCCGCAGAATAACCATTATCTACTTCGGATTCGGATGCCTTATCCCGACGCGGGTCAAAGTTCATAATTCACGGTCATTGTTAACTTGTAATTTCGCAAATCCCGGGAAGTTGGGGGGTGTCGATGTTCACGGATTTTGCCGTTCCTCTCAGGACGTGGCGGAGTTCGTTTCTCCTTACCAGCACAGTGAGGACCCAGTGAGCGACTTCCGCCAGCTGCTGCAGAGCGAGGGCTACCAGGTGCTGCGCTGTGACGTCGCGCCGCAGGTGCTCTTCTTCCCGAGTGAGATGCAGCGCAGAGGTGAGCACCTCCTTTACCTTTAGTGTCAGCCAGTGTCTCACAAACAACGCTTTACATGCGCCTGGGTGCTGCTAACGCCAAAACCTCAAGCTGTCCGACACTCAGACTTGTACCAATCGTTGTATGTCGATAGTGTGTCAACCAAAGCTCCGATTTAGTTTGTGCTATGTGCTGTCGTCCAGTAGAACGATGTAAACGTTAATTAAAAGCAACGTGAGAACTATGGAGCACTCAAAAAGCATTACGATCAGTAACTATCAGGTATAGTTTCCGTGGGGAAGTTTGTAGAGCAATAGATCGTTGTACTAAGCATACTGGGTTTAAAACCAAATGACTGCAATTTTTCTTTACTACATTAGGAGTGAAAGTGTTATATGGAACTACGTCATGTTTATAGAACTGTGCACTTGGCAGTCTGTTTTCGCTTCGTTCCATTGAAAGCACGTAGTAAACCTACAGAGCGCATTTGCAATTGCACAGAATATACAACCAGAACAAAAAGGTAGAAACAGTTGCATCGCATGTGCAGAAGTAATAATAATAATAATGGTCACAATAATAAAAGTAATAGCCGTGATAATAATAAAGAGCGTGATCCATTCAGGAATTAAGGTTCAGATGGATCAAATGGCTCTGAGCAATATGAGACTTAACTACTGTGGTCATCAGTCCCCTAGAACTTAGAACTACTTAAACCTAACTCCATGCCCGAGGCAGGATTCGAACCGGCGACCGTAGCAGTCGCGCGGTTCCGGACTGCGCGCCTAGAACCGCTAGACCACCGCGGCCGGCCAGGAATTAAGGCTTCACAGTACTTGCTGCTTAAGAAGAAGTGTATGAAGAAAACTAGTTTTGTTCACCAAGCACATTTGATAAAGCTTACATTTATGCATCCACCCTGAAGATTGCCGAATGAAACATTGTGTCTGAAACAGAACTTTGTCGAAGTTTTAATGCCATTATCCACCGGTGACGGTGAGAATTATGCAAATGTGGAGAACCAAACTGACTGTATGTGACGGGCTGCAGCTTAAGAAGATTTTTCCGTTGTTGCTGACTAATCTCTTCCGAAGATTCTAGAGCACCATCAGACATTTTCCGCTTCATATGCTTGTACACTCTGAAGAAATGAAGATCGGACGGTTGATAAATGAAGGTTGTGTTTGCTGGAATTACGTGAATTGCGATTTTGTTTCCTGGTAGGTTATTTTGTGCGTGCTTGTCACGAAGAACACTAATGTCTTCGTGGGGCCCATACGAATCCAGTTTTAGCACAAGTTCTCTCCCATATAAATTTCATGCTTAAACACTTAAAAGGATTTTTAATCAGAGGGGTGAGAACCCGGGACCTACGGTAAGACGACCTCACACTCTATCAACCAACACACCCCGAGATCTACATAACAATCGCTCACCGATACGCTTTTCCAGTGCTCGCATCAGTTCCGGACAATGTCTCGTCAGCCCGGCAGTGTTGTTGGTGGCCCAGTTCCAGGACGAGCTGGTTGCAGGTTTGACCCAACTTCTCGTAGAACGAGCCATAGGAGCAGATGTGGAGAGTGTTTCATAGTGTCGTTGTTGGTAGGTTTTCTTGTCATAGGGAGACTTCAATTTAAATTAGATATTGAGTGCCAATTATCCTCCCTCCATTAGGGGTAAACAACATAACTCACAGAGAGGAATGGTGTGCGTGTGGGAGGGGGGGGGGGGGGGAGGACTGTACTACTTTACACACAGATTGAACATTTCATTACATATTTATTTGAGAATACATAAACATTAACCTGAAGACAATCTTCATCAGTAAATTTTTGCTCTGTTTAAATATCACAAAGCAATCATTCAACTGGTAGACAACACTCATTAGATTTAATGTCTGCAGAATTAAAGTCTGCTGCAAGTCAAGACACAGTTATCAAAACATAAGCTCATTTAAACATTGTAGTCGGCATCGTGTTATCGTTGTGCCTTCTCGGGGATTCTGACCTACGCGTACTGTAGCTTATAGCAGACTGACTGGCTTACCTATTTCATTTTTGGATATTCTGGTTCTTGCACTTCTCTTCGCGTAGGTCATCTTGCTGCATCTCTTGCTTGTTTTTCTTGCTGTTGTTGCGTGGGGTGCTGGTAACTAATGAAGCAGAAGGTCCGACCACCTCGTAGTCGTTCGCCGGTGCACCTGGTTGCTCAGGCTACTGACGAGACAGTTTTCCGAGTTACGCTGACGCACAAAATTTCGTCGCAAATTGCCCGAACCGATCTCTTAGCTTCGGAATTCAGGCAATCCTGTGAAGCTGTCCGCAAATATTTATTAGTTCAGACCTTTAGGACAATATTCAACAATTCTGCAAAACATCTTGTTCAGTACAATTACTAAAATCTTTAAATAAATTCTTGTAGCATTTCGAGTCATTCCAAAAATGTCAGACATGCTCCCACATCTCCACTATGGCCTCTAATTAAACAAATGTGAGCAAATTCTGACCGCCGACATATATGGTGTATTGCAAAGATGCAGATTGAACCTTCAATAGCATTCAGTTCCCTTACTCTAATACGGTAAGTAATCCATCAGCAGCAAAAGGAAGGCAAGTTAACATTTAGATGCGCACTCTGAAAACGAACATGTATTAATACCACGGAAAGTAGTAACTACTGCAACCTACATCCTTATGAATCTGCTTAGGGTATTCATCTCTTGGTCTCCCTACGATTTTAATCCTCCTAGGACTATTGGATGGAGGAGGTGGACAGAGAGAGGTGGAGAAAAGACAGACAGAGAATAAGGAAGAGGAAAAGGTCAGAGAGAGATGAGGAAGGCAGTAGAGGAATGGAACAAATACATACCAGGGAAATGCTGGGTACTCATCATTTAAACATAAGTACAGTTGCTGTTATTAGTCAATTAATCGTTTGCTGACGCACAAGACAACAACACTTCGTCATGAAATTACAGTGTCACAACTCGGGGGTCGCTGAGGGTGCCAACTTCTAACGATCAGAATTTTTTCTTTTTCTTGGGGGGGGGGGGGAGGGGGGCGGGGAGGGCGGCATCCAACTCATCATGCCCTTTCTACAGCTAGTCAATTGTAGGTGTGGTGTAACGTGTAGGTTACTGATTAATATTAATATCAGTACATATGAGGCCTCAGGTGCCACCTGTGAAGGAAACGTTTCCTGGAGATTGACTATGACCGTGAATCTGTAATCCGAAAAGGTTTAAAGAAAAACTACATGAAGTAAATTAATATTGCGTAAACCCCGCGAACCCGTTTTACTTCCGGAAACTTCAAAAGCACACTTCTATATGAGAAGTTTCCCAACCCTGTTATAATTCTGATAATGAAATCCTTTGATATTGGAAAACAGTAAAACAATCTGAAGTTAATTTGATAAATAATGACACAATGTACTGTAGCTTTGCTTACCAGTAATAGTTAAACCCATATAAATATGCATCTAAACATGAATGAATGGAAATATTACAGTAATATCGCATACAATAACAGTTGCCAGATTCAAAGTTTCCTCTGTAACAGTTAAACCCAGATCAATATGCATCTAAACACGAATGAATGGAAATATACATTAAGATCGCGTACTATCACAGTTGTCAGATTCAAAGTTTCTTCTAATACGCTAACTTGAACCAATGGCGAATAAGCTACAACTTTGTAATTGGTCGGTGTAAATAACTTCAATGGCAGATGCCTCAACTTACACATCTGGCCACATTTCGCACAGTGCAGCACATAAATTCTCCTGTCTAAATTACTGTATATACACATCGAAGCACACCCTTCCAAAAGACACATACAACGTATGCAACGACTATTACAAATACACTGAAAAGCAAAACCAAACAGATGATGGGAGTAACTGCTGTTAGTGATCGCGCCAACAATCACTGAAGGTGAACAACCTTTACAATACACTACTTTTATTTACAGACATTAGTCTGTTACAGAGCATAATGCAATTAAATTGCTTACAATTGTGTTTCTCTAGAGGGGAATGTTTTTTGAGTCTTATCTGTTCTGGGTCGGCGTGCTGTGGCGACGGCGGTGTCAGCAGTGTGAAGTTGCTGATATGACTATTGTAAGTTCATCCAGTCATGTCCCTGGCATTAAAATATCCTCGTTCTTTTCATGCTGTTTTGGTTGGCAGTGGTAATAAGTGACGTAGCATCCATTTGTCGTAGGCTGGAACAAAGTAACTGCTGATTTACCGCCTGAAGGTCGTATTAGTTCACCTGCAACTTTCACAGGGGATAGTTTGGCACAGTCCACATCGTGTTTAAATTAACCTTCCACTTTCTATACTTTACCAGTTGCGAAGCTAAACAGTCCATCTACCGTTAATTTTCATGGTTCATAATAACACTTTTCTCACGAAAACAGTCACTAATATAGCAAAACAGTTCACAGTTTCCACAATGGCAGTTAGTGTTTTAGCACATGTCATATATCGTAGTCAAGAAAATGCGCAATATTAAATTCACAATTTATGTAATGCTGCTCAATTCTAAACCGACGACTATACTGTCTGTTCACGAGTGCATTGTCACAGCCACAGGCATCGTTCTGCAAAACCAACAGCGTTTGCATAATACAACGTCCGTTTAGAACATCTACCATAAAGTCAGATTTGAAACCGGTATAACACAAGAATGTCCGGTATAGGCACACACACTTCATGTGCTACACTATATAACCAAATGAAAAATATTCTACGTCATCAGAAACATATCTATGGAGTACAAGGTAGTAAAAGAAAGAAAAAAATATATATATCGTTATTAGTCATGGCATCACACACCCCACAATGCCAATATTGGCTCTTCTACAGAAAAGTATGACGACCACTAAATCAGAATTAACTACCGCCCAACAATGTAAGTATTGGCTCTTAAACAGGAATGTTTGCGATCACTCATCTAGAATTAAGTACAGGAAAAATCTTTAGGAAATGTAATTCATTCACGAAGCGAGTACCTTACAAAACACTCTTAAGGCTTACTCGTGAGTTCTGCTCATCAGTCTAAGATCCTTACCAAGTTGGGTTAACAGACGAGATAGAGCCAGTAAGGAGCAGCGCGTTAAGTAGACGCGAGAGCATTGCAGAAATGCTAAACAAACGCCAGTGGCAGACACTGCAGGAAAGCCGTTGTTTATTTATTCCATGGTGCTAAAATTCCAAAATGAATTGCATCTGCCCTTTGGATATTCCGTGGAATTTGTATTTTAGACTTCATTGTTATTACTCTTTGAACATGGTTATGGTCTCGTTAAAATAAGTGTACCTTTCCAATTATATGGCCGTGTTTGGTTCAGTCTATAGTGCATGCATGTAATATCAACAGGTCCGTTATGGCAAAGGCCTCGTTACTCTTGTTGTTATTGTTGTGATCTTCAATCTGATGGCAGGTTTGATGCAGTTCCCCACACTAGTCAATATTGTGCGAGCCTTTTCATTTCGGCGTGATTACTACAATCTATGAGCCTGCATTCTCTACCGAATATTTGGGCTCTGTAAATGTTACTCTCCCATAAGTAATTCAAATGGTTCAAATGGCTCTGAGCACTATGGGACTTAACTTCTGAGGTCATCAGTCCCCTAGAACTTAGAACTACTTAAACCTAACCAACCTAAGGACATCACACACATCCATGCCCGAGGCAGGATTCGAACCTGCGACCGTAGTAGCAGCGCGGTCGTAGCGGTCGCTCGGCTCCAGACTGTAGCGCCTAGAACCGCACGGCCACTACGGCCGGCCATAAGTAATTACCAGACTAACTATTCAGTAATAGTACAGGACGTCTCATATTAACTGATCCGCTCTTTTGGTCGAGTTGCGCCATTAACTTTTTTTTCCCTTATTTATATTCAATACCTCTCCTTTAGTTATACCTATCAAACCGGCAGCATTCTTCTGTAGCACCACATATCAAATGCTCTTTTTCTCTTGTTGCCTCTACTCTTTATCGTCTAAGTTTCCTTTCCACACATGGCTACACTACATAAGAAGTTCTTCAGGAGGGATTTCCTAACATTTAAGTTTGTACGATGTTCAAAAATTCCTCCTTCTGAAAAACGCTTCTCTTGCAATTGCCATTCTGCATTTTATATTGTCTCTGCTTCAGTCATCATCAGTTATTTTGCTTCTTGAGTAACAAAACTCATCAGTTTTTTGAGAGCCTTATTTTATAAATCTGATTCTATCAACAACATAAGTTTGGATAGGCTTATCAAGAATAAAAGACAAAACAACTCCGTTAACATCTATCTGAAGCATTGTATTCACCACATTATTCACATTTTCCCTTCTCTCATCGAGCGACAGTTACTCCACATCTTCAGAATTCAACATGTCTATCTGTTCATAGCTATTCTCTGTCATTTTTCCAGCATCGAAATCGGCTACGTATGGAAGTGTCAGTCCCGTGTTGGTGGGCTCTCCACATGCACTTTATTCCGTGGATCAGCTGACTGCAGCTCTGCAGTGCTCAGACCTTAGTTCCTATCACTCCAGTGGCCATCCCTGGTATATGCCCTGCTACCTCTATTGTTAATACAGCGTCTACCATTCCAACCGTCTCCACCTATCCTGTCATCATGATTCTCGATGCTACCACTTCTCATTACCACATTTATTTCGTCGTCAATATATTGCTCGCGGTCGTAATTTCTAATCCCTTGTAGACTTCAATCAAGATACATAGACTGATTATTACTTCTTCCAGGAGCATTCTCATCACTATTATCATATTCCAATATCCATATCCAATAATAAACTCTGACAACCTAAGTTATCTATCACTCAAGCAGCTAGAATAATTTGATGTAAATGTGACAAAAGTTTCATTACACAGATACGAATCGACGTAGCAAGACTATACGGACTGTATAAGAATTGATTTTTCAATAACATATGTTCAAATAATCAAGCAGGATTGTATAAACCACAATTGGAAAAATTTTACATCATTACAAGACCGTGTTTAAGTCAGTGTTGTGCTGCCTCAGACCAATAAGCAGGCAGGCACATAGGCCTCAACACCTCATAGGATTAACAATTTCTAGTCAAAATATGTATCTGCATAGCATATTCACTTTCCAAGTAACCGTACACAAATTCAGTCTTGCAGCCAGCAGGGAGACTAGGCAGAAGTATAAAATCAAATTGCTCCAACAAACATGAGGGTGAATGACAATTGCTGTATTCCTGACAGGTAAGGAATTACTATAAGCAAATTCAGACACACCTTCAGAAATCTCATTCTCTTAATCAAGCTCTCTATGACCACACTGGGTTCTCCAACTCCGTAATGGCACAAAGGATCTGGTTCGTCTTCATGATCTGAATCCATGTCACTGTGCAGTACGTGATCCCTACTGTAACAGCGACATGCAGTACCTTCACTTAACCTTTCCTCAGTCATAGACAATCTTGTCCTAATTCCCTTCTCCTCCTGATAATTTCCATCTTCGTTACCTTAAACCTCAACAGTGATATCATCTCTTCATACTCACAAACAGCAACACGGAGAGTAAAACCATAACAGTAATAACCTAATTCACGAACTTTCTTATCCATTTTAGTAGTCTCCTCTTTACCCTCTAACATTTATTTTTTTGAACTAAGCCTTAACTTTTCAGAATTATCTTCTAACACCGGTTTTAATGTAGCATGGCTTGAAATCTGTTCTTCAATGTGAGTAACTACTGCTTGATTTGGTTCAACTTCTGTCTTATTCTTTTAACACTCTTCCCTAAAACTTTGAAAATTATTTTGCAATACCTAATTTGTTCATTAACATCCTCCAGAGATTAACCAATTCTGTGCAACAATGGAAAGTTTAGTCTCAACATTAGAAATTCTTACATCAAATTTTGTGTGGAAATCCCACCTCTACTGAAAGCTAAATACATTGAATGTCATGGAAACCTCTCCATTAACAGATTGATATTTCAGTATCTGTCCCTGCACGTTAGCAACACTATTTTCTATATTCACAGCTAAGTTTCTTGCTCAGTTCTAGATTACTGGTTCTTATTTTCTTATCAAGTCCGTTGAAACGAATTCCCCTCGCCCTTTCTGTTCTCTTCGTAACGTTTCATAAAATGAAGATTAATTTACGTAATACAAGGTTACAGCAACTTGCCTATAAAATGTGAATTGTGTAAAGCCTAAAGTAATAATACATAAAAAGTAGAAGTCATTACTGAGCCACACACTACACTAATGATGAAAGGAAATGATTATCAAAACGATTGTAACAGTAAACATCTATCTGCATCTTGTAGTCTATACTTTGTTTCAGTGTTTCCAGATTACCAGTGGGTACTGTGAAGCACCCAAACTGGAAATTCTGTTTCTTTACATCACAATCACTATCAAAATTAATATTTTCAAAGCGCAATATATAGTAATTAGTTACCCACAAAACAACACATGCACTGCGTAACACAACAAGTCAAGCTAAAATACTGGGTCTCTTACTAATGAGTACTACAACATTCACATCTACATCTACAGGATTACTCTGCAATTCACAATTACGTGCCTGGCAGAGGATTCATCGAAACACCTTGAAGCTACTTTTCTACAGTTCCACTCTCAAACAGCGCGCGGGAAAAACGATCACTTAAATCTTTCTGTGCGAGCTCTGATTTCTCTTATTTTATTATGGTAGTCATTTCTCCCTATGTAGGTGTTCGCCAACAAAATATTTTCACACTCTGAGGAGAAATAGGAGACTAAAATTTCATGAGAAGGTCCCGCCGCAGGTAAAATTGCCTTTATTTTAATAATTGCCACCACTACACGTTTATCATATCCCTGGCACTTTCCCCGTTATTTCGTGATAATACAAAACGAACTGTTCTTCTTTGAACTTCTTAGATGTCCTTCATGAATCCTATCTCATGCGGAATAAATCGCAATCTTTGGTTTGGTATCCCAAGAACATTATCTGTGAACGCATTCCAATTTAAGTTATTTGTGTTCTAATCCCTAAGTATTTAGCTGGTTTACAGCCTGTTTAATTTTGTGACTTATCCTGGAACTGAAATTCAGCGGATTCTTTTTAGTGATCATATGGATGATTTAGATTCAACTGCCATTTTTTTCGCAATACAGTTAGCTTGTCTAAATCATTCTGCAATTCGATATGATCATCTGATGACTTTATGTGACTGTAAATGACAGCGTTATCTGCAAAAGGTCTGAGATGGCTGCTCTGATATCTCCTAAATCTTTTATGCATATTAGGAACAACAGAGGGCCTAATACATTTCCTTGGGGTACGCCGAATGTTACTTCTGTTTTACTCGATGACGTTCCGTCAGTTATTACGAACAGTGAGCTTCCCGACAAGATATTACGAATCCAGTCACACAACTGAGACGATACTCCATAGGGATGCAATTTAATTAGAAGTCACTTGTGGGGAAACGGTGTCAAAAGCCTTTTGGATATCTAAAAATATGGAATCAATTTGACGTCTCCTGTCGATAGCACTCATTGCTTCTTGAGAATAAAGAACTAATTGTGTTTCACAAGAACGATATTTCTTAATCTTTGTTGACTGTTTGTCAATAAATCGTTGTTTTCGAGGTGATTCATAATGTTCAAGCACAGTTTATGTTCCAGAATTCTTCTGCAAGTTGCCTTAGGGATATTAGCCTGTAATTTAGCGGATGACTCCTATTTGCTTTGTTGGGTATTGGTATGACATGTGCAACTTACCAGTCTTTGGGGACGGACGTTTCCACGAGAGCGCGACTGTATGTGATTGCTAAGTACAGAGCCATTGTGTCAACGTACTCTGAATGGAATCTGATTGGTACACAATCTGGAGCGGAAGATTTGCCTTTCTTAAGTGTTTTAGGTGCTTCGCTAAACCGATGATATCTGCTTGTAAGTTACTCATGATGGCAGTTGTTCTAGACTGCAATTTTGGAATATTTACGTTGTCTCCGTTGGTATGCTAGTTTCGGGGAACTGTGTTTAGTAACTCTACTTTAGAGGTACTGTCGTCAGTGACGTCAGCATTGTTATCGCGCAATAAATGTATGGATAGCGTGTTGCCACTGGTGTACCTCACGTACGATCAGACTCTCGTTGGATTTTCTCCCAGGTTTCGAGACATAGTTTCGTTCGGGAAACTATGTAGAGCTGAAAATAGGTTAAGGAAAATGCTTGTAAAATTGAAATAACTAACAACATTCTGAAAGGTGTTTATATGAAGTGCTGCCTGATTGTACACAATAAAATACTCTACACGATCCTTCAGTATCCTTAACATCACACCAGACCCTAAGTCCTATGCAAAGCTTGTTAAGTTCTAGATGGCTCCAACCAAAAATTAAATGAGATAAATTTAATTAAATGAGATGTATTTAAAGTAACCAATGAATTTAGTATGCTTTAAATTATTTGAAAATTCCTCTTCCATCAGTCTTCTACACTGAAGAGCCAAGGAAACTATTACACCTGCCGAATATCGTGTAGGGACCCCGCGAGCATGCCGTAACACGACGTGGCATGGATTCGACTAATATCGGAAGTAGTGCTGGAGGGAACGGCCACTACGGAATTGCCCAAGTCCGTCGAAGTGCACAATGGACATGAATGATGCAGGTGATCAGACAGGATGCTTCTGTACGTGTCACCTGTCACAGTCGTATCTAGACGTATCAGGCGTCCCATATCACTTCAACTTCACACGACCCACACCATTACAGAGCCTCCACCAGCTTGAAGAGTCCCCTGCTGACATGCAGGGTCCATGGATTCATGAGGTTGTATCCACGCCCGTACACGCACATTCGCTCGATACAATTTGAAACGAGACTCGTCTGACCAGGCAACAAGTTTCCAGTCATCAACACCCCAATGTCGATGTTGATGGGACCAGGCGACGCGTAAAGCTTTGTGTTGTGCAGTCATCAAGGATACAAGAGTGGGCCTTTTGCTCTGAAAGCCCATATCGATTATGTTTCGTTGAATGGTTCGCACGCTGACACTTGTTGATAGCCCAGCGTTGAAATCTGCAGCAATTTGCGAAAATGTTGCACTTCTGTTAATCTGTATGATTCTCTTCAGTCGTTGTTGGTCCCGTTCTTGCAGGTTTTTCTTCCGGCTGCAGCGATGTTGGAGATTTGATGTTTTGACCGGATTCCTGATATTCACGGTATGCTCGTTAAATGGTCGTACGGGAAAATCCCTACTTCATCGCTACCTCGGAAATGTTGTGTCCCATCGCTCGTGCGCCTACTATAACGCCACGTTCAAACTCACATAAATCTTGATAATGTGCCACTGTATCATCAGCAAGCGATCTAACAACTGCGCCAGATACTTGCTGTCTTATATGGCCACTGCCGACCGCAGCGCCGTATTCTGCCTGATTACGTATCTCTTTATTTGAATACGCATGCCTATACCGGGAGGGGGGGGGGGTTGCCCTCGAAATCGACGCCACAGTCACTAAAAACTGAATCAACCATTTGTAGCACTGTCTATGCTATCATAGAATCAACTGCTGAAACACATCACAGAAGTTCCGGATTTGCTTCTCTTTATGAGCAGACGACTTTCAAAATGGTTCAAATGGCTCTGAACACTATGGGACTGAACTTCTGAGGTCATCAGTCCCCTAGAACTTAGAACGACTTAAACCTAACTAACATAAGAACATAACACACATCCATGCCCGAGGCAGGATTCGAACCTGCGACTGTGGCGGTCGCGCGGTTCCAGACTGTAGCGCCTAGAGCCGCTCAGACGACTTTCCCAGTTGAATAAAATAAATAGTATATCAGCACCAATATTCTACACAGAAAACACACTTCCAAAGAACAAGCATCCAAATCCAGAAAATGACGTCACACGCCAAAATATACAATGATTAAGAATGAAAATTAGCAATGCAGGATCCAGTTCTTAAGACACAGTACAACACCTCAACACACGGTAAGAGGAAAATGTTTATAAGTTTAACACTAAAAAAAAGTTAGCAAGAAAAGTAAATTATTTCACTCTGCAACAGTCGTCAACATTCTGATGCTTAACATCTGTCAATCTTCTATCTGAAAAAAATATATCAGTCCAAATTTAAACTTAAATAACAAAATGCTGATTATACTTTAAATTCGAGAAATTTTCACCAGTTTCGACAGTCTCTTGTTTCAGTATGCAGAATAGTGCAAGAAGTAATCATTAGCAACCGCCATTCGTGTTTAGACCACAAACAGCAAAAAATTACTTTCCATATTGTCCTTACTTATCACAGTAATTATCACATAAGCATGACAAAGTACTCTTTACTATTCTCCCTCACAGTGAGTTATGTCAAGAATGAAGTGAAGAAACTCTTTTGAGCCACGCCAAGTATGCACTCATTACTGATCAATTAAGTGCTTAAAGAAGGTGAGAAGATAACGTGTATCATATGCTTTAACGCAAATTGTCCTGTGTTCTCAGCATAAGCAACGATATTCTGTAATAAAATGTATGCCAAACTGATAACTGTTTCAGAGAACAAAATTTTCAACAAATAGATGAAAAGATTTCTGAACATTAACAAAAATACCCATTCGATAGGTAAATTTTATTCGTTAGACAACTCTGGAAACTTACGTTCTTTCATCTTGGCAGGATCGCCAATATGTACATCTGCTGTCGTGTTGTAGCTTTCAAGTGAGTCATCCGGCTGAAAATTCCCCCTTTCAATCATAAATGTTTACCCAGGAAGTAATATTATGACGTAACCTGAAACGAAGAGCAAGGCTGAGTGTTGGGAAGAAATGATCTGAGGTCACATGGTCAACAACGGACGATGAAGTCAGCTGTCTCAAAACTTTGTACCCGAGAAACTTTGACGTTGGCTTGATGTGACGTTATGTGTTGGCCAATGTGAGTGCTATTATTTGAAGTGGAATATTTTAACATGACATGACATGATGGGAAGTGCGACTTGGCCTTAAGAGGTGCGTGAAATACAATATTTGGAAGTTGACAAATTATAAGACAACTTTCAAACACAATGTGAATGGTCGACCTAAGTTCAAGTGAATTCCTGATCTCATTAAGTGGCCCCTAAACTATCAATAATATTGGGCAGCAACATTGTGCAACATATCAACAGCTGGTTCCAGACAATGAATCGATATGGCACAATATTGGTGTCAAATCCCGAATGTGCAAACATGGCAAATACTGATGCCTTATATGGCTCTTGGGCTGGTTTTGCGCTCATGCAAGAAAAGAGAAAGCGTAAACGAATAAAGGAGTGATATAATAAGAGAGGAGAATTGACACATGTAAACGTCCTAAGTGACTTGACAATAAGCGAGCCAAATGAGTATCAGAAATTTCTGAGGATGGACGCTCGCTCATTAGATATACTGTTTCACGTGATTACATCTATAATTCTGATTATATATGGTTAGTATTTATTTATTTACATCCAGTTTTGAAAATAAGAAGTACACATAATTTTACTTAAAGTGCGTTAAAAAATTTCTTGCCCTTGCATAAAGCTCAAGCCACCAACGCACCAAAGTGGTGGTTCCAGTAGCTCGGCACCACCAGCCTCGCTTTTCGATGCACTTGTAATTCTTTTCAGCTCTTTCCTATAATTTTTCCACAATGAATTCAATTTCTTTACTAAATGAAGCTTATGTGCTCCCAGGTACGTTTCCCTATATTTCGACAACAACTGATAGAATTGTTCCGTTTTCTCATGGTGACTGCTATATTCGTTCCATTTATGTTGAGGTTTGGTGAACAAAAGATATGTTATGTCTATTGGCAGTGAGTTAATGTGTATGGACCTTTTCACCTAATATGTGTATTATTAGCTATCTATGCTAGATTTTTCGTTGTATGCTTTTGTGTGTTGGCCTTTGCAAACTGCCAGGAGCAAATTAAATATAATAAATAAAATCTATTTTCGTGAACAGTATTTCTCTGCCTATATTATTTTACTGTACAAATACAAAATTCAATTAGTTATGGTCCTAGGAAGACCGAATTGAATAACTTTGACCAGTAAATTGTGGTATACTTAATATTACTTGTGAGAAGTCTATAACTTACAGTTCTTGTATTGCAACTGCGCAAAGAACTTCTGCCCAAATGAGGCAGACTGAGAAGTTCATGGGTCGAGATAATTATACAGCTTCGAAGTCTGTAGTATAAGCTTATCTGCACTTGGGCGATCTTTGGGATGTCATTGATGGAACCTTGAATTTCACAGATTCAGATTTCCAGAACAAAGATCGTAAGGCCAAATCCAAATTAATTCTTCTAGTCGGATCATGTTAATTACCTTCACACAGAAAAGGCCAGTACAGCGAAGGATGTATGGGACTATCTAAGAAGAGCGTTTGAAGAAGGATGTTTGATTAGGAAAATGAATTTGCAAAGAGAGCTTATCACCACACGTCTAGACGAATGTAAAAATGTTGATGAAAATGTGAACAAAATCTTCTTCCACTTTGAATCATTTAAGAAATATTGGATTCGACGTCGCTAATAAATGGATTGGTACCTTGTTACTAGCGGAACTACCTCTAAGCTCTCCCACATAATAATGGGCCTAGAGAATTCAGGTAAACCAATTACAGGCGACAGCGTAAAAGTCAAGATATTAAGAATATATAAAAATATTCTATCCAGGACATAGGAATGCCTTCGTATCGAAAATACAAAAAGAAGAAACCTGTTCGATGTTATAAATGCCAAGGAAAAACAAGTACACAAGAAAAAGTCTTGTTTCAAAGGGAACACAAAGGAAAGCGAACAGTAAAGGTAAGGCACTGCATATTATTCTTGGCAAAATTTGGATAAGAATACAGGTTAGCTCCTTGATTCTGAAGTGTCTATGAATATAACTAAAGGCCAATGAGTTTTATACGATGTTTCACCTAGAACATACATTGTTCGCCTAACAGTGGATGGTTCTCCATTACAATGTGATTGGAAAAGAAAGATAAACTTTAATTTGAATGCTAATGCAGAATCACACGGCATTACAGCTCATAATGTACATTATATTAAGAATGCTGCTAAAGATTTTTCCTTCAGTTAGTGAAATAGTGAATAAGGGCTACAAGATAATTATTCTATTTAAATGGTGGAGAAATAATTGATCAGAAGGGCCAGTGTGAGAACCACAGATACTAGAGAAAAAGTTATTTATGAATTAGATGTTCCTGAAGTTTGAAATAGTTATCCTTTACATTCTGCGAAAGGTTTTTTATGTCATAAAGGACTGGAAATCATAGTAGGAGAAGTACGGCCTTGTTAAAACACACGGCAACAGGGTTGAAGGAAAATAAGCGTTGTAACTTGAGTTGTGAAATTTGTTTACAATGAAATCAAGCCAGATTATCGTTTAAAACAAGTAAAAATGTACTGAGCTTTCACAGCTGATACGCAGAGACGTTTGGGCCCATGGAAAAGGAATCTATCAGAGCACTTGTTGTTTCCGTACCTTGATTGGTAATTTTTCGAAATAAACCCACGTTTATTTCCCTGGAACCAAGGACAAAGTGAGCGAGATATTTGCCACTTTCGCGTCATGGCTGAAAGAAGGAGTGGTAAGAATATAAAAGTTATCAGGTAAGAAAATAGTACCGAATGCGTCAATAAACACTTTAGACAACGACTGAGTGGACTTGGAATCAGAAATCAAACTGCAGCTTGCTTTAGTTCTGACCATAACGCAGTAGCAAAACAGGCTATTAGAAAAATTCTATAAAAAGCAAGGAGCATGTTTAAAGGATCCAGAGTTACTCATATGTTATTGGGCAGAAGCAGAATCAAGTGCAGAGTATCTGAATAGTAAATCGCCTACTAAAGATTTACCAAACACGACCACATATGAAATTTTTAGACCATCCAAGAATATTTATATGAAAGGCCATGGTACAAGTTCCCAAACTACTTAGAAGAAAATGGGGATCTAAATTTGAAAATCATATTTATTGGAAATTGTGAAGATTTCCAAGGTTACTGAATCGTAAAGCCTGAATCAAAAACGGGACTAACTAGCAGAGAGGTAATATTTTTATAATTGCTGAGAATGAAACGTACAGTGAAAAAGTATGTGCACATATTAATCTGAATAAGATGTCCAAGAGCGTTCAAAAGCACCAGAAAATTTTGGATTTAAAGCACATGAAAGAGCTGTTCAGGTAGAATCAGATATGTTGACTGAAGATGAAAAGGATAATGAGAACCAGGAAACTCCAGCAGCAATGGACGTAAATTTGCGGCGTTCATCGTGTAGAATATAATCTAAATTGTATCCAGAATATAAAATGTGTGTGGATGCTCAAATATTCAACATTAACCTCTTACAGTTGAAGAAGCCTTGGTTAGCCCGAGTGCAGTTTATTGGAAGAAAGCTACAGAAAAGGAATTAGAGTCTTTTTCTACTCCGGCCAGTGTAGCCGAGCGGATCTAGGCGCTTCAGTCTAGAACAGCGCGATCGCTACGGTCGCAGGTTCCAATCCTGCTTCGGGCATGGCTGTATGTGATGCCCTTAGGTTAGTTAGGTTTAAGTAGTTCTAAGTTCTAGGGGACTGATGACCTCAGATGTTAAGTCCTATAGTGCTCAGAGCCATTTGAACCATTTTCTTTTT
Organism: Schistocerca americana; assembly: GCF_021461395.2. Taxonomy (NCBI): domain Eukaryota; kingdom Metazoa; phylum Arthropoda; class Insecta; order Orthoptera; family Acrididae; genus Schistocerca; species Schistocerca americana. The sequence continues at coordinate 207,485,635 of NC_060120.1, forward strand.
CTACGAATGATATTTACGAGTGCACCACAAGGAAACAAACGATACGTGTGAGATACGGATTGTACACTCCTTAACTATGGAGCACGTGATCCGATCGCGTAACGGTGATTAAACAATGGACGCTTGAACAGACAAAACCGATAACCGTCTTCCCACCCACTGTGCGCCGTGTACTTTGTGGTCGCGACGTAACGATACGGGTTGTGCTGTCTAAAAGATCCAGATCGCGTTGTTGGGAACTCGGTTTAAGCTCGACACTTTGGTCCAGAGCTCGACGCTTTGGTTTGTGCCAAACAGAATTATACACATGGATAAACGTCTATATTGGTCCGTTGCTCAGTTCACACTGGTCTCGACTTTGTCTTGTGCGAGCCCGTGCACTTCGCACTATTCCCAAAATTTGCCCAAATGGTAAATCTGCGGGTGTGGTGTCGGCGGCCACCGCTAGTCTGGGCCGGCACTAGCTACAGCTCGCGGATTTCTCGGCACGGCTGCCACAAAGCTGTTTGTAGAAAACGAAGGTAGAATGTGAAAAAGCAATTCCCTTATTTGCAGGCAGTCGCCATTCTTTTATAATCAGCTCAAATTCCACGCCAAATAGTGCCTTCACTACTAATATTGTGAACAAAATTTGCTAAGACCCTAGAATTAAACGTTGGATTGTAGTTAAAAGAAAATTTTTATATTTAAAAGGCACCGTTGTTTACCAATTAAGTAATTGTTAGACAGTGAACAAGAACCTGGGAAGTTATATTGATGCAGACTGGGGAGAAGAACTGCATAACAGACATTCTATTACAGGCAGCTGTTTCAAGTTGACGGGAGTAACCAACGGTGGTTTTGATTACTGTTGAGGATGACTATATGGCATTGTCTTTCACCATACCAGAAGTGTTATGATTAAGAGCTCTAATAGGTGAAACTGAGCCACATACTGTTATTGAGTCTACCAAAGTGTTTTCCGACAACAAGGGAACTGTCAAGCTAGCTCAGAAGCAAATAACAAGTGTACGATTCGAGAACATTGATATTGGGTACCATATTACTAGGTATCGCCTAAAACAGAAGGATACGGCTATAAACTGTTTGTGTACGGAGGAAGCAGGTCTGATTTATTGACCAATGCTCTCAGTAAAGACAAATTCCGGCTATTTGAAAAACTGTATGGTTTAACAACATAGAGTACAATGCGTAGTGCTCCGAAACGATGTAGTGTTCATGATTATTGTGAGCACATAAAACATTTGTTCAACAGGAAGTGTTGAATGTTCGTGCTCGAAATATGTGTTATGTGTGTCAGCATTGAGTTGACATGTATAGACTTCCTGGCCCAAGGTATGTAGTCTTGGTATATATGCTACATGTTATGTGTTCCATTCTTGTTGTAGTATGTCTTTGTAAATTACAGGGAATACATCAAATATAATAAAAAATATGTTCCTAAATAGCGTTTCTCCATCAATATTATTTTACTGTGTAAATGTGCAATGCAACAATTAAGTACTTTGAGAGACAGGAAACCACTAAATATTTTCAATAATAAATGTCCGTTCCTCTATTTCGAACCCATTTCCATTTCACAACACATCAAAATGCACAAAATAAACACCGTAACAGACTGCTCTGACAGGCATTCAATATTAGCCAGCGCCATTAGCATAAGACATTTTACTTTTAATCTAATTTCAGTAGATCCGTCAGTGTGCCGTATATTATATTACACAACTTTCAATCTTACCTACAGACAGCCAATATCATTGGGCAATATGAAATATTGAGTCATTCTCTGACATTTAGTTCCCACAAGTATACCGTGAAAATGTTGCTGATTAATATGTATGCGTGCACCCAGAAATGTACTCATTTACGTGAAATACACTAATATCCACAACCCTTAAATTTAACATAATGTTGTAAACTAACTAACCTCAAACACATGTACACCAGCTGTCAAATTTTAGTATTGAGAGGGCTACAGTTCCGGACCTGTCAGAACAAAGCACACTTATAATAGGTGTGTCAGCACACAGTGTAATGGATTTGTAAATATCTTCATTTCATTAAGTCATTTATGTATTACGTCAGAAACATTACGCTATACAACGTGGTTAGTCCACTGAATGAATGAGAGCAAGTATGGCTATTAATTTACTAAATAGTAAAAAAATTATTGGATGCGGAATGGAGCGAACAGTACATTTATGTGTCCGTACTGTTCCAATGACAACATTGTCTTAAAAATTAAATGAAAACAGTTCTGATCGCGTTTCCAGATTTTTCATTTGTTAGCAACAGGTTTCGGCTAGTTCCTCGAACCATCTTTTGGCTCTTTCTGCCATTATGGCTGCTGGTGACCGCAGACGTAGCGAGATCCGTGTAATTACGGTTCTTTAGCATTTTATACCGATCGCTATGCTCCATCTACAAAATGCTTTCTAAAATTTTGAAAACATTGTCGTTGATTGACAAAATGTTATGACCGGAGCAAATTCTGTTTTAAAGAGAGACCAGATACCGTCCTACATTGATACATCCTGGCAGATTAAAACTGTGAGCCGGACCGAGACTCGAATTCGGGACCTTTGCTTTTTGGAAGGTAGGAGGCGAGGTACTGGCAGAAGTAAAGCTGTGAGGACGGGCCGTGAGTCGTGTTTGGGTTGCTCAGTACAGTCGTGCTCCGGCACTCGGCCAGTGCACATCGCGCGGTGACGGGCGGTAGCGCGGGCCAGTGTTTACGTCGCGAGCAGTGCTGCGGTGGCGAGCTGCGCAGCGTGTGCGAGCGCTGTTAACGTTTGTTTCTGTACCACTGTTGTAAGTAAGATGTCGACAATTAACAGAGCGAACAGCGTTCAGTGTGTTTTCGATCGTGCTGCCTTGCGACCGACGGCTTTCGAAATCCATGAGTGGATTTTTGAGGATCTGAAATTGCCGGAAGATATAGTCGACACGTTCCAGTTGGACTTTGTGCAGTACTCGTTATTTATCAAATTTATTTCGAGTGACACTTATGAGAAAATCGTTGAGGAGCATGCTGGTGTGAGACCATTTCGTCATAATGATGGCAGTATTAGCAATGTCCAAATCGTGCCTTCGGGATACGGAGTGAGAACCGTCAGGGTATTTAATGTGCCACCTGAGTGCCCTAATGACCTGATAGCACGTTCTCTGTCACTGTACGGCGTTGTTTTGTCGGTTACCAATGAAAAATGGTCGAGTGCATATCGCTACCAAGTTAACAGCGGGGTGCGAAGTGTACGTGTGGACTTAAAAAAGCATATACCTTCGTATGTTACCATTGGCGGCTGTCGTGCACAGGTAACTTACATTGGACAACCCCCTACCTGTTCGATCTGCCATTCAACAGAACATCTGCGGATGAACTGTACACGTCGACGTCCATTTCAACTTCCACGGGAACGTCCTGCAGACGGTAGTGAAAAGCTTGTTCCGCTATTGAGTGAGGTAGTCGCGGGGACGATACCACCACCTCGGCAGCCGGAACGTGTTAGCGAGGCGGAGATGCCAGTTCAGGTGGAATGCAGTGCCCAAGACATTTGCGGTAGGACGGACGTCGATCCGGCACCGTCATCCTCACCGGGGCAGTTACCGCTGGATAAGAACGATGCGCCAGCCACCTCTGAAACTAAGCCGTGTGAGATACAGGAGCGGGTGCAGATCAGTTTGCCTGAACCGCCCCTATCGGTAGAGACTGCAGCAGACACGAAGAAAGGCCGCCGAAGGAGAAGCAAAGGGAATAGTAGCAAAGAGGAAAAGTCGGATGATTTGAGACCCGTACACATGTCAGAAAGTGGCAGCGAGACTGAACCTCAATCTTCTTGCTCCGTGCGCTGCGAGGACACCGCGAGGCAAGAACGCATTCGTGAACAGACCAAACACCTGAAGGCACTACTGAGCGCTGAGAGGGAACAGAGCACCGTAACGGCTAAGAGGAAGAGCGAGCAGAGCAGCGAGCAGCTGCAGCAACGCTCTCGCAGGAACTCGCTGACGTCAGTCGCAGCCCCGCGTGTTGGTCAGGCGGATGCGACCACGTTGACAGACTCAGCCGGCGGTGGCGGGCAGGGCGGCGCGCGCACCGCGAAGCACCCCGACAGCAATGAGCCGTGGTGGCAGCGGGACGAGGAGATGCAGCAGTAGCTGCTCTCGCGCATGACCATCGCGCTGCGACATTTCCACTCTCTGAGTACTCCAGACGTTCCCAACGAGTTTGATTCAAAGACGTCGAGAAGGACGATCCAACACAGAGCTCATTGTCCTCTGAACCATCATGTGCGATAGCCAAACCTACAACGTTACCACACTTAACGTCAATACAATTCACAGTGCGGTGAAACTCCGTTCGCTAACTGATTTCTTGTATGGTACCAGCGTTGACATTGCCCTTCTACAGGAGGTAATCACAGTCTTAGAAGTGCCCGGTTACGTTCTCATTGATAACATCAATCTCCAGGATGCTGTAGGCACTGCCATACTTCTGCGCGACGGTATACCATTTACGGATGTGCAGCGGCTGCCTAGTGGTCGTAGCATTTCTCTTCGAGTGAATGGTGTGCAGATTGTTAACGTGTACGCTCCCTCAGGTAGCACTCATAAGAGAGATCGCTCAACATTTTATAAAAACGAGGTTCCCATTCTTCTTAGCGCTTATCGTGCACATCTCATCCTCGGTGGTGACTTCAATTGTGTGCTTAACGACAGAGACCAAACTCCTCACACGAACAGATGTATCGAACTTGAACATTTAATTCATGGCTTGCGTCTTCACGATACATGGCAACAACTGCACGGTGAACGGGTAGCGTACACCTTCGTAACTAGTCATTCTGCCAGTCGGTTGGATAGGATCTATGTGTCCGAGGCCCTCCAGCGACACGCTGTGAACTGTGACATAGCTCCTGTCAACATCTCCGACCATTGTGCGTATCAGTGTTACCTTAACCTACGCCGCCAGCAAATATACCGCGGGAAAGGCTACTGGAAATTGAATGTCAGCCTTCTGCAGGATGCCCAACTTGAAGAGGAGGTGAACATGACGTGGCAACAGCTCCAGCGGCAACGACGTCGTTACGATAGCGCTCTCCAGTGGTGGACTCAGTGTGCTAAGCCTAAATTACGCCTCACCCTCATGAGTTACGCCCGACAAAAAAGCTTTTGGCAGAAACAGACTATTGAGTTTTATTATCGCTGTTTGAGAGAACTGTACAGTCGCGCTAACAATCCTTCTGGCGATATCGACATAAAGATCAAACGATATAAAGCGAAAATCACGGCGATACAACGCCAACGAATGCAAGGCATCATCGTGCGAGCCCACCCCAAGGACGTTGCCGCCGAAGAACGGGCCTCTCTGTACCACATCCTGAGAACGACAAAACGGTGTAAAGCCATGTTGATTGAAGCCGTTGTTGATGACGCTGAGAATGCCATCACGAAGCAACGTGACATCATCTCGCACGTCTACGACTATTATAGTCAACTTTACAAGAAGCAAGCCGTTGATGAACACTCGTGCGACGATTTTCTTAGGACCTTGAGCTGTCGCTTGTCGCAACAGGATACTGCAAATCTGGAATCTCTTTTTACAGAGGACGAAATCCGACTGGCGGTCCACAGTGCAAAGAAAGGGAAGTCACCAGGACCCGACGGTCTCAGCGCTGAGTTTTACCAGCGTTACTGGAACCTCCTCGGTCCGACGCTCCTCGAGATCGCGAATGAACTCTGGCGCCTGGAAGTTATACCCAAGGCATTTACGGAAGGTATCATCCTGCCCTTACCGAAAAAAGGGAACAGCAGGAAGGTCGAAAACATGCGACCCATCACACTCCTGAATGCCGACTTCAAAATCATCACCAGATCGATTAAGCTAAGGATGCAAACCGTTATGTACAAGGTTTTGGGCAGTTACCAGTACAGTGCAGTGCAAGGCCGAAGTGCAATCTCAGCAGCCTGCGATTTGAGGGACATCATCTGTTCGTATGCTGAAACCAAAGGACAGGGCGCTCTGATCTTTCTAGATTTTGAGAAGGCTTATGACCGTGTACGTCATGACTTCCTCTTTAAAAGCATGAAGAAACTAGGTTTTGGACTTCATCTCATAGAATTAATTCGCAAACTTACTACAAACGCCTCTTCACGGATTCTCATTAATCGCCATTTTACAAAAGAAGTTTCCATTGAGCAATCCGTCCGCCAAGGATGTCCTCTGTCAATGATTTTGTACGCCATTGCAGTGGAGCCGCTACTGAACAACTTGGCGCATAGCGGGATCGGACTTAGCGTCCAGTCTGTCACTATCCCATGCATTGCGTATGCTGACGATGTATGCGTAACTGTGTCATCATCGCAACAACTTCTGTCAGCGGAAACTCTTTTACAAAAATTCACGTTTCTTTCAGGAGCAATACTCAATAGAACTAAAACCACAGCTTTGCAGATCGGTGGCGGTATCGGAGACATATCCCATGTTACCTGGTGCAAGGTCAAGGATTCTCACACAACCCTCGGTGTTACTTTTGAGGCCAAACCAGACAAATTCCTGACGAAGAACTGGTCACACATGCTTAATAAATTACGTGCTGCTTTGATACTTCACTCCGACCGTGACTTGAACATACTACAGAAAGTTAAGACCATCGAGATCGCCATTACGAGCAAGATGACTTATTTGGCGCAAATTCTTCCCATCTCCGACCATCTAGCCAAGAGTATACAACAAGCGTTATGTTGGTTTCTTTTTAGGGGGCACATTTTCAAAGTTCAATTCGATACCTTAACCTTACCTTCGTTCAAAGGTGGCCTTAACCTCATTAAAGTACACAAAAAATGTGTCACCCTGCTCCTAAATCGCATCAGGAAGGAGTTCCGTACCCGGAGGACCAGTATCATCACAAACCTCATTCAGCGGTGGAAGCCTCATAGCCTTGACCCACCCGTTAATATCGCCGGCATTCCACTTGCTCACCGACATGTGCGACTGTACTACATGGAAATGAGCTACATTCGACACAACATCGTCGATAACGGAAGCCTGACGAACAGGAAGCTTTATGGCCTTCTCACGACAACAAACCACAGGAATCGTCTCGAAGAAAAACATCCACATACACATTGGAGTATAGTATGGCGGAATGTGCACAGCGACGTGTTACCGTCACGCGTCATAGCCGACTGGTATCTAACAGTCAACGATAAAGTAGCAACGAATGAAAAGCTACATAAAATTGGCCTTCATCCAACGCCCAACTGTGACACATGCGGAAGGGTCGATACGCTTCTTCATAGGTTCACGTGCGGACATGCAGAAGAAATTACTACATTTCTTCGTCAACGATTGTCGGTGATAGACCGTACGACGCCCTGTGGTGTAGATCTTTTAGAGATCATTCAGCCACAAAAACTGAGATATCCACGAGCAAAAAACAACGCTGCAACGTGGATCATGGGCCACACAGCATCGTTTATTATGCAGAATAGGCATGCTACTTTCCTCGACTATTATTCTTACATGGATATTGAACACTTTAAAATGAGACAACACTGTGACTACAGGAGGATATTTGGAAATATGCTGAACATCATAATTAACGGTTAAATGCTTCAAATACAATCTTTCGGATAGCAGAGGTTGCCAGTGACCTGTATGTATGACTCCCATTTGCTTCCTGGGACTTTAGCACTTGCCGCAATTTACGATACTATTCAGATGCTCACCAATGCAGAAGGCATTTTTTCTTTCCCATTTTCGCTTTCACATTTCCCTTCTCTCGCGGAGCGAGCGGAGCAACCTTCCTTCAATTCTGAAGTGATAGTCTTTTGTGCACCATAACAATTTCTGTTTACTACTTGGCAAAAAAAAAAAAAAATACTCAAGAAGACATTTCATTTCTTAAATTGCGCTACAGCAGCCTAGCAATGATATACACTTTGTTCATTCTTTCTTATTACAAATTGGCGCAAATGTTAAAATAAATAAAAAAAAAAGTGGTCTAGCGGTAGGGAAAAAAAAAAGAAAAAAAAAAAAGTTGGCAGAGCACTTGCCCCCGAGAGGCAAAGGTCCCGAGTTCGAGTCTAGGTCTGGCACACAGTTTTAATATTCCAGGAAGTTTCATATCAGCGCACACTCCGCTGCAGAGTGAAAATCTCACTCTGGAAACATCCCCCAGGCTGTGGCTAAGCCATGTCTCCGCAATATCCTTTCTTTCAGGAGTGCTAGTTCTGCAGGGTTCGCAGGAGAGCTTCTGTAAAGTTTGGAAGGTAGGAGGCGAGGTACTGGCAGAAGTAAAGCTGTGAGGACGGGCGTGAGTCGTGCTTGGGTAGCTCGGTTGGTAGAGCACTTGCCCGCGAGAGGCAAAGGTCCCGAGTTCGAGTCTCGGTCCGGCACACAGTTTTAATCTGCCAGGAAGTTTCATATCAGCGCACACTCCACTGCAGAGTGAAAATCTCATACCGTACTACATTATTTATCCAGCTAAGAGCCTTATTAACGTAGCAGCCTTTTTCAAAAATTCTCGCTGTGACTGCAGCTGACACGGCTGCAGTATTCCAAGATAGTATGGCGGGTCTGGTATTGGACGATAATATGCTGAAAATGTTTTTAGGACCGTTATACATCTGAGGTGGAGACAGGACTCCGATACTGGCGCAGCTGTCGGCGTGAGCTTGATGTCGTGGAATTGTAGGTCCAGATATGCATAATTTGAAACATTCGGTCATATGTTCGTATATTCTTCTGCTCAGTGGAACTTGTGATACAATTTCAATTTAGTGACTTACACGACACAGTTTTAGATTTACTCACGTAAAAGTACAGTCTTCGAAACACTCAAACGAGGTACCATGCACACACATTGTTCCACCAGTGACCTACCGATTTGTACCCAAAAACGGACTCAGTTTATTCAAGAATAAAAGTGCGACACACAGTTCACATTATATTACTCGCTCTCTTTCTGCAGTTCCCATCAATGCGCTCTCATGTCCGCGTTCTCATGTTACTCACGGTCCTACAACTCGATTGTTCAGTCTCTACAGGGTCTTTTTTTTTCACCATGTACTGAGAGTATACTGAAAAAATAAAAAATAAGTCTAATGAACATACGTCCGAATGTGCATGTTTTCCACGCTAGAGACCATTTATTCAATTATACTTTGATACAGAGACTGCGGTCTAATACGCGCTGCAATACCATGCAGCCACATTTGCAGTATGCATGGTTTTCTCCTAGAGGCTGGTACAGTTCCTCAGATTTCAGGCCCTAGAGCCCTCTCCTGCCATAGCAATTGGTAACGTTGTGTCTGATTCACTTCCTATGTGATTCATGTTGAAGTGGGTGTGATACAGTGTTGTACACAATGGTTCCGACATAGTGTTCACTTGCGGAAAGGCAAATGTTAAAAGGGGGGGGGGGAGCAGCAAGATTGTATCAGGAGAGCTATCCTCACAGACAGTAGCCACAGCATTCAATATTTGCAACAGTGTATCGCCATTTGTCTGAGACAGGGTCGTTTCAGGAAACAGGAAACCACGAAGAACGTACCCGATATGTTCGAACACCAGACTTGGAAGAAAATATGATTAACACATCAGGAAGGCGACCGCTGTGTCAGTACCATTCGGTTTGCCCTCCAGTAAGGGGTAAGCCAGACGACCGTGTGGAACTTTCTCAGTATCAGTTGTTACTACCCTCATCACTTCAGACGTGTGCAGGGCGCTCTAGAGACAGACTTTCCACATCTGGAGCAGTCACTGGTTTCTTCACCAGGCAACCACGATTCTGGGATTTGTGTCGTCTGTCCTATTCAAAGCTGAGACCACCTCTACGAGGAGTGGTATATTGAACGTTCTTATCAGGATCTGTGCTACAATATGCAGAACCCCCATGGTGTGGTGACAGCGAATTATCAGCATCAGAGCAGCCGGAATGTGTGGGCCGGGATAATTGGCGATCGTCTTTTGGCACCAGTCTTCCTTCAGCGTCGCCTAACGGGCCGGAACTATCGGCGTTTCTTGCGGGTGACTTTGCCTCCCTTACTGGAAGAAGTGCCGTTGACGATTCGAAGGGTTACGTGGGGGCTTCATGATGGTTCTCCAGCCTACTGGACGCATCTTAATCGTGTCTTGCCAGGTCGGTGGACCGGACGAGGGTGTCCAGTTGCATGGCCTTACGTTCACCGGATCTCAACCGGTGTGGTTTCTGGTTATGGGGCCATCTCAAATGTATCCTGTACACAGAATCATTCCAGACATGCAGACAAGGAAGGAGGATATTCATGCCGCCTTTGACACTGTTCGGATGCAGCCTGACCTACGTGAACGTGTGAGACAGAGCATGCTACAGCGCGTACGTACATGCCTTGAGGCACTCGAAAATCATCTTCAAGACATACTGTAGCTATGGCTGCATGGTGCAGCGTGCATTAGACCGCAGTCTGTATAACAGTGTATGATCGAATACCCAGAAATCATGAATTTCCGGACATCAGTTCATTAGACCTTTTCTGTTCCGTATCCTCTCATCGATCTATCCATAGACTTTGCACACGGGGGGAAAAATCACCCTGTGTTGTCGAAAACGGGCAGTTCTATAGCACAGATAAATATAAACAGAAACAATGAAAAATCAATGTTCAGGTAGAACTACTATCTGAACGTCTTGACGTTTACTACTAAACACAACGAATAAAACAAAACAATAAAGGGAAAAATTAATTATGTAGGCTCCCTAGAGCTATACCTTCAATTTTTTAGAAATTGTTTTGTTTTTCTACTTAGATGACAAGTCTGATACAGTCTGTAAATGCACTACGGATGATTAAACAACTAATTAACAGTGCCTCGATAGATAATGTCTGAAGCATTGAACATACTGTAGAACGTCCTTCTTTTGCGAACTTTGTCCTGATAAAATGCTGCTTTCGATATCTTAAACCATTATTCAAATATAATATTTGTATGCTTTCTGATTTTTCATCTAATCTAATATTTCCCTTTTTATTTTTTTAGATTTTCTGAAGTCAGTATGTCCATTCCTGGACCGAGTTCCGGAAGACCAGAAGGATAATTTCTTAGATGATTGGCTACAGCGTATGGAGAAACTGAATGGATTATCAAAGGACGTTGGAAGCAGTGAAGAGCCGAAATACAACATCCACTTTAACATAATGGTGGCTATGGCCAGTAAACTGTAATTGGGAGTTTTGCACCACCGCTTGAACAAGAAACAATATTTAATAACGGAAATGACAAACAAGACAGAGCACAAACAGAATTCCCCGGCTAGTCTGTTGTTAACAGAGAATTAAGCTATAGACATTTATATGTAATTATCTTCCAGTAAAGGAAACAGCTGAAAATTGGATGGAGCCAAGTCCACATTGAATCGGGGATGGTCGATGACGGTGAACCAAAGACGTCGGATTGTTGCAGATGTCGCAGCGCTCGTGTGTGGTCTGGCATTGTCGTGCTGAAGGACAGGGTGTTCGATATGCGGACAAACTCTTGGAATTCGCGCTTTCAGATATCTGAGTGTCTCGCAATGCACTGACACTGTTACGTAACATATCGGCATGCTGCATACTATAGTTTGGAGCCCTCTCGCGGCAGAGCGTTGCAACTTGCATCAGAGATGCGGAAAAGTCTACCGGCTAATATCAGTGTCGTGTAACAGCCGCTATTGAAAACAAAATGAAGAAAATTAGGAGGCATTACTTTTCAACCCGCCCTCGTAATCGGACAGTGTGGTATTTGAAGTTAAGGGCCGATCAGAAAAGCAATCTTCAGCGAAGCTCTTTGTTGCCCAATATTTGATATCTATGCATATCTAAATGTTTTCAGAGTGGGCAGTAGTGGCATGAATTTATTTAGCTTTGTGAAGAAAGTGCCACTAGAAGATTTAAAATGTTTACATTTCTAAGCAGAATAAGCTGGAGAAGTGTCACAAAGGAAAATGACGTCAAACCTGTGCATTTACATTATCGCAAAAAATGTAATGTACGAGGGCGAAAGAATTACTTTACTAAAACTTACTGGCAGATTAAATATGTGTGCCGGACCGAGAATCGAACTTCAGGCCTTTGCCTTTCGCGGGCAAGTGCTCTACCAACTGAGCTACGCAAGCACGATTGATGATCCCTCCTCACAGCTTCAGTTCTGCCAGTACCTCGTATCCTACCTTCCAAACTTCACAGAAGCTCTTCTGTGAACCTTTCAGAACTAGCACTCCTGGTGGTGGTGGTGGTGGTTAGTGTTTAACGTCCCGTCGACTACGAGGTCATTAGAGACGGAGCGCCAGCTCGGGTTAGGGAAGGATTGGGAAGGAAATCGGCCGTGCCCTTTCAAAGGAATCATCCCGGCAATTTGCCTGAAACGATTTAGGGAAATCACGGAAAACCTAAATTAGGATGGCCGGTGACGGGATTGAACCGTCGTCTCCGATACTGCGGAGACATGTCTTAGCAACAGCCTAGGGAATGTCTCCAGAATGATATTTTCTATCTGCAGAAAGAAGTTTTTATAAAATGGATTAATGTGTTTAAATGATCTTTATCAAACCCCGAACGTCTTCCTGAACGTGGAGAGTCACTATATCTACATCTACATCTACATCTACATAGATACTCTGCAAATCACATTTAAGTGTCTGGCAGAGGGTTCATCGAACCACTGTCACAATTCTGTATTATTCCAATCTCGTACAGCGCGTGGAAAGAGTGAACATATATATCTCTCCATACGAGCTCCGATTTCCCTTATTTTATCATGGTGTTCGTTTCTCCCTATCTAGGTCGGCGTCAACAAAATATTTTCGCTTTCGGAAGAGAAAGTTGGTGATTGGAATTTCGTGAGAAGATTTCTACGCAACGAAGACGCCTTTGTTTCAGTGATGTCCATCCTAAATCCTGTATCATTTCAGTGACGCTCTCTCCCCTATTTCGCGTTAGTACAAAAAATGCTGCTCTTCTTTGAACTTTTTTATGTACTCCGTCAGTCCTATCTGGTTATGATCCCATGCCTCACAGCAGTAGTCTAAAAGAGGATGGACAAGCGTAGTGTAGGCAGATCTGTAACATTTTCTAAGTGTCCTGCCAATAAAACGCAGGCTTTGGTTAGCCTTCCCCATATCGTTTTCTATGTGTTCTTTCCTATTTAAGTTGTTTGTAATTGTAATTCCAAGGTACTTAGTTGAATTTAGTGCCTTTAGATTTGACTCATGTATCGTCTAACCGAAGTTTAACGAATTCCTTTTAGCACTCATGTGCATGACCTCACACTTTTCGTTCTTTATGGTGAATTGTCAATTTATGGAAATATCTTTTCTAAATCGTTTTGCAATTTGTTTTGACCCTCTGATGACTTTGCAAGTCGATAAACGACAGCGTCATCTGCAATATGCATTTAAGATCTCTGCCATCGATTCTGTATCATGTAGCCGTGGTTTTCCTCTTTGGTCTCTTTTCAGCTATTTAAGCACACGATGCTGTGGGGAGGGGGTTCATCTCCTCCAGTTGGCTGATGACCCCGCCTTCCTAGCCCTTTATCCTAACCTTCAACGGTCCCAACGTACCCTCCAAATTGACCAATTCACTGCTTGGTGCAACTAGTGGTTCCTCGGTATCTACCCCTCCAAGACCCAGGCGATCATAATAGGTCGAACCACCAGCTATTTCCATCTCCATGATCTCTACCTCACCATTTATGGCCGTCCTCTCCACCTCATTCCTACCCTCAAATACCTTGGCCTCACCCTCGACCGCCACCACACCTGGACTCCCCATCTCCTTACCATCCAACACAAAGCTCACAACAGACTCCGCCTCCTGAAACTGCTGTCCGGCTGGACATGGGGTCTGCATCCTTCCACCATCGTTCACACCTACAAATCCTTGATCCACCCCATCCTCTGTTACGCCAGCGTGGCTTGGATTTCCGCCCCTCCCTGGTTCTATAAATCCATCCAAATCCTCGAACACCATGCGCTCCACCTTGAATTCCGCATCGTCCTTCCATCCCCCATGAACATCCTCTATGGCCTCATCCCCTTCCCCCACATTCTCCTTTTCCTTGAACACATCTGCACGCTATATATTGTCCACCACATTGATTCCCATCACCCCCTCGTGTCTCCCTTCCTCTCCATCCCCAGCCCGTTGCTGTGCCTTTACCGCTGTGTCCCATCCCTTGTCCATCTCCACACCCTCCGCCTCCTTTCCTAACGCAACTTCAACCATCTACCCCTCCCAGATGATGAGCTTCGCCCTGACATGTATCCTTCATACCAACTCTAACCCCATCTTCCTCCTACCTCCTCCTCCTCAGGGCTCCCTCTTCTCCCCTTCCCTTCTCATCTCTTCCTCCTTCTACTCCCCATCCCCCTCTTGTACTCGCCTTCAGTGTCTCTGCACTCCCTCCTGCCTTGTCTTCCCTCTTCATCTCCTGCCCCACCAGTTTCCTGCCTCTTGGTGTAGCCGCTGACACCCCTACTCCTTTCATCCCGCCCCCTCCCCTGCTGCCCCATGCTCTCCCCTCCTTTTCCATCCTGTCTGGCCTCTCCCTCGGCAGGTCCCACCTGTCAGTTTTATTCTTCATCGTATGTGCTCCAAGTGGGTTTAAAGTGTGTTGTTCTGGAGTGTTTTTAACTCTGTGGCTGACTTTTAACCTGTGTGTTTGCCTTCAGTGTCTTCTTAGTGTTTTGAGAATTGCCAACTGTGTTTTTTTAACTTTATGTCGACTTTTTTAATTGTCGCCCCATTAACGTCTCCATGTCAGTGTATTTTTACCTCCATTATCTCCCCTTACTCTGTCTTATGTCCCCCGTTTTTATCGCCTTATATGTAACATTTTATTCTCGTATTATTGTCATGTCACTCGGCTGAAAAGCGGCGGACTGTGCCGCTGACAGCCCTCCCCTGCCCTTATGGCGCAGGGGAATGAAATCACAATAAAGAAAAAAATTGGGGAGAGGGCTGGTTTTGATCGGTTGGTTGGCGCTCCGGTGTGCAGTCTGGTTGTCGACGGTCGCTCTTCGCGCATTCTCTGCCTGTTTCTGTCACGTGGGCAGTGGGGTTGCGGACGGAGACTTGCGTGCATTCGGCGTGTGTGTATTGCGTCTTGTGAGAGGGCGATGTTCTCATCTCTGCTGCTAAACGATGTGAAGATGTGAAAGTGCCTTTCGTATACATCAGCCTGCAACCAGTTGCGCTAAAGAATCAAACGGTGGGAATTATTCAGATTCTTAGAGTTCTGCTGTATACACGTTTATTGAGTTTCGTGCTGTTTGCAGTTAAAGGATCTTATAGTGTTTGCACTCCCTTGTAGTCTGTTTCGTATTGACCACTGGTGCGCAACGTATTGAACAGTGGTTACCTGTCTGAATGAGGTTTGCCTGTTTTGGTTTTATGTTGGTGTTTCCGTGGTATAATCAGCATTGCGCGTCGTCTGTTGTAGCTGATCGTTTAACTGGGGGACGATGCCTTGACGGCGGCCGGTTTGAATTGTAACCGATAGCGCGGTCGCCGTGTTTGCCAGTAGACACCAGTTCTTCAGTGAATCTAAGTTGAGTATTACATTATTTGTTCCTGGTGACGCCAAGGCGTCCGTCTTTCCTTCTTCATCATTCCTTTCAGGTTTCATTCAGGCTCGATCTGAGCTGCAGTTTCCGCAAACCCCTGATATGGTACTACTTGTCACTGAAATTATGTAAAATCTGAAAGATGCCTTTCATTCTACTGTGTTTTTAATATCTTACTGCTGTTATATCTTAGAAAGGTGTCTTGCTTCTGTGGGAGTGTGTGTCAGTAAACAATTTATTGTTTGTATAGTTCTTAAGATTTATGTAAACAGGATTCTAAAATTATTGATTTGGTTTGTTTGGTGTGGGCTTTGACGCCCGTAGACATTTTGGCTTTTTAGTAATGTTTCAGTTTCTTGGGTAATTATGTATATTATTCTGGAGTAATAGCAGTCTACTGTTGCCATGCAATTGTATAATAAAATATGTTGGAAATTATAAGTCAGTGTGTGTGTTTCATTGATAATTAATGCCTTGTCTTTATTGAGTTGAAGTATTCTTGAGCGTGTGTCCCATGTCATAATGATGCTGATGGTAGAATCAAAAATTTAAGATGGCGTTGGTGGAAAACTAAAAATTAGAAGATGTGAAACTAACCCTGTTATGCTATTGGGCAATTAAAAACAATTAAATTAGAAAAATTAAAAAATCCAAAAACGTTGGAAGTATACCAGTTATACCTTGCAAAACTGCTGACTCTACAGTCCAGGACGGCGCCATGTTCAAAAGTATCTGAACGATTTGGATTTTGTGCCGCATTCAAAGGCGCTCGATTATACAACCCAATATGATTTTTGATTCTGTGAAGTTTTCGCGGTTCTTGGAGAACTTTTTCGTACTGATTTCGGATCTGTTATTAATTTTTTTGTATCGTGTCCAGCTTTTTCACAAGCGAAGTAAACTCATTTTTCATTTAGATTTATGTTTGACCAGGAGAAAATTTTGTTGCAAGTAAGGAGGATTGCATTTTAACAACATGGAGTAGCTGGCTACACATGTGACAACCATCTGACTGTTATGGGGGAAGCATTAATTGATTGTGGACATGATACAGTGTCGTGAGACTACATTTGTATTGTTAGATGTACTTTTCCAGTTTCTTAGAAATGAGTTTCAACAAGTGTTTGAATAACAGAAACGTATTCTTTTATGTTTGTGTTAACTATGTAATTGGTAAGAAAAGACTGGTCATTAATAGTTTTGCGAAAAATGTCTGCTAAACAAACTTTCTTCGTATAAGGCTTGGCAATCAAAACAAAAGCTGAGCACAACACAAGATGCGCCGTACTTATGTTGAGGGACTGAGATTGTGGAATAATGTGAAGAGGAAATCAGTGATTTTTGCAATTCGCATAGTGTAGAGGGAGTTGCAAAAAGATATATATCGTTGTTGTTGTTGCTGTTGTATGGTTATTGTTGGACACAAAAAGAAAGAAGGATATAAAGTGTCCTAATATTTCTTCGCCCTTACGACCAGTTATGCATTGTGAATCTCTCCCTATTCCAAACCCACCTACGATTCTTAAGAATAAGCGAGAGGAGAGCAGCTCCAAAAATGAATGCGATGATGGTGATGATTACAAGCTAGAAAAAGATTATGTATCATAATTATTTAGTTAAAACGATCTAAGTATTTAACTCGTGCCTTGACTCTGACAAGAGATCCTGCCAAATTGTACGGGCTTAGACTGGAAGCCAAACACCTATTACCTGGAGGCTCATTCTCTTTGTACGGGAACAGAGAAACAGAATAAGTAAAATTATTTATAGAAGAACATATGGCTGTTTGTTGTGACACTGAACGTTTTGATCCAAATCAGTGGAGGTTATTTATATTCTTGTCAAAACATAGCTGAAAGATGTACTTTTATGTAATGGAAATTTGTTTGGCTCAATACCAGTTGCACACTCAGTGTACCATAAGGAGATGAACTGTTCCGTATGCGGCACTATTGCCTAGGTATGCATTAGCAGTCCAAGGCCATCGGGTACCTATACTGCCTACTGTTTTCTGCTCTTTCCTCTCTGGTGGCAGAGGTGGTTATTGGCAGCAGTCAAGACACAGACGAGATCAGTCATCTGGTCCTTGGTCGGAACCACGGCAGCTATTATAGCGCGTTTACTCAAGTTCGTAGTGCGGAAGGAATCTATGTATGCTTCTGTTTGAAACAAATACTTTTTCTTGGAGTGGCCATATCGCCATTTTCTAGTTACTATTTAAGCGGATTGTGCACCGATAGAGTCTGAAAGTTGGACGTTCATAGCGTCTTTTGGAGAGTTGGCTATTGATTCTGCTGCTGCGTGCATACAGCAACTTTGAGATATTATTATTGCGAGTGGTAGCGAGTGAAGAGTTAGTTGTTGGTAGCAGTAGGACGCAGCCTGGCGTGGGGAGAAGCCGCGCGTCAGGAGAGGCTGCAGCCCGCCCTGACCGTGAAAAGATGGCGCCGGAGGAGAGCTCTGTATTAGTCGAGGATTTCCGGTCATTTGCAATTTGGTGCGTCTAATTGAGCGCTGAAGGGATTTACTCAATTTTGTGTGTGCACACATTGAAAGTAATATTCATATCTTTGTTGTCACCAGATACGTAATTATTGATGTACGAAATTGTAGAATAATTGATGTTTTCAAATTGTTCAAGGAAAAGAAAGGTCTGATTGAGGTTTGTCAGTGTGTGAATCGTCAGTTTTTGGAATATAGCGAATTAAAAGTTTTTATTGATTCTTTTAATTTTTTTCACCGCTTAAAAGGGTTGTTGACTAAACCACTCCTTACATTTAATTTCTATGAAAAAACGGGAGTGGTTGCATCATTAGTTGTGAACATGCGTTGCACTCTGCATGGATCGCAGTATTTCTTTTGAATTATTTTAGCATGTTGCTGGATGCAGAATATTCAAGCAGTTCCAACGGAAAGAGGAGGTAAGTTGTCTGTTGCATGCAGGAACATTACAATATAACTGAATATTTTAAAAATTGCGGTCACATACAAAAGACTTAATTTTTCCTGGTGTAGCGGTAGCGTCATCGGTCCCGAGTTCGAAAACTGCCACAGCTTAAATATTGATTGATAATGACCGTTGATAGCTGAAGATTTCCAGCATAGGATGTCACCCTCATTCTTCCAGCACCCATTTCAAAGAGGACGTAGGAACAGACAGGGAATCATGGCACTCTCTTGTCCTTGGGATGGGAAACTGCACCTAAGGGTGGAAGTATCAGCAATGAACAACGGCAAGAGGATACAGAAGGCAATGGAAACCATGCATTAAAGACACATAACGTGTATCCACAGGACATCTGACCTGTAATTGAAAAGGTGTCATGATGATCTCGCTATTGGCAAAAGATTCCGGAACAGTCTCGATTCTGGAATAGTCTCGTATCTCCAGGAGCGGACTGCCAAAGAGAACGCGACAATAAGAAAAAGACTGAATAACTAACGAAAGGATAACGTTCACGATTTGGGGCGTGGAAAGTCAGAAGCTTGAACGAGGTAGGCAAGCTAGAACATCTGAAAAGGCAAACGCAAAGGCTCAATCTAGATATAGTAGGGGCCAGTGAAGAGAAGTGGAAAGAAGACAAGGGTTTCTGGTCAGATGAGCATACGGTAATATAAACAGCAGCAGAAAATTGTATAACGGGAGTAGGATTCGTTATGACTAGCAAGGTAGGGCAGAGAGTGTGTTACTGTGAACAGCTCAGTGATAAGGTTTTTCTCATCACAATCGACGGCAAACCAACACCGATAACAATGGTTCAGGTATACATGCCGAGGTCACAAACTAAACACAAAGAGACAGAGATAGTGTGTGATGATATTGAAAGGGTAATACAGTACAAGGAGATGAAAATCTAATAGTCATGGAGGAGTGAAATGCAGCTATAGGGGAAGAAGTAGAAGAAAAGGTTACAGGAGAATGTGGGCTTGGGACAAGGAAAGAGAGAGGAGGAAGACTAATTGAGTTCTGTCATAAATTCCAGTTAGTAATAGCGAATACTCTGTTCAGGAACCACAAGAGGAGGACGTATACTTGGAAAAGGCCGGGTGATACGGGAAGATTTCAGTTTCATTACATCATGGATGGTAAGACAGAGATTCCGAAATCAGATACTGGATTGTAAGACGTACCCAGGAGCAGATATAGACTCAGATCACAATATAGCAATGATGGAGAGTAGGCTGAAGTTTAAGACATTAGTCAGGAAGAATCAATACGCAAGGAAGTGGGATACAGAAGTACTAAGGAATGATGTGCTACGCTTGAATTTCTCTAAGGCCATAGGTATTGCCATAAGGCATAGCTCAGTAGGCAGTACTGTTGAAGAGGAGTGGACATCTCTAAAAAGGGCAATCATAGAAGTTGGAAAGATAAACATTGGTACAAAGAGGATATCTGCGAAGAAACCATGGGTAACAGAAGAAGTACTTCAGTTGATCGATGAAAGACGGAAGTATAAAAATGTTCAGGTACATTCAGCAATACAGAAATACATTTCGCTGAGGAATGAGATACATAGGAAGCGCAGAGGAGGTAAGACGAAATGGCTGCAGGAAAAAAGTGAAGGAATCTAAAAAGAAAATAATTGACCGAAGGACTGACTCGGAATATAGCAAAGTCAAAATAACCTTCAGTGAAATTAAAAGAGGAGTCGTAACGTTAAAAGTGAAACGGATATTCGACTATTAAATGCAGAGGAGAGAGCGGACAGGCGGAAAGAGTACATTGAAGGCTCTATGAGGGAGAAGATTTGTCTGATGTGATAGAAGAAGAAACTGGAGTCGATTGAGAAGAGATAGCGGATCCAATATTAGAATCAAAATTTAAAAGAGCTTTGGGGGACCTGAGATCAAATAAGGCAGAAGGGATGGATAACATTCCATCAGAATTTCTATAATCATCATGGTAAGTGGTAACAAACCGACTATTCACGTGTAGAATGTATGAGTTTGGCGACATCAACACAATTCCGAGTACTGCAAGAGCTGACAAGTGCGAGAATTATCGCACCATCAACTTAACAGTTTATACATTCCGGTAACTGAGCAGAGTAATATATATAAGAATGAAAAGGAAAATTGAGGATGCGTTAGATGATGATCAGTTGCGGTTTATGATAGAAACAGGACTAAAGAAAAATCAAGACACGTTCGTAGGATTTGTAGACCTGAAAAAAGCGTTCGTCTATGTAAAATGGTGCAAGAAATTCGAAATTCCGAGAAAAATAGAGGTAAGCTATTGGGAAAGACTGGTAATATAAAGTATGTAAAAGAGCCAAGAGGGAATACTAGCAGTGGACGACCAAGAACGAAGTGCTCGGATTAAAAAGCGTGCAAGGTAAGGATGTAGTTTTTCACCCCTTGTGTTCAATCTGTACATCGAAGAAGCAATGATGGAAATAGAAGAAAGGTTCAGCAGTGGGATTTAAATTCAAGGTGAAAGAACATAAATGATATGATTCGCTGATGACCTTGCTATCATGATAGAAGGTGAAGAAGAGTTACATGTTCTGCTGAATGGAATGAACCATCTAATGAGAGTTTATGGTAACGACAATAAAGTTTCGCTAGGTAGCCTAGCAACTTCTGGAGAAAAAGTGTAGATAACGACAATATGGTCAGAGAGAGTTTTACACATTTTCGTGTATGTGTTGCCATAATAATAATTTTTTATGTTGAATCTATCACTTGCCCTACAATAGTTATAATTTTTGATAATAACTTTCAAGTTATTTAAACTGTGTTAAAGATTCGGATATAAGCTAAGATGACTTAAATATGATACAGAATGAGAAAATTTGTCTGTACGCTTGAAAGAAAAAGAGTAATTGTTGCGAAAAAATTGTAAATTTCAGAGAGTTTACTTTAAAATAAAAGTATATAATTCTTTAAAGTTACAAATGCAGACTAGAAAAAATAAAAACTGTGTATCATTCTCGTGGACTAAAATTCTTAGATATGATACGTAGTTCCAAAACATAATATAAATGTGATATTGTTATGTACACAGAAGAGGAAAATTGAGATCTTAAAAATGAGATAGAGAACCCACAAAACGATACATAAATGCAAATGGGATATTCCTATGGGGCGTATTTCTAGGAAATTTATGGCAAGAAATATATGTCAGACTGAACTACAGAAATGTCTATTTCTTTTTACTGTTTTAATGTGAGTACTATAACGTCATCCAGCAATGGATAGGAACTGTTTACAGTTGAACTGACTATACTGACAGTAATACAAAAATAGGAGATTCGCAAAAGGTAATCACTGTTTTACATCAACAGGACCGTTAAACATGAAGCAGGTCCCTCGTATAATATGTTTACGACCCCTGTAGGAATATGAGAAATCGCCAGTTTCCGTATCATATCTGTTTTATTAATAAGAGATATTTATTTTACTCTTTGTATGCTGTAGACATATCTGTATCTGTATGAATTCCTCTTTCCTCCATGAAATTTAGCCATGATACAACGTCCTCCAACAATATGGATTTGATCTGTCTTTACAATAGGATCCAGTGTGGATTTTCCAAATGGGTTGACATTATCTACGCTGTCATCACTCTTGAAAGATATGTCAGAAACAGAATAAGTCTCCTTAGTTACTTTTCTTTTTTGTGTACTTGTCGTAGCTTTGGTCCAAGCATAGCCTGGCGAAGTACAGCAACTCGACGTGGTATGGACTCAACAAGTCGTTAGAAGTACTCTACAAAAATACTGAACCGTACTACCTCTACAGTCGCCTATAATTCCTAAAAGTTTGCCGCTGCAGAATATTGTGCACGAACTGGCCTCTTGATTATGTCTCATAATATTCGATCGGATTTATGTCGGGCGATCTGGGTGGCCAAGTCATACGCTCGAACTGTTCAGAACGTTCTTAAAAACTTTAGGGAACAATGGTGACCCCGTGATATGGCGCTTTGTTACCCATAAAAACTCCATCGTTGTTTGGGAACATGAAGTCCATGAATGGCTGCAGATGGTCTCCAAGCAGCTCATCGTAACCATGTACAATCAGTGCTTGATTCAGTTGGACAAGAGGACCCAGTCCGATCCCTGTAAACACACGCCTAACCTTTATGGAGCCACCAACAGCTTTCACTGTGCCTTGTTGATGATTTGGGTCCCTGGCTTCGAGGGGTCTGTATCACACTCAAACCCTACCATCAGCTCTTACCGACTGAAATCGGGGCTCACCTGATCAGCCCACGGTTTTCCAGTCGTCTGGGATGCAACGTTTATGGCCCTGAGCCCAGGAGAGGCGATGTTGTGCTGCTACCAAAGAAACTGGCGACGGTCTTCTGCTGCCAAATTTCTTCGTACTGTCATAATGGATACGTTAGCCATTCGCCCCACATTGATTGTTAGCACTGACAACTCTACACAAACGCCGCTGCTCTCGGTCGTTATGTGAAGGTTGTCGGTGACATCATTGTTCGTGGTAAGAGGTATTGCCTGAAATTTAGTATTCTAGCCACACTCTTGGCTCTGTGGATCACGGAATGTTGAAATCCCTAATGATTTGGAATGTCCCATAGTCTAACTCCAACTACCATTCCGTGTTCAAAGCCCGTTAATTCCCACTGCGCGACAATAATCACGTCGGAAACCTTTTCACATGAAACAGGTGGGTACAAATGATAGCTCCGCCTACGGACTGCCCTTTTACACCTTGTGTAATTTATACTATCGTCAGCTGTATACATGAGATCGCTATCCCATGACTTTGTCACCTCCGTGTATTTTGGAATGAAGCGTATCATATTTAAGAATTATAGCGATTGCTTAACAATTATCTCATTATGACAAATCTGTAAATAATGAATAATCCAACCTACACAGCAAAATTATTTATGTAGCACAAATTTCGTTAATTGCGTAAATGTGGCAAGTATTTTAGAACTGTGTGCACATTTATTTTCAGTATTTAAATTCAAAAGTGATGTTTCTGTTGTAAAAGGAAATTATGATTACCTATTCCTAAATTTTGGCTGTATAACTGGCAGTAGGAATGTTTGTAGTAGGTATAGTTTTCTTATGAACGGACTCGATGTATCAGATAGTTGGAAAGTTTTGGCTGTATCATGTTTAGGGCACCTGACCCTACGTTGTGCCGACTGGTTCTAATAGCGATAGACTTCGTGTGAGTGTGAGTTGTGGATGGACAGTTGTATGATTACCTACAGCCATGTATGAATCGCACACATATTTTAAAGCTGTTCTGTAACTGAAGCCTTGCAGGACGGCACGTTGTTCATGTGCAGCCAGCTTGTGAAACTTGCACAAAGTGTTGTTATACTCTGTTACCGCGGCAAGAATTCCTAGTTTAGTGTTGGTACCACTCAGCTGTTTCAGGGTAGCCTTTGACATTTCCTTATTTGTGTATTTACTAATGGACTGTGGCTACGGTACCAAGGCCTATGTAACACATTGGGATCCTTCCAATGAGAGCTTCGTGTTTATTGTAATTATTACCTCATTCTTCTTAATTGAGTGATTATCAACAAATTGAAATCGAGTCCAGACCATTCTGAACTTAAAGAACCTTATTGCCTCGTATGCTATGACACTGAAAAGTTTTAACTAACGTTGTCTTAAGAGTCTTGTTGTATCTTGACTTTCGGAGCAAATCTATGTATTTAACTGCTGTCCTAAGTTCGCTGGACCAACATTTTGTTTAATGCTACAATATTAAACGTGGTGCTAGAATTTAAATTAAAATTTTTTTGTAGTTATAATTTTTGGGGCTAATATTTTCACGGGCTTAATGACTCTACCTTGTTGTAAGTCCATACATATTATAAAAATGCAGTGTGTTTGTGTGTTTGTGTGTGTGTGTGTGTGTGTGTGTGTGTGTGTGTGTGTGTGTGTATGTGTATGTATGTATGTATGTAACTTTCACATTTCCTTCCAAGCCACCTAGATCAGTTTCAAACAAGTCTAGTACACATAGCCCTTACTGTCAGGCAACAATCGCTGTGGGGGTAAGAACCAACTACCTATTATAGTTCTGGAGATAAGTAATGACGTCTTAAACAATGAGATGCGTGCGAAACTGCCATGTCGTGTGTGACGTATTGAATTCGCAATATGTATCTTAGGCAGTATCCACGTATGCCGCTAAATGCACTTTAAAAACTACATCATGGAACCTCCTCCGCGCTTCCTATGTATCTCATTCCTCAGCGAAATGTATTTCTGTATTCCTGAATGTACCTGAACATTTTTATACTTCCGTCTTTCATCGATCAACTGAAGTACTTCTTCTGCTACCCATGGTTTCTTCGCAGATACCCTCTTTAAACCAATGTTTATCTTTACAACTTCTATGATTGCCCTTTTTAGAGATGTCCACTCCTCTTCAACAGTACTGCCTACTGAGGTATGCCTTGTGGCAGTACCTGTGGCCTTAGAGAAATTCAAGCGTAGCACATCATTCCTTAGTACTTCTGTATCCCACTTCCCTGCGTATTGATTCTTCCTGACTAATGTCTTAAACTTCAGCCTACTCTCCATCATTGCTATATTGTGATCTGAGTCTATATCTGCTCCTGGGTACGCCTTACAATCCAGTGTCTGATTTCGGAATCTCTTTCTTACCATGATGTAATGAAACTGAAATCTTCCCGTATCACCCGGTCTTTTCCAAGTATACGTCCTCCTCTTGTGGTTCCTGAACAGAGTATTCGCTATTACTAACTGAAATTTATGACAGAACTCAATTAGTCTTCCTCCTCTCTCTTTTCTTGTCCCAAGCCCACATTCTCCTGTAACCTTTTCTTCTACTTCTTCCCCTATAGCTGCATTTCACTCCTCCATGACTATTAGATTTTCATCTCCCTTTACCATATTACCCGTTCAATATCATCACACACTTTCTCTGTCTCTTTGTGTTTAGTTTGTGACCTCGGCATGTATACCTGAACTATTGTTATCGGTGTTGGTTTGCCGTCGATTGTGATGAGAACAACCTTATCACTGAGCTGTTCACAGTAACGCACTCTCTGCCCTACCTTGCTAGTCATAACGAATCCTACTCCCGTTATACCATTTTCTGCTGCTGTTTGTATTACCGTATGCTCATCTGACCAGAAATCCTTGTCTTCTTTCCACTTCTCTTCACTGGCCCCTACTATATCTAGATTGAGCCTTTGCATTTCCCTCTTCAGATGTTCTAGCTTGCCTACCTCGTTCAAGCTTCTGACTTTCCACGCCCCAAATCGTGAACATTATCCTTTCGTTGGTTATTCAGTCGTTTTCTTATTGTCGCGTTCTCTTTGGCAGTCCGCTCCTGGAGATACGAGACTATTCCAGAATCGAGACTGTTCCGGAATCTTTTGCCAATAGCGAGATCATCATGACACCTTTTCAATTACAGGTCAGATGTCCTGTGGATACACGTTATGGGTCTTTAATGCATGGTTTCCATTGCCCTCTGTATCCTCTTGCCGTTGTTCATTTCTGATGCTTCCACCCTTAGGTGCAGTTTCCCATCCCAAGGACAAGAGAGTGCCATGATTCTCTGTCTGTTACTACGTCCTCTTTGAAATGGCTGCTGGAAGAATGAGGGTGACATCCTATGCTGGAAATCTTCAGCTGTCAACGGTCATTATCAATCAATATTTAAGCTGTGGCAGTTTTCGAACTCGGGACCGATGACGCTACCGTTACACCAGGAAAAATTAAGTCTTTTGTATGTGACCGCAATTTTTAGAATATTCCGTTATATTGTAATGTTCCTGCACGCAACAGACAACTTGCCTCGTCTTTCCGTTGGAACTGCTTGAATATTCTGCATTCAGCAACATGCTAAAATAATTCAAAAGAAATACTGCGATCCATGCAGAGTGCAACGCATGTTCACAACTAATGATGCAACCACTACCCTTTTTTCATATAAATTAAATGTAAGGAGTGGTTTAGTCAACAACCCTTTTAAGCGGTGAAAAAAATTAAAAGAATCAATAAAAACTTTTAATTCGCTATATTCCAAAAACTGACGATTCACACA
Organism: Schistocerca americana; assembly: GCF_021461395.2. NCBI lineage: Eukaryota > Metazoa > Arthropoda > Insecta > Orthoptera > Acrididae > Schistocerca > Schistocerca americana. The sequence goes on from NC_060120.1 coordinate 207,512,241, forward strand.
CTGACAAACCTCAATCAGACCTTTCTTTTCCTTGAACATTTTGAAAACATCAATTATTCTACAATTTCGTACATCAATAATTACGTATCTGGTGACAACAAAGATATGAATATTACGAGTACTTTCAATGTGTGCACACACAAAATTGAGTAAGTCCCTTCAGCGCTCAACTAGGCGCACCAAATTGCAAATGACCGGAAATCCTCGACTAATACAGAGCTCTCCTCCGGCGCCATCTTTTCACGGTCAGGGCGGGATGCAACCTCTCCTGACGCGCAGCTTCTCCCCACGCCGGGCTGCGTCGCACTACTACCAACAACTAACTGTTCGCTCGCTACCACTCGCAATAATAATATCTCAAAGTTGATGTATGCACGCAGCAGCAGAATCAATAGCCAACTCTCCAAAAGACGCTATGTACGTCCAACTTTCAAACTATATCGGTGCACAATCCGTTTAAATAGTAACTAGAAAATGGCGATATGGCCACTCCAAGAAAAAGTATCTGTTTCAAACAGAAGCATACATAGATTCCTTCCGTACTACGAACTTGAGTAAACGCGCTATAATAGCTGCCGTGGTTCCGACCAAGGACCAGATGACTGATCTCGTCTGTGTCTTGACTGCTGCCAATAACCACCTCTGCCACCAGAGAGGAAAGAGCAGAAAACAGTAGGCAGTATAGGTACCCGATGGCCTTGGGCTGCTAATGCAAACCTAGGCAATAGTGCCGCATACGGAACAGTTCACCTCCTTATGGTACACTGAGTGTGCAACTGGTATTGAGCCAAACAAATTTCCATTACATAAAAGTACATCTTTCAGCTATGTTTTGACAAGAATATAAATAACTTCCACTGATTTGAATCATAAACGTTCAGTGTCACAACAAACAGCCATATGTTCTTGTATAAATAATTTTACTTATTCTGTTTCTCTGTTCCCGTACAAAGAGAATGAGTCTCCAGGTAATAGGTGTTTGGCTTCCAGTCTAAGCCCGTACAGTTTGGCAGGATCTCTTGTCAGAGTCAAGGCACGAGTTAAATACTTAGATCGTTTTAACTAAATAATTGAGGTACATAATCTTATATATATCTTTTTGCAACTCCCTCTACACTATGCGAATTGCAAAAAGCACTGATTTCCTCTTCACATTATTCCATAATCTCAGTCCCTCAACATATGTACGGCGCATCTTGTGTTGTGCTCAGCTTTTGTCTTGATTGCCAAGCCTTATACGGAAAAAGTTTGTTTAGCAGACATTTTTCACAAAACTACTGATGACTAGTCTTTTCTTACCAATTACATAGTAAACACAAACATAAAAGAATACGTCTCTGTTATTCAAACACTTGTTGAAACTCAATTCTAAGAAACTGGAAATGTACATGTAACAACACAAATGTAGTCTCACGACACTGTAGCATGTCCACAATCAATTAATGCTTCCCCCTAACAGTCAGATGGTTGTCAGAAGTGTAGCCAGCTACTCCATGTTATTAAAACACAATTTTCCTTACTTGCAACAAAATTTCTCCTGGTCAAACATAAATCTAAATGAAAAATGAGTTTACTTCGCTTGTGAAAAAGCTGTACACGATACAAAAAAATTATTAACAGATCCGAAATCAGTACGAAAAAGTTCTCCAAGAACCGCGAAAATTTCACAGAATCAAAAATCATATTGGGCTGTATAATCGAGCGCCTTTGTGTGCGGCACAAAATCCAAATCGTTCAGATACTTTTGAACATAGCGCCGTCCTGGACTGTAGAGTCAGCAGTCTTGCAAGGTATAACTGGTATACTTCCAACGTTTTTGGATTTTTTAATTTTTCTAATTTAATTGTTTTTAATTGCCCAATAGCACAACAGGGTTAGTTTCACATCTTCTAATTTTTAGTTTTCCACCAACGCCATCTTAAATTTTTGATTCTACCATCAACATCATTGTGACATTAGACACACTCTCAGGGATACTTCAACCCAATAAAGACAAGGCATTAATTATCAATGAAACACACACACTGACTTATAATTTCCAACATATTTTATTTAACAATTGCATGGCAACAGCAGACTGCTATTACTCCAGAATAATATACATAATTACCCAAGAAACTGAAACATTACTAAAAAGCCAAAATGTCTACGGGCGTCAAAGCCCACACCAAACAAACCAAATCAACAATTTTAGAATCCTGTTTACATAAATCTTAAGAACTATACAAACAATAAATTGTTTACTGACACACACTCCCACAGAAGCAAGACACCTTTCTAAGATATAACAGCAGTAAGATATTAAAAACACAGTAGAATGATAGGCATCTTTCAGATTTTACAAAATTTCAGTGACAAGTAGTACCATATCAGGGGTTTGCAGAAACTGCAGCTCAGATCGAGCCTGAATGAAAGCTGAAAGGAATGATGAAGAAGGAAAGACGGACGCCTTGGTGTCACCAGGAACAAATAATGTAATACTCAACTTAGATTCACTGAAGAACTGGTGTCTACTGGCAAACACGGCGACCGCGCTATCGGTTACAATTCAAACCGGCCGCCGTCAAGGCATCGTCCCCCAGTTAAACGATCAGCTACAACAGACGACGCGCAATGCTGATTATACCACGGAAACACCAACATAAAACCAAAACAGGCAAACCTCATTCAGACAGGTAACCACTGTTCAATACGTTGTGCACCAGTGGTCAATACAAAACAGACTACAAGGGAGTGCAAACACTATAAGATCCTTTAACAGCAAACAGCACGAAACTCAATAAACATGTATACAGCAGAACTCTAAGAACCTGAATAATTCCCACCGTTTGATTCTTTAGCGCATCTGGTTGCAGGCTGATGTATCCGAAAGGCACTTTCACATCTTCACATCGTTTAGCAGCAGAGATGAGAACATCGCCCTCTCACAAGACGCAATACACACACGCCGACCGCACGCAAGTCTCCGTCCGCAACCCCACTGCCCACGTGACAGAAACAGGCAGAGAATGCGCGAAGAGCGACCGTCGACAACCAGACTGCACACCGGAGCGCCAACCAACCGATCAAAACCAGCCCTCTCCCCAATTTTTTTCTTTATTGTGATTTCATTCCCCTGCGCCATAAGGGCAGGGGAGGGCTGTCAGCGGCACAGTCCGCCGCTTTTCAGCCGAGTGACATGACAATAATACGAGAATAAAATGTTACATATAAGGCGATAAAAACGGGGGACATAAGACAGAGTAAGGGGAGATAATGGAGGTAAAAATACACTGACATGGAGACGGTCATGTGGGGATAATTAAAAAAGTCGACATAAAGTTAAAAAAACACAGTTGGCAATCTCAAAACACTAAGAAGACACCGAAGGCAAACACACAGGTTAAAAGTCAGCCACAGTGTTAAAAACACTCCAGAACAACACACTTTAAATCCACTTGGAGCACATACGATGAAGAATAAAACTGATAGGTGGGACCTGCCGAGGGAGAGGCCAGACAGGATGGAAAAGGAGGGGAGAGCATGGGGCAGCAGGGGAGGGGTTGGGATGAAAAGAGTAGGGGTGTCAGCGGCTACACCAAGAGGCAGGAAACTGGTGGGGCAGGAGATTAAGAGGGAAGACAAGGCAGGTGGGAGTGCAGAGACACTGAAGGGGAGTACAAGAGGGGGATGGGGAGTAGGAGGAGGAAGACACGAGAAGGGAGGGGGACAAGAGGGATCCCTGAGGAGGAGGAGGTAGGAGGAAGATGAGGTTACAGTTGGTATGAAGGATACATGTCAGGGCGAAGCTCATCATCTGGGAGGGGTAGATGGTTGAAGTTGCGTTAGGAATGGAGGTGGTGGGTGTGGAGATGGACAGAGGGTGGGACACAGCAGTAAAGGCACAGCAACGGGCTGGGGATGGAGAGGAAGGGAGACACGAGGGGGTGAGGGGAATCAATGTGGTGGACAATATATAGCGTGCAGATGTGTTCAAGGAAAAGGAGAATGTGGGGGAAGGGGATGAGGTCGTAGAGGATGTTCATGGGGGATGGAAGGACGATGCAGAATTAAAAGTGGAGCGCATGGTGTTCGAGGATTTGGATGGATTTATAGAACCAGGGAGGGGCGGAAATCCAAGCCACGCTTTCGCAACAGAGGATGGGGTGGATCAAGGATTTGTAGGTGTGAAGGATGGTGGAAGGATGCAGACCCCATGTCCAGCCGGACAGCAGTTTCAGGAGACGGAGTCTGTTGTGAGCTTTGTGTTGGATGGTAAGGAGATGGGGATGGCGGTCGAGGGTGAGGCCAAGGTATTTGAGGGTAGGAGTGAGGTGGCTAGGACGGCCATAAATGGTGAGGTAGAGATCATGGAGATGGAAATAGCTGGTGGTTCGACCTATGATGATCGCCTGGGTCTTGGAGGGGTTGATACCGAGGAACCACTGGTTGCACCAAGCAGTGAATTGGTCAATTTGGAGGGTAAGTTGGGACCGTTGAGTGTTAGGATAAAGGGCTAGGAAGGCGGTGTCATCAGCCAACTGGAGGAGATGACCCCTCTCCCCACAGCGTCGCGTGCTTGAATAGCCGAACAGCGATCACAGAGAAAAACAACGACTACGTGATACAGAATCGATGGCAGAGATCTTAAATGCATATTGCAGAAGACGCTGTCGTTTATCGACTTGCAAAGTCATCAGAGGGTCAAAACAAATTGCAAAACGATTTAGAAAAGGTATCTGAATGGTGCATAAATTGACAATTCACCCTAAAAAACGAAAAGTGTGAGGTCATGCACATGAGTGCTAAAAGGAATTGGTTAAACTTCGGTTAGACGATAAATCAGTCAAATCTATAGGCACTAAATTCAACTAAGTACCTAGGAATTACAATTACAAACAACTTAAATTGGAAAGAACACATAGGAAACGTTATGGGGAAGGCTAACCAAAGACTGCGTTTTATTGGCAGGACACTTAGAAAATGTTACAGATCTGCCTACACTACGCTTGTCCATCCTCTTTTAGACTACTGCTGTGAGGTATGGGATCATAACCAGATAGGACTGACGGAGTACATAAAAAAGTTCAAAGAAGAGCAGCATTATTTGTACTAAGGCGAAATAGGGGAGAGAGCGTCACTGAAATGATACAGGATTTAGGATGGACATCACTGAAACAAAGGCGTCTTCGTTGCGTAAAAATCTTCTCACGAAATTCCAATCACCAACTTTCTCTTCCGAAAGCGAAAATATTTTGTTGACGCCGACCTAGATAGGGAGAAACGAACACCATGATAAAATAAGGGAAATCGGAGCTCGTATGGAGAGATATATATGTTCACTCTTTCCACGCGCTGTACGAGATTGGAATAATACAGAATTGTGACAGTGGTTCGATGAACCCTCTGCCAGACACTTAAATGTGATTTGCAGAGTATCCATGTAGATGTAGATGTAGATGTAGATATAGTGACTCTCCATGTTCAGGAAGACATTTGGGGTTTGATAAAGATCATTTAACCACATTAATCCATTTTATAAAAACTTGTTTCTACAGATTGAAAATATCATTCTGGAGACATTCCCTAGGCTGTTGCTAAGACATGTCTCCGCAGTATCCTTTCTTCCACGAGTGCTACCGAGCGAGGTGGCGCAGTGGTTAGCACACTGGACTCGCATTCGGGAGGACGACGGCTCAACTCCGTCTCCGGACTTCCTGATTTAGGCTTTCCGTGATTTCCCTAAATCGTTTCAGGCAAATGCCGGGATGGTTCCTTTGAAAGGGCACGGCCGATTTCCTTCCCAATCCTTCCCTAACCCGAGCTTACGCTCCGTCTCTAATGACCTCGTTGTCGACGGGACGTTAAACACTAACCACCACCACCACCAGGAGTACTAGTTCTGAAAGGTTCACAGAAGAGCTTCTGTGAAGTTTGGAAGGTAGGATACGAGGTACTGGCAGAACTGAAGCTGTGAGGACGGATCATCAATCGTGCTTGAGTAGCTCAGTTGGTAGAGCACTTGCCCGCGAAAGGCAAAGGCCCCAAGTTCGATTCCCGGTCCGGCACACATATTTAATCTGCCGGTAAGTTTTAGTAAAGTATTTCTTTCGCCCTCGTACCTTACATTATTTGTGATAATGTAAATGCACAGGTTTGACGTCATTTTCCTTTGTGACACTTCTCCAGCCTATTCTGCTTAGAAATGTAAACATTTTAAATTTTCTAGTGGCACTTTCTTCACAAAGCTAAATAAATTCATGCCACTACTGCCCACTCTGAAAACATTTAGATATGCATAGATATCAAATATTGGGCAACAAAGAGCTTCGCTGAAGATTGCTTTTCTGATCGGCCCTTAACTTCAAATACCACACTGTCCGATTACGAGGGCGGGTTGAAAAGTAATGCCTCCTAATTTTCTTCATTTTGTTTTCAATAGCGGCTGTTACACGACACTGATATTAGCCGGTAGACTTTTCCGCATCTCTGATGCAAGTTGCAACGCTCTGCCGCGAGAGGGCTCCAAACTATAGTATGCAGCATTCCGATGTGTTACTTAACAGTGTCAGTGCATTGCGAGACACTCAGATATCTGAAAGCGCGAATTCCAAGAGTTTGTCCGCATATCGAACACCCTGTCCTTCAGCACGACAATGCCAGACCACACACGAGCGCTGCGACATCTGCAACAATGCGACGTCTTTGGTTCACCGTCATCGACCATCCTCGATTCAATGTCGACTTGGCTCCATCCAATTTTCAGCTGTTTCAAAACCTTAACGAACACCTTTGAGGACTTCAATTTGATAGGGATGAAGCGCTGCCACCAAAGGTGAGGGCGTGGCTCCGTCAACTAAGTCAAACATTCTACAGTGACGATATTAACAAACATGTCCCTCGTTGGAAGAAATGTGTTCTTCGCCAAGGTGCCTACGTTCAGAAATAAATATGTAGGCATGAACATTGAAGATGCATTATCTTCATAAGGTTGGATTATTTAAAAAAGTTGTAAGAGTTTTCACATAGAAAATCGAAGACATTACTTTTCAACACGTCCTATTAGTTCACACTATTTGCGGGGTAAACTTTCTGCTTGTTTCATTGTTGGTTCAAATGGTTCAAATGGCTCTGAGCACTATGGGACCCAACATCTGAGGTCATGAGTCCCGTAGAACTTAGAACTACTTAAACCTAACTAACCTAAGCACAACACACACATCCATGCCCGAGGCAGGATTCGAACCTGCGACCGTAGCAGTCACGCGGTTCCGGACTGAAGTGCCTAGAACCGCACGGCCACCACGGCCGGCGGCATTGTTGGTATTGCAGGGTTCACAAAATTTGCCATGAGAATAAATTATGCAATAGTAACCCCTTTCGTAATAATCTGAGCTGCATCTGTCAGTGAATACCATTGAAGGTATAAATTACAACTCTTCTTAACAATATATTTCCTTTCGCCACCCTTGTCGACATGAAGAATGACTAAAGGTGCAAACCTTTAGTAGTCTCTCTGTTCGGTTACTTCACTCCGTTCGATTGGTAAGCTTTCTGCTTACACTTCTGTTGGTGTATATACTAAAGCAGCAAACCTTTAGTTGTTCTTCATTTCGACAGAGGTGCGAAACGAATCATTTATGCCCCTGATGTTAAAGTGAGAGAGAAGCCAACGAATTAAGGGAGCAAAGGAGCATCTTGTTGACATCCTGGTAATTAAAAACGGAACACTAGCACAGTTGGAATATCTTTGACAGGAGTATCGTCGAAACTGTACAGATCAGGATACTCTTAGAGTGCCATTTACACCTGAGAGGATTTTCCAAACAGTTTACGGGAAGATAATTACATATAAATGTCTATAGTTTAATTTTCTGTTAACAACAGACTAGCCGGGGAATTCTGTTTGTGCTCTGTCTTGTTTGTCATTTCCGTTATTAAATATTGTTTATTGTTCAAACGGTGGTGCAAAACTCCCAATTACAGTTTTCTGGCCATAGCCACCATTATGTTAAAGTGCATGTAGTATTTCGGCTCTTCACTGCTTCCAACGTCCTTTGATAATCCATTCAGTTTCTCCATACGCTGTAGCCAATCATCTAAGAAATTATCCTTCTGGTCTTCCGGAACTCGGTCCAGGAATGGACATACTGACTTCAGAAAATCTAAAAAAAATAAAATGGCAAATATTCGATTACGACAAATATTAGATTACGATGAAAAATCACAAAGCATACAAATATTATATTTGAATAATGGTTTAAGATATCGAAAGCAGCATTTTATCAAGACAAAGTTCGCAAAAGAAGGATGTTCTACAGTATGTTCAATGCTTCAGACTTTATCTATCGAGGCACTGTTAATTAGTTGTTTATTCATCCATAGTGCATTTACAGACTGTATCAGACATGTCATATAGTAGAAAAACAAAACAATTTTTAAAAATTGAAGGTATAGCTCTAGGGAGCCTACATAATTAATTTTTCCCTTTATTGTTTTGTTTTATTCATTGTGTTTAGTAGTAAACGTCAAGACGATCAATTAGTAGTTCTACCTGAACATTAATTTTTCATTATTTCTGTTTATAATTCTCTGTGCTATAAAAGTTCCCGTTTTCGACAACACAGGAGGATTTTTTCCCCCCGTGTACAAAGGCTGTGGATTTATCGATGAGAGGATACAGAACAGAAAAGATCTAATGAACTTATGTCCGGAAATTCATGATTTCTGGGTATTCGATCATACACTCTTATACAGACTGCGGTCTAATGCACGCTGCACCACGCAGCCATAGCTACAGTATGTCTTGAAAATGATTTTCGAGTGCCTCAAGGCATGTATGTACGCGCTGTAGCATGCTCTGTCTCACACGTTCACGTGGGCCAGGCTGCATCCGAACAGTGTCAAAGGCAGCATGAATATCCTCCTTCCTTGTCTGCATATCTGGAATGATTCTGTGTACAGGATACATTTGAGATGGCCCAATAACCAGAAACCACACCGGTTGAGATTCGGTGAACGTGAGGCCATGCAACTGGACACGATTAAGATGCGTCCAGTAGGCTGGAGAACCATCATGTAGCCGCCACGTAATCCTTCGAATCATCAACGGCACTTCTTCCAGTAAGGGAGGCAAAGTCACCCGCAAGAAACGCCGATAGTTACGGCCCGTTAGGCGACGCTGAAGGAAGACTGGTGTCAAAAGACGATCGCCAATTATCCCAGCCCACACATTCCGGCTGCTCTGATGCTGATAATTCGCTGTCACCACACCATGGGGGTTCTGCATATTATAGCACAGATCCTGATAAGAAAGTTGAACATACCACTCCTCGTAGAGGTGGTCTCAGCTGTGAATAGGACAGACGACACAAATCCCAGAATCGTGGTTGCCTGGGGAAGAAACAAGTGACGAAACTGCTCCAGATGTGGAAAGTGTGTCTCTAGAGCGCCCTGCACACGTCTGAAATGATGAGGGTAGTAACTACTGATATAGAGAAAGTTCCTCACGGTCGTCTGACTTACCCCTTACCGGCGGGCAAACCGAATGGTACTGACACAGCGGTCGCCTTCCTGATGTGTTAATCATATTTTCTTCCAAGTCTGGTGTTCGAACATTTCGGGTAAGTTCTTCGTGGTTTCCTGTTTCCTGAAACGACCCTGTCTCAGACAAATGGCGATACACTGTTGCAAATATTGAATGCTGTGGCTACTGACGGTGAGGATAGCTCTCCTGATACAATCTTGCAGCTCCCCCCCCCCCTTTTGCCATTTGCCTTTCCGCAAGTGAACACTATGTCGGAACCATTGTGTACAACACTGTATCACACCCACGTCAACATGAATCACATAGAGAAGTGAATCGGACACAACGTTACCAATTGCTATGGCAGGAGAGGGCTCTAGGGCCTGATATCTGAAGAACTGTACCACCCTCTAGGAGAAAACCATGCATACTTTAAGTGTGGCTGCATGGTATTGCAGCGCGTATTAGACCGCAGTCTCTGTATCAAAGTATGATTGATAATCTAGCGTGGAAAACATGCACATTCGGACGTATGTTCATTAGACTTTTTTTATTTTTTCAGTATGCTCTCAGTACATGGTGAAAAAAAAGACCCTGTAGAGACTGAACAATCGAGTTGTAGGACCGTGAGTAACATGAGAACGCGGACTGCAGACATGTGGCTTGGCTGGTGCGATGGTTTTCGTGCGTTATCTCACGGATAATTATATTAATACGTGAGTGCATTGATGGGAACTGCAGAAAGAGAGCGAGTAATATAATGTGAACTGTGTGTCGCACTTTTATTCTTGAATAAACTGAGTCAGTTTTTGGGTACAAATCGGTAGCTCACTGGTGGAACAATGTGTGTGCATGGTACCTCGTTTGAGTGTTTCGAAGACTGTACTTTTACGTGAGTAAATCTAAAACTGTGTCGTGTAAGTCACTAAATTGAAATTGTATCACAAGTTCCACTGAGCAGAAGAATATACGAACATATGACCGAATATTTCAAATTATGCATATCTGGACCTGCAATTCCACGACATCAAGCTCACGCCGACAGCTGCGCCAGTATCGGAGTCCTGTCTCCACCTCAGATGTATAACGGTCCTAAAAACATTTTCAGCATATTATCGTCCAATACCAGACCCGCCATACTATCTTGGAATACTGCAGCCGTGTCAGCTGCAGTCACAGCGAGAATTTTTGAAAAAGGCTGCTACATTAATAAGGCTCTTAGCTGGATAAATAATGTAGTACGGTATGAGATTTTCACTCTGCAGCGGAGTGTGCGCTGATATGAAACTTCCTGGCAGATTAAAACTGTGTGCCGGACCGAGACTCGAACTCGGGACCTTTGCCTTTCGCGGGCAAGTGCTCTACCAACCGAGCTACCCAAGCACGACTCACGCCCCTCCTCACAGCTTTACTTCTGCCAGTACCTCGCCTCCTACCTTCCATATTTTACGAAAGCTGTCCTGCGAACCCTGTAGAACTAGCACTCCTGAAAGAAAGGATATTGCGGAGACATGGCTTAGCCACAGCCTGGGGGATGTTTCCAGAGTGAGATTTTCACTCTGCAGCGGAGTGTGCGCTGATATGAAACTTCCTGGCATATTAAAACTGTGTGCCAGACCTAGACTCGAACTCGGGACCTTTGCCTCTCGCGGGCAAGTGCTCTACCAACTGAGCTACCCAAGCACGACTCACGCCCCGTCCTCACAGCTTTACGTCTGCCAGTACCTCGCCTCCCACCTTCCAAACTTTACAGAAGCTCTCCTGCGAACCCTGCAGAACTAGCTCTCCTGAAAGAAAGGATATAGCTGAGACATGGCTTAGCCACAGCCTGGGGGGTGTTTCCAGAATGAGATTTTCACTCTGCAGCGGAGTGTGCGCTGATATGGAACTTCCTTACAGATAAGAACTGTGTGGCGGGCCGAGACTCGAACTCGAGACCTTTTCCTCTCGGGGGCAAGTGCACTACCAACTGAGCTACCCAAGCACGACTCACGCCCCGTCCTCATACCTTTACTTCTGCCAGTACCTCGAATCCCACCTTCCAAAAGGCAAAGGTCCCGAATTCGAGTCTCGGTCCTGCTCACAGTTTTAATCTGCCAGGAAGTATCAATGTAGTACGGTATCTGGTTTCTCTTTAAAACAGAATTTGCTCCGGTCATAATATTTTGTCAATCTGGTTTCCTGTTAAAACAATATTTGCTCCAGTCATAATATTTGGTCAATCTACGACAATGTTTTCAAAATTTTAGAAAGCATTTTGTAGATGGAGCATAGCGATCGGTATAAAATGCTAAAGAACCGTAATTACACGGATCTCACTCCGTCTGCGGTCACCAGCAGCCATAATGGCAGAAAGAGCCTAAAGATGATTCGAGGAACGAGCCGAAACCTGTTGCTAACAAATGAAAAATCTGGAAACGCGATCAGGACTGTTTTCATTTAATTTTTAAGACAATGTTGTCATTGGAACAGTACGAACACATAAATGTACTGTTCGCTCCATTCCGCATATTATAATTTTTAAACTATTTAGTAAATTAATATCCATACTTGCTCTCATTCAGTGGATTAACCACGTTGTATAGCGTCATGTTCCTGACGTAATACATAAATAACTTAATGAAATGAAGATATTTACAAATCCATTACACTGCGTGTTGACACACCTATTATAAGTGTGCTTTGTTCTGACAGGTCCGGAACTGTAGCCCTCGCAATATTAAAATCTGACAGCTGGTGTACATGTGTTTGAGGTTAGTTAGTTTACAACATTATGTTAAATTTAAGGGTTGTGCATATTAGAGTATTTCACGTAAATGAGTGCATTTCTGGGTGCACGCATACATATTATTCAACAACATTTTCACGGTATACTTGTGGGAACTAAATGTCAGAGAATGACTCAATATTTCATATTGCCCAATGTTATTGGCTGTCTGTAGGTAAGATTGAAAGTTGTGTAATATATTATACGGCACACTGACGGATCTACTGAAATTAGATTAAAAGTAAAATGTCTTATGCTAATGGCGCTGGCTAATATTGAATGCCTGTCAGAGCAGTCTGTTACGGAGTTTATTTTGTGCATTTTGATGTGTTGTGAAATGGAAATGGGTTCGAAATAGAGGAACGGACATTTATTATTGAGAATATTTAGTGGTTTCCAGTCTCACAAAGTACTTAATTGTTGCATTGCACATTTACACAGTAAAATAATATTGATGGAGAAACGCTATTTGGGAACATATTTTTTATGATATTTGATGTATTCCCCGTAATTTACAAAGACATACTACAACAAGAATGGAACACACAACATCTAGCATATATACCAAGACTACATACATTGGACCAGGAAGTCTATACATGTCAACTCAATGCTGACACACATAACACATATTTCGAGCACGAACATTCAACACTTCCTGTTGAACAAATGTTTTATGTGCTCACAATAATCATGAACACTACATCGTTTCGGAGCACTACGCATTGTACTCTATGTTGTTAAACCATACAGTTTTTCAAATAGCTCGAATTTGTCTTTACTGAGAGCCTTGGTCAATAAATCAGACCTGCTTCCTCCGTACACAAACAGTTTATATCCATATCCTTCTGTTTTAGGCGATACCTAGTAAAATGGTACCCAATATCAATGTGCTTGAATCGTACACTTGTTATTTGCTTCTGAGCTAGCTTGACAGTTCCCTTGTTGTCGGAAAACACTTTGGTAGACTCAATAATAGTATGTGGCTCAGTTTCACCTATTAGAGCTCTTAATCATAACACTTCTGGTATGGTGAAAGACAATGCCATATAGTCAGCCTCAACAGTAATCAAAACCACTGTTGGTTATTTCTTGCAAGACCAGGATATTAATCCTCCCATCAACTTGAAACAGCTGCCTGTAATAGAATGTCCGTTATGCAGTTCTTCTCCCCAGTCTGCATCAATACAACTTTCCAGGTTCTTGTTCACTGTCTAACAATTACTTAATTGGTAAACAACGGTTCCTTTTAAATATAAAAATTTTCTTTTAACTACAACCCAACGTTTAATTCTAGGGTCTTAGCAAATTTTGTTCACGATATTAGTAGTGAAGGCACTATTTGGCGTGGAATTTGAGCTGATTATAAAAGAATGGCGACTGCCTGCAAATAAGGGAATTGCTTTTTCACATTCTACCTTCGTTTTCTACAAACAGCTTTGTGGCAGCCGTGCCGAGAAATGCGCGAGCTGTAGCTAGTGCCGGCCCAAACTAGTGGTGGCCGCCGACACCACACCCGCAGATTTACCATTTGGGCAAATTTTGGGAATAGTGCGAAGTGCACGGGCTCGCACAAGACAAAGTGGAGACCAGTGTGAGCTGAGCAACGGACCAATATAGACGTGTATCCATGTGTATAATTCTTTTTGCCGCAAACCAAAGCGTCGAGCTGTGGACCAAAGTGTCGAGCTTAAACTGAGTTCCCCACAACGCGATCTGGATCTTTTATACAGCGCCACCCGTATCGTTACGTAGCGACCACAAAGTACACGGCGCACAGTGGGAGGGAAGACGGTTATCGGTTTGAATCGCCGTTACTCGATCGGATCACGTGCTCCATAGTTAAGGAGTGTACAATCCGTATCTCACTCGTATCGTTTCTTTCCTTGTGGTGCACTCGTAAATATCATTCGTAGAAAAAGAAAATGGTTCAAATGGCTCTGAGCACTATAGGACTTAACATCTGAGGTCATCAGTCCCCTAGAACGTAGAACTACTTAAACCTAACTAACCTAAGGGCATCACACACATCCACGCCCGAGGCAGGATTGGAACCTGCGACCGTAGCGATCGCGCTGTTCTGGACTGAAGCGCCTAGATCCGCTCGGCTACACTGGCCGGAGTAGAAAAAGACTCTAATTCCTTTTCTGTAGCTTTCTTCCAATAAACTGCACTCGGGCTAACCAAGGCTTCTTCAACTGTAAGAGGTTACTGTTGAATATTTGAGCATCCACACACATTTTATATTCTGGATACAATTTAGATTATATTCTACACGATGAACGCCGCAAATTTACGTCCATTGCTGCTGGAGTTTCCTGGTTCTCATTATCCTTTTCATCTTCACTCAACATATCTGATTCTACCTGAACAGCTCTTTCATGTACTTTAAATCTAAAATTTTCTGGTGCTTTTGAACGTTCTTGGACATCTTATTCAGATTAATATGTGCACATACTTTTTCAATATACATTTCATTCTCACCAATTATAAAAATGTTACCTCTCTGCTAGTTAGTCCCGTTTTTTATTCAGGCTTTACGATTCAGTAACCTTGGAAATCTTTACAGTTTCCAATAAATATGATTTTCAAATTTAGAGCCCCATTTTATTCTAAGTAGTTTGGGAACTTGTACCATGGCCTTCTATTTAAATATTCTTAGATGGTCTAGATCTGGCTTCCTTTCAGTCCAAATTTCATATGTGGTCGTATTTGGTAAATCTTTAGTAGACGATTTACTATTCAGATACTCTGCACTTGATTCTGCTTCTGCCCAATAACATATGAGTAATTCTGGATCCTTTAAACATGCTCCTTACTTTTTATAGAATTTTTCTATTAGCCTGTTTTGCTACTGCAGAACTAAAGCAAGCTGCAGTTTGATTTCTGATTCCAAGTTCACTCAGTCGTTGTCTAAAGTGTGTATTGACGCATTCGGTACTATTTTCTTACCTGATACCTTTTATATTCTTACCACTGCTTCTTTCAGCCATGACGCGAAAGTGGCAAATATCTCGCTCACTTTGTCCTTGGTTCCAGGGAAATAAACGTGGGTTTATTTCGAAAAATTACCAATCAAGGTAAGGAAACAACAAGTGCTCTGATAGATTCCTTTTCCATGGGTCCAAACGTCTCTGCGTATCAGCTGTGAAAGCTCAGTACATCTATTTTTACTTGTTTTAAACGATAATCTGGCTTGATTTCATTGTAAACAAATTTCACAACTCAAGTTACAACGCTTACTTTCCTTTAACCCTGTTGCCGTGTGTTTTAACAAGGCCGTACTTCTCCTACTATGATGTCCAGTCCTTTATGACATAAAAAACCTTTCGCAGAATGTAAAGGATAACTATTTCAAACTTCAGGAACATCTAATTCATAAATAACTTCTTCTTTAGTATCTGTTGGTCTCACACTGGTCCTTCTGATCAATTATTTCTCCACCATTTAAATAGAAAAATTATCTTGTAGCCCTTTCATCAACTGAAGGAAAAATCTTTAGCAGCATTCTTAATGTAATATACATTATGAGCTGTAATGCCGTGTGATTCTGCATTAGCATTCAAATTAAAGTTTATCTTTCTTTTCCAATCACATTGCAATGGAGAACCATCCACTGTTAGGCGAATAATGTATGTTCTAAGTGAAACATCGTATAAAACTCATTGGCCTTTGGTTACATTCATAGACACTGCAGAATCAAGGAACTAACCTGTATTCTTACCCAAATTTTGCCAAGAATAATATCCAGTACCTTACCTTTACTGTTCGCTTTCCTTTGTGTTCCCTTTGAAACAAGACTTTTTCTTGTGTACTTGTTTTTCCTTGGCATTTATAACATCGAACAGGTTTCTTCTTTTTGTATTTTCGATACGAAGGCATTCCTATGTCCTGGACTGAATATTTTTATATATTCTTAATATCTTGACTTTTACGCTGTCGCCTGTAATGGGTTTACCTGAATTCTCTAGGCCCATTATTATGTGGGAGAACTTAGAGGTAGTTCCGCTAGTAACAAGGTACCAATCCATTTATTAGCGATGTCGAATCCAATATTTCTTAAACGATTCAAAGTGGAAGAAGATTTTGTTCACATTTTCATCAACATTTTTACTTTCGTCTAGACGTGTGGTGATAAGCTCTCTTTGCAAATTCATTTTCCTAATCAAACATCCTTCTTCAAAAGCTCTTCCTAGATTGTCCCATACTTCCTTCGCTGTACTGGCCTTTTCTGTGTGAAGGTAATTAACATGATCCGACTAGAAGAATTAATTTGGATTTTGCCTTACGATCTTTGTTCTGGAAATCTGAATCTGTGAAATTCAAGGTTCCATCAATGACATCCCGAAGATTGTCCAAGTGCAGATAAGCGTATACCACAGACTTCTAAACTGCATAATTATCTCGACCCATGAACTTCTCAATCTGCCTCATTTGGGCAGAAGTTCTTTGCGCAGTTGCAATACAAGTACTGTAAGTTATGGACTTCTCACAAGTAATATTAAGTATACCACAATTTACTGGTCAAAGTTATTCAATTCGGTCTTCCTAGGACCATAACCTATTGAATTTTATATATGTACAGTAAAATAATATAGGCAGAGAAATACTGTTCACGAAAATAGATTTTATTTATTATATTTAATTTGCTCCTGGCAGTTTGCAAAGGCCAACACACAAAAGCATACAACGAAAAATCTAGCATAGATAGCTAATAATACACATATTAGGTGAAAAGGTCCATACACATTAACTCACTGCCAATAGACATAACATATCTTTTGTTCACCAAATCTCAACATAAATGGAACGAATATAGCAGTCACCATGAGAAAACGGAACAATTCTATCAGTTGTTGTCGAAATAGTGGGAAACGTACCTGGGAGCACATAAGCTTCATTTAGTAAAGAAATTGAATTCATTGTGGAAAAATTATAGGAAAGAGCTGAAAAGAATTACAAGTGCATCGAAAAGCGAGGCTGGTGGTGCCGAGCTACTGGAACCACCACTTTGGTGCGTTGGTGGCTTGAGCTTTATGCAAGTGCAAGAAATTTTTTAACGCACTTTAAGTAAAATTATGTGTACTTCTTATTTTCAAAACTGTATGTAAATAAATAAATACTAACTATATATATTCAGAATTATAGATGTAATCACGTGAAACAGTATATCTAATGAGCGAGCGTCCATCCTCAGAAATTTCCGATACTCATTTGGCTCGCTTATTGTCAAGTCACTTAGGACGTTTACATGTGTCAATTCTCCTCTCTTATTATATCACTCCTTTATTCGTTTACGCTTTCTCTTTTCTTGCATGAGCGCAAAACCAGCCCAAGCGCCATATGTGGCATCAGTATTTGCCATGTTTGCACATCCGGGATTTGACACCAATTTTGTGCCATATCGATTCTTTGTCTGGAACCAGCTGTTGATATGTTGCACAATGTTGCTGCCCAATATTATTGATAGTTTAAGGGCCACTTAATGAGATCAGGCAATCACTTGATTCCACAGTCATTAACACCGTTTGAACTTAGGTCGACCATTCACATTGTGTTTGAAAGTTGTCTTATAATTTGTCAACTTCCAAATATCGTATTTCACGCACCTCTTAAGGTCAAGTCGCACTTCCCATCATGTCATGTCATGTTAAAATATTCCACTTCAAATAATAGCACTCACACTGGCAACACATAACGTCACATCAAGCCAACGTCAAAGTTTCTCGGGTACAAAGTTTTGAGACAGCTGACTTCATCGTCCGTTGTTGACCATGTGACCTCAGGTCATTTCTTCCCAACACTCAGCCTTGCTCTTCGTTTCAGGTTACGTCATAATATTATTTCCTGGGTGAACATTTATGATTGAAATGGGAAATTTTCAGCCGGATGACTCACTTGAAAGCTACAACACGACAGCAGATGTACATATTGGCGACCCTGCCAAGATGAAAGAACGTAAGTTTCCAGAGTTATCTAACGAATAAAATTTACCTATCGAATGGGTATTTTTGTTAATGTTCAGAAATCTTTTCATCTATTTGTTGAAAATTTTGTTCTCTGAAACAGTTATCAGTTTGGCATACATTTTATTACAGAATATCGTTGCTTATGCTGAGAACACAGGACAATTTGCGTTAAAGCATATGATACACGTTATCTTCTCACCTTCTTTAAGCACTTAATTGATCAGTAATGAGTGCATACTTGGCGTGGCTCAAAAGAGTTTCTTCACTTAATTCTTGACATAACTCACTGTGAGGGAGAATAGTAAAGAGTACTTTGTCATGATTATGTAATAATTACTGTGATAAGTAAGGACAATATGGAAAGTAATTTTTTGCTGTTTGTGGTCTAAACACGAGTGGCGGTTGCTAATGATTACTTCTTGCACTATTCTGCATACTGAAACAAGAGACTGTCGAAACTGGTGAAAAATTTCTCGAATTTAAAGTATAATCAGCATTTTGTTATTTAAGTTTAAATTTGGACTGATATATTTTTTTCAGATAGAAGATTGGCAGATGTTAAGCATCAGAATGTTTGCGACTGTTGCAGAGTGAATTAATTTACTTTTCTTGCTAACTTTTTTTTAGTGTTACACTGATAAACATTTTCTTCTTACCGTGTGTTGAAGTGTTGTACTTTGTCTTAAGAGCTAGATCCTGCATTGCTAATTTTCATTCTTAATCATTGTATATTTTGGCATGTGACGTGATTTTCTGGATTTGGATGCTTGTTCTTTGGAAGTGTTTTTTCTGTGTAGAATATTGGTGCTGATATACTATTTATTTTGTTCAACTTGGAAAGTCGTCTGAGCGGCTCTAGGCGCTACAGTCTGGAACCGCGCGACCGCCACGGTCGCAGGTGCGAATCCTGCCTCGGGTATGGGTGTGTGTTATGTTCATAGGTTAGTTAGGTTTAAGTAGTTCTAAGTTCTAGGGGACTCATGACCTCAGACGTTCAGTCCCTTAGTGCTCAGAGCCATTTGAACCATTTTGAAAGTCGTCTGCTCATAAAGAGAAGTAAATCTGGAACTTCTGTGATGTGTTTCAGCAATTGATTCTATGATAGCATAGACAGTGCTACAAATGGTTGATTCAGTTTTTACTGACGGTTGTGTCGATTTCGAGGGCATCCTCCCCCACCCCCTCCCACCCCCCCCCCCACCCCCCCTAAGTACCCTTTATTGCAGTTTTTCTGCACGGAAGTGCCAAGCCAAACAAACTGGTATAGGCATGCGTATTCAAATAAAGATATACGTAAACAGGCAGAATACGGCGCTGCGGTCGGCAGTGGCCGTATAAGACAGCAAGTATCTGGCGCAGTTGTTAGATCGCTTGCTGACGCTACAGTGGCACATTATCAAGATTTAAGTGAGTTTGAACGTGGCGTCATAGTAGGCCCACGAGCGATGGGACTCAACATCTCCGAGGTAGCGATGAAGTAGGAATTTTCCCGTACGACAATTTGACGAGCATACCGTGAATATCAGGAATCCGGTAAAGCATCAAATCTCCGACATCGCTGCAGTCGGAAGAAAAACCTGCAAGAACGGCCCAACAACGACTGAAGAGAATCGTTCAGATTGACGGAAGTGCAACCCTTTCGCAAATTGCTGCAGATTTCAACGATGGGCTATCAACAAGTGTCAGCGTGCGAACCATTCAACGAAACATCATCGATATGGGCTTTCAGAGCAAAAGGCCCACTCTTGTATCCTTGATGACTGCACAACACAAAGCTTTACGCGTCGCCTGGTCCCATCAACATCGACATTGGGGTGCTGATGACTGGAAACATGTTGCCTGGTCAGACGAGTCTCGTTTCAAATTGTATCGAGCGAATGTGCGTGTACGGGCGTGGATACAACCTCATGAATCAATGGACCCTGCATGTCAGCAGGGGACTCTTCAAGCTGGTGGAGGCTCTGTAATGGTGTGGGTCGTGTGAAGTTGGAGTGATATGGGACGCCTGATACGTCTAGATACGACTGTGACAGGTGACACGTACAGAAGCATCCTGTCTGATCACCTGCATCATTCATGTCCATTGTGCACTTCGACGGACTTGGGCAATTCCGTGGTGTCCGTTCCCTCCAGCACTACTTCCGATATTAGTCGAATCCATGCCACGTCGTGTTACGGCATGCTCGCGGGGTCCCTACACGATATTCGGCAGGTGTAATAGTTTCATTGGCTCTTCAGTGTAGAAGACTGATGGAAGAGGAATTTTCAAATAATTTAAAGCATACTAAATTCATTGGTTACTTTAAATTCATCTCATTTAATTAAATTTATCTCATTTAATTTTTGGTTGGAGCCATCTAGAACTTAACAAGCTTTGCATAGGATTTAGGGTCTCGTGTGATGTTAAGGATACTGAAGGATCGTGTAGAGTATTTGAGTTATTGTGTACAATCAGGCAGCACTTCATATAAACACCTTTCAGAATGTTGTTAGTTATTTCAATTTTACAAGCATTATCCTTAACCGATTTTCAGATCTTCATAGTTTCCCGAACGAAACTATGTCTCGAAACCTGGGAGAAAATCCAACGAGAGTCTGATCGTATGTGAGGTACACCAGTGGCAAGACGCAATCCATACATTTATTGCGCGATAACAATGCTGACGTCACTGACGACAGTGCCACTAAAGTAGAGTTACTAAACACAGTTTTCCGAAACTAGCATACGTAAATATTCCAAAATTGTACTCTCGAACAACTGCCAACATGAGTAACTTACAAGCAGATATCATCGGTTTAGCGGAGCACCTAAAACACTTAAGAAAGGCAAATCTTCCGCTCCAGATTGTGTACCAATCACATACCATTCAGAGTACGTTGACACAATGGCTCAGTACTTGGCAATCATTTACAGTCGCGCTCTCGTGGAATGTTCCGTCCCCAAAGACTGGAAAGTTAAACATGTCATACCAATACCCAACAAAGGAAATAGGAGTAATCCACTAAATTACAGACTAATATCCCTAAGGCAACTTGCAGAAGAATTCTGGAACATTATGAATCACCTCGGAAACAACGATTTATTGACAAACAGTCAACACAGATTAAGAAATATCTTTCTTGTGAAACACAATTAGATCTTTATCCTCAAGAAGCAATGACTGCTGTCGACAGGAGACGTCAAATTGATTCCATATTTTTAGATATCCAAAAGGCTTTTGACACCGTTCCCCACAAGTGACTTCTAATTAAATTGCATCCATATGGAGTATCGTCTCATTTGTGTGACTGGATTCGTAATATCTTGTCGGGAAGCTCACTGTTCGTAATAACTGACGGAATGTCATCGAGTAAAACAGAAGTAACGTTCGGCGTACCCCAAGGAAATGTATTAGGCCCTCTGTTGTTCCTAACATGCATAAACGATTTAGGAGATATCAGAGCAGCCACCTCAAATTTTCTGCAGATAATGCTGTCATTTACAGTCATATAAAGTCATCAGATGATCATATCGAATTGCAGAATGATTTAGACAAGCTAACTGTATTGCGAAAAAAGTGGCAGTTGAATCTAAATCATCCATATGATCACTAAAAAGAATCCGCTGAATTTCAGTTCCAGGATAAATCACAAAATTCAACAGGCTGTAAACCAGCTAAATACGAGGGCTATCCACAAAGTACATTATGTTTTGGAAATAAAAATAAATGAAGTATTGGAATTTTTTTTATTATATACAGTTGAAAGCCACACTTAAATGCTACTTTTCTACATAGTTGCCATTTAAATTAAGGCACTTATCGTAGCGATGGACGAGCTTGGAAATTCCTTCGTCGTAAAATTCGGACGCCTGCGCCTTCAACCACGTGGTTACCTCTTCTTGAAGCTGTGCGTCGTCATCAAAACGCTGCATAGCCAACCACTTCTTCATTTGTGGGAATAAGTGGCAGTCGCTCGGTTCCAGGTCGGGACTGTACGGCGGATGAGGAAACATCTCCCAGTTAAAAGATTCTAGAACTTCACGAGTGGCATTTGCCTTGTGGGCCCGGGTGTTGTCGTGAATCAGCAAGATCTTTGAGCCCAACTCTCCCCTGCGCTTCTTTTGTATTGCTCTTCTGAGGTTGTGCAGAGTTTGGCAATACCTTTGAGAGTTTATTGTAGTGCCTCTTTCCAGGAAATCCACAAAAATCACACCTTTTCTGTCCCAAAAGAGATAACCACGTGGTTGATTACGCGGGCGGCCGAATTTTACGACGAAGGAATTTCCAAGCTCGACCATCGCTAAGATAAGTGCCTTAATTTAAATGGCATCTATGTAGAAAAGTAGTATTTAAGTGTGGCTTTCATCTGTATATAATAAAAAAATTTCCAATACTGTATTTATTTTTAATTCCAAAACGTAATGTACTTTGTGGATAGCCCTCGTACTTAGGGATTACAACACAAATAACTTAAATTGGAATGAGTTCACAGATAATGTTCTTGGGATACCAAACCAAAGAGTGCGATTTATTCCGCATGAGATAGGATTCATGAAGGACATCTAAAAAGGTCAAAGAAGTACAGTTCGTTTTGTATTATCACGAAATAACGGGGAAAGTGCCAGGGATATGATAAACGAGTTGTGGTGACAATTATTAAAACAAAGGCAATTTTACCTGCGGCAGGACCTTCTCATGAAATTTCAGTCTCCTATTTCTCCTCAGAGTGTGAAAATATTTTGTTGGCGAACACCTACATAGGGAGAAATGATTACCGTAATAAAATAAGAGAAATCAGTGCTCGCACAGAAAGATTTAAGTGTTCGTTTTTCCCGCGCGCTGTTTGAGAGTAGAACTGTAGAAAAGTAGCTTCAAGGGGTTTCCATGAATCCTCTGCCAGGCACGTAATTGTGAATTGCAGAGTAATCCTGTAGATGTAGATGTGAATGTTATAGTACTCATTAGTAAGAGACCAAGTATTTTAGCTTGACTTGTTGTGTTACCCAATGCATGTGTTGTTTTCTGGGTAACTAATTACTATATACTGTGCTTTGAAAATATTAATTTAAGTGAAGGTACTGGATGTCGCTGTTACAGTAGGGATCACGTACTGCACTGTGACATGGATTCAGATCATGAAGACGAACCAGATCCTTTGTGCCATTACGGAGTTGGAGAACCCAGAGTAGTCATAGAGAGCTTTATCAAGAGAATGAGATTTCTGAGGGTGTGTCTGAATTCGCTTATAGTAAATCCTTACCTGTCAGGCATACAGCAATTGTCATTCATCCTCATGTTTGTTGGAGCAATTTGATTTTATACTTCTGCCTAGTCTCCCTGCTGGCTGCAAGACTGAATTTGTGTACGGTTACTTGGAAAGTGAATATGCTGTGCAGATACATATATTGACTAGAAATTGTTAATCCTATAAGGTGTTTAGGCCTATGTGCCTGCCTGCTTATTGGTCTGAGGCAGCACAACACTGACTTAAACACGGTCTTGTAATGATGTAAAATTTTTCCAATTGTGGTTTATACAATCCTGCTTGATTATTTGAACATATGTTATTGAAAAATCAATTCTTATACAGTCCTTATAGTCTTGCTACGTCGATTCGTATCTGTGTAATGAAACTTTTGTCACATTTACATCAAATTATTTTAGCTGCTTGAGTGAAAGATGACTTAGGTTGTCAGAGTTTATTACAGATGTTGGAATATGATAATAGTGATGAGAATGCTCCTGGAAGGAGTAATAATCAGTCTGTGTATCTTGATTGAAGTCTACAAGGGATTAGAAATTACGACCGCGAGCAATATATTGACGACGATATAGATGTGGTAATGGGAAGTGGTAGCATCGAGAATCATGATGATAGGACAGGTAGAGACGGTTCGAATGGTAGACGCTTTATTAACAATAGAGGTAGCAGGGAATATACCAGGGATGGCCACTGGAGTGATAGGAACTAAGGTCTGAGCACTGCAGAGCTGCAGTCAGCTGATCCACGGAATAAAGTGCATGTGGAGAGCCCACCAACACGGGACTGACACTTCCATACGTAGCCGATTTCGATGCTGGAAAAATGACAGAGAATAGCTATGAACAGGTAGACATGTTGAATTCTGAAGATATGGAGTAACTTTTGCTCGATGAGAGATGGGAGAATGTGAATACTGTGGTAAATACAATGCTTCAGATAGATGTTAACGGAGTTGTTTTGTCTTTTGTTCTTGATAAGCCTATCCAAACTTATGTTGTTGATAGAACCAGATTTATAAAATAAGGCTCTCAAAAAACTGATGAGTTTTGTTACTCAGGCAGCAAAATAACTGATGATGACTGAAGCAGAGACGATATAAAATGCAGAATGGCAATACCATGATAAGCGTTTTTCAGAAGGAGTAATTTTTTAACATCGTACAAATTTAAATGCTAGGAAGTCCCTCCTGAAGAACTTCTTATGGAGTGTAGCCCCGTATGGAAATGAAACTTGGACAATAAAGAGTAGAGGCAACAAGAGAATAAGATCATTTGATATCTGGTGCTACAGAAGAATGCTGCAGGTTTGATAGGTATAACTAAAGGGGAGGTATTGAACAGAACTGAGGGAAAAAAAGTTAATGGTGCAACTCGACCAAAAGAGCGGATCAGTTAATATGAGACGTCCTGCAGTATTAGTGAATAGTTAGTCTGGTAATTACTTATGGGAGAGTAACATTTTCAGAGCCCAAGCATTCAGTAGAGAATGCAGGTTCATAGATTGTAGTAATCACGCCGAGATGAAAAGGCTTGCACAACATTGGCTAGTGTGGGGAACTGCATCAAACCTGCCATCAGATTGAAGATCACAACAATAACAACAAGAGTAACGAGGCCTTTGCCATAACGGACCTGTTGATATTACATGCATGCACTATAGACTGAACCAAACACGGCCATATAATTGGAAAGGTACACTTATTTTAACGAGACCATAACCATGTTCAAAGAGTAATAACAATGAAGTCTAAAATACAAATTCCACGGAATATCCAAAGGGCAGATGCAATTCATTTTGGAATTTTAGCACCATGGAATAAATAAACAACGGCTTTCCTGCAGTGTCTGCCACTGGCGTTTGTTTAGCATTTCTGCAATGCTCTCGCGTCTACTTAACGCGCTGCTCCTTACTGGCTCTATCTCGTCTGTTAACCCAACTTGGTAAGGATCTTAGACTGATGAGCAGAACTCACGAGTAAGCCTTAAGAGTGTTTTGTAAGGTACTCGCTTCGTGAATGAATTACATTTCCTAAAGATTTTTCCTGTACTTAATTCTAGATGAGTGATCGCAAACATTCCTGTTTAAGAGCCAATACTTACATTGTTGGGCGGTAGTTAATTCTGATTTAGTGGTCGTCATACTTTTCTGTAGAAGAGCCAATATTGGCATTGTGGGGTGTGTGATGCCATGACTAATAACGATATATATATTTTTTTCTTTCTTTTACTACCTTGTACTCCATAGATATGTTTCTGATGACGTAGAATATTTTTCATTTGGTTATATAGTGTAGCACATGAAGTGTGTGTGCCTATACCGGACATTCTTGTGTTATACCGGTTTCAAATCTGACTTTATGGTAGATGTTCTAAACGGACGTTGTATTATGCAAACGCTGTTGGTTTTGCAGAACGATGCCTGTGGCTGTGACAATGCACTCGTGAACAGACAGTATAGTCGTCGGTTTAGAATTGAGCAGCATTACATAAATTGTGAATTTAATATTGCGCATTTTCTTGACTACGATATATGACATGTGCTAAAACACTAACTGCCATTGTGGAAACTGTGAACTGTTTTGCTATATTAGTGACTGTTTTCGTGAGAAAAGTGTTATTATGAACCATGAAAATTAACGGTAGATGGACTGTTTAGCTTCGCAACTGGTAAAGTATAGAAAGTGGAAGGTTAATTTAAACACGATGTGGACTGTGCCAAACTATCCCCTGTGAAAGTTGCAGGTGAACTAATACGACCTTCAGGCGGTAAATCAGCAGTTACTTTGTTCCAGCCTACGACAAATGGATGCTACGTCACTTATTACCACTGCCAGCCAAAACAGCATGAAAAGAACGAGGATATTTTAATGCCAGGGACATGACTGGATGAACTTACAATAGTCATATCAGCAACTTCACACTGCTTACACCGCCGTCGCCACAGCACGCCGACCCAGAAAAGATAAGACTCAAAAAACATTCCCCTCTTCGAGAAACACAATTGTAAGCAATTTAATTGCTTCATGCTCTGTAATTGATTAATGTCTGTAAATAAAAGTAGTGTATTGTAAAGATTGTTCACCTTCAGTGATTGTTGACGCGATCACGAACAGCAGTTACTCCCATCATCTATTTGGTTTTGCTTTTCAGTGTATTTGTACTAGTCGTTGCATACGTTGTATGTGTCTTTTGGAAGGGTGTACTTCGATGTGTATATGCAGTAATTTAGACAGGAGAATTTATGTGTTGCACTGGCGAAATGTGGCCAGACGTGTAAGTTGAGGCATCTGCCATTGAAGGTATTTACACCGACCAATTACAAAGATGTAGCTTATTCGCCATTGGTTCAAGTTAGCGTATTAGAAGAAACTTTGAATCTGACAACTGTCGTAGTACGCGATCTTAATTTATATTTCCATTCATTCATGTTTAGATGCATATTGATCTGGGTTTAACTGTTACAGAGGAAACTTTGAATCTGACAACTGTTATTGTATGCGATCTTATTGTAATATTTCCATTCATTCATGTTTAGATGCCTATTTATATGGGTTTAACTGTTACTGGTAAACAAAGCTACAGTACACTGTGTCATTATTTATCAAATTAACTTCAGATTGTTTTAATGTTTTCCAATATCAAAGGATTTTATTATCATAATTTTAACAGGGTTGGGAAACATCTCATATAGAGGTGTGCTTTTGAAGTTTCCGGAAGTAAAACGGGTTCGTGGGGTTTACACAATACTAATTTACTTCATGTAGTTTTTCTTTAAACCTTTTCTGATTACAGATTCACAGTCATAGTCAATCTCCAGGAATCGTTTCCTTCACAGGTGGCACCTGAGGCCTCATATGTACTGATATTATTATTAATCAGTAACCTACACGTTACACCACACCTCCAATAGACTAGCTGTAGAAAGGGCATGATGAGTTGGATGCCGCCCTCCCCCCCCCCCCCCCCCCCAAAAAAAAAGAAAAAATTTTTCATCGTTAGAAGTTGGCACCATTCGAACACTTCGTGTCGACTGTTCTCTTTCCAAGACCACTGCCACCCTCAGCGACCCCCGAGTTGTGACACTGTAATTGCATGACGAAGTGTTGTTGTCTTGTGTGTCAGCAAACGATTAATTGACTAATAACAGCAACTGTATTTATATTTAAATGATGAGTACCCAGCATTTCCCTGGTATGTATTTGTTCCATTCCTCTACTGGTTCATCTCTGCCTTCCTAATCTCTCTCTGTCATCTTCCTCTTCCTTATTCTCTGTCTGTCTTTTCTCCACCTCCCTCTGTCCACCTCCTCCATCCAACAGTCCAAGGAGGATTAAAATCATAGGGAGACCAAGAGATGAATACCCTAAGCAGATTCAGAAGGATGTAGGTTGCAGTAGTTACTACTTTCCGTGGTATTAATACATGTTCGTTTTCAAAGTGCCCATCTAAATGTTAACCTGCCTTCCTTTTGTTGCTGATGGATTACTTACCGTATTAGAGTAAGGGAACTGAATGCTATTGAAGGTTCAATCTGCATCTTTGCAGTACACCATATATAACGGCGGTCAGAATTTGCTCGCATTTGTTTAATTGGAGGCCATAGTGGAGATTTGGGAGCATGTCTGACAATTTTGGAATGACTCGATGTGCTACAAGAATTTATTTAAAGATTTTAGTAATTGTACTGAACAAGATGTTTTACAGAATTGTTGAATATTGTCCTAAATGTCTGAACTAATAAATACTGGCGGACAGCTTCACATGATTGCCTGAATTCCGATGCTAAGAGATCGGTTCGGGCAATTTGCGAGGAAATTTTGCGCGTTAGCGCGTAACTCGGAAAACTGTCTCGTCAGTAGCCTGAGCAACCAGGTGCACCGGCGAACGACTACGGGGCGGTCGGACCTTCTGCTTCATTATTTACGAGCACCACACGCAGCAACAGCAAGAAAAACAAGCAAGAGGTGCAACAAGATGACCTAAGCGAAGAGAACAACAAGAACCAGCACATCCAAAAATGAAATAGGTAAGGCAGTCAGTCTGCTATAAGCTACAGTACGCGTAGGTCAGAATCCCCGAGAAGGCACAACGACAACACGATGCCGACAACAATGTTTAAATGACCATGTGTTTTGATAACTGTGTCTTGACTTGCAGCAGACTTTAATTCTGCAGACATTAAATCTTATCCCCCCCCCTCCCACAATCACACCATTCCTCTCTGTGAGTTATGTTGTTTACCCCTAATGGAGGGAGGACAACTGGCACTCAATATCTAATTTAAATTGAAGTCTCTCCCTATGACAAGAAAACCAACCAACAACGACACTATGAAACACTCTCCACATCTGCTCCTATGGCTCGTTCTACGAGAAGTTGGGTCAAACCTGCAACCAGCTCGTCCTGGAACTGGGCCACCAACAACACTGCCGGGCTGACGAGACATTGTCCGGAACTGATGCGAGAATAATTTTCTCCACAGAACCCCGAGGACACCTCATCTCCACCTCAACTGAGGACAATCTTGCTGTGAGAGAAAATTTCTCCACAGCAGCTGCAGGGCAAGTATCTTCATATTCCCTGAGGCCAGTCTACCAAGTCCGGGTAGTTATAACATCACATCGAGGGGTTCATCAGGAATAACATTCTAATGTTTAACCTGCACACATACTGAGCAAGGAATGCACACTAGATAAGCGATAAGCGACTAGAGAGACAGGGGGTCTGTAAAGGCATTTGATTTATAGTTTGGGCAAACTTTTGCTGCTTTCACCTAAACCTCCAAGATGTCACACACTTAGATCGGTACCACATATTGTATGTCGATAGAGCATCAACCAAAACACCGATTTAGTTCGAGCTACTTGCTGTCATCTGGTGGAAGATGCGTAAACGGTAATTAAAAGTAACACTACGGAGCACTGGAAAAGCGTATCTGTGAGCGATTGTTTTGTGGATCTCGGGGTGTGTTGGTATAGTGTGAGGTCGTCTTACCATAGGTCCCGGGATCGCACTGTAGGGAAGCAGCCTACTCAGTCTTTCCATTGCGTGCCAGCCAGTCCGCTGTAACTAGATCTGACACCATAAATGTTGCGCAGTACTTTAAAAATCAAGTAAATAACCTGAAACGGTTCTAGCATGTCAGGAGTAATACTAAATCAATATGTGTTGAATGTCAGTTCAATAACTTTAACCATTTTCGAAATTTGGATGTTTTTCTGTAAAAATCATTGGCGCAACAGAAAAGAGCTAGAGATTTAAAAATTTATATTTAGATTCCTTTTTCATAATAATTTAATAGAAACAGTACTTTGGATTTCACAAATTAAAATTTTAGTGGAAATTCATGATTTCTGGTTTTTGTCTTAAAAAATAAGGAAGCAAGATTGATTAAGTAGGCGAATAAATAAGGCTAGGATTTTTAAATTTAAGTAGAAGGGAGATCCGCTATAATCATAAGGATGTGAGAAGTTTCAATTGAATAACTATAAAACTATAGCGGTAGCGTATCTCCGAAGGGCAAGTTCACAGCTCGTCTACTGCGTGTAATGTAATTAAATTAATTCTCTCGCCCAAAATATTTTACTTAGCCACGTCAGACTGTTATTATGATTACTTATCTGTGTGCTGAATGCGCATTTAAATTGAGAGCTTCATCTGCCATCAGCAAAAGAAGCTATGATTTATTCAGTAACTTAAAGTGGTGCTTTACTAGCCCAGCGGCTAGTTGGGAGAGCCGATTTGATCATGCGTCCCACCTGAAGCCTGGGGTCGACGTCAGGGCGGCCAACTACTCCAGCTATCGCACAGGTCGACTGACGGCGGGTGGTGGGACAGCCGTTTACGTCCGCAATGGCATTCGTCACCATGTGACACAACTTCCGCCACTGGCAACGCTGGAGGTCACTGGTGTCGTCGTTCACACCTCGGCGGGCGCCATCACGTTCGTCGCTGCCTATCGACCGCCGTCTCGTCCACTGGACCCTGCTGACATCGATGTTCTGCTCTCCTTGAGGGGGCAGGTGTTCGTCGTCGGGGACTTCAATAGTAAACATGTCTCCTGGAACTCCAGGATCACCAATGCCGGTGGCCGCTGCTTGCTCCGGGTAGTGGAACGTCACCATGCGCTTGTGGTGGGGCCGTACGATCCGACAATCTTCCCTGCCCGTGGCCTCCCGGATGTAATCGACATAGCGGTCGTCAAGGGCATCCCTCATCGGATCACCGCCACGACGAGGACGGCGCTGTCTTCTGATCATGTCCCAGTGGTTTTTGATATCGACCTAGACGCCCTCCAACAGGCCAGGAGAGGCATCTCACTCGCTGGCATCGACTGGGACAGGTTTCAAGCAGCCGTGACGGACTCACCCGCCGCCGCGCCGCCCCCTGCGTAAGCTGGAGCGGACGCAGAACTTCTGCACTTCGCGGCCACCACGATCGACGCTGCCACTACAGCAACGCCGCCCCGACCTCGCAATCCGCCTGACTACTCCCGACAGCTGCCGCCGGACATCCTTGCGGCCATCACTGCGAAGAACCGGGTATACCGGGAGTGGCAGAGGACAAGAACTGCCGACACCAAGCGCCTCCTCAACAGGATGCGTCGGGACATTCGGGCTGCCATTGACAACCATCGCAATTGCGACTGGAATAACAAGGTCGCCACCCTCTGTCTTGACGACGGCACGGCCTGGCAGACGACGAAGCGTTTCCTACGCCGCACGCAACGTATCCCTCCGCTGCTGGTCCATGGTCAGGCTGTCTGCGAACCAGCTTCGAAGGCTGATGCCCTCGCAGACGTCTTTGAGGCTGCGTTTACGCCGATCGAAGACCCCACCGACGCTGTCCACGACGACCTGGTTGCTGACCGGCTCCCACGCTACTTGGAGGCACGCGACGACGATGACGTCATTGAAGAGTCGACGGCGGAGGAGGTGTCGTCCATCCTGCGTGCCCTGAACCCCAGGAAAGCTGCGGGCCCAGACGAAGTTTCCAACGCCCTACTCCAGAAGTTGCTGCCGGTGGCTGTCACTCATCTCGCCGACGTCTTTAATGTAATCCTCCGGTCCTGCAGTTTGCCTCAGTCCTGGAAGCACGCAGAGATCGTGGCGATTCCGAAGATGGGGAAGGATCTGCGTCAGCCTGCGAACTACAGACCTATTAGTTTACTGCCGGCCGTCTCCAAGGTCTTTGAAAGGGTGTACATCAGGCGGCTGCAGGCCTCCTGCCCGAAGAGCAGTTCGGCTTTCGCAGGGGCCACTCGGCAGTTCACCAACTCCTTCGGCTAGTGGAAGATGCGTTCGTTGCCCTCGAGCATCGCGAGTTCTTCGGCGCGGTGTTCCTGGACGTGTCGCGTGCTTTCGACAGTGTGTGGCACTGCGGCCTCTTATTCAAACTTTTTGAACTTAGGGTCCCGACGTCGCACGTCCGTCTCATCCGTTCCTATCTTGCCGATAGGACTTTCCATGTGCGGGCCGCGCATGGCTTGTCCTCTGTCCGCCAATGCCGGTGTGCCACAGGGCTCGGTGTTGGGGCCACTCCTGTACTCGCTGTACACTTCTGATGCGCCGAAGATCGACCGTGTGCGGCTCGCCCTGTACGCGGATGACACGGCTCTATATACGAGGAGCCTCATTGCCGCCGTCATGCGCCGACGTCTGCAGCTCGCCGTTGACACCCTGGCAGCCTGGGCCGTCAAGTGGCGTCTACAATTCAATGGGGCCAAGACGCAGTTCCTGATCGTCACCAGGCGACTCGTTCCTGCAGGTCTGCAACCGCTCACCGTCGGTGGCAGCCCTGTCCCGTGGCGTCCAACGGCGCGTTACCTCGGCGTCACCATCGACCGCCGACTCACGTGGGTT
The DNA here is from genome assembly GCF_021461395.2 of Schistocerca americana. NCBI lineage: Eukaryota > Metazoa > Arthropoda > Insecta > Orthoptera > Acrididae > Schistocerca > Schistocerca americana. Next base: position 207,544,586 of record NC_060120.1, read on the forward strand.
CCGCACATCCGCGAAGTGAAGACCAAAGTGCGGAACAGGCTCCACAACCTGTACCCGGTGCTGAACCCCGGCTCCCAACTACCACCGCGGCTGGGCATCACTCTCTACAAGGCGCTGCTCCGCCCTGTACTCCAATACGCCGCCGTCGTCTGAGGGAACGCCGCCGACACAAACCTGAAGAAGCTGGAGACACTGCAGAATCGCATCCTTCGGCTGGCCTTACACCTGCCTTACGATTTCCCCACCGCTTATCTTCACGACATCCCGGAAGTACCTCTGCTCCGTGACCTCTTCCAGGCGACCGCCCGCACCTTTTACGAACGTGCAGGCCGGTCACACAACGCCCAAATGCGGACGCTGGGCCGCAAACTGCCGCGCAGCGTCACCACCCGCTGGCCACACCTGCTCGCTGCAGAACTGTGCGGAGGAGACACCCAAGAAGACAATCTACATGTGAAGACGCATTACATCGGCATGCATGGGAGGCAAAGCAGTAACTGCTGCGAACTCCATCACACATCGGAGGACAAGTTATCTCCGTGCAGATCCACGCGAGGAAGCAAGGCCCCAGTTCTCTCCAGACGCTGAATAGCACACCATCTGTGTCGGCAGTCGCGTCGCGTCGGTATCATTGCTATAAACCGCCTCGGATGCCGTATTAAGTTACCTGGGATACGCGTAACCATGAAATCATTTTCGAGTGAAGTGTTATTTCTGGGATGACTTTAATGATCTATCTTCAGTTTGCGTATGTCGTATTTTCACGTGCCGCCGCGGGACAGACATTCTACCATTGTTTAGCGTGGCGTTTCATGAACCTAATCATAAAATTATGGCAAGCATTCACTTAAACATTTAATTTGGACAGTTATAGTTGCATCAGCGCATTAGTCTCTGAACTGCTCGGTTTGTCAGATTGTGTGGATTTTTTTTTTTTTTTTTTTTTTCATCTGTGACTTTCAGAATATAGAGAACGTTTTTTTTTTTTCACGATCGTTTTTGATTATGAATCCCAGACAATCTCCTAATTCCTCAGAGCTATAAGCTGTAGCTATAAGTGTATTTCCCAGATGAAGTGGGCACTAGGAATTCTAATTACAGGCTTCACGTTTTGCTAATCACTTTCTGGTTGCCAAAATTGTAGTTAGAGAGCCAGTGTTGAGAACGGCAAAACAACAGCATTAATAATAGGAACATTTTAAACAACGTAATTCCATCCGCAGCCCCACATATGGTCAAACAGCAGGGAAATGCAGTGTTTCTACATCACAAAACATTATATATAAATATATACATAAATTCCACATATGGTTAAAACGGCCGGGAACACTGCAATAATTTCTACATTCTACATTGCATTTATAAAACAAATAATTTCCACCCGCCGCCCCACAGCACCCCTCTGATTAAAAATCTTTTTAAGTGTTTAAGCGTGAAATTTATATGGGAGAAACTTCTGCTAATACTGGATTCGTATGGACCCCACGAAGACATTAGTGTTCATCGTGGCAAGCACGTTCAAAATAACCTACCAGGAAAGAAAATCGCAATTCACGTAATTCCAGCATGCACAATCTTCATTTATCAACCGTCCGATCTTCATTTCTTCAGAGTGTACAAGCATATGAAGCGTAAAATGTCTGATGGTGCTCTAGATTCTTCGGAAGAGATTAGTCAGCAAGAACGGAAAAATCTTCTTAAGCTGCAGCCCGTCACATACAGTCAGTTTGGTTCTCCACATTTCCATAATTCTCGCCGTCACCTGTGTAATGGCTTTAAAACTTCGACAAAGTTCTGTTTCAGACACAATCTTTCATTCGGCAATCTTCAGGATGGATGCACAAATGTAAGCTCTTATCAAATGTGCTTGGTAAACAAAAGTAATTTTCTTCATACACTTCTTCTTAAGCAGCAAGTACTGTGACGTCTTAATTCCTGAATGGATCACGCTCTTTATTATTACTGCTATTACTTTATTATTGTGACCATTATTATTATTATTACTTCTGCACATGTGATGCAACTGTTTCTTCCTTTTTGTGCTGGTTGTATATTCTGTGAAATTGCAAATGTACTCTGTGGGTTTACTATGTGCTTTCAATGAAACGAAGCGAAAACAGACTGCCAAGTGCACAGTTCTATAAACATGACGTAGTATCATATAACACTTTCACTCGTAATATAGTAAAGAAAAATTGCAGTCATTGGGTTTTAAACCCAGTATGCTTAGTACAACGATCTATTGCTCTACCAACTTCCCTACGGAAACTATACCTGATAGTTACCGATCGTAATGCTTTATGTGCGCTCCATAGTTCTCATGTAGCTTTTAATTAACGTTTACGTCGTTCTACTGGACGCCAGCACATAGTACAAACTAAATCGTAGCTTTGGTTGACACACTATCGACATACAACGATCGGTACAGGTCTGAGTGTCGGACAGCTGGAGGTTTTGGCGTTAGCTGCACCCAGGCGCATGTAAAGCGTTGTTTGTGAGACACTGGCTGACACTAAAGGTAAAGGAGCTGCTCACCTCTGCGCTGCATCTCACTCGGGAAGAAGAGCACCTGCGGCGCCACGTCGCAGCGCAGCACCTGGTAGCCCTCGCTCTGCAGCAGCTGGCGGAAGTCGCTCACTTGGTCCTCACTGTGCTGGTACGGAGAAACGAACTCCTCCACGTCCTGAGAGGAACGGCAAAATCCGTGAACATCGACGCTCCACTACAACGCTTGCAAACGATTTGTCTTCAGAAAAGAATACATCACATTCTGCTCCCAACCCTATGCCTCATGGCCTCCCGGGATTTGCGAAATTACAAGTTAACAATGACCGTGACTTATGAACTTTGACCCGTGTCGGAATAAGGCATCCGAATCCGAAGTAAATAATGATTGTTCCGCGGGAAACAGGAGACGTTATAACTTGATCGTTATTGAACGAGTAATTTCATTCAATAACGATCGGTAGATGAAATAATGGAAATAAATTGGAAATAAATTTTGCCAGTGGAAATTTTGCCGAAGGAAATGATTAAGTTGTAAATGCAATTAAAAAATCGGTCGCCAGCTCAACTGATGAGCGACAGTACTGTTAAGTACGTGAATAATTGTGTCAAAGATAAAAGTTTACCTGTTTGTAGCGCAGCAGGTGGAACGTGAACTTTTACGTGAGTGCTGTGTCAGGCTCAGTAGTCATATAAAATAATGTCATAACAATCTAACTACACTTAAACATTAGTGGCTAACTTTCAATAAGTATTTTGATAGTTATTTTGTTCCTAATTTGTCAGCTAAGTGCAATGCTGACAACACAGATAATTATCTATCTAGATTTTGAATAATGGACTGTCATTCTGTCTTTAAAATTACGTACTTTGCACAGTTTAATCTACTGATCATGAAATATATCGCCAATAATTGAGTAACTATGTTTTGAATGATAAAAATTCATTAATTTGGCGATTGTCAGGTGGAATAAGCTTTATAATTTCATGAAATATCCTTGAACTAACTTAAGCTGAAAAAATATTTCAAATGGCTCTGAGCACTATGGGACTTAACATCTGAGGTCATCAGTCCCCTAGAACTTATGAACTACTTAAACCTAACTAACCTAAGGACATCACACACAACCATGCCCGAGGCAGGATTCGAACCTGCGACCGTGGCGGTCGCGCGGTTCCAGACTGAAACGCCTAGAACCGCTCGGCCACACCGGCCGGCCACTTCAGCTGAATATGCATGGAAATAAATCTTAATAATCAAGTTGATTACTTCAGTCTATTATTAAGTTACTACGGTTGGCATAAGCTTATTAAGTGCAACAATTAACTATGATAACCAATCGTTCAAAACAGTCTGAAATTTACTCTTCACCGTCTATGCTAATAATTTGATAATTAACATATTTTCTCTTGATTATGGCGTGACATACTTGGTTCAATAAGATAAGTAAGGATTGCAAGGAACCTACTTGGTGTTATTGTCGGGTGGAATGCGACACTTCGATTATACAATGCTTTTTATTAATTGTTCAACTTCAGAGAAAAGCACAGTCACTGGCAAGCCCTCTACAATTTTATCCTACGAAAATTACGTAGATCTTACTTCCCTCGTTGTCGGTGGATCGACGGAAGTCCACGGCGGCGACACAATGTGGCAGTGGGCTTTTACTGTTGCGACTTGGGCCCACAGTGCTCTTCACATTTAAGCCCTCGTTTCTTCAGCATTATGCCCATTAATCCGTAATGACTTGCCCGGCCATGCTTCCAGATATGCCGACCATTACTTTCCCGTCGTACTTAGACCACACACTAGCCGTTGGATGTAACATAGCTAAGAATAGCAGCATTCGACTGTACATCTTACTCCGAGCACGGCGTCATTGCTACTACTGCCCGCTGGCGCGCTCCCGCGCCCAGCGGCACGACAAAACAATCTCTCTGACTTCAACGTTAACTAAATATGCCCTGACTTGTCAGTGTTAAATAGTACATAATTTAAATATAGTATTTACAATACATATTTACACTAGACAATACATCGTATACAAACCGTTTCATGCGTTAAGTAAGTGAAAAAATTCATAGCAAGGACTGCGTTGTAGCGTCACACTTCCACCATCACCTACTCCAGTCCATCAAAGGCAGGGCTACCTGTGAAACCAGTCAAGTGATCCAAAAGCTAAGCTGCATTCCTGTGCTGCATTTATGTGGGCGTGACTGCTAACAAGCTGTCTGTGTGCACGAACGGCCACTGACAAACTGTGGCCAAGAAACAGCTGGACCACCACATTGCTGAGCATGCTGCCAGCACAACTTTCTTCATGTCAATGGTTGCTTCACAGCCTGCACCACCTCGGTCCTTCCCACCAGCAACTGCTTTTCTGAACTGCTCAGGTGGGAACTCTCCCTGCAGTATATTCTACGTTCCTGTAACCCTCCTGGCTATGTATGTCGTTAGTCTTTGTCCTACTCTCTAGTCCCTTGCCTGTTTCCGTTCCAGCACTACACAGACCTCTATTCACCAATGTACCCACTGTCTTTTTATTAGTCTCCTTTCCCGTTAACCCCCCACCCCACCCTCCGTCTAACCACCCGCCTGCACATAGCTGCCCTACACGCTCTCCATGGTCCCTGTGAGCTCCCACAGGTAGCACTTTAGCGTCCCCCACTCCACACTGCTATCCCTCCCCCTCCCCCCGCCCCCAGGCTTCTCATTACCCACACCACAGAGTCCCATCTCCCATTATGCATAGCTGATCCCAGTGTTGCCTCAGCAGCCAGAGATGGCTGTGGTCTCTAAACAGTAAAAAAATTGTAAGTTTCTTTGGCGCTTCAGTGTAGCTTAAAAATATTCCACATGTGGTTCAATGTGCGTGGGTGTCAGATTTTCTATAGACAATGAGAGTAGGACGTTTTGGTAGATTATATCTCAGTTCTAGCATCGATGCAGTCAAAAGATACAGCTATGTATGTCACATATTTCCGTATTCGCAAAACTCATTCATCAAGACCTATAGGATACTTCCGTTGACCTACAATCATGAAATTTGGCTAGAAACAAGGTTTCACAGTACAATTGTAAAGCAAAAAAAATTGAAAATGCTTCATTTGTAAAACTATAACACGAAAAAATATTTTTTGGTCATTTTTCATCCGTCTGTTTGTCTGTCCGTCCCTTAAGACAAACTTTCTCTGTAACAGGTTGGCGTGTCATATTCAAGGTCTATGGCCCCTTCGCAGTGTAAAAATTTAAGCTTCTAAGTCAATACTATCAAAAGAAATATTATACATATTTTGATACTCGAAACCTCACTCACCAAAAACTATAGGGTACTTCCCATTGACTTAGAACCAAGAAATTTGGTAACAATCAAGGTTTCACAGTACAAGTAAAGCAAAAATCCGAAATTATTAAACTTCAATTATATAACACGAAGAAAAAGATTTCTTTTGTCATTTGTTATCGACTTCAAATTTGAAGGTAAAACATTATCGAAAGTCTTGGAATCCCTGCGGCTGATATCTTGCCAAAATCAATGTCGATAACAGAAACAACTAGTCAGCATCATCATCGATTCCCATAATAGAGGGAAATGACACCATGATTCCTGCAGGGCTGTCCATAATTCCGTATGAGTGCGAGCGGTTGGAGATCTCTTCTGCGCACGTTCCAAGGCGTCTCAGTTACGATCAAAACGTTCATGTCCGCGGAGTTTGGTGGCCAGCGTCAGTGTTTAAATTCAGAAGAGTGTTCCTGGAGCCACTCTGTAGCAATTCTGGACGTGTGGGGTGTGGAACACTCCTGCTGGAGTTGCCGAAGTCCGTCGGAATGCACAATGGACATGAATGGATGCAAGTGATCAGACAGGATGCTTACGTACGTGTCACCCGCCAGTGTCGTATCTAGACGTAGCAGGGGTCCCGTATCATTCCAACTGCAGACGCCCCACACCATTACAGAGCCTCCACCGGTTTGAACAGTCCCCAGCTAACCTACAGGGTCCATGGATTCATGAGGTTGTCTCCATAGCCGTACACGTCTATCCGCTTGACACAATTTGAAACGAGACTCGTCCGACCAGGCAATATGTTACCAGTGTTCAAGAGTGCAATTTCGGTGTTATCGGGCCAAGGCAAGGCGTAATGCTTTTTCTGGCCGCGGCGATGTCGGAGATTTAATGTTTTACTGGATTCCTGATGTTCGCGGTACACACGTGTGATGGCCATACGGGAAAATTCCCACTTTATCGCTACCGCGGAAATGCTGCGTCCCATCGCTCCTGGGCTGACTATAACACCACATTCAAACTCACTTAAATCTTTGTAACCTGCCTTTGTAGTAGCAGTAACCGATCTAACAACTGCACCAGACACTCTTTGTCTTATGAAGGCGTTCCCGGCCGCTGCGCCGTATTTTGCCTGTTTACATTTCTCTGTATTTGAATACTCATACCTCTCCCAGTTTCTTTGGCGCTTCAGTGTAGCTTAAAAATATTCCACATGTGGTTCAATGTGCGTGGGTGTCAGATTTTCTATACACAATGAGAGTAGGACGTTTTGGTAGATTATATCTCAGTTCTAGCTCACTAGCTGATTCGTTCCTCGTGAGCTAGCTCACTAGAACTTACACAGAACTTAACAAAACATCTACTTTTCAGGTCTAAATCACTTAATTTCTTTTAAATTACTTAGAAAAGTTAATAAATCTGAACATTTTTTCGTATCACGTTCACCAATTTTCAAATTATTATTTTTTCATTCAAAAGGTGAATGCAAGGAAATACAATTTAATATTTCATATAAAACGTAAATGTCAGAAAATAAAATTTAATATTTCTTTATAAAAAGTGAACGTAAGAAAATGAAACGTAATGAATTATGGTGAATATAAGAAATCTATCCTTTGCTCAAAATTTTCCTAATTCTTTCTTCTTGAGCAGCCATACGATTTTTATGAACTGTCAACTGTACTTGATTTTTTAGTGTTCTTGTTTTACCAACAGTTCTACCAAATTCACATGTAACTTTAATTTTCTGATGTCTCTATGCACTTTCTTTACAAATCCATCTTTTCGTTACTTATCTTTATGAAATTCATTAATATTCTCTTTTCTAGACAGTCACCACACTGCTTTAGCTGTTTGAAATTGTCCATTTAAAGATTATGAAATTTAATAGGGCAAAATTAGCTTCATTCCTAACAAGTGCAAAACGCTCGCTAGCGATCACCTTCCACTGTGTTAGTCCTATAAATCGAGATTCCGGGCTGTGACCTCCCGTACGTCAGTGCATCTTGCTTCTGAGATAACAGAGGGCTCCATTATTTCGGGATGAAACACACCACCCGCTCCTTAGGATGGGTCTTAAACTTGCCCTTTACATGGTGATAGATCGTACAGAAGCGAGAATAGAAAAAGTTTTGTCAAATAGCTAGTTCTTTTCTAACCACTGACGCTTTGATGATTTCATGAGATAATGGTCAAAATCCTTCAGTCTTCATACTTGGTTTAGAGCTTTGACACAGTAAATATCCTCTAAAATGGTGTATATATTAGGTATTCGAGTGACAAAGCACATTCTACAAACACTACTTCCATCAGTTAATTTGGATGTAAATAAGTTATTTTCTTCACATTTTCGTGTTTTATTTGAAGTGAAGAAATGTGATTAACATGTAAATGATAGTATGAATACTGAAGACAACTTTAAAAACAATTAATTTATGTTTTAAGTAAAACATGTTCCGCTATTATTTTCAGTGGGTCATCCATCAGCGCCTTCTCTGAAAGAAGTTTTGAACTGCCTTAGATTGGCGCGAGAGAATGTTTCACGTAAGTCATACTACAAATAGAGGAAAAGAATGTTTACGTAAGTTCACTCAGTGCGCAACCTTTCTTTCACTGACGGAAATTGTTGCTCTAGGTCAGTATTATCTTTATCTAGAGGCCACCTGCCACCGGATAAAATACGAGTTGCAAACTGGTAGTTCAGTTGAAGCAGACTTGTCCTTTAGCCACCGATCTCACGCAAATCTTAATTGATTTTGAAAATTCAAAATGCTAATATAATCTACATAAAAAGAGCTATACACAAGAAATACAATGAGCAATCATTTTCTAATTAACATACTAAATTTTTCAGTTTTGTTTTCTTTATCTTCCTGAAAATATTTTAAAATGGAATGAAAACATGATGTTAAAATTTCTTTAACTTTTTCTAATTTTTTATTCATTTATATAGTTAAAAACTTTCAGTAAATATTCTGTGCAAAGCATTGGAAGTTAAATTTTTCTTACTATACATTCCAACATACGTTGAAGTATCTGAAGGGATTTGTTCATTAAAAGTTCCACACAAAGATTCCTAGTCCTTTCCTGTGAACTTACAATATTATTTCTACACGTCACATTAATCACATAGATAGGATAGTTCGTTATGAAATTACGTGGAATTATGTCAGCATCTGATATAAGTAGTGTAACTCATTTAAAATGAGTAATGGATTGTATGCTTTGAGAATATTGTTTGGTGGGTTAATATTCCAGATTTCCTGTGGGAAAATTTCATTTGTTCCATTTAATGTGGTCAAATAACGAAGAGCGAAGTAATTGATTATTTTTGCAATTTGTCTGAAACGCAATAAATTCGAAATATGCCATAAATTCTGCAGTTATGTGATATCTAGTTCGAAATTTTTCTTACTACTCAATCCTGCTACTTCTGCAGTTGTACTTCATAAAAAGATATCTTAAATTTCGATTTTTTTTAGAATATTTTCTCGTTGTTCTAACTCGTAAGTTGGTTCATATTTAATAGTTGGTACACGAATTTCCTAAAAGTCTTAATAATTTTTTTAAAAATTTTAGAAAATAAAGGACAGAAGAGTAAACATTCTAAAGAAGATCATCAAAAAGCTCAAAGAAATGTTTATCTTTGAACTGAAGTTGTTCGTTAAAAACATATAATGGATTGCTTTTGTGAAGTGAAAAGATTTCAATTTCTTCTCAGGTATTTAGCAGTGGTCCTTTTGGCACAGTATGTAATATTTTCATAGTGTTAGAAATGCAACCCTCTGAATTATTGTAACCATCAAGATGTTGACCAAATATTGATTTGGTACATGCAGTACCAGTAGTATGTTCTTTGAAACGTGTTAAAAATTTTTCGCTAACAACTCAAATAATTTACATCCAAAACTTGTATTTACAGTAGGACACGAAAGTAACAATAGTATTAATTTGCTGGACCTCACAATTACAAATAAGAATGGAAAACATAATATTTCTATTTATAGAAAACCCACATCAACCGACATAATAATAAATGCTAAATCATGCCATCCATCAAGATACAAAATGGCATTTTTTAAAACTATGATACATAGGATACTGAAATTTCCTCTCCAACATGATGCAAACCAGAAGGAAATTGATACATCAAAACAGATAGCAGTTGCTAACAATTATAATTCCCATCTGGTATTGATCTGTTACATCAAAAATTACAAGAAACAAATGATGCTGTTACAAATTCCAAGAAGAGATTTACAAAAATGACATACATGGGACCTATTTCAGATAAAATAAATAAATTATTTAAGAACACAAGCTTGAGAATAGCATTTAAAACTAATAACCCCCTACAGATGAAACTGAAACACACAATTGGAGACTCAAATATATACAAAAATTAGGCGTTTACAAAATAACATGTAATGACTGTGAGAAACAGTATATTGGCCAAACTGGCCGTTACTTTTTAACACATTTCAATGAACATACTACTGGTACTGCACGTACCAAATCAAAATTTGGTCAACATCTTGATGGTTACAATCGTTCTGAGGGTTGCATTTCTAACACTTTGAAAATATTACATACTGTGCCAAAAGGACCACTGCTAAATACCTGAGAAGAAATTGAAAACTTTTCACTTCACAAAAGTAATCCATTATATGTTTTAAACGAACACTTCAGTTCAAAGATAAACATTTCTTTGAGCTTTTCGATGATCTTCTTTAGAATGTTTACTCTTCTGTCCTTTGTTTTTTGAAATTAAAAAAAATTATTAAGACTTTTACGAAATATTTTGTCTTTACATTGTAATTTTATTCACCAAATACTATTTTATGACTGACTATATGTTTTAGAATTTTTGCTTATATGCTTTTAGACTGCATATTGCTAATTCACATCATTTTATTTTTGACACTATGGCTCATAATTTTATAATTTATCTTCCTTTTTCATTATTTTTATTTGCTTATAAGACTGGCATATAACTTGAGGAATAGCAATGCCTTTAAAAATTGTCACATGTAATTTACATACCAACTTCATAAACAATATTTCATATATATGGACAACTACTTCGAATTGTATCTGTGCAGCATGTAGTATACATGTCAGCTATAGATTATTGCAGATTACACATTGAAAATCGTTTCAATAAAGACATGTTGCTGCTCAATAATACATCGTCTGACGCGCCATTCCACTTTCACAACAACTTCGTTGGAGAGAAGGCTGCTGCCACATCTTTGCACTGGCGTTTGTCCTCGCCATGGCAATCACTAGTTCGACTATCGACTTTACAACAACTATCAGTGGAAAGAAGCCTGCTGCCTCACCTTTGCAACGGCGTCAAACTTCACCATGGCAACCAGTGGTTCCAAATGGTTCACTAACAGGCCTTGAGAGGGCAACCCATGTACAGCCAAACCGAAGTTCATTTTTCCTACATAGATAAATATTTTTAACGCTCCTTAATTGACAATAGCTGTTTAATAAGCTAATTTTAGTGTGTATTTATTTTTAGTTCTTGACAATGCTCTTTTAACTAAGAAATTTTAAATTGTAATTCGACTTATAACTCAGTGGTTAGTAATGACATCATGCAGTCTGAAGTCAGTGGAACCTCCATTATGTATAGTAAGACGTGCACTGGTTTCTCCAGTATTGATTCTCCAACAGAAAGAGGATCCTGCTCAATAGTAATTCATCTTTTTATAGCTTTATAACTTTATGTATCTTCTTTAATGTATGTAGCCCTCTAATTAAAGCTTTGTATACAACCTGTAGGTCTGAAGATGACTACAGTTGTGGTCGAAACCGGTTACCTTCATAAATAAATCGTGATCAATAGTAAATATCAAAGAATGTGCGATTCTAGATAAAATGTTATTTCTTTCCTTTACAGTCACAAAATGAAACAGTTTTGTTACATTATTATTGGATTTTCCATCATACGTTGGATAATACGATTCTGATTCATCTGGATTATCTATAACAGTTCTTAAGTTCACCAAAATTTGTGCATAGTTTGGATGAAGTCATCAATATTTATTTCAATCTCTGTACCCTCGTTGGGTACATTTAAATTGTGTTTACTTTTCTCATTTGCAAGGAATGATTTTTTTGATTTCCCGCCACTTTCAAGTTAAAAAAAGTGACCTAGGAAGTGTGTTCGTATTCCCAGGTCCACCATCTTGGATCGCCATCTTGAATTCCGATGTCATGTCAAATATCACATTATATCCTAAGTGATAGTTCTTTCGATAATAAGCGAAATTGTGAGATTACATGACATATACACACATACTTTGCAAGAAACTGCACAAAGCATGGCGAAGGATAGGTAGTGTTGTAGCACACGTTACGGGTTCTCTGCCACACGAAAAGATTTCCCGAGTAGCGATGAGTCGGCAGCGTCTGACTGAAGCGAACATGACGCCCTTGGTAGTAGAGGGGGCGTGGCACAGTCGCTTAAAGCTGTCACTGCAGAAGACTCACCTCGCGATGGACAGGTATAGGTAAAGACGTGGAAATGTCAGACTTACGCGTGGCTGGTGCGTCCATGTACTGGTCATCTGATTACGTGCGTTACTTGTATTCGAAACGATTTACTTTTGTGTTTGTGCTGCTGTACCATAAAAGGTCAGACAAGCATAATATATCCCCTTAAAGAGCTCGAAACGCTGAATATTTCATTATAATTCTATCAGTAGCATATAAAATTAACAGAGATTCGTTGAGGCGAAGAAAATGGTAACGCATAAATCTTGTAAAGCTTGTTAACGAAACATGATAAAATAAAAATCAAGGAATCAGATGCATTAGTTACAAGAAGTCTGTGCTAGCAGAAAAGGACGTAATTTGCCATTGGAATGATACGCCTCTTGGTTTCCTAGTAGTAATTTTAGGCAGTTTCAATAATTTAGTGATACTGTGCAGTCATTCTATTTGTTATCATTTATGGGAGAACTTTCGTGTAAACTGATGTCTATCTCAGAGTAGCCTACGACGCCGCCAAACCGCAACGCATCTCTGTTCACCGGGTTATCGTCAGTCTAACACCTGCGGTCAGGCTCGTTCCCGCCGTATCTTGCTCAATCCATAGAGGGTCTCCCAGTAAGCAGCTAGAGGGCGCAGAACAGGCGTCACTCCAGACACGTATCTCTAGCTGCATTCGCTGCAGCTTCGCAAGCTAATTGGGAAATTAAAACCTTCCGCTGCGCGAGTACTTCTCCCAGCACGGAGCCGGCTAGAGCCAGTTCTGTCTTCGCCAGCCAGCGACTCAAGTACCACCACTATTTGGACATAGCCTCAGATGGGACGTCGCCCGCGACCTGCGCTCTGAGCCTTTGTGTTCCGCGCCGTGGACAAGTCGTACTGCCCGTGAGATACAACTTTGCATACGTACTTTGTTTTGAAGACAGACTTTTCATTGCTCACGAGAGCGTAATCTAAGCTCTCAAGAATCTATTCCGGTTTAGTTTAAGAACAGTTATTTGTGATGAAACTTTCCTTCACAATACTAGGAAGAATCGCTGGAAAACGTTTATTTTCTTCTGTTGCGCTGCTTCAGAAACAGTGACTGTTTGTGTTGGAAGTTTACTTGTTCAAATAAACGAAGTTAAATTATGTCTACTTGTGATAGTGTGGAAATATCCCGAGTGAGAAACACTTGATTCACATCTTATTGTAACATCTTGAATTAATCAGCATAAATGCGCGCATTAGAATTTAACTAACCTTAGCGATATACGGGGGGAGGGGGGAGGGGGGGGCAATTATTGAACTACATGAAATAAAATCGTCATAGCTTCTCTGAATGGTTTGCGTTAGGAAGTTCAAACTGCGTAGCATGATGGGAATTAGCATGCGCATTGTTGTTTGGCTTAGCAACGAAGGCCACCTTCATTTGGATGGGTTCGTCAGTAACCAAAACAAACGCGTTTGGGGGACTGATAACCCGCATTTCGCGATCGAGAAGTCTCTTCACTCTCAGCAGGTGACTCTGTGGTGGGCAATGTCCGGTCACGGATTGTCGGTTCGATATTCGTTGATGGTTGATGCCACGGTGACTACCGAACGGCACGTGACGGTTTTGGAAGATGGTTCCATCTCCATTATACAAAGTGACCCTCATTTCGACAAGATATGGTTCGTGAGAGACGGAGCTCGACCCCATCGAAACAAGAGAGTGTTTGATGTTCTGGAAGAGCACTTTGGGGACACACATTATGGCTCACAGGTACTCAGAAGCCACTGCATGGGCCTCCACTGGCCGCCATATCCTCTGGATCGGAACACATGCGACATCTTTTTGTGGGGCTATATTAATGACACGTTTGCAGCAATAGCCCCAAAACCATCTCTGAGCTGCAAACAGCCATTCAGGAGGTCATCGACAGCATCGCTGTTCCGACACTTAAGCGGGTCATGCAGAATTTCGTTATTCGTCTGCGCCACATCATCGCCAGTGATGGCTGCAATATCGAACATGTCGAAATCTAAATCCGAATACTTGTAGTGATGATCATATGTTGAATAAGTTGTGTGCACGCCGTAGTTTGTAACTAATTTACGTTTTATTCAAATAGTTCAATAATTCTCACCCTGCAGAAGTCGTAATGATATACTGGTGCAGATTCGGCTCCTAAGAACTTGTTATTTTGGAAAGTCTCGCCAGAGTATGTCTAAAGCCCCTTTCACGTGAACGATTTTGCTGTCTCCATTGACTACTCGTGACAAGCGAGTCTACTGCAGGACCTCTGGCGTTGTACTAATGTAACAAGTCTAGTCCGTCACGAGTGGTTGCTCTTGAAGACACCTCAGCGCCAAAAGTGCTTGCGCTGTGAGAGCTGTCTGCTCAGCAGTTTGGCTCTCGAAGTGAGGTTACGAAGAGCAATCCGTTTTACTAAAGTAAAATCTACATATTGTAATAGAATTGAGAAAAAGCAATGATGATAAAGTTTATTATTAATGATCAAGGCGAAATTCATAGCAGATGTTCTGGACATAGGACGTATGCTGAATTCTCCACTCTCTGGAGAAATGAAGGAATAGGCAAATTGTCACCCAAACACTTCGAGACATCTGCTTTTATTTCCTCAAAAAATACACGCAACAACAAATGTTGTGCATCGCCCTTTTATTTGGAAATTCACTTGACAGAAAACAAAAATTGGCTTCAATCATGCGATTGTTTTCATTTGGGATGTGTTCAGATCACCAAATCAAACACACAGACATTTGTGTAAGGACAAAATCCTCTGCTTCCCACTGGAGGTTTTTCACAGCATTCCTGGGCAAACGTTAATATGTTCAGACTTTAAACCTTCGCTTATGTATCTTCGATGAGATTATCAAGCCAGCCCTGGTCCAGTTTGTCCCATTCTCCAGTGACGATTCTGCGTAAGTTGCAGAGTATATGGTCGTTGTCGATGTGCGATTGGTTTCACAGTATCGATGATGAACAGGTGCTCAAGGCTCATTAATCATGAATTTTACAGTCAATGTTTACTGGGCATTGTTGCTTCGAATGATCGTTCCTGTCATACTCCTCAATACTGATCACTGGTCCCGGGATACCCGCTAGGTTTGTGGCTTGAGTTCAGTCGAGAATCGTATTTGCGAGGATGTGCTGAGCTTGAATGACTCCGAACTTTTTTAATCCGAAAACTCGCAAAACTTTTTAAATTAAACAAGCTTTATTAATATCTACTTCATTATTTTTCATGTCTATAGACTTATTTCTCAACGCAGCCACCTTGGTGACGAAGACATTCCCCCAGCTAGAGGCCGGTTTGTTGATCAGCCATTGTAGAATATTTGACTTTCTGACGGAACCAAAACCTTACCTCTAATTACACTGCTTCATCGCTATTAAAGCGAAGTCTTCTAAGCTGTTCTTTAAGATTTGGAAAGAGATTGTGCTCTGTCACTCACAATTAGGTTGTTGTTATTGTGGCGTTCTGTCCGAAGACTGGTTTGATGCAGCTCTCCATGCTATTCTATACTGTGCAAGTCTCTTCATACCCAAATAAATACTGCAGGCTACATGGTTCTGAATCTACTTACTGTATTCATCTCTTGGTCTCCTTCGACGATTTTTACTCCCTTCATTACGAGCACGAACACCCCAGCGTCGGATATTAGTGATGTCGATACAATCATCACCACACATTGCTTTCATTTTTCTATGAATTTCAATTGGATGCACGTTGTCTGCGGTTAGACACTCCATTACAACACATTGTTTCTTATGCACCGACATAGTTGCAGTACATACCGCTATTTTACACGCTACAATTCGAAACCATCTTACGTCAGTCGACTGAGAAATAAGCCAGACCTTTAGTACCTCTACCAGTATAGAGAACAGAACTAAAAAGTCGGAGGCATTGCTTTTCTACAAGCCCTCGTATCTGTCGAACAGTGACTTACATGGCGCATCAGCGCTCACAAGTTAGAAATTTTACATTGTTACCTACGTTGTATGGAGGTACACGAGACGATCTATGGACTTTCACATTTCCTTTTAAGCACATCTGGTGCACGATTTTGCTTTAAATACCAGTTGAGGCGGACAAAAGGAACCAGGAAAAGTGTTTATGGAATCTGTTGAAATAAATTTTTTAAATTTATTGCAAACTCTTTGCATTGGCCAAAAAATTTATTGTAACTTATTTGTTTGTGCAGCTCGAGGGAACTGCGATCATATGAATTATCAATTGAACAAGATCCGGCTGATGCAATCAGACACCTAGACAACGTAGAGCCATAGACAGTAGTGTGATTGCATTCCAGTTCAGCCATATTCCAAGGGATAGTGCAGTATAATTTATTGTTATCAGCTTGGCCGGTAATACCGCATCTTCCGGTTCTTATCGTACATGAAATACGGGAAGACTGAGTGCTCGGATGCCTCTCTCTGCCCTATGATTAGCCCTGTTCATTAACCATGGGACACTAGAAGACTCCTGTTGATGATCGCAGCAGGGGGTCGAAACGTCGAGTACTCGAGAACGTTGAACAACTCTGAGAATCTTAAAGTCAATCGTAATGGGTACGACAGTCCTCAGATTTATAAAAGAAAATTCTTCCTGGCTAGTAACTTTAGTTTCGTTTGAGGAAAAGGCAGAATGCAGTGGTGGTCAACATGGTCCCTCCCACCCACAAGTGGGCGTTTCAGCTTTCGTGGTGGGCGGTAGCCGGTAGTGATTTTGAAAATACTTTTATTAGGCTTTAAAGAAAAATTTTGAAAATAAGGGACTGACTATGGTATGTTTTAACTTGATGTAGCTCGGCTTTATAAATTTTGTAAAGTAAACTTATCCCTACTTCATAAATCATATTTACTGTGTAATCGGTGGACGGTTAGAAAATTTTATACCTAACACAGAAACAAAAGTGGGTGGCAGGCTAAACAAGTTGACTTCTCCTGAAGTAGGGCATTTTTAGAATTATTAAACATAATTTCCCAAGTATTTCTAAGATTTAGGAGAATATCGGGTAGACCTAAGGGTTACCTGCATGTACCGCGCCCAACGCGAGTCTTTCGCCATTTCTTCAAACGCTGTGTAAAACACCATGTTAGCTATTATGCTGAAGACAGCCTCTCCTCCAGGCACCAAAAGCTTTTGAATGTTCTGGACAGCACCCCTGTGAAAATATTAATGTCTTAGGAGGCGTTGCCCCAGTGGAGGACACATAAGACTTTCTGGTTTTTTGTAAGAATCAAATGAACGAATTACAACAAAACTATTTTGTGATGAAAATGTACAACAATAATACTAAAAACCCACACAAAATAAGGTGATTTTAATTTCACATTATGCAAACGAAGTTAAATTAACAGGCTTGAACTTGCTGTTCACAACGCCGAACACATTATGAGAACGATAACATTGTAAATGTGAGCACAAATATGAAATTACGTGTAACGGTAAATTCAGTGTCGTTATAGGTCTTCAACGTAATCAATCCTTGCTCTCTGTTCATATCTTGTGCTATTTGAAAACCAGCAGATTGAGCACACCTTGGTGAAAATTCAGAATGGCACTTCATTAATTCCATAAAAAAATTACTGACTACAGCTTTTTTGTTCCTGTGGCTTCAAATGTTGCATTAAATTATAGACTAATTGTAAAATTACTACCTTTTAGGGGCAAAGAACAGTTTTTCTAAAAATTTGAGATGTCTATCCTCCAACCGATTAATGAAAGAGTTTTTAAATTTATCTTACGAATATACCATTGTTGTCCATAGCCCGGTATTAAAGCAACATGTTCTTCTAACGGACTCTTAGGGACAGGGAAGGACCCTTCTGCTTAATTTTGCAGCTAAGGCGCTATCGACGGCATTTTTTTTACTATCACTGCATCCCATTGTGATTTCTTTGAAATTCTCATTCTGGCACGATGAAAGGGATACGTTTTCGCGTCCAATAACTTTCCTAATATTATTTCATAACGACCATGTTGTCTTCACTTTCTTCTGTTATATCACAATGCTCGAATAGATGCCGATACTGTGGACGGCGGGGGGAGGTGGGGGAGAAGCCACAACGGGATATGCCGTTTTGTTTTTAATGAAACCAGCAGCTTCTCCCCTGTACCCATCTATATTGTCCTTTCCTTCTTTTTCCGTTGAGTTGAAAGCGTGAATGAGATTTTTTTCATGTCTCGTAGAGACCAGAGGGGTTTATTTCCTCCAAAGTAGTTTTACAGCTTCTAAATCTATACTACTCTCCCCGTAGTCTCTCGTTCAAAGATGCCTTGCAGAACAACCTGTAGCGAATCATGAACTTTCGTGGTTTTTTATGCATATCAAGAAGGAACATATTCAGTAAACAGTACGCCTTTGCAGCTTTTATTTTTCTTCCAGTTGACTTGTCGAACATGTGCCATGTCCTCTCCTGGTAAAAAAAAAAAATGTCGGTTCTAACGGGAGACCAGAGGTGTGCTACATCCTTTAAAATTTGTCTTCATCTAAAAAGAGAAAAGAAAACATTTTTTAATGAGCGGACGCTAAAAGTTTTCAAAAAGGGGCTGGATTGGCAATAAAATATCGTCACTTCTAACACGTCGCGGCAGTACGCAAGTTACTATGTGGAAAGTATAAAGTGGCAGTGTCTTTCCGGTGTGAGTTAGGCCAGCTCGGTGAAGGGCAAAGCAAAACACCACCCGAGAAGGCAAAGGAACGCTCTATTTCTTTTAGAATACCATATCTGGGTGCAGTACGCGAAAAAAATACAGTCATACGAGATGTAAAACGTTATTTCAGCGTGTTTTACATTTTCGGATACAAGCAGTAAACCCAGGCAAAAAACTTTGGTAAACAAATATAATGAAGCGGCTGGATACTGTTTTACATGCAATGATTGCCGTAAGAAATATATAGGACAAACCGGTAGGTCATTTCAAATAAGATTTCAGGAACACCTTATCTTAAATAACCCACGAGTTAAATTGACAGCGCATTTAGCGAAGAGGGACACAGCATCACAAGCCCTTCAGAAAATTTAAAAATATTCCATAAGAAAGAAAAAGGCCACATTTTGAATATGTTAGAGAGAGTAAACGAAAACGCACAATTCACGTTGAATAACCAATTGAAATTAAGGCACCACATCATTCTGTCTAATTTTGATTGTTTGTATGATTTAGTTTTAGAACGTAATAAAATTCTGTAATATTCTCGTGTGTAAAGGCATCGACCCAGCGCTCCTAGTCATGAGTACATGACGTCACACTGCCCACATCGAGGCCCACGAGAAAGACAGGCCGCAACGCCTACGTCACGAAGGAAGGCCTGAACTCGCTCGCTCGCTCAGCTCAGCAGACAAAATGCGTTCCTAGACCTGTTAACTTGCAGCTTGGTGTGAACACACTAATGAGAATTGCATCTTCTACTGGAATTTGCTATTATGTAGTCCTACTGATGAACAGTACTACAACAAAATGTAATTTAAGACTAATACTTGATATAAGTGTGTATCGCATTTAGTCTCTTCTGCTCAACAGTCCTCATTTCATACAAGAAGTGGTTCCTTATGCAACTGATAATCATTTTGGCATGATTTTAATTTCATTGTACCCCAGTACAGCCGTAGTGGACTTCCTATCATTGTAGGACTAATAACAGTAATAATCCATAACAGCGGATTCCAGCAAAAGATGCAATTCTCGTTTGTATGTACACATTTAGTTACGAGTTAAAAGACGTATAAACGTAGTTTTCGTCTGCTGAGTTGAGCGAGCGAGCGAGCGCAGGCCTACATTCGTGACGTATGCGCCGCGGCCTGTCTTTCTTGTGGGCCTCGGTCCACATGGATAGCTTCCGTTCCGGCAGCCAGCTAGTCTCTCCTTGTCGGTCATGCAGGGCGCTTTTGCTTTATCCTACACCGACCTGCCCTTCTGTCACACTGCTAAGACACTGTCACCTGACACTTTCCACACAGTAATCTGCGTAGTGTCGTGACTAATCATGATAATAGTGACAATTTTTTAACGCTAAACCGTCCCTTTTTTAAAAACTTTTAGCGTCCACTCACTATAAAAGATTTTCTTTCGTCTTTTTTGATGCAGGCAAATTTTAAGAAATGAAGGTACGCCATATGACGAAATTCACTGAATAGTAAATCCTTACTAGGAGCGACCGGTATGCCTGCAATCTTTTTAAGTTGTGACTATATTTTTGACATTCCTTTACTAATTTTAACATCCACATTATATGGTGACGCTGTACTTTGCTTTTTACCGCGTATGTTGCACCTGACGATGAGGCTTTAGGCAGAGAAACCCATTGTGCTTCAATGAAAATCAATTTAACCAACTGTTAGCGGACTTCTGCCTAACGTCATGCCTTTCAAAAGCTAAGGTTGGCCTGAATATAAAATAGTTTATTTCTATTTTAAACAGTGTTCCTTACCCTTTGACGTGCCCTCGTAGTTGCATGGTGCTCTGTGACTTCGTTTTAATACACAACACATTCTTCTGCCAGTCTGACAACAAGCCTTACATAATCTAGTTTTGTCCGTACCATAAGATATACATATCGATAAACTTAAAATATTATTGGGGAAAATGTATGACTGATTGTTATGGTATTTCTTACTCGTGGAAGTACCACAACAGCAATCATTAGCTGGAGTGATCAAGTGTAGCCCCCTTGCATTACAATCGGAGAAATAAGGCAGGCCAGCTGTTGTACGGTATTGGATAAGGCGACAAACTGAGCACACACCTGTTGTCGGGCACCCAATGCAGCAGCAGCAAACAGAACACCTTGCCGAAGGGCGCGTACTGCCACACGGCGGAGTTCTCCAGGTCGGGCTGAACCACGTCCAGCTGCTCGTACGTGATGGTGCCTGGCAGCGCGTTGTGCTGCCTGCAGAACTCCAGCATCTTTGTGCTGATGTCGCAGGCCACCAGCTTCGTACCCGGTGGCAGCCGCGGGGCTAAAACCTGCCAGTACAGAAATATACTTTCTGATTTGCTCTTCTAAGCTACGCAGCATGTAAAATAATCAGTGCTTCAGTTTCTCTGAAGAGACAAAGCGATCCTCAGGTATTGCAGATCATTGATACAACGGTGCTGTGCAATTTCCAGACATGTCGAATATTGAGAGAAGAGGAGGGTGATGAAAGAGGCCACAGTTGTCGAATGGAGAGCACGGTGCAGATTACAGAGCGTCCAGTCCGCGTGTCGTGGTCTGGTACATGGGGGCGGCTCGCCGCGCTGTCCGCGGAACATAGCTCACCGCGCCAGCTAAAGCCTGTACAGGGCGGTCGGGAACGGCCTGAAAAGCTTGTAAGGATGTTGCAGGGTAGGTTACACTGGGAAATAATTATTAATCGTTTCTGATTTTGTTATTATTGAAGTTAGCTAGACAAATAGTTGAACTCGTGAATTCAAGCAGTGTACTGGAGAAGCTGTTGCCAAATATGTTCTTCCTTCGTTTCCTCAGACAGCACAAATGTAGCTTCTACTCACCAAGATTAAATTTATAACTTCCGGAAAAGGCACATTTTAGCTGGTGATGTGCATTTGAAGAAGAGGTAATTTACGGACTAACAGGTGTCTGTGCATTACCGCACTTTTGCCCGTGCAAGTGCTTCTATTGCTAATTAAATCGGACTTGCCGCAACGTATGAATTTTGTTCTCAACAATTATATCTCAGTACAACCTACCCTGCAACACCCCTACAAGCTTTTCAGACTGTTTATGACCACCCTGTAGAGCCTGCGTCAACTGGAAGGTAGTTCAGGCGGCGCACCATCAACCCGTGTCTGTTTGAAAACCCGCCGGTATCGTGGAAACTCCATGGGTTGTGGCCGGCTCCTGTATACGTAGGGTGAGCTTGTCGGGTCCACGTCTTCAGCAAGCGTTCAACGCTGGTGTGAGGAACATCGGCTGCGTTTGAGCTGGATTCGTTTCCAGATTTGTGTCTCCTTGTGTCAGAACATTGTTCATAAACTGATGAAAACACAGTGTACTTACAGTTCGTTTCTTTTTAAGGTTCCTTACTTCAGTCGGTAAAAATCGAACCCCTGCTGGATTACTTTATTGTCAGTCCATCTGTCTCTCCAATTGTCAAAAATCCATTTTCTCGAACGAGTAAACGTATCAAGCTTAAATTTATGCCACATGCTAATATCTACTGTCCCTTGACGGAGTAAGAAAGTGAAGCTTCCAAGACAGTGAAGTCACGAGGTACGGCCATTTATGACATATTTTGACACTCGAAAGCTCACTCATCAAAACTATAGTTACTTCCCGTTCAGCTAGAATCATGAATTTTGGCATGAAGCAAGATTTCACAGTTTATGTAAATTTGTAATTGTATCACACGAAAAAATATGTTTTTGTCATTTGAAATCCGACTTCGGACTTGAAATTAAAACATTTTCGAACGGTTTGCAATTCCTGGGACTAATATTTTGTCAGTATCATTGTTGATAACAAGTTGGTAAGCAGTCGAGATTCTCGATTTCCGATATGAATGAACTGTCTGTATAAGTAATGAAGTTTGTATGGAACCCTCACAGCGCGAGACCTAAACGCACAGGCAAATGTTTCGTTATACTGGATGTTAAAAAAATTGTACCGTATATTGAAAGGTGGCAGTATGGACTAAAACAAGAAAACAGTCCAATATACATGCGCACTTAAATGTATACCTTAAGTGCTATGAGCATTTGTTCATATAGGCTCGTGTGAAACAAATTTTTAATACTGAACAAATGGTCACAGCTCTTAATATATACGTTTTAGAAGCCATGTTTACTGGATATTTTTGTCTTGTTTTGGACCACACTATCGCCTCTCAAAAAAAAACTCCGTCCGCACAGGCCTTGGAAGGCCCAAAGGTACCGACCGGCCGCCGTGTCATCGTCAGCCCACAGGCGTCACTGAATGAGGATATGGAGGGGCACGTGGTCAGCACACCGCTCTCCGGGCCGTAAGTCAGTTTACGAGACCGGCGCCGCTACTCCTCAATCAAGTAGCTCCTCACTTAGCCTCACGAGGGCTGATTGCACCCCGCTTGCCAACAGCGCTCGGCAGACGGGATGGTCACCCATCCAAGTGTTACCACAGCCCGAAAGCGCTTAACTTCGGTGATCTGACGGGAACCGGTGTTACCACTGCGACAAGGCCGTTGGCATCGCCTCTCAAATTATGGGATAATTTTTAACACCTTGCATAAATAGTCCATGCTTAATCGTGAGCATCGTGTTTTTTCTTGCTTTCCAAAAGGATATATCGATCTGTTAGATATTACACAATGTAAAATTCAAGATAGAAAGTAACAGTACTGTGAAGAAGATAGTTGATACTCACTGTATAGTGGAGGTGCCGAATCGAAGATAGGCACAACAAAAAGACTGTCAGAAAATGAGCTTTCGGCCAACAGGGCCTTCAAAGAAAATAGTCGGTGATTATGATCACGTGTGTGTGAGTTGCGGTTGCCAGTGTGCGTGTGTGTCTGTGTGTGTGTGTTCGCGTAGTCTATTTTCGACGAAGGCCTTGTTAGCCGAAAGCTCACTTTCTGACAGTCTTTTTGTTGTGGCTGTCTGCAACTCACTATCTCCGCTATATGGTGACTAGCAACTATCGTTTTTTTGTTAATTATTATAGGTGCCAGAAATATGGTGCACCTGTTGTGTACCAGGTAGTACTGTAAATCAGGAGATGAACAAGGATTATGCAAGTAGAATAGAAATCCTATAGCAAGTCTAAAATCTATTGTCGTACGTAGGACGTTATGTATAGCTTTCTTTACTAAAATTCATGAATGGGTGTGATAAATGTAAAACCCTTGTTGCTGCTGGTGATGAGTTACCTGTGAGCGGGATGGACAGTGACATTATCTCATTTACTCAATATGTGCAGCGGCGCATTAAAGCTACCATTTACTGGTAGTCTGGCATATCAAATTGTTGTTGAAGGAGAAGATAGTGAAGTAGCTGTAACAGTGGCAGTGCACCACAGCCCACGGATAAGCAATTACACCGCGATTCGAATATGTTCGTACGTAGTAATGTACAATATTGCTTCGTCTTAAGGATTATCCACACCACAAATCGCTGCATCAAGAATTGCATGGCGCCGATTTCCATAACCGGGTAGTGGTTTGTAAATGGACACGTCAACAAATGCAATCGACCCCCATGTTATCTGCCGAGAAACTATTTTTCAGTGAGTCTACATTCACAAACCATGGTTGCCTTAACGGGGGTAATATGCATTACTGGAGTGAAGACAATCCCCACTGGTTACAACAAGTTGACCATCAGCGTCCTTGGTCGGTTAACATATCTTGTGGCGTCGTAGGAAACAAACTCATTAGTCCGTATCTTATCGACGGCACGTTGAAGGGGCACAAACAGGAACTACCGGTACAACTGTAAGACGTTGTCCCCGACGTTCGACAACGTATGTGGTTTCAGCATGACAGTTCCCGGGGCATTATGCAATTGGAGCACCGGAGCTATTAAATCGTGTTTACACTAGTCGGTGGATCTGGAGAAGTGGCCCTGTTAGTTGTTCTGCTAGGTCGCCGGATTTGATGTCACTGGATTTCTTCCTTTGGGGATATGTAAAAGATGAAGTGCAGCAGCAAGAGCCAACAGGCCGTGAAGATATGGGCGACAGCATCGGAAACGGCGATGCTGCTATTCCCGCATCTATGCTTCTGTCCTGTGTACGGCCATTTGGAAAGTGGATCATTAAGTGTACTGGAGATGGTGATACTGCGTTTGAACACTTACTCGAAATGGAAAAGGAGAGTAGAGTTCGTCGCGAGCCATGGCCACAGTGCCGCGTCAAGTACTCCCCTGTTCGACGTGTCGAAGGAATACGACGAAGCGAATGGGGTTGCAATTAAAAGTTACGAAATACTGGCCTGGCCCAACTTCACAGCATGGGGGTGCGGTCCCAATGCCTTTCAAGGGCCACTGAGTATCATGTCATAAATTACGATGGGGTACCCATTTCTGTTCCTCTGATTACAGCGTCATCTGTGGCGAAAGGAAGGAAACGCTTCAGACAAAAGTATACAGATTTGGCCGTAGAATCGTAATCTACAATAAAAAACGGGGGTTCCCATTGAAGATTTCAAAGTTGCCCATACCAGCCACGCACGGGGTTGGGTGGCGGGTTGAGTTTGATATCATTGAGTGTCCCCCTCCGAGCAAGCAAATTGGAATTTGAACTTTTTTTGGTCCGAAATGTAGTTTCAAGATACTACAGTGTCTTCTGTTGAAATGAACACTCTGTGTACCTCCTTTTCTCGGTGGTCCTAGATAGCCAAGAGCGACGGTACTTTTCAGAATACATCGGAGTTGCTTAGTCGTCGATTGCTCTGATGGAGTAGTAACGTGACTGGAAGTGAAGAACCCACCTTACTGGCGACGTCACCGGGCCCGCAGCCAATGTCGAGCACCGGCAGCGGCTGCCTCGGCCACGTGAGGACCGGCCACAGCTCGTCAACCTGTTTGGCGGCCAGCAGCGTGAGGGGAGCACACCCGAGGTTGTACAAGTCCGGCTTATCCATGCTGGTGTAGACTTCTTGTTCTTCCAAGCTGGTTAGAAGTCTGTACCGATCACAGCCAGGAACAAGATGCTGATGCCTGGAAGAAAAAAGTTTTTAGAGAAATCCCCCTCCACATCGGATACAGTTTAATGGGAAGGTGGACGTTAACCGTTTGCCGTTAGAGACGGAATACTAGTCAGTTTCTGGAAGAGGTTTTTAAACGAGGCCGAAGGAAACTGACTACTGCTTCCCAGCTATTTACGCGTTAATGAAATTTATCGTAAATAATATACCTCATTTTTCAAACCAACAGTTCGCTCCATGGGAACAATTTTTAAGTATCTTTACAAAAATTTAAGGTCACCTACTCCGGTCCAGAAAGGTGTCCATTACTCAGAAGCACACATTAACAATATATTTCCAGCAGCCATAACGACTTTATCTAGTAGTAAAGTTCAGTTTAAGAAGATCCTAAGGGGTTTATTGGTGACCCACTCCTTCTATTTCATTCCTGAATTTCTTACTAGAACCGTTTGATGGACACTTTGTATATATTAATAACATCAAATAACACGAGCTTTTCGTAAAATAAAACTTCTGTACATCTCCAGACCCGTAATGTGATCAGTATAAGTAAGTGTTGTGAACCGATATTGTCTTTGGTGGTGCACGGCTAGAACAGCCTGAAAATTATAATATACACCACAGTGTACCGTACGAGTACGTTTACATGTTTCGTGACAAGTTGGTTACTAATAGCATACAGATTAGAATACGAGTTGCTGTTTCCCTTTTTCTGTGTATCTCAACGGCGCTGGGTTCATAATCATTTGCAAAACGTCGCTGGTGGATGAAACCGGTTTTAGCGTTCAAAAACATAGTTAAACTAATGCCGTGGTATGTTTCCAATTGGTTACAACATGCGGATACCATAGAAACTCATGTTAAAATGTAATCCTTAAATTCACATAATTTAACTTCCAATAGTCTTTTCCTGTGTTTTTGTATGATTTTTATACGATAACTTTAATCATGCTACCGTGCACGCCGTTGTGCTCTCTAGCAGATGTGCATTTGTCTCTATGTTAAATAGTAGCATCATAGACCGCACAGTAATTTTTATGACACTGTACATGTTTGTATTACATCTGACGAGTTACTCAGTGTAACGAAACTCTAATGCTATGCTCATTCAGTTTCTTTTCTTTTTATAAGGTAAATATTCTAAGTACGTAGAAGTATTTGCGAACAATATTTTTTCTGTCTATTTTAAATATGAAAATCATGAGTTAGCATTCGAGACAGAGCATCTTTTTATGAATGTGCGATCAAGACAAATTTTATATTAAAAATCAAGATAAAGTACTCCAGAAACTTTGATCGTGTCAGGTTTCATAGAAATGTAGTTAACGTCCCTTCGAGGGTTCTAGTCTAAATGTCACCAAGTGTCTGGCCATTCGTTATCTGGTGGCGATGATGGGGGGAGGAGGGGGGGGAGAACCTGCATCCGTAAGTGTCAGTTCTAAGTGGCATGTAAGTTGCTCCTACATAGACTAGTATCATTTGTGGTCGTTCCTTGTGACTGTCGGAAGATATCTTTTGCTTGTTTCTTTAATGGAAATTTAAAATATCTCGACGGGTTAAATGAACAGCGCAATTCACGCCAATGTGTACTGAGACCCACCATTTACTTTGGCAAATTTGTTACAGAAACACGATGGCACGTTAGCATTGCGTCCGCCAGAAGAAAATTAACATCTGCCTCTCACTTTTTTTTCATGTGGCGCTCACACGAGCTTCTAAGCGATGGTGAAGGATACCTGACAAGAAAATATGAAGATTAAACGCTACATAAAAACACGAAACCTAAGGGTAGGTGTTTTATCGCAACTTGGGGAGTTCTGATGCAGTACAATATCTGTAAGAGAACACTATCATTAGGCTGGTGACAGAAATGCAAGCGTATCTATGTAGCCAAGACGAACCCATTTCTGTTAATACTATTAAACTTTATCAATCAAACTGTTCTGGGTTGTTGTCAATACATAAACTGTCCGACGTTTCGGCCACTATTGTAGACGGCCTGTCTCGGGGCTTTATGCTGAGCTACACTGCCTAATAAGAGAGACGTTAGATAGCGGACAGCGCGCAAAGCGACTTACACGTGCGAGCGGGGCACCGCGGTGGTCGTACGCACAATGAGCGCGGGCACGCCGCTGCCCACACCTGATAACGAGTACGCAGTGCTACGTCACAACTACCGTCCGTTTCTGATTCGCCTGTTTCCACCAATGGCAAGACGTAATCTAAACACCAGTGAGACACGTCTTTACCCACCAATGACAAGGACCCACCAATAACGAACGCCTAACATCCCTTCTGCCCTCAAGCGCCCCATCAAATTACGTAAAGCAGCTTCCTCCGCTGCTATATGAGATCTAAAGTCTCTCACATTCAACAGTCTAGCTTAATACAAAGCCCCGAGGAAGATCTTTTGCAGTAGTGACTGAAATGTCGGACAGTTTTATGTATTGACAGTGTTGTCGACAGCGCTAAAGAATTTTATTGAGAGTGACAGCGGCTGCAGAAACCTACACTTACACTGTTGAACTCTTTTTAAATTTTTTTTTAATTAAAATGTCCGTACGCTACTGCATGCTACTGGCACATATACTGAGTCCAAACTGTCAGGTCAGCACCCAGGGTGTTTCATAACAGTTACCAAGTCTGCAGACGGACTCGAGAGTCCCTATACAATGTACTCATCACTGTCACATTAAGGGTGATAAAGCCCATAATCAATCAAAGTTAAATTTCAAATTAACCTCATCTTTCGAGTGTCGTTCATTCACGACAGTAAAAAGTGCTGTATGTTCGTTAAACCACTAATAAATCCATTTCCCGAGGGTTGCGACTCATGAAAAGCTGCAAGATTCTAACCAGCAATTACTATTGAATAACAGCGCAAGTTCTCATAACCGGAGGGAGGAAAGTAAAACCCGTTAAATATTATCGGAGACTGAACTAGGTCACTGAAAAATTTACAAGCGCTGAGAGCACACACATGTAAAACAGTGTGTCAGCCGGGAATGTGCTGCTGAGTGACACGCGAACCGACATGGATCCTGCCAAGTTCGTGGCCCCAAACGTAAAGTTCCACTGCATTTTTTTCTTTTTTTATCACGCAAAGGGTAGAGCCCGTCCACGCCCACAATGACGTAGTGACCATCTCATAAAAACTACTGTCACCTCCATATTTGTTAATTACTACACGAGGACTTCATGGAATGTGGGGTTGTGATGTTATCCGTATATCTGGGCAAGATTACCCACTAATACGGTCGCATCGAAGAGATAGATAGTGGACGAAAAGCGAGCGAAGGGCAGCGGTTTCAAGGGCAGAGGTGAAAATGTGTCAAGGAAAGCGCCAAGGGCAAAATACTTCTGCGATTGTTTGGAAGGGTAGTAAGAGCAGTAGCGAATTGCTTGCTGTCAGTGACAGAGCTTGCGAAGATAGGGTGGTTGTTAGTTTTGGGTATCGTGCAATGCCCGGTACTGATGTCATAGCTTAGGTCGACATAAAGAGTTTTCGAGAAGGGGTACCGCTGGGACTGGGCACCTGCGAGGTATCCTGGGCCAGCTGCAGCGTCTGTGACAGGCCAAGAGTGTCATTTAAGTGGTCGATTGGTCGTAAATCGATTACGGTATAAGAGCTGTGGTTGGGTTTATCTGCTTTTAGTGTGCAGTTCCGCTTCCCTGCGTTGCCTCTTGGACGACTAGTTTACACCTGGCGGTGCCAGTTAATTTTGATGTGCTGCAGGGATTCACCAGTGTTTGTCATGTTTGTGTGTTCGTGTTATCCATAAACAGTTAAATGTCCCCAAGTAGTAGTGTTCCACTGCAGCCTCTGGTCGGTCTCATATAGCCGCGAGCTGTGCTTTCCGTAATGACTAGTCGTTGCACTCCAAATTATATACCTTTGCACAGTCTGATCAAACGTATCCAGACAGCTGTTAGTGGATACTAATATGAGCTGTATTCACTAAACACCCTTATGACGGCTTGAACTCTACTGGAGACATTTTCACTGAGGTGTGTGGATGTCTAGCGAGAAATGAGAGTCAATTGTTCCTCAAGATCGGGAAACCGGAGAAGGTAATTAGATCCTGGCGTGTGGGACGAAGCCGATGTACAAACTCAACACAAAGATGTTCCATTGTGCTCAGGTAAGGACCCACGGGAGACCAGGCAATTGTCAGGAATGTTACTGTCCACAGGCCACTACATGCTAGATGCTACTTTACTACAGGTTGCATTGTCCCGCTGATCGAACACATAATGCTGTCAAACGAGCTGTAAAATTCGTTCATATTATTCCGCATTTAGTATTGACTTAAGCACAATTAGCGGAACACGCCCTAACCACGAGAAACACCCCCATGCAGTCACAATACTTCCTCCAAATTTAAATATTCGCACTACACATGATGGCAGGCAATTTTCTCTAGGCGTTTCCGAACCCAAACCTTTCCATCCGACTGCCACAGGATATAGCGTGACTCATTGCTCCTAGTCAGTGTAAATCGCTGTCCATCCATCTCAAGAGGTACTCAGCACTGACTACATGAATTTGTGGCTCATGAGGATCTGCGAGACCATTTTACCCCATTCCTTTTTAACTCCCTATGCAGGGTGATTGTGCTAGGTGGACTGCTGCTAGCACTTTGTAAGTCAGGAGTGATTCCTTCCGCTGATTGCATACAATTTTCTACAGCCACTCAAGGTAATGCTTCTCCGTCAGTACATGAGGCCTGTAAATGTTGCATCATGTTTCCAGTT
Organism: Schistocerca americana; assembly: GCF_021461395.2. Classification (NCBI taxonomy): domain Eukaryota; kingdom Metazoa; phylum Arthropoda; class Insecta; order Orthoptera; family Acrididae; genus Schistocerca; species Schistocerca americana. The sequence goes on from NC_060120.1 coordinate 207,575,255, forward strand.
CTCAGTCGCAGTACCAGCAGTCGTCTTGCACAGCCATTTAAGAGTTGAAACGTACGAGACGTATTTGTTTCTCAGTCGACATTCAATGTCACTGAGCTCTTATGTCTGATCCATTCTGCGATTATTGCTTCCCTACTGACAACACAATACTCTCCACCTGCAATCATACTAGCTGGTACGCTTCGCGTGACATTTGGTGATCAATTCCACATCACGTTAGGTGTCCATATACTTATGATCAAATAAAATTACATACGCAGATTCACGTTTTCGAGTTGATTAAACGAATCATGCTGGATGCTGTACGTTGAATGATTCGTTCCTAACTAAAAATTAATTGACATAATATCGCAATTTCAGTAACTAACCATCAAGGCCTACAATTCATAGTTCCCAATTACAGGAGCACATCACGTTCATGTAAAGTTAGCTGCTACTTCCGCTGGTACAGTCCGATTTCCAGTACTTTCAACACAACTTCAGTCACGGCCAATTTTGATATTCAACACATTCGCCTTAGCAATAGCAATTCTTTTTTAGTAACGGCTATGGCCAATTTCTGGCGGGGGATACTTATGCCAACCTTAGAAAAAAATTTAAACATTCGTTAACTGTTGTTGACTCATATTAACAACAAAGTTTTTATAAAGGTACTGATGTATAACTACGTTCTAGAACTTCTTAGCATACACTTAGCAATATTAATGCCATTTTTAATGTGTACGACTAGTGGGTCGGGGGGTTATTTTATGACCTCAACAAAAAATTTTAAAAATATTCATTTCATTAATCACAGTTGACTTTTATTCACTGCATACTTTTTAAAGAGATATTAATATGTGCATATGGTCGTGAAGCTGGAAATACTGAATATGACATTCATTGTGAATCATTACATCTACTGCTAAGACAGTTTTTGGGTTTCGTTTGACTGATGGATAAAAATTTAAAGCCAAAATTTTAGAATATAAACTACCTGACTACATTACAATATTTTCAAAAGATGGATACAAAATGCCGCCTCCAACACCCTTGGTATCGCGAAGGTTAATCGGCAAGAATTAACGAAATACATGACAAAAAATGTAGATTGATTAGATTTGTTTTAATCTGGAAAGCAAACCAACTGTAGTTTCTGCCTCATGTTCCCAAGACCGAAACTGAATTTATTGTGTGGTGTCTGTCCTTGTCACTCCCGTAAAGCCAGCCAGCACACTTAAACACAGTAGTATGAGTCCCTCCATAGGGAACAGCGAAAGTGGTTGCTGGACAGGGAAGTGTAGCAGCTAAACCGCTCCCCCTTCCCCCCCGTTCTTCACACTTCTGTGAAGTTTGGAAAGAAGTGGGAGATGAGGTACTGGCGAAAGTAAAATTGTGAAGACTGGTCGTGAGTTGTGCTTGGGTAGATTAGTAGGTAGAGCATTTGCCTGCGAAAGGCAAACAAACTGGGTTCCAGTCCCAATGAGGTGCACGGTTTTAATCGGCAGGGGAGTTTCGTATCAGTGTACACTCTGCTGCAGAGTGAAAATCCATCTGGAAACATTCCCCCAGGTCTGTCAGTCTAACGTCTAATACAACATGTCCTTCACTTCTTAAAATATCTGTTAGATTTCAGCCATAAACGAGAAAAATGGTGAATATCGGCTCCACTTCCTACAGTCAGCAATGACAGAAACACAGCTTTTCGCCCTGCGTCACACTTCTTACATTTAGTTTCAAAATTTGACGCGTTAGAGGTACGATTCAGAGTCATTTTGATGACCCATTCTATTTCTTTAAATGGTTACTCGATCCGTTTTTTTTAATAATTACCCATTCCTTTTTTGAAGAAAAAGGACAGTGATCAATTCTGAATTTGTAAATGGCTACCCTCACCATTTCTTTAAGCAGTGCCCTACACTGAGAGGCAAATATAGCATTTTATGTAAAATATCTTATACCATTTTATGTAAATATCTTTGACTTTCATGGAAATTATGAACATGATACCAATTATCACATCATTTTAATATTACGTTGATCAAATACAGACATATGTATGTATATGCAAATATCAATGACTGCCATGAAAATAATGGAAGTTGACGCCATTTTTACGGATAGTTTTGATATCACATTGCTTAAAAACACAGGTACGTATGTGTACAGAATTACATTAGACCTTCTCCGAAATAATGCATATCTTGACTTTGGTACCTATTCAAGTAAAGTTTATGTAGTTCCTTACTGCATAGCTTCGAACTTGCCGGCATTTTAATACATTTTACTGTCTCATTGTAATACTACCCTGTGACTGCCTGGAGAGGAGGAGGGGAGATGGTACGAAACACAGTTGTGCTAGTTCTACCATCTTTAATTTTTTCACGCTAGCACAAGTGGTTCGGCTATTTTGGATTATAATTGGCTTTAGAGGAGAGAAGGAGGCTTAATGATAAAATTGCCACTCCATGTAGGCAGCCCGCTCTAACACTTCCATTTTCTTAGTGCCAAATGGCCTCTATCTTGGAGTGTCACGTCAGTGGTATCACATACTTCCACATTGTATTTAAGTGCAAAGTGGGCTAGTATGCCCATAGATGCGAGGGTAGGAACTTAAATAGTGACAACTATTTATTCACAACCGATACAAAAGAGTTAGATGTTTACACCTGTTACTGTCCTTCAAAGTAGTCACCAGCGTTGTGTAGAACCCGTTGCCAGCGATGTGGAAGGCGTAGTATACCGTTAGCAGCGCCTGTTCTGTTGATGGTGCGAATGGAGCGGTCTAAAGTTATGGTGATTCTCGTGTACGCCTGTGATGGTGTTTTCCTAACGCATCACGTTCCTCCACGGCAGATGGTCAATGCACAGTATTACAGTTCGTTTTTGGAGCATCACCTGCGACCAGCTTTGCGAAAGAAGTGGCGACACTTTCTGCGCAACCCACCCATCATTTTGCACGACAATGTGCGGGCGTATACAGCGCAAGCTGTGGCTACTCTGTTCAGTCTATGGGAGTGGGAAGTACTGTACCATCCACAATACTCCCCGGACTTAAGTCCTTGTGACTTTGACTTAATTCCGGAAATGAAGGAACCACTTCGTGGCATTCGCTTCAGAACTGTTCCAGAGATTCTACAGGCAGTAGACCGCTCCATTCGCACCATCAACAGAACAGGCTCTGCTAACGGTATACTACGCCTTCCACATTGCTGGCAACTGGTTCTAAACAATGCCTGTGACTACTTTGAAGGACAGTAACAGGTGCAAACATGTAACTCTTTTGTATCGGTTGTGAATAAATAATTGTCACAATTTAAGTTCCAACCCTCGCATTATTCTTATGGTTAGCTGGCTTTATAAACTTACGTATTTTACTAATTTTTTAAATTTCACTGTGGAAATTATTATACAATTTTATTCCCTAACAGAAAATGCTGTTTTTAGGTTTTGTTTGTTTTTCTTTGGTAAATGTAATTACGAAGTGGCTGGTGATTTAAAGAACTAATAGTGAAACACATCATACAAAGTGGCCTTAATTCAGCATACATATTTGTTGCTCAGTAAAGTTTTAATTTGTCCTACATCAGGTGCAACTGCCACAAAAAGATCGTTACATGGGATGTTGATCGAACTAACTGTCTATGGCATCGGGAGTATTATACTCGTATTTGTTATACTGTAATACATTCAGACAATTGAGTTAGGTACACATTTTATGTATCTGTATGGCCTGTTCCTTAAAAGATACTTAACGACAGAAGGAGTGGACATATGGCTGCAGCTTGTTTCACACTACCGTCTACGTGTAAGTCGTTGCTGAGCCGTGCTGACCCCGGCTTGTGCGTTGCTTTAAAACTTGGCTGTTACTCTGCGTTTGGTTTCCCGCGGTTATTGCGGTTATGCCGTGGTTCTTCCTCTTTTTACGTGTGGCAGCAGCGGTGTGTATCGATATTTGCACCGTATACTATCTTCGGTCTGGTGTCCATAGTTCCGGCTTGGCGGTGTGAAGCCAATCGGTCGGTTGGAGCGGATTAGCAAGCAAGTGTCTGCGTGGCACATTCGGCCGGGCCCGCTGTCGGTCTCTGTGCAGTGTCGGAGCATGTGGAGGCTCTTCCGAGTGCTACGAGGTCCGTGGCTCATTGACCCAGCACATGAAAGTTGAGTGGTGATTTAATTACCGAAGCCACGTCTGTTCACGTTGTTCCCTTGGTTGGTGGTTCGCTGTTGGTGGTATTCCTGGGAGCAACAGCGAGTGTTCGAGTTGGAGAAGATTTAGCCGCCGTGTGGTGGAATTAACTATATTTGTCGGTTTGAAATTCAAGTGCACCAGCGGAATTTTCTGCCTTGTGGCCGTTAGCATTCCGGTTACCTGCCCAAGTCTCTGACGTAAATTCAGGCAGTGTCCTTTCCTCACCTGTTGTCACTGTCCAACATGGTGTGTAGTTTTTCACAGCTTAATGTATTTTTGGTTGTGGGCGGCTATGTCTGTAACTTTTTGGCTTTGGAATTCTCGTATACTGGTCCGTGGTTAGCAAGTGGTCTTGTCGATGGGTCCCTGACTTTCTCTTGGTTGTGTTACCGGCGGATCGAGTATAGTTGGACCGACTTCTTGTCTAACCTAAGCGAATTTTAAGATTTCAAGGGCAGACCGAGCCCCCTGGAAACTTATGAGCACCGTTGCCTATACTGCCTTTCGTGTTGGCGTTTAAGTGTGTATTTTTAATGGTTCATTGCCGATGGTTGCAAATCTTATGCTTGTAATTGTGTTTTTAAAATCAAAGGCCTTCAGCAGTTTTAAAAGTAAGTTTTTCTAAATTGGGCAAGTCTTACATTGTCTGAAGATAAAGCTTGGGCCTTTTGCCTGTTGAAAATTTATTATATTGTTTTAAAGCATCGGCCTTCAGCCGCTTTAAGTTTTAAGGATCTTACTTATCAAGTATCACCCTTTGGAAGATAAAGCTGTGGGCTTTCTGCCTGTTGAGAATTTATTGTAGTGTGTTGTTTTTAAAAGCACCGGCCTTCAGCCGCTTTAAGTTTTAAGGTTCCTACTTATCAAGTATTACATTCTTTCAAGATAAAGTTGTGGGCCTTCCGCCTGTTGAAAATTTATCGTAGTTGTATTGTTCTTAAAATGATGGGCCTTCAGCCGCTTTAAAATTTTCGATTCTTACTTATCAAGTCTACATCACTTGGGCTAAAATACTACTTAAGGTTAAAGCCTGGAGCCTTCTGTCTCAAAAAAAATATTTATAGTTGTTGTATTTAATTCATGGGCCTTCAGCCGTTTTAGAATTAAAGGCGTTTTCTGTCGATAGTCAAGCTTAGAAGTTGCGCTGTAATGTTTGGACAACTACATAAAGTGTTATGTTTGGAGAGTAACTTACAGCCGCTCATTCTGGCTCCCTTCCACAGTTCCTACTACTTGTCCTGTCCTGCGGGTTTAGCAGGGCGTCTCAGCTGCTTTCAGGCATTTTATTCAGGTTACTGCAACTGCAATTGTAAGACCGTTAAGATGCTAGTATATGAGCAGTAGGGTACTGAGGCTCCCAGGACACTTTTGATATCAAATTGATATGTAAATTTATTCAGTTGATCAATTATTACTCCCACCCCCACCCCTATAACAGTCCCACCACCCACTACCACCTATACCCCCACCCCAAATCCACCACATCCCCAGGTGACATCATGTGTTTCCCTGAGCCTGCACATTGCTCCCCAACGCCTCTCCCTCACCTATTCCCATTGGTGGGAATTGCAAATATGATGGCAATTTCGAATTATGGCGAAAATATCGAAATTTGGTGGAAATTTCTTTTTCCCACCACTACCCTGACATCCCACCTCTCCCCCATTTCACAAAAGAAGTGGTCTGAAATTCAAAATGATGTTGCTGTTTCCAGGACTCGAACTCTGGTCCTTTTGGACAGAAACCCCAAGTGCACCCACAACACAAGGAAACTGTCCAGATGCAGGAGAGGAAGGTTAGGTTAGTGTATTTTATTTATTTTGAACTACAGATTGGTCTTAATTACATAATTAATCGTAGAGATCAGTCCTAATTACACAACTACATGCATAGCACTACGTAAGTAATGCAGAAAATAGCAATAGGACTCAAAAATTTCCATACAACTGATGTTATCTCTCTGGGAAAAGATTTCACAATTCCACTCAACAGAGAGGAGTTTAATAAGTGTATTACTTGTAAGCTTGCAGCTGAGGACTGTATCTATCGCTGTTTGGCGTCAGAGTTCGCTACAGATGCCTGCTCGACAATCACATTACAGCCCAGGTAATCGAAGCAAATACATGCTACTGCAGCTGATGGAAAACGCTTCACTGTTTTAATTACACAATGAATTGGTCCTGAAAAGAAAAACCAGCACTCATAATCAATGGGGAAAAATGTAGTTCCTAAAGATGGCAGAGGGGTAGCAGTTGAACATGCATTTTCATCATAGTACAGCTAAGAACTAGCAAAATTATAGGCACTCCCACCTCCTATAATTCACTCCCATACCTCCCTCACCCCTCCTTCCACCTTTGCGAGGTGGGGGGGACACACACAAGCGCTTTCAACTGCTACAGTGTGCCATCTGTGGCAAACTGCCATTCTCCTTGGCCGCTGGCTGCACCCAGCCTTGAGGTGATGGTCTAGGCATCGGCCCTTCGCAAACATAAAAGGATGTAAAGCCAACTAAACAGTATGAGATAACTCAGGACCATCCCAAGTACAAACTTTTTGTTCATCTAAAATGTAGCTGCACTGCACAGCCCCTCACACTGCCCCTTCTGTTGTGGGGCAGCTGCCCTGGTGGCCTCACACACAGAAGGCCCACCCCAGAAAGTGGCTACCTTTCTGAACGTGAAAACGCTTCACTGTAACAATAGTATTTAATGTCAAGGCACTTCTTGTATGCGAGCATGTTTTAAAAAGGAAAACACACTCCGTATAGTTTTTACGTTTGCTGCAGGATACAATGTGCATCTTATTATTTTGCGACACCTAACGAAGTGAAAAAAAACTACAGCTCCGACATCGATCATAGATGACCAGACTGCTGAGGCTTATACATGTGCAACCAGCATAAAACTGAGGGAAAAATACTTGCACTATGTTGCTGCGATAACTACTGATTACCGCAGAATGTTCTAATTATATCGAAATCATCATTGGAGTAAAGATAAAGCGAGAATTTAAACTCCAAAGAAAATACATTTGTGTTAAGCAATATTTTTCAGCTTGCTCGACACACAACCTGAGAGCCTCGCGTTCAAATCGGTGTCTGTAAAAAAAACTGTTATGTGTGTGTGTGTGTATTACAAACATTTCAGACACGTGAAATAACATTACAGAATACAGCCCTTCGCTCCATTTGCTCCACGTCAGAGAAAACACAATCATTTTACATTCGACAATAACAAGCTATAATTGAAGAGTACGGTGCTCTTTTGTACACTATGGCAGGACCCGTTTTGCCAGTGTAATGTTATATCACACTGGCGTTTAGAAACAATTCATGAGAGTCTATCTTGTAGTAGAAACTCCTATAAGATTTTACTGTGTCTATCTCTTCCGATACATCGAAAGTACATACTGTCTGCATGCTTACATGTGACATTTTTACTCCATAACTGCCCTCTACTGACCTGTCTGTAAAGATACTGTCATAGAGCAACTATCATTTGCAATAGCAGCACATTTTTGCGTTCTAGTTTTATCAGCAATTTGATCATGTCAACTTGTTTCACACAACATACTCACATGTCGGGAAAAACACTATCATTTCGATGTTCTACAACGAGCTATAATTAAGGTGGTGTCTACTTTATAATTAGAGATTATGGAGTATGAGATAACATAGGACTTGTGGTAAGACGTATTTTTAAACACACAGTCGCGATGATAATAATAAAAACAGTTGTGATTCCATGAGAATAGATACAGTGGAGTTCTGTTGGTTTCATGAGCAAAATTGGTGTAGTTTTGAGAGACCTATATGCATGCAAACTTTAATCAGTTATACCACTCCTTATAATAGAACCTCCTATAAGATTTTACCATATCTCTCTGTCTCCTGATGTATCAAAAAACAAATATCATCTTTGTGTTGACACCAAGCACATTACATACATACGTATCACTTCACTGTAGCTGGCGGGCAGTGGTCGAAGTCTCTTGCGCAGATCTGCACAAAGTTTTTCAACTATACTAGAGGAAGACCATATCCAACAGACTATCAATCACGAGAGAGGGTTCCTCTGTTATTCCTTCATAAGCAATTTAGTATATTGTTTTGTGTTTTTTGTTGTTGTAACAGTTCCAAGCAGTATACAATTACAGCTTTGTGCACTGCCACTTTTTCTGTTATGTCCTAAAGGTCTGTGTCACGTGCTAAACCGACATCATTACGTTTCAATCCATTGGCTCTTACAGAAAGCTGAACACCACATGGTGTAACTATGCAGCTACCACCACATACAGGTTGGTAGAAATAAAACGCACAGGTGATGTTACCCAATGACAAACGTCGGGAATACATCGCAACATGTTAAAACTGGAAGAGCTTGCGGGATTGTAGAACATTTGCAACAGCTATCAGAGGGTGGTACCCTGTACAGTTAATCTCATCTTCCACAGTGATGGGATAGTGGATGCCTCAGCGTTCTGTTTCGAAGAGCATTGTTCCCTCATTTTTCAGTCATGTACATGATTACTGTTCTGGTGTTGACCCTCTCTGGAAGGTGTTTTCACAGTACATGTGAGGCACTAATAATAAAAAAGGTACTGTTATCTTATTGGTGAAAAAAAAAACATCTGAAGGGTATTGCAGCATGTAGAAATAGGATCTGCAGAATTGAGGAACGCATCTAAATAACTGGGAAGGTGATGACCCCAATGTTTAATACTATGCTCCACACTGACAGCAGATATCCAGTGTTCCGCCAAAGCTCTTTCCATCTCAACCAGTTTTTATTTTAATCGTGTCAGAAGCATCGTACATAAAATTAGAATTATTAACACATACATATCAAGTATATAACAAATACAAAAAGAGTATAAAAGTATACAGATATATAAAAATGGTTCAAATGGCTCAGAGCACTATGGGACTTAACATCTGTGGTCATCAATCTCCTAGAACTTAGAACTACTTAAACCTAACTAACCTAAGGACATCACACACATCCATGCCCGAGGCAGGATTCGAACCTGCGCCGTAGCAGCCGCGCGGTTCCGGACTGAAGCACCTAGAACCGATCGGCTACAACGGCCGGCACTAATGGCATAGAAATTGATCTAAAATTATCTGCATTATTCCATTCTACCTTTTTATAAAGCGTCTTTACTACTGAGTACTTTAATCGCTCAGGAGACTGACTACTCCTAAAGGAAAAATTACAAATATGGCTAAATACAGGGCTAACATGTGCAGCACAGTACTTTAATATTCTGCTACACACTCCATGATAACCATGAGAGTCCTTAGTCTTCAGTAATTTAATTACTGACTCAATTTCCCTCGTGTCTGTATCACAGAGGAGTATTTCAGACATCAATCTCGGAAAGGCATTTGCCAAGAAAGTTATATCATTTCCTGTATAAACTAAATTTTTATTTAATTCACCAGCAATGCTCAGAAAAGATTGATAAATACTATACGTATATCTGATTTATCAGTAACAGAAATATTTTTATTGCGAACTGACTTTATATCGTCGACCTTGTGCTACTGACCAGACACCTCCTTCACAACTGACCACGTAGTTTTAATTTTATCCTGTGAATCTGCGGTTGACACCTACTACATTCCACGTCTCGTGAAAAACAGGGCGAGCTGTGTCTGTAACTGCCATTCAGAAAAGACTGTTCCGCATCAGTCTTACCCACGGCATCCATCCAAATGTACAAGATGTCTCCAGATCAGTGCATATCGAGGTGGGTAGCACCTCTTATCGGTGTGTAGTAGAACTGGGAGTGTTCAATCATATAACGGATGGTTAAGAATAAACGTGTGGTTTATACACGATGGAGCTCCAGACAGACGGGGTTTGAAACATTTCATGAATATCAACTGTGCTATCAATTCTGAAGTATTATTACACTGTCTGGAGTCACTGCCAGGAAGGTACCAGCATGAGAGAAATGATTACAGGGCATAAACACGCATTTCTGTAGCTACAACGTTCTGCACCTAAAAATGCTATATTGTTAAAGCCACATGGTTTCTGAGGTATTAATCATGTGGAATGCAACGCTCTTAACACTCCAATGCTCGATATATTTGCCTGACATCGGACAGTTACTCTGCAAGTTTCCTACCCCAATCACTAATTCGACAAACTTTAAAATGATAAAACTACTTCCTTTTGCACTACTCTGGTGACCTAGGAAGGCATCGTCAGTGTATAACCACTGCTCGAGCAGCTTAAAAACCAACTAGAGCGAAGACAGGACACTGCTGTCTGTCTCTTATGAAATTAATGGTTTTTATATGTCTTTTTAAGGGGGATTGGAACACCCTATACCGACATCGTAAAATTTAATGACTTGGCTTCAATGTAATTCCGGAACCTCTGTTGCCATTGACATGAAACTTTTACAGGACATTAAACTGTATGTTCTGAGTTTACTGAACTACAATAATTTCATTTCAGCCACTGCTTTCGGAAATACAATTTTTTAATTACACAGTTAAAATTTTGTGTACTTTTTTGTACGTTATCCTATATAATTTTAGTTGCACATAACATTATGTTCTTCTGTTAGTTCAGTAGATTCAGTATATATATATATATATATATATATATATATATATATATATATATATATACATATATTATTACTCCCTAAAATTTGAATACTCTATTCGAAGTGATTTTCGAGATTAAGTGAAAAATACAACAGGAAATTTAAATTCTCATGAACGGCTTCTGAAGTTTCGAAAGCCTGTAATTCACTTAATATACGCTAATTTTTTATTTTTAGTCACTCAGAGGCACCCTGCACCATAGTGTGTATCATTCTCTTGATCTTTTTCCAAGTTTTTTCTTTTTTTCTTCTTTCTGGACTCCTTAGTGGCCAAGTGTGCTGCATACTCTGCTTTATCAATGTAAATCTTGTCCACTTTTCAGGTTGTCTGATGCAGTTTCCTCCAGCATTAATTCGCACATGCTGTACCACTTTTACGCTACCAATGTTGCCATCAATAAACGCAATAACAACATCACTGAGCCCCCACTTTATTGTCTTCATTTCAACAAAAACACTTTTTGGTAAGGCAGTCCATATACGTTTATTGAACGACTCATTGGGATTTTGAGTCTCACCATGCAGACACTTCAGTAATCCAGGATTTTCCAGGTCTCTGTAAATAAGTTTATGATATCCATGACTGCCGCTGGGATGGAATGATAATGGCTGTATGAACTGTTTCAGTAGTGGGCATTGCGGTAATTGCACCATGAATCAGGTCCTGGAGGACAAAGGTGGCGTACATGTTTTTCATTCCCTTTACAGCAGAGCCATATATCAGGGGAGAAACAATGTAACAGCCCCCATAACGTAGGCAAAATTCACGATAATCTGATGGTAAGACTAAAAAATGACGAGATCTAGCTAGCTATATGAAAATATGGCTTACCATTGTGAGATCACACTGGTTCGTTACACTGTTTCACTTAAGCGCCTTTTAGTCTTCACTGTGTGATAAAGAATGTTAGCATTATTAGCAGAAGATGACAGGTGTTTTGTACAACAAGATAAAGTTAATGATTATGCACTGCGCTCACTGTACTCTTTGACTCACTTTTCGATTTTAATCGAATTAAGATATATTTTTGACAAAATAATAGAGACAGTTTAGACTTAGACTAATGTTGTTTACTTTTGTGCAAAGGTCAAACTATTCTTGTCGACAAGTGCACTTTAAGCTGTAAGTTACATCAGTAGTAACACCTGTAAGTGTTCTGTCGTGTTATAGAACAAACTTTTATGTATTTCGATAAATAATACACACAGTTTTGGTTTTATTAAAGTTGTGTACCAAGATCGTACTAAGTTTGTCGACAAGTGTCATTTAACCTGTAGGTTAAATTAATAGTGGGCCACATCTATTTTCCTAACAGTACAGAACAATCAGGCTTGGTGGGAATGCCATGTCTATTTTGTACTCGAAATATTAGATATTTTGATAAATCATTTTATTTTAGTCCAAAGATCGTATTTTGGTTCACCATTAGAGATCTGAAATTGTACTTACATACTGTGACAAGCAACCTGTATGTGTGGTTTGTTTTAGAAATCATTAGGTATATGATGAGCACTTTTAGTTTGATGCAAAGATCGTCTTTTCAGATACCAAACTTTCACCAATGCCTTTGGTGGTGTGGGCATTTTGTGTGTTTACAAGTCATATTTGGAACATTATGAAGGCATGTATCTGTACTACGAAAATGTGTAGTTTAAGTGATACACTTTGTTAACTATATAAACAAAATGCAACATTTTTAGTATGGTTCCGTCTGCTAAAGTGTCGGAAAATGTAACGATGGTGGATGACTATGCCACCACAGGTAGGCTCTAGTTCAAATGTGACGAAATCTATATTAGCTAGTCAGTAACACCAATTATATTTTTCTAGTGTAGAACATGAACCTTATTCATCGTGCTTTGCGAGGTGATGCGTTACTGAAAAACTTCTGAAAAGTCAAGGCAACGGATTTGTGTGCCACAACTAAAATAGCTCCAAGTATGCCTACATATTACAGAAAATTGAGACATGGAACAGACTTTCTCCTCTGTGTGGAACCTTGTCCAACATTTTCTTTGATCATTTTGTGTGTTTACATATCGTATTTTGCTCGTTACGATTAGATCTCGGTATTATTTAACAGCTGATTAGGGCAAGAAAAGGGAATACACGCTGAAATGCTTTTGTAAACCCTCTGCGCCGTAGTTCCAATCAGTAAATGTCGCAGCCTTTCTTAAAAGATCATATTCGTGCACAGCCTCATGTGTACCCAAAAACTAATTGTTTAGCATGTAATTTTTAGCAATATGTGCTGTATGTTGTTATATGACAATTAGGCATGGCAATAACAATTTGTCAGTTAATTTGAGAGTCCACAGTCAAGTGACAAGCATCGCACATTAATTGAGCTGTTCGATTTGCTGACAGTTACAGAACAGTGATTCGGACTGCCTACTTTCTTGCATGTTTGCATGCTGAGATTTGTATTGTAAGTAACATGTGTTTTGCACTGTTTAGGCCTGGTCAGTTCGTGTTTGGGCAGAATCTCGTTTAGGTCTGCTTAGGAATGATTAGCCACATGTGTTTCGTATAGTTGGATCACGTTTTTCTAGTGCAGAACTAATCTTCCTTCCCCCTAAAATGATGCTTTGTAGGGTGTAGCATTACTGAGCAAAATCCAAAGTGTGGTCTTCGTAACACTGCCTGAACAATGTTTAAAACTGAAATCCTGTGCTTGCGTGTGTGAATTTAATTCATCTTACACTAAGTGTGTGGTGTATTAATCGGAATAAGCTTGTTCACATGAGTTGTTCAACGTGTAAGTTAGATCCTTTATCCCTAGTTACCCCAGTATTGTCACACTTTTATCTGTTTTTAATTAATAGCATTATACTGGCCAATTTTTAGAGGAATGTTTTGTGACTGTAAGGTGTTATTTGACATGTTTTCCATTCTGATTTTTGTTTTTCTGTATCACGTCAGCTGTTTGTACATAAGACATCTAATGTTTTAGATAAAATCACATTTTATTCTAACAGGAGATTTTTTTTATTCCATTAAAATTACTTAATTTGTATCATGTGTATAATTACTACACACTGCGTTAGAATAGATAACAGCATATGTTAACTTAAAATGCTAATAATAAGGGGACTGATGACCTCAGATGTTAAGTCCCATAGTGCTCAGAGCCATTTGAACCAGCTAATAATTGTTACAAAGCACAACACATGTGTGACAATTTAATTTCGCTTCGCTGGTTCCACTGCATGAAGTTCCTTCTGACAAGGGGCAAAACTTCTCGTCTCTGATTGTCTGCCTTCGCAACTGCTATCTCTGTTTTGCATAATGTTTGCGTTTCGCCTTCCGAGGTGAAACCGTTCTACTTGTTCTTCAGTGGCAGTGTCCAGGTTTGCAGGCAAAAAATCTACATCTACATCTACATCTACATTTATACTCCGCAAGCCACCCAACGGTGTGTGGCGGAGGGCACTTTACGTGCCACTGTCGTTACCTCCCTTTCCTGTTCCAGTCGCGTATGGTTCGCGGGAAGAACGACTGTCTGAAAGCCTCCGTGCGCGCTCTAATCTCTCTAATTTTACATTCGTGATCTCCTCGGAAGGTATAAGTAGGGAGAAGCAATATATTAGATACCTCATCCAGAAACGCACCCTCTCGAAACCTGGCGAGCAAGCTACACCGCGATGCAGAGCGCCTCTCTTGCAGAGTCTGCCACTTGAGTTTATTAAACATCTCCGTAACGCTATCACGGTTACCAAATAACCCTGTGACGAAACGTGCCGCTCTTCTTTGGATCTTCTCTATCTCTTCCGTCAGACCGATCTGGTACGGATCCCACACTGATGAGCAATACTCAAGTATAGGTCGAACGAGTGTTTTGTAAGCCACCTCCTTTGTTGATGGACTACATTTTCTAAGCACTCTCCCAATGAATCTCAACCCGGTACCCGCCTTACCAACAATTAATTTTATATGATCATTCCACTTCAAATCGTTCCGCACGCATACTCCCAGATATTTTACAGAAGTAACTGCTACCACTGTTTGTTCCGCTATCATATAATCATACAATAAAGGATCCTTCTTTCTATGTATTCGCAATACATTACATTTGTCTATGTTAAGGGTCAGTTGCCACTCCCTGCACCAAGTGCCTATCCGCTGCAGATCTTCCCGCATTTCGCTACAATTTTCTAATGCTGCAACTTCTCTGTATACTACAGCATCATCCGCGAAAAGCCGCATGGAACTTCCGACAGTATCTACTAGGTCATTTATATATATTGTGAAAAGCAATGGTCCCATAACACTCCCCTGTGGCACGCCAGAGGTTACTTTAACGTCTGTAGACGTCTCTCCATTGATAACAACATGCTGTGTTCTGTTTGCTAAAAACTCTTCAATCCAGCCACACAGCTGGTCTGATATTCCGTAGGCTCTTACTTTGTTTATCAGGCGACAGTGCGGAACTGTATCGAACGCCTTCCGGAAGTCAAGAAAAATAGCATCTACCTGGGAGCCTGTATCTAATATTTTCTGGGTCTCATGAACAAATAAAGCGAGTTGGGTCTCACACGATCGCTGTTTCCGAAATCCATGTTGATTCCTACATAGTAGATTCTGGGTTTCCAAAAACGACATGATACTCGAGCAAAAAACATGTTCTAAAATTCTACAACAGTTCGACGTCAGAGATATAGGTCTATAGTTTTGCGCATCTGCTCGACGACCCTTCGTGAAGACTGGGACTATCTGTGCTCTTTTCCAATCATTTGGAACCCTCCGTTCCTCTAGAGACTTGCTGTACACGGCTGTTAGAAGGGGGGCAAGTTCTTTCGCGTACTCTGTGTAGAATCGAATCGGTATCCCGTCAGGTCCAGTGGACTTTCCTCTATTGAGTGATTCCAGTTGCTTTTCTATTCCTTGGACACTTATTTCGATGTCAGCCATTTTTTCGTTTGTGCGAGGATTTAGAGAAGGAACTGCAGTGCGGTCTTCCTCTGTGAAACAGCTTTGGAAAAAGGTGTTTAGTATTTCAGCTTTACGCGTGTCATCCTCTGTTTCAGTGCCATCATCATCCCGTAGTGTCTGGATATGCTGTTTCGAGCCACTTACTGATTTAACGTAAGACCAGAACTTCCTAGGATTTTCTGTCAAGTCGGTACATAGAATTTTACTTTCGAATTCACTGAACGCTTCACGCATAGCCCTCCTTACGCTAACTTTGACATCGTTTAGCTTCTGTTTGTCGGAGAGGTATTGGCTGCGTTTAAACTTGGAGTGGAGCTCTCTTTGCTTTCGCAGTAGTTTCCTAACTTTGTTGTTGTACCACGGTGGGTTTTTCCCGTCCCTCACAGTTTTACTCGGCACGTACCTGTCTAAAACGCATTTTACGATTGCCTTGAACTTTTTCCATAAACACTCAACATTGTCAGTGTCGGAACAGAAATTTTCGTTTTGATCTGTTAGGTAGTCTGAAATCTGCCTTCTATTACTCTTGCTAAACAGATAAACCTTCCTCCCTTTTTTTATATTCCTATTAACTTCCATATTCAGGGATGCTGCAACGGCCTTATGATCGCTGATTCCCTGTTCTGCACTGGAAGAGTCGAAAAGTTCGGGTCTGTTTGTTATCAGTAGGTCCAAGATGTTATCTCCACGAGTCGGTTCTCTGTTTAATTGCTCGAGGTAATTTTCGGATAGTGCACTCAGTATAATGTCACTCGATGCTCTGTCCCTACCACCCGTCCTAAACATCTGAGTGTCCCAGTCTATATCTGGTAAATTGAAATCTCTACCTAAGACTATAACATGCTGAGAAAATTTACGTGAAATGTATTCCAAATTTTCTCTCAGTTGTTCTGCCACTAATGCTGCTGAGTCGGGAGGTCGGTAAAAGGAGCCAATTATTAACCTAGTTCGGTTGTTGAGTGTAACCTCCACCCATAATAATTCGCAGGAACTATCCACTTCTACTTCACTACAGGATAAACTACTACTAACAGCGACGAACACTCCACCTCCGGTTGCATGCAATCTATCCTTTCTAAACACCGTCTGTACCTTTGTAAAAATTTCGGCAGAATTTATCTCTGGCTTAAGCCAGCTTTCTGTACCTATAACGATTTCAGCTTCGGTGCTTTCTATCAGTGCTTGAAGTTCTGGTACTTTACCAACGCAGCTTCGACAGTTGACAATTACAATACCAATCAGTATGTCAAGGTAAAAAATGAAACTTCACAGTCATGTTACACCCAAATTTCATGAAATCTGGCAACATTGGTTTAACCGTGGTTTTGTAATTTATATGTTTGTTGTCGCTCCCGAAGTTGGTCACTACTTCTTCAAAAAGAATCAAAGTCCTTTCTCCACTGGATGCATTGTACTTTCAGACAAATTATTTTTCATTAAATTTCTGATCTGTGGCCCCACAAGAAGCCCTTATTTATGTTTCTCATAAGATACTTTTGGAAATCTTGTTACCAGTTACATGAAGCAGTCACCATTTCTTGGAATTGCTATAGTTAACTGTTTCGTTAGTCCAAGCGTGATATGAAAAGAAGATCATTGTTTCTCGGATGGTGGAACAACTAGTTCATTTATTACATTCTATGAATTCAATTGGAGGGTTTTTCTTTCACCCCAGTTAGTTGCCTCCAAAAGCCTGTTTTTCGCTTGGCTGTCCCGTTCACAAATGACATAAGGCATTTTTGTGAAGCCGGATTGTTGAAGTAGTACCGTGCTAACTGCTTTCAAATCCCCACATATTGTGCCAAAATATTTCTCATAGTTCCTGTACTTCAACACAGCTTTGAGGTTTTCATATTGTAGGAAGCAGGTAGGCCCAAGGACAAATAAAAGGCTGACATCTATAGATTGAGTTACCAGTAAAATAATATCCGTCTACTGAAAACACTAAAATTACAATTTGACTAGCTGACAAACCTGGCATTACCCGAGTATTCATTTTTCCAATTTTCAAAAAATGAACTGTATTTGTAGTGAAGTACCGAAAAAATTTCATTTTCATGTATTCGTGAAAACACCTTTGAAAATATGAAACAGTCGTATCATAGAATTGTGCACGATGTACCGATGTATAGGTACAGTATTCAGATTAAGAAACGTGATCACGGAAAGTTTCTGTACACTCTACTCAGCTAATTCGCGTGTCTACAAAGCGGTTCTGTAAACGTCTCTATGGCAACAGCTCTTCATAGCTCTATAGACGGCCGTCGTTTCCGCCTACAACCGTTCGCGCTGCATAGTTGAAAGCTGTCAAAGGCGTTTCAAGGTGTCAGGGATTTCCTTAAGTTGACTGACTGTTGGAGTGCCTATTGTTATCAGCAAAGAAAAAATGTATTAAAATTTCATGCGTGTTGTGGCGTTTTTTTCACACATCTCAGTGTTTTTGACGTCATATCTCTCGAACTATATGTCGTGTAGTAATATATTTGTGTAGGCACATTCAACGGCATGTGTGGATACTGACAGCGAAATATGTTGTGGGCAAAGACGTAAAAAATTTAAACGTCTTAACACGATGCGGTAGTTTTTGCGCGTCTCAGTGTTTACGATGTCATATCTCCCGATCTATATGTCCTATAATGATATACTTTAGCAAGTACATTCAGTGGTATATTGGATACTGTCTACAAAATCTGTTGCGCATATAAGTAGTAGAAAAGAAGTAATAAATTTAAATCTCATGCGCAATGCGGCAGTTTTTCATAAATCTCAGTGTTTATGACGTCATGTCAAAAAGGCCACCTCAGATCTGAGTGTCTTCAGCGACGGATCACCCAATTGCCAGCCGCTACCGTGGCACCTCCGGCTCCGACGACATTTTTGCCGATCACCTACGCATCGGCTCTCTCTTCTCTCACCGGCCGCCGCCCGTCGGACCATGCACCGGTGACCCTTCCAGCTGCTACGGATACCGCCGGGGCCGAAACGTCGCGCTCAAAGCCTGACGCTACTCCGGCGCCACTACCAACAGCGACGACTTCCGACCCCCACCCGCCCGATCATATGGACGCCCCTTCATTTGACGTTCCCACGACGGCCTTCCTCCCAGAGCGACGCGACTCCCTTCCGTCTTCCGACACAGACGGACGAAGCCGCAAACAACGTTCACCTAAGAGGCGCAAGAGGAGGCGCCGCACGGGTTCGGAACGAGATGGATCACCTCCCCCTGATGCTCCAGAGGACGTCCGACCCGACGAGACCTCAGAAAACCTGCACGACGATGCGAATGACGACAACATGACGTCGACTGTGGCTGTGTCGGTCACTACTCTACTGGCTCGCCCAGGCCCTCCTGAACCAATGGACTCCACCATTGCGACTGTCGCCGAGACGTCCTCCGCCCCTACGACCGAAGTGGAAAGTATAACCACCACAACGACAGCGCCTTCAATGGCGTGGAGTGAAGACGCCGATGAAGACTCGGACCACACACTGGGGACAGAGCTACCCCAGACGGAAGCCTCGTTACGCCGCTGATAATGCCGTCAGGTGGCGCACGGCACGACTCGCCGTTGCCTCGCCCCTCTTCATCCTCCGCTGGTGGAGTTCCCCTCCACGGCGGGGTACGGCTCCAAACCTACCGAGTAGCGACGATCAACACCAACACCATTAGCTCACCCGTGAAACTTAAACTGCTGCGAGAGATGATATGGGCGTGGACGTCGACATCGCACTACTACAAGAAGTACACTTGGTCACACTTACAGACGTCGCGGGATATAACACTTATCCTTCTCCTGGTGACCACTTGGGACGCGGCGTAGCCATCTACGCCCGAGAAGGCATTCCAGTTGCCGATATCACATACCTTCCATCTGCCAGAGGCATAGCCGTCACCATCATGGGGACGTGTATTGTCAACATTTACGCTCCGTCGGGCTCCACCCGCAGACGCGACAGGGCACTCTTCTATTCAGAGGAAATCGCTCCTTTGTTTCTTGGACGCTGCGACCATTACTTGCTTGGAGGTGATTTTAATTGTGTCTTGCGCCCTAAAGATCAAGTGCCCTACTACAACACCTGTCAAGAACTGCGTCTTGTCGTCCGAGATCTGTTGCTCCGCGACACTTGGGAAGTTCGGCACGGCGACGCGCCTGGACATACTTACCAGACGAGTCACTCCGCGAGCCGCCTTGAAAGGATTTATGTCTCTCGGAAACTCACACCTGCAGTCTGAGGTGCAGAACGTTGGCCCTTGGCCTTTTCGGACCACTGTGTCTACATCTGCAACATTCTCCTTCCCCGGCAAGTGGTCTGGCGTAGTCGTGCACCCTGGAAGCTAAACACCTCCCATCTTCATAATCCCGAACGTCTTCAACGTGTTACCGAGACATGGGCCACCTGTGAACGTCACTTACCTAAGTACTGCACGACCTTGACCTGGTGGCTGGAATGTGCCAAACCTGCCATTCGACGTACCTTGATTCAGTATGGCAAGGAAGTTGCTACGTGGCGCCGGCACACTACCGACTATTTCTACGCCGTTCTCCGCGACCTGGACGCCCAGCCGCCCACCCCGGGCACCCAGAGGGAACGCAGCAGAATTAAGGCGCAAATTGTCACTTTGACACGCCGTAGGCTGCAGGGGGCTATGGTGCGAACGCGATGTCAAGATTCGGCGGAACAAGAACATTCCACCATGCATCATATCGCCTCCGATAGGAAACATCGACGACAACGACTCATCACCGAGATCAACACCTGTCGCGGGGCCAGCACGTCACTTGCCAGGCCGAAATCGTCAGTGCCTTTGTCGACCACTACCGCACAATGTACCAGGAGCAGACTACCAACAACCACGCTGCGGAGTCTGTGTTACCACACGTAACTCGCACCCTCACCAGCGACGAAGTGGACGAGCTGATGGAGCCAATTACGCGTGACGAAGCGCACGATGCAATCAACAAAGGTGCTCTGAATAAGTCACCTGGTGTCGACGGATTGCAGATAGAATTTTATCGCGCTTTCCTCACACTAATGGCGTCACGGTGGACGACGATGTTTCATGAACTGATGACGACGGGGAACGCCGTACCGCCGTCCTTTGTCACGGGAATTATTATACCCATCCACAAACCGACACCAGGTGTGACGGCAGCACATTACCGTCTCCTGACTGTGCTTAACAAAGACTATAAAATTTTTACACGCCTACTGGCAACGTGATGCCGCAAGGTCCTGCCTAGCATTCTATTCCCGGAACAGACAACTCCGGGCGGCTCAGTTAGTATACAAACGGCCACAGGAGAATGTCTCGCTTTAATTGCACTGGCAGCGGCGTGCAGACTCCGCGCGGGGGTGGTTGCCATTGATTTTGACAGCGCATTCGACAGAGTGCAGCATCTTTTTCTGTTCTCAGTGACGAACCGCATGGCTTTTCCTCCAGCCTTTATCGACTTCAGCTGGAGCCTGTACGGCTCCGCTGAGTCGTTGATTCAGGTCAACGGCCGTGTGGCGGGACCAGTGGTGATCCGGCGTTCCGTACGGCAAGGCTGTCCACTTTCGACCCTACTCTATGCCATAAACCTGGAGCCACTCATCGGGAGTCTGACGAGCCACCTTTCTGGTCTCACTTTGCGACAGCACAGTTTTCGATGCCGTGCGTATGCGGACGACCTCCTCCTCTTGATCCGCTCACGGAGTGAAACACTAACGGTACTTGATTTGATATCAACGTACGGAACTCCAGCGGGCAGTAACATGAATGTGGCTAAATCCGCGGCGATGTCCATTGGACGCGGCCTCTCACACGACGACTTAGCACCTCTCCCGTGTGTACAAAAACTGCGATACCTTGGTATCATTTTCACCTCCACCGTGCGCCGCTCCGCTGCCATCAATTTTCGGCGCGCACTCCAAACTATCCGCACGACGGTGCGACAAAATCTTCTCCGCCGACTCGATTCTTTACAACGTGTCCAATACCTCAATCAACATGTGGCGTCCAGAATGGTCCACGTCGCACAGGTCCTCCCGCTGCCATCAACTACTGGACGCAGCCTCCAGGCTGCCTTCGGATACTTTCTTACAGCCGGTACGCTCTTTAAGGTCCTCTACGACACGCTCACCCTTCCCCCGCGAGCGGGAGGCCTCGGCCTTGTCAATGTGCGACTCCGAGCGGCGTCCTTGTATATGTGCAACTCGGACAAGCAGTGGCACGGGGGCATCTTCCTTAAGCGCAGCTTGCTGGAAATTCTTGTGCTCGCGACCATAACGCCACCAGTACCCGTCGGACACATCAAGCACCACCTGACGCACATTTCAGATTTCATCGTCGACTTCAGTTATGCTCACACACACTTACCGACCACGCGGTCTCCTCGACCTACAGATTTTTAGAACCCACTGCTACGTTCCATATCCAGCAACAATATCGAACTCAGACGTCCGTCCAAGCGGTATCCCACGATTTGGCGTCATATCCACCAGCCTTTTCTTCCCTCCAACGTCCGAGCAACATGGTACCAAGTCGCAAATGGAAAATTCGCCACAAATCAACGTCTTCACGCCATCGGACTAACGGACTCACCACTTTGTTCCATTTGCCACCTTATGGATGACGGTGTCCATCAACTGACCTGCGCTGCCACCAGTGACGTCTGGAAACTTGCTCGACAGTTCGTTGCCTGTTACCTCCGCATTCTGCCGGACTTGATTGGCCCATGGACTTTCCTCCATCCTGAGGATACTTATTTCCCCGCCACCAAAAATCATGCGTTTGTATGGGTCAAGGGATGGACGATCACCTACGTGTATAATAATGGCGACAAATCACGCCTTGATTTCTGGCAGTACTTACAAACCGCCCACAGTGAAGTCGAGCACCGACCGCGCTACCGCGCCTTCTTCGCCAATTACCTACACGCGATCTTTACGTCACCCCCGCTCAGTTGGATGTTGCCACACGCAGACAGCACTCCCGCCCCCCTCCTGCTGACATCTGAGACTGGTATACAATGAGGTTGCCTTAGTGCTATACTGCGCTCCAAAATATTAATTCAAATGGCCAATTCAAAATTAAGTACACATAAACCAGCATTAATTAACAAGGAGTGACACAAGGTCGCTCGAAGGGATGACAACACTTAATTGAAAAGACAAATGGCGGAAGCGGCAGTAACATTAAACAACTTCTCCGAGTTTTAACAAGGAGTCACTTCCCGCTATACAAGTAAACATTTAACCATGCACAAGGAAGGAACCCCAAAGAGAAAATTCAAATAAAACCCCCAAACGATTATAAAGGACAGGGAACCCCAACTATTTAAATTTAAAAGAATTAGCTCTCCCTAAAGGCAGTGTAAACGCGATGGCCACACTTAAGAGGCTACCAAAAGGTCTTATACATTTGCTCCTTTTCTTTAAAGAAACACAAGGCTGCTTAACGTCTGCTGGCTTCTGCTGGACGTCCGGTATGGCTCGTGTAGTATACACCAGGCAGCAACCCAAGTTAGGCGGTCGCAAGGCACAGCGAGCAAAATCAGGAGAACAGAAAGGAAGGCATCCAGCACATATCCTCCATGCTGAACCGGCAGACCGCGTACAACCAACTCCACATATACTTGGTTGCTTCCCACCTCGTACCTCGCGGCGTCTCAGCAGGTAGCCCGAGCAAACGTCAGCTTCATTCGCCCCGCGAATGCGGAAAACAACAAGGCAAGCAAAGATAAGAAGCATCGAAGGATCGATAATGGACATCCAAGAGACTGGCGCGCCAGTAACGAGCGCCACGGCTCAAGGTGGACACATCAGTGAATAGAGCTATTTTCTCGTTTGCTATTCACGGCACAAACGCCATGATTGCCCGTCCAGACAGGCACAGTGATACACTTGTGACAAGAAAGGTCACGTAAGTACAATCTGTATGTTTGCACTGGAACAAACATAATAATTCTGCCCAATCACAAAAATATAGTCACAAGGCCCATGTAATCAGTGCAGTGAATTCAAAGCCTGCTGCAAGCATTAGCAAAACTGGCAAGCAGACAGTTCCTTCAGTGTTGCGTGTGAGTTGACCAGCATTTCGCTCTCATTTAAATATAGGGCCGAAAGAGTCAGCCTTCAGGAATTGTGAAACGAACCTGTCGTCCGGGACAGTGTGCCACAAAGAGTGCAGATTCGCCACGAGATGGGGAAATTCACAGGCGTCTATTGTGCTGAATGTGGCCTAGGTGCTTTAGTGTGCGAGCGAGACAGACGAGAACCCATGTGATATGGAAACCCCATAGAAGCTGTTTGTGGCCAGAAAGACGTATCAGTGTTGAATATGGCGGACCTAAGATATGCCATAAAGGGAAACATTTGTGAAAACTATTTAATCCTGTAGTAATTCATGGAATTATGCCACAGTGATTTTAATCAACCATCCATAAATTTTCGTGGTCATCCCAATAAAACTTGAATATTGATCATATCTACAATAGTTTAGTATTTACTGTTAAATTGAAATTAACAAGTTTTGTAACAAAGACCTCAATGCTAAAATCTGAACGCTTTGGTCGATCTTAACAATCGACATTTCATATAGAAGCGCATCATTAAAATGACGAATGTTATAAATATCAACTCTGTAACTTTATTTGTTTAAAAGAAATAGTGAATTTAAATTATCAATATATTCAGTTAAGCATCAGATCATCATTTCCTCCACACAAAACATGTTGAACGATGACAGCATGACACCTTATTGAATCATTAGGTAATAGAATATTTGTTGTAACGTTCAGTGCATAATCGTTACTTTTGTTCTTTATTTATTTACCAGAAAGCACATTGGTGCTAGGCTACTGGCCGTGACATTCAAGCTTAAGAAAGATTTTGACGTTTATTATGTACTGGATATTATTGTTACTTTATTTCGAATGTGAAAGTGGTCAAGCTTTGATTATATGTTGAAATGTAAAATAATGTAGAATAAGCTGTAGCCAACCAGATGGACAGCTTCAGGAAAGGGAACTGCTCTACTCACTTGAGCGAGGATATTCGGCGCGCGGGAAAAAGGCAGCCGGAGACGGGCAGAGAGGGACAGTTCTGATTGAGGTGCGAAAGCGGACAGTCGGTCTTTAGGTAGTTAGGAAGTGAAACGACTTAGAAAATTTGGCGTTGTGTGGTATCGCGGGACTTTGTCTCTGATGGGTGAGCAGCCGCTCGCCTCGTGTGAACTCTAGCTTTTCGTGTAAACAACGAGGTGGAGATTGAACAGTTCTCGGGTATCCGACCGGGTAGCGTCGTAATTTCTCCACAATACTTCGGCATACGTACTCGCTGCCATCTTCAGGTGGTTCCTGACGAATGCTGTGCTGTTCCTCTCGGCGACCTATATATACTAGCCGTTACCCCCTGCACCGTTCCTTTCCTGGTGTCTTTGGTGCGGCCGGCGCGGCGGCTACTGGAGGTGGTGGGGGGAAGCGGCGCCTGGGTCTGAACCGGGGTCTACAGTCTCCCTGCTGCCGCCATCAGGGGCGTCCTCGATCTCTGGGACCGCATCTTTCTCTCCAGGCTGAGTGCAGGGTTCCAAGCCCGAGTAAGTTGCAGGCCGCTTTCTTTATTGTGTCTGCCGAAATATTGTGGAGAAATTACGACGCTACCCGGTCGGATACCCGAGAACTGTTCGAATTGGAAATACGCCGGGAAAACTTCAGATCACATATCAAGTACCTCTACGGGGAGGAAATGCTACAACAGATGAAGATGCTGGACAAGCTGCGGAACTAGAAGGAGCGACTGCTGTACTCACTTGCGTTCCTGCTTAGATGCCGAGACGGTACTGTCGTGCCGCGCTTCGCCAAGATAACTCACCACATAAGGACTGCAGCGGCCAGGCGCATCATGAGACAAGCCAGCTTAGCGCTGGTAAGAGAGAGAATTCATTATACTCGCCGCTGCCTGGATGACACTCCGAAGAAACTGCTGGATGTCCATCTCAGGATATCTTCAGTTTATTATGGGAATGGGCTAACGCTGCCACCTGGACACAAGCAGACGGCGTATGAAGGAAAGCTACAGTAAGCAGACATCGAAGCTTGAACGCCTTGCAGCGCGACAGAAGACTACGCAAGAACCACCTAAGCGTACTGTCATCAACCTTACAGGAAGAACGATCAATGACGCAGCAATGTCGGTGCTCAAGAAAGGACTCAACTTCGTCCCAACCCCGACATCTCTACCGAATGTGGACATTATAAGCAGTGTGGAGCAGGCCACCTACACTCTGCCAGCCAATGAAGCAGAATAAATACGTCGTGAAACGTGCCGTGCGCTCACCAGGGCCGCACCATTGAAACAGAACATCTCGAAGAAGGAGAGAGCGGCCATCCGCGAGTTACGCAGCGATCCTGAGTTGGTGGTCTTGCCTGCTGGCAAAGGCAATGCTACAGTGGTACTCCTGCACTCAGCATATAAGAGAAAAATGTACGATCTTCTCGATGACGCAGCGTACAGAAGGATAGAAGGAGACCCGACGAATCGCCTTCAAAGAAGAACCGTTGAACTTCTTCGCAGTATCTTTGATGGAAAAACTGTCAAGAAACTTCGACCACGAGCGGCTGCACCGCCACGACTGAATGGACTATCAGAGGTCCACAAGGATGGGACACCTATGCGCCCAATAGTCAGCAACGTAGGAGCAGCAACCTATGAACTGGGCCAACACCTGATGGGTCTCCTTAGTCCATTTGTGGGAAAATGCGAACACCACATCCGCAATTCCATCCACTTTTTGCAACATATACAAGAACTTCGGCTCCAGGATACCGACCTGTTAGTGAGCTACGACGTAGTGTCCCTCTTCACCAGGGTACCACTGAAAGACTCCATCGATCTGATAAGCAAGAAATTCGACAACAACCTAACAAGGCTCTTCGAGTTCGTGCTCACCTCAACATACTTGCTGTTCGACGGAAATTAGTATGAACAGACAGATGGCGTCGCCATGGGGGCCGGTTGTAGCCAACTTTTTATGGAGAATTTCGAGGAGAAGGCACTAGAACAAGCCAAACAAAAACCAACTTGTTTCTTCCGCTACGTGGATGACACGTTCGTTGTTTGGCCAAATGGACGGGATGTCTTAAATGAATTTCTCGAACACCTCAACTCGCTGTACCCCAACATATAGTTCACGGTGGAGGTGGAGCAGGACGGTGCCCTACCGTTTCTTGTCGTCCTGGTGAAACGGAAATCTGACGGGAAGCTGGAACATTGTGTATTCAGAAAACCTACACACACCGATTTGTACCCAAATGCCTTCAGTTGCCACCACAACTCCCAGGGTGAAGGCGTTTTGCGCACACTTGTTCACGGGGCACGATCGATCTGCGATCAGGAGAGCCTTCCAGCAGAGCTGCAGCACCTCGAGACAACGTTTCGGAAAAATGGGTACAACCAGAAGCAAATAAGACACGCACTCAGACAGACTGCGCCATGAGAACAAGAAGAAGAAACAGAAGAACACAAGTCATTGGTGTGCATTCCGTTTGTCGGAAACACCTCAAGAAAAATCGGTAGAATCCTGGGGAAACACAATGTGAAATGTGTATTCCGACCCCCTTGACTCTACTGGGTTCAGTGAAAGATGACGTCGGCCTTCGAAAACCAGGCGTTTATCAAATTCCCTGTCAGTGCGGAAAATCTTACATTGGGGAGACAGTCCGCACTGTAGAAGAGAAGTGCCGCGAACACAAGCGTCATACCGAATTATGCCAGGCCACCAAATCAGCCGTGGCTGACCATTGTATAAAACTGGCCATACTGTGGACTATGAAGAAACAAAAATACTCTGTCAATCCTCATACTTCTGGGACTTATTGTTTACAGAAGTAAGTTGAAGAATGATAACTGTTCGTGATCACAGCAAACAAAATTTGAAGAAAAGATTTATTTTCGCAGCGACCTTTGAAGGTGCGTTATTATAAAGTGAAACGCTTCAGTGTCACTATGGCTTTTATTACTGTCGCAGAAAGACGGTATTAACATATATAGCTTGTGTAACTGCGACTGAGGACGAAAGAGGCCGTAAAACAAAGAAGACAATATGTAAACTGATTTGAAATCCACCCACAGTCGTTCGAACTCTGTTCGTTCGGGCGTTGAGACTGAGATCGGTTGTAACAAGACCGCATACGTACTGGCGTATTTTTTTGAAAAGATCGGCCGTCTTCGGCCGATGTCGGTCGTCGGAGGAATGCAGTCTGTGCCAGTGCGACCGCAGCCCTAGGCTATACTTACACGTGATACGCTTTTCTGCCAATCCGATGTGAAGTCATTATGTGCCCCATTGTTGCCCGACGTCGTCCATCTGGCCTCGCTTAACATCCAATCGAGAAGCAGTTACAGTAGCCTATGTTGTGTTTGTACCAAGCTAGCGCCACTCGTTTGCAAATGACACAAAGTCCGAATAGACATCATCTTTCAGATGTAGAAACGCGCCTACCAACTTTAGTTTTCGTTGTACAACTCCTTCTTGGTATTGCGAGTTTCTTCCATCAGCGCGTGAGATGAAGAGAGAAACGTTCTATTACGCACTCGAGATTATTCGTGGTGATATTTGAAAAGGAAGATAACGAACACTCGCCACAACTACAAATAAATTCAGCAAAAGAGAAATATGTCATTTACACTTCAGTGACTGTCACTAAAGATACGCGCGACAGGCAAACATAAATTTTAGAATAAGATACTTTTAACAGCAGCTATATTGAAAAGTGGTAACACATGCACCACATTTGCAATCACCTCAAGTAAAAGAATGGCGACCTTGCTGGCGTAAAAACGCCAGTAAATAGCAACAGTAATTTGTAGACCGATAGTGCTCAGCTACCAAAACCCAAAAAACATCCAGTATGGTAACTTTAAGCGTAATATACGCCA
Organism: Schistocerca americana; assembly: GCF_021461395.2. Taxonomy (NCBI): domain Eukaryota; kingdom Metazoa; phylum Arthropoda; class Insecta; order Orthoptera; family Acrididae; genus Schistocerca; species Schistocerca americana. The sequence continues at coordinate 207,603,907 of NC_060120.1, forward strand.
CTCTTTTCTCTTTAATGAATTATTTTTTGGGGTTATAATATACGCCTAAAATACCCGACTGTGATTTTGCCTACCAGTGGTTTCCAATAAAGCACCAATTTCAGTCCACAAATGCTGAGCTATATCCTGATTACGACAATTTATATTCTCAACATGACACAAATACGATCTTTCTTGGACTCAATTTATCAGTTTCTCACGATCCATATTTCGTGTGTGAGAACGTCGGGAGATTCGACCGAAGAAAGATTTGAATTTCGTCGAATGTCGTCCGAATTCTGTACGTTCGGACGAGGAGACCGGCTGCATTTGGCCGCGCTCGCAGTGACGTACTGGTCTGAAAAGATCGGCCGTCTTCGGACAAAGTCGGTCGTTGCCGTAATCTGCCGGTGTCGGTGTCACCATGACCGCAGTCTCTCAGGCAGAACTTGAAGCGTCCACGGGACACGTTCGCGACACGTGTCGCTCTGTTGCAGTAAACGAGCGCCCTGTTTTCGCAAACACAGTGGGTAAGCACCACAAAATGAGAAACATGATTAAGAGGCAGTTAGGCGCCCCTCGTAAAACGCAGCGAGAAGCCAACTCCAGGCATGGAGGAAGTTAGCTGCAGCGTGCGGAGTAAACGTGGAACACGGAGTTGCAGCGGGATCTGACGGCAAAAGGATTACGACGTCGGAACCGACAGCACTTGGGAGATAGCACACATAAAGGTCAGAATACGGCATGGAGGTGAAAGAGGACATCATTTTAAATCTTTCGAAGAGGAAATTAATTTGATTAAATGATCTACACTGAAGAGCCAAAGAAACTGGTACGCCTGATTAATGTCTTGTAGGGCCTTCGCGAGTACGCAGAAGTGCCGCAGCACGACGTGGCTTGGACTCGACTAATGTCTGAAGTAGTGCTGGAGGGAATTGACACCATGAATCCTCTGGGCTGTCCATAAATCCGTAAGAGTACGAGAGGGTGGAGATCTCTTCTGAATAGCACGTTGCAAGGCATCCCAGATATGCTCAATAATGTTCACGTCTGGGGAGTTTGGTGGGCAGCGAAAGTGTTTAAACCCAGAAGTGTGTTCCTTGAGCCACTCTGTAGCAATTTGGGACGTGTGGGGTGTCGCATTGTCATGATCGAATTTTCCAAGTCCGTCGGAATGCACAATGGACATGAATAGATGCAGATGATCAGACAGGATGCTTACATACGTGTCACTCGTCAGAGTCATATCTAGACCTGTCAAGGGTCCCATATCTCTCCAGCTGCACATGCCCCACATCCTTACAGAGCCTCTAGCAGCTTGAACAGACCCCCACTGACATGCAGGGTCCATGGATTCATGAGGTTGTCTCCATATCCATACTAGTCCACTGCTCGGTACAATTTGAAACGAGACTCGTCTGACCAGGTAAGATATTTACAGTCATCAACAGTCCAATGTCGGTGTTGACGGGCCCAGGCGGGGCGTAAAGTTTTGTGTCGTGCAGTCATCAAGGGTACACAGTGGGCCTTCGGCTCCGTAATCTCATATCGATGATGTTTTCTTTAATGGTTCGCACGCTGACACTTGTTGATGGCCCTGCACTGAAATCTGCAGCAGTTTGCTGAAGCGTTGCAAGTATGTCACGTTGAAAGATTCAAGAGTCGTGGTTGGTCCCGTTCTTGCTGAATCTTTTTCCGGTCGCAGCGATGTCAGAGATCTGATCTTTTACCAGATTCCTGATATTCACGGTACACTCTTGAAGCGGTCGTGCAGGAAAAGCCCCACTTCATCGCTATCTCGGAGATGCAGTGTCCCAACGCTCGTGCGCCGACTATAATACCACGTTCAAACTCTCTTAAATCTTGATAACCTGCCATTATAGCAGCAGTAACCGAACTAAGAACTGCGCCAGACAGTTGGTGTCTTATATAGGCGCTGCCGATTTCGGCATATCTCTGTATTTGAATACGCGTGCCTGTACCAGTTTCCTTAGCGCTTCAGTGTAAATTGTGAGACGAATGGCAAGTTACAAGTAAGAGCGCTGCACGTGGAAGGTAAATGTTCGGGTTCTAATCCCGGTCCGACACACTGATTGCCGCCCGGTGTGGCCGTGAGGTTCTAGGCGCTTCAGTGTGGAACCGCGTGACCGCTACGGTCGCAGGTTCGAATCCTGCCTCGGGCATGGATGTGTGTGATGTCCTTAGGTTAGTTAGGTTAAGTAGTTCTAAGTTCTAGGGGACTGATGGCCACAGATGTTAAGTCCCACAGTGCTCAGAGCCATTTGAGCCATTTTGAACACACCGATTTAATTTGCCTGGAAGTTTCACTAACGTACGTCAGTTAATCCAAACTAAGTCACATTAAAATCGTATGTCAACGTGTCACTTTACAGTGCAAGAAGGGCGCTAGAGATAACATATTACACAGTGGGAGATCACTCGTAAATTTTAATGAGAGACGGAAAGTCTCACGTATAAGTAACTAACCTTGTTCATGTTTGATGACTGATGATGAATGTGTAATAAACGCAGATGTCGTCTAACAATGACGATACAAATAGCAATGACTTATGCGGTGATAATTTGATTTAAGAATTTTAATTACGCAAAACTATGAGATGTTAATATGTTAGTGACATAAGGAGACCAATGAGTAAGATTCCGCAAGAAAAATATTCTCCAGTACCCTATAAAATACTTATATTCTAAGTTAAGCACCGAGCTTCAAGTTCTCAATGGCCACCTCGTTTGTTTTATATAATTTGGAGCATCATTGAAAGACAGGTCAAATGTTTCTCTAATTTGTATTATTTCTTACAAATCATTTCACAAATCATGTTACCTTTTATTTTTAATTTTTTTTTATTTTCAAGTTTTGCTCACAAATCATGAAATACAATATATTTCAGAGTCAATTGGTATTGTATTAAGAGTGAAAGCAAACTAGTTTCAATTTTTGCTGTCTTATACATTTTTGACACTTCATTTACGTAGGTGTTCGTTAAAAATTTCAAGTTTTCCCTCAGATCACTAATTGCTTATTTGTCATCAGTACTTTCAAGCAATTAAAACTTTTTCACAGAATTGTATCTCACACTGGTCAATTTTGTACCACATTTGTCTGTTTCCTAATCTTCAGTTGGCTATGAAAATTCACTGACCAGTTTCTCCTGAAATCACTAACAAAATTTTTCTTAATTAGCTGGGTTACTTTAAAGTATTTTTTTTTCTTTGCACTAGAGCTCACACGCGTCAATGTGGTACCCAATTTATCAATTTGTCATCCATAATTTGGATATGAAAATTATGACAAAAATTTTCCCTCACCCAATCACTAATTGCTCTTCGTAATTATCGTGATTACTTTCAAGAATTAATTTCTTCCTTGTCAAACTAGACCTCACGCTGATCAATTTGATATCTCTGTTTGTCCATTTCCCAATTTCCGTTTCAGAATGAAAATTCGGAGACTAATCCATTATACAATTTTTACAGAACCCACAAAAATGTTTGAGAAATATTATTAATTTTCGGCAAAAATACACACTAGGAAATTATTGCAAGTATTGTGCGTAAAAGAAGGTATTAAAGTAGGTATCACGTTTAGTGTAGTAATAAAATTTACGCCATTTTTGTAGCTATGCGTAGGTTCATTAAATGGTTCAAATGTCTCTAAGCACTATGGGACTTAACATCTGAGGTCATCAGTCCCCTGGGCTTAGAGCTACTCAAACCTAACTAACCTAAGGACATCACACACATCCATGCCTGAGGCAGGATTCGAACCTGCGACCGTAGCAGCAGCGCGGTTCCGGACTGAAGCGCCTAGAACCGCTCGGCCGTAGGTTCATTATCAGATATGAAATTATGGATCTCTTTGCGAAAAATCGTCTTTGAATTTTGCTCCACTTCCTATGATCAAAAGTATTATTTCTACCACCTGATATTAAACTTTGTTTTGTTGTAACTGTCTTTCATTGTTTCATCACAGTCTGGCAGACTTTGAAACTAAGAACGCCCCATTTAAGCTTTCAAGTTTGCCAGATTATGCTGAAACAGTAAAATATAAGTTGCAGCAAAATGAAGTTTAATAGCAGCTTTTTGATTGTATATTCAAATATGTCATCAAATCAATCACCAAGTGTGCAGCCAACAACATTTCTTTTAACACGTCTCATACGACGAGAAGTTAGAGATTGCACCGTTTGAGTGTTGCTGACTCGGTAACTTTTAAGGTGGGCGAGAGCGTCTAACGGGCCGGAGGGGTGGTGGGTACGAATATAAAAACGCGGGCGCCCTCGATTCTTTCTGTGTCTATATCTGGGTCGCGGTCCACACGCCGTGGTCGGTGAGTTCTACGTTTGGTGCTTCGTCGTCACTTCAGGCACCGACAGCGTCTGTGGTCTAAGGCGTAGTTCATTCAAGGAAAACTCGTGATCAGGTGGGTCTTTACACTTCAAAGTTTTGTGGTGAGCAAATTGTACTTTTGAAAGGCTTCTCCGAAACAGCGTGTGGAATACTGGACATGATTTGAACAATATCGCAGTTAAAAACAGTTGAAATACAGTTTAGCATATACAGTCGCGACACACCTACGACAGCAGCGCACCAAGCGGACAGTCAGCTACACTGTTGAAGGAGATATCCGGTGAATTCAAGTTGTATCTATGACATTGATTTGTAACATGGTTTATACAAAAGGGAGCATATGCAGCGCAACAAATTGCCGCAATAGCAAAAAGAGGATACCACATTTGTCATTCTTAAGTCTTGCAAGGACCCAGAAAGTGTGAAACGGCAAATTACAGGGCTGTTCGAAGTCAATTCCCTTGAAACCTATAGACTTTTGTATCCTTCTTTTAAAGTATAAGAACGAATGTGAAAGGAAGGAAAGTGGAACGGAATGCAGAAAATACATTATGTGACGTAACAAATCAGCCACCGTAATTTGGGTAAGAAAGTTACATGTTCCGTAAACCATTGGAACGGCTCTTTTTTCAAAATGATGTGGAAAGAGTCAGTTTACAGGATATGTACGCACGTCATTGTTGTTGTTGTTGTTGTTATTGTCGTGGTCTTCAGTCCTGAGACTGGTTTGATGCAGCTCTCCACGCTACTCTATCCTGTGCAAGCTTTTTCATCTCCCAGTACCTACTGCAACCTATATCCTTCTACATCTGCTTAGTGTATTCACCTCTTGGTCTCCCTCTCGAGTTTTACCCTCCACGCTGCCCTCCAATGCTAAATTTGTGATCCCTTGATGCCTCAGAACATGTCCTACCAATCGGTCCCCTCTTCTCGTCAACTTGTGCCACAAACTCCTCTTCTCCCCAATTCTATTCAATATCTCCTCATTAGTTATGTAATCTACCCAGCTAATCTTCAGCATTCTTCTGTAACACTACCTTTCGAAAGCTTCTATTCTCTTCTCGTCCAAAATATTTATCGTCCATGTTTCATACATGGCTACACTCCACACAAATAGTTCCAGAAACGACTTCCTGACACTTAAATCTATACTCGATGTTAACAAATTTCTCTTCTTCAGAAACGCTTTCCTTGCCATTGCCAGTCTACATTTTATATCCTCTCTACTTCGACCATCATCAGTTATTTTGCTCCCCAAATAGCAAAACTGCTTTACTTCTTTAAGTGTCTCATTTCCTAATCTAATTCCCGCAGCATCACCCGACTTAATTCGACTACATTCCATTATCCTCGTTTTGCTTTTGTTGATGTTCATCTTTTATACGCCTTTCAAGACAGTGTCCATTCCGTTCAACTGCTCTTCCAAGTCCTTTGCTGTCTCTGACAGAATTACAATGTCATCGGCAAACATCAAAGTTTTTATTTCTTCTCCAAAGATTTTAACACCTACTCCGAATTTTTCTTTTGATTCCTTTACGTCATTAGTATTGACATTAATGAACATGCAATTTTCGTTCCACTCATGCATTTATGCAACATAAAAACCAGATCGTTTTTTCCTGACAACCAGTCTTTACATAAAAAAACCTTCCATGGGATAAAAGACAGGATTACAGGTTACAGTGATTTAAATTTTACTTTGCTACCTGTCATATATGTTATTGTACAAATGATCAATAATTTTTGTTGCTGCATAATGAACTCCTATCTCAACCACTAACAGCTTCAGTAGTGGCTAATAAAGGTATTTTTTCTCTAGTGTCGAAAGTACGGCCATCATATTCTTTTCAGATAACTGTGGTCGGTGTGCTGGCGTGCGCCTTCACCATCACATCAGTCAGTAGTAGCAAATATTGTATAGCAGGCGCTGAAATAAGCGCCCTTATGACAAGAGAAAACCAAAACAGCCCCCAGACTACGCGTCGATAACGCCCCCAGGGCAGCGTGCATATAGGCGACCGAGCTATCAATCAATAACAGTATCTCAGACACCGGCACGGTAGCTCAGCGTGTTCGGTCAGAGGGTTTAGCAATCCTCTGTAATAAAAAAAAACTGAGTGAACGAACAATAGAAAAGAAGAAAAAACGTACGTCGCGTCGGGAGTCAGTTCGCACTGTGATCTAGTCTTCCGCAGTGATAGTCGTCGCCTCACACCTTAGCGAGCTGTGAGGGAACTTCTTTGTGTACAGTTGTGATAAGGACACGGACAAGATTCAAGAATTAGTACATGTTATTTGATTGATGTTAACCACAGAACTTCAGACCGGACATAATTGAAGTTAGTACACAATTGGTTCCTGTAATACAGTGTATTTTAACCACGTGTGCATTTTGTGTTGAAGTGAGAGGAAACCAGCCACCCACCTAGCATACCACCCTCTCCTCATGCAGCCAGGAACCACAAAACATTACAAGAGGGCACAGCCACAACAGTGGGTTATGTATGACGAATTTCATTACCGAATATTTGTACAGTGATGGCGCAGTTAAAACGCCTAAATCCTTCAAGAGGTACTTATATGAAGACTGCGTGTGAACACCGTATATTATTCTTGCTGCTGTCTTCCGTGCAATCAATATTTCCTTTTAAATGTTCAGTTACCCCAGAAAATTATTCCGTAAGACATTACTGAGTGAAAGTAGTCAGAAAATGACAGGAGGCTGATTCTTTTGCTCCCAAAATTAGCAGTCATATGTAGAGGAAGTGTAGCTGAATGAGATATTGTGAGCAGCCAAGGAAAGAGCCAATGGGAAAAAACCTCTGCGATTTTTCGCTATCTCTGGTCGAATCAAAGTCAGTCCCCAGAATAACAATGGAAGTATAGTGTGAGACACGCAACAATTTGTCCACTAATTTGTCAACATTTGTTTTAAAATAAGTATTTGCCGATACTGAGCACTAATAAAGAAGAAAACGAAACATAAGGATTCCGATTGTGATCGACTGCCTCAGTAATGATTTTTTTGTCTTTTGTTTGTTTTAATCAGTTAAGAGCGACGCTTTTTACGATTTCAGTGAAGTCGTTTTCCTGTAATCTAGCTTATTATCATTCTCCGAGAGATAATGACGTGGAAGGACAAGGCAGTTTAGACTGTGTATAGGAAAGTTCTCATTTTCAGAAAAAAGGGCTCTTACCGTGTTAACAGTACGAAAAGGGTCGACCGACCGGATGCCTGGGACAAGAGCTCTTCGCCGGGCAAGAAGTTTCGCCGTTTTTAAACGTGGCACGATTACTGGACGCATGTGGAAAACTGTATCAATATTGAGTATTGCCTCTTTACGTACGTTCGAATTCGAGCAGTAGGTTTGCTACTCACTTTGGATAAATTCGTCATACGTCTGTCGTCGTCATCATGGGCAGAATACTGACACTGAACACAGTGCAAAGCACGTTCAGTCACAAAATGAGGAATCCGAGAACGTGTCTTCCGTCATCTCCTATAGTACAACAGCAACATGTTTCAGACAAGTCGTATATCACGAAGGATGGAAAAAGTTGGTTTTAATTAAAGTGAAGCTACTCGCCGAAATCCAACGACGCTTGGTAGGAATGGTAATGCATTAGTGCGGAACCTATTTACACTGGAAAAAAATTACTTCCAGTTTTGGCCACCAGGTGCGAAGCTGGAGCTTTACACCATTTGAATGGCGGCATAGCACCAACGCTGTTAGTTGACAAGCCGTGACGTAAGTGAACAGAATGGTTATCGAGGATAGAGACAGTGCACTTCTTTTGAAACTGTTTTGCGTGAGCGGCGGCAGCTACAGTGCTGCGCTAAGAGAGTACCGCCGAATGAACGTTCTGAGGAGAGGTCTGGTGTCATTAAATGTTTTAAAGAAGGTGAGAACGAAATTCAAAAACACAGGTGCACTTGGCGCGGTGCCTGGAAGAGGGAGGCGCCTTACCCCGGTGGAAGTTATCGACGGAGTTGCTGTTGCTGCAACCGACCGTTCAGAACTTGCCCTGCGTAGCGCTAGTGCGCGCGCAGTCTCCCGAGAATCATGCATCCCGTAGTCAACAGTACGGATATGAGTGCGTTCTGTTTACTAAACTGGTACCCCTACAAGATCCAGACGGTGGAGCACCAGAAAACCTCATGATCCGCGGCAAGGTTCTGAATTTGCTCTTCCGTTTCTGGCACGGATCGAAGTTGATGACATGTGGCCGGGCAATATTCTATCGACTGGTTGGTTGGTTGTTTGGGGGAGGAGACCAGGCAGCGTGGTCATCGGTCTCATCGGATTAGGGAAGGATGGGGAAGGAAGTCGGCGGTGCCCTTTCAGAGGAACCATCCCGGTATTTGCCTGGAGTGATTTAGGGAAATCACTCTATGGACTGACGTGGCACATTTTACACTACAGGATGCAGTAAGTACACAGAACCACCGAATTTGGGGTACTGTTACACCGCGTGTTGTGCACAAAGAGCCATGACACTTGCCGAATGTGACTGTGTAGTGTGCATTCACAAGCACCTTCATTGTCAGTCAGTTCTTCTTTCAAGAAAATACACCCAGAAGACTTGTCCGGTGTACCGTGTCGTCTACACCTTATCGATACCTCCTTATACAGCATGTGATTCCTGCTTTGGAAACCGCTGTTTTCATGAAATATGACGCAACACCTCATTTCGTTCGCTCATTGAAAGATATGCTAAGTGAACCTTCCAAAGTCGTGTTATCTCCAGAGGTTTTCCGGATGCATGGTCTGCAAGGTCACCTGATCTGAATCCATGTGATCTTTCGTTTTGGGGATATGTAAATGAACGCGTGTTTACCAAGGACACGTTCGGCCTCGACCTGATCTGAAAGCCGTTATATAGGAACATGTTGCTGAGATTCCAACGGAGCAGCTCCGAGCAACTGTTGATCACGTCGTTTGACACATGCAGCATCTCGTCGACGTTCCCGGTGCTCGTACTGAACGAATTGTGTGAGCTGTGGTTAACTATAAAATCAACATTATGCCTTTCTCGCTTCCTTAACCTTTTCTGCACACGTTCCGTTCCTAATCCGTTACATATGGAAACATTCCTGTACGTCTTCCTTGCATTTACAGCGCCAGATTTGCACTTGTTGGCCGAAATCACCAGTTGCTGCTGTGTAGAGCAGCAGATGCTCCTGAGCTGAATTTTCAGTTAAAAAATGGTTCAAATGGCTCTGAGCACTATGGAACTTAACTTCTGAGGTCATCAGTCCCTCAGAACTTAGAACTACTTAAACCTAACTAACCATGCCCGAGGCAGGATTCGAACCTGCGACCGTAGCGGTCTCGCGGTTCCAGACTGTAGCGCCTAGAACCGCTCGGCCACTCCGGCTGGCCGAATTTTTAGTTGCGGCGAACTACATATAAATTGGATTTCCCTGTTATATAATGAATGAAATTGTCTCTCAAAATACTGTGGAAAAATGAAGGCAGCATAACACTTTTCCTCTTTGTACATGAGACTTCCGACATATCAGTGACGGAACAAATATCCATATGCTTCAGATCTGTCTACAAAAATCTTCAAGTTGCAGTACAAGCTATCGAGGGTGTCATTAGACGTTTATCCCTGTCGTGATCAGTATTATGATGGTGAGAGGAATGTCAGTAGACATTTAACAAGACTACAAAATAGAATTACTCAATTGGAGCCGAAAGCTATTTTTGTTCATTGTTCGACGCATAATTTGAATTTGGTAGCGCAAGATGCAATGGAAGGTACTAGTTACGCGCAAGACTTTCTACAGTATTCGTGAACTCAAGATATTCACCAAAGAGGCTAGTAGCGTTTCCCTCGCCACAAGAAGACAACGAAGACATTTTTGTAAAAAAACATTCCCAGACTGATTTTGCAACCATTCTGTCCTGCAAGGTGTTGGGTGAGAGTACGATCAACAGAATCACTGGAAATCCATCATGACGTTCTCCTGGGTGTTTTTGAAGATCTGTCTGAAGAAAAAAGTCGGTGGCAAGGCTGGTGGACTGTTTTCCACACCCACATCAACTCAGATTTCTTATTTTCCTGAAAATGTTAATTTCAGTTTCCGGCAGCAGTGAACCTGTTCATACTCCTTTTCAGCAGCACGTATTTGTATTTGCAGATGATGCTGTCTTTTACCGTCTTGTAAAGTCATCAGATGACCAAAACGAATTGCAAAAAGATAAAGATATGATATCTGTATTGTGTGAAAAGTGCCAATTGACCCTGAATAAAGAAAAATGTGAAGTTATTTTGAGTACTAAAAGAAATCCGCTAAATTTTCATAACGCGATAAGTCACATAAACCTGAAGGCTGTAAATTCAACTAAATACATAGGGATTATAATTATAAATAACCTAAATTGGAACGATCACATAGGTAATGTCGTGGGTAGAGCAAACCAAAGACTGTGATTCATTGGCGTAACACTTAGGAGTTGCAACAGGTCTAACTAAAGAGACTGCTTACACCACGCGTGTCCGCCCTATGCTGGAATACTGCTGTGCGGTGTGGGAGCCGCATCAGGTGAGACTGACGGATGATATCGAAGAAGTTCAAAGGAGGGTAGCTCGTTCTGTATAATCGCCAAGTAGCCGAGATAGTGCCACAGACATGATACGTGTATTTGAGTGGCAACCATTAAAACAAAGGCGTTTTTCGTTGTGACGGGATCTTCTAATGAAATTTCAATCAACAGTTTTCTCCTCCGATTGCGAAAACATTCTGTTGGTATCCACCTACATATGGGGAAATGATCATCACGATAAAATAAGAGAAAACAGGGATCGCACAGGAAAATTTAAGTGCTCGTTTTTCCTTGCCGCCGTTCTGGAGTGAAACGGTAGAGAGACAGCATGAAGGTGGTTCACTGAACCGTCTGCGAGGCACTTTATTGTGAATAGCAGAATAATCACGTAGATGTAGATGAATGACCCCTTCAAAGTAGTACTCTCCGGCAGCTATGCACTGGCGGAGTCGTTGTTTCCAGTCGTGCTAACAGCGCTGAAAGACTTCAACTGGCAGGACCTTTAACATCTCGGTCACATTGTATGGAATGTTCTACAGAGTCCGCAAATGGCGTCCTTTTAAGACATGTTTAAATTTCGGGAAAAGAAGAACGTCACGAAGACTCAGATCAGTTGAAAGGGGGGGGGGATTTGTGGAACAACAGGAATGCCTTTTGAGGTTTAAAATTCCGTGATGATAGCGGTCGTGTGTCATGAGGCGTTGTCATGACGCAGAATCCACTTGTCTGCAATGTCCGCACCTCACTCGATTCTCCCTGAGTCTTTCAGGGAAACACTTGGTTGACAATTTGTCCTGGAGGAACAAATTCTTTTATACGGTACTCCTATGGACAAAAAAGCAAATCAGCATAGTAATTTCTTAGTCTTTCCCGGCGATTTTGTGACATCTCGTTGAATCGGGTATACTGCCGGTGGTCTGCGTTTTTCTGATACAATGTTTCGACGTCGTACCTCGGCGTCTTCATCAGGTGCTTCCTGTGACTGAGCGACAGGCTGACAGTGTCCCGTATTTATGTATGGACGCTGTCTAGCGTTCCCTACGCCGTTCGTTCCCGCTGCGATCGCGTCGTTTGGTCGCCAGATGTTCGGTCTTCCGTCCGTGCCCGCTTCCGCTGTTTTCCCCGGTGGCGGCCGTTTCTTGGCGTACCCTACTAGGTCCGCACCCGCCATGCGCGCTCCTAGCACTGTCGACAGGCTGCGTTTGCTGTTGGTGACTCTTCCGACTTTCTCCAGGTTCGCTCGCTCGCTCGCCACGGATCTTCAGTGGATGTGTGCGAATGGAGTGTCCAGCCTTGCGGCTTCTCCTCCTGAGTCTGAGTTAGTGAGAGATGCGGACATCGTGGGATGTTTGTCTTCTGGGCGATCCGTCAGTGGAGGTCGTCACTGGCTAACCGATCCGGTCGACTAGCAGGTCTGGCCAGCGGGTGGATGCTCGAAAGTGAATTTTCCTCCCAAACGCCCGTATTTTCGGATTTTGCGAAACTTGCGTCTTCTGATAGAAGAGTTTCGCTGTCTCGCGGAAACGTTCGCGCAGTCGTTGTACTCCGGCCATCTGGTGTGCAACCGCCGAAGGGAAGTGGAGATCCACGTGGAGGGCAAGCCGGAGGGCTCGATTTTGTAGGGTCTGCAGCTTCTGGACATGATCGTCAGCAGCATTCCCCCATACCACCACGGTGTACTTAAGGACAGGGCGGAGGTAGCACCTTGAAGAGAGTCACCCCGGGGTGGGAGGTAGCGATGAGCTCGGGTTGAGGAGGGGATAAAGAAGACTGAATCTTCCTGAAGCCTTTCGTCTGACATCCGCGATATGTTGGCGCCACGTAAGACGGCGGTCGAGCGTGACGCCCAGGTATCGTGCGGTGTCGCTCCATGGAACAGCACTGCCGGCGATTGGCGGTGGTCGGAGGTCCCAGGGGAAGCGACGGCGGGTAACAATGAGGGCTTGAGTCTTCGCTGCATTAAAGTGGAGGCGTCACCTGACCGCCCAACGGACGAGATCGTCGCATGCGAGCTGGAGCCTCTGCTGCAGAAGATGGGGCCCCATACTTCGGGCGAAGACAGCAGCATCATCCGCGTACAGAGGAAGCTGTACGCGGTCAGTCTTCGGAGTATCCGCGGTGAACAAGGTGTAGAGGATCGGCCCGAGGACTGACCCCTGTGGCACACCTGCCCGGCTGCGGCGGTCGGTGGACGTCCCAGTCTGGGCCCGCACGTCCGATCGGCCAGGTAACTGCGGATGAGGCGAGCATGGGGCACGGGGAGCCCCTTGCACTAAGCTTGTACAGGAGACTTTCTCCAGGGCGACCGTGTCGATTGGTCATCAGGTGTTCCGTCTTCCGTCTGCACCCGCTTCCGCTGTTTTCCCCGGTGGCGGCCGTTTCATGGCGTTCCCTAAGTCCACTCCCGCCAGGCGCGTTCCTCGCACTGTCCACAGGCTGCGTTGGCTGTTGGTGATCGTTCCGACTTTCTCCAGCACCCCTATCATTCTCCTGGTCTTGTGTTTTCTTCCGTTGTATTGGTAATAGGTCTTAAGCCGGGTTCCACGCCGTGCTGAGTTGGTATCCAGCTTCCCGGTTTATCAAGTTCTCTGTCATCTTGATTTCGATCGATTCAGTTATGACGCTATCCCAAAATTTGGGGGTCTGAGATAAGATCCTGATTTTATCATAATTCATGGTGTGCTCAAGTTCCAAGTAATGTTCTGTTATTGCCGATTTAGTGGCTTGTCGTACGTAGGAGCAGCGCGATTTCGGACTGAAGGGCCTCGAACCGCTCGGCCACGGCGGCCGGCGTAGCCTGGTATGCCTTTGGTGCTCTTTACATCTTATGTCCACGGTCCTGGTGGTCTCGCCAATGTAAGACATACCGCATTCACATGATATTTGGTAGATACCAGGTGTTCTCAATCCCATATCATCCTTAACTGTTCCAAGGAGCGCCCTGATCTTGTTTGGTGGATAGAACACACTCTTGATGTTGTGCTTTCTCAGTATTCTGCTGATCTTAGCAGATATAGGTCCTGCACACAGTAGAAAGGCTACCCTCCTGGTTTCTTCTTCTTGTTCTTCTCCCTCAGTATGAAGTCATCTGGAGGGATGTAGCACCTTGCAGAACTCCCTTGTTGAGTATCCATTGTCTGCGAACACTAGCTGTCAAGCTGTCTGAGTCAAGCTGTCTGAGTCGGACAGTGTTTTGGCTCGGTGAACAAGTGTTCCCAGCACCCCATTCTTTTGTGCCGGATGCTGTCAGCTGTCAGCCTGTAGGTATAAGTCGGTGTGTGTAGGTTTTCTATACACACTATGACCTAATGTGCCGTCTGTCTTCCTTTTCACCAGGACATCCAGAAAAGGAAGTTGACCATTATTTTCTAGTTCCATTGTGAACTTAAGCGGGGTAGGACGTCAAACGGGTCGACTTCGAGAAGGAGAGGCACCACAGGACATTTTAATTTGCACTGTCTATACTTTTACAAATAAATTCATAAAACTTTTTCAGCATGACCAGGAAGGATTCAGGATTCACACTCATAGCAGTGGAAGTTCAAAAACACGAAAAAATAATATTTTTTAAATATGAAATTACATGATTTTTTTCACTTACTATTGGCTGCATTTGTTGCTATAGGTACACTTTTCTTCATAAGTAAGAGCGATTCTTCGATGAATTTTGCACAGCTTACAAACCATGCTTACAGGTGTATGAAACTCTAGAATTTATTTAATCTATGGAATAATGAATGGGCTGTTACGTTTTAAACTTCGTGTTTAGAGAGAACTCGAATTTTATAGTTAATTATCTCAATTTTTTCCACATTTTTTAACAGATTTGAGAAATTCTAGAGTTTCATACACCTGTAAGTATGGTTTGTATGCTATGCAAAATTCATCGAAGAATCTCTCTTACTTATAAAGAAAAGTGTACCTACAGCAACAAATGCAGCCATTACTAAGTGAAAAAATGATGAAATTTCACATGTAAAAAAATTGTTTTGTTATGTTTTTGAACTTCCTCTACTATGATTGTGAATTCTGAATCCTTCCTGGTCATGCTAACAAAGTTGTATGAATTTATTTGTAAATGTATAGACAGTGTAAATAAAATTGTCCTGTGGTGTCTCTCCTGCTCCAAGTCGGCCCGATTCACGTCCTACCCCCCTTAATACTGGGGTGTCTCGAGTTGAGAAGGTCAAGAAACTCATGCAGTTTTTCCCGACCATGTGGCCAGATGACAAACGTGTCGTCAACGTACATAAAGAAACAGGTCGGCTTGTAGGCAGCGGTCGTAAGTGCCTCATCCTCGAATCTCTCCATAAACAGATTTGCCACTACCGGAGACAAGGGACTACCCATCGCCACTCCTTCAGTCTGTTAATAAAATTGGCCTCCACATAGGAAATAGATCGATGTTAAGATTTGCAAACGCAGCCTGTCGACAGTGCTAGGAATGGCGTGCGCGCACCTGTTAGGGAACGCCATGAAACGGCCGCCACCGGGGAAAACTGTGGAAGCGGGCGCGGACGGAAGACGGAACATATGGCGACCAACCGACACGGTCCCAGTGGGAGCGGACGGCGCAGGGAACGCCAGACAGCGTCCAGACATAAATACGGGACACGGTCAGCCCGTCGTTCGACATCAGGGGAACCGCCGTACCTTGGGGCAATACCGCTAAGTACCTGGGTGTGACGCTGGATAGAGGGCTCACATGGAGACACCATATCGACGACATCATCAAAAAGGTCAGGGGTAGAATGACTCAACTCTACCCCTTTCTAAATCCGACACCTGCGCTCCCGCCAGAACTGGGTGTTGCGCTCTATCTTACGCCATACGCCCGATTATCGACTACGCCGCTGTGTTTTGGGGCAATGCTGCAGCGACCCACGTCGATCGACTCCAGCGACTTCAGAACCGGATCCTACGTCTGGCATTGCACCTCCCTCGGGACTTCCCGTCGGACGACCTTAACCGAGTCTCCAACATCCTTACTGTTCTGTTCGAGGCAGGTTTCGCCAGGCTGCACGGCTCTTTTACGAGAAGAACGCGCAGTCCGAAAATCCGCTCCTTCGAGCCTGGGCCACCGGGTGCAGCGTCTTAACGCAACCAGATGGCCGCACCTGCTTCGCGACCACTGAGTTGCCAGCACATCCAGAACACCGTCCGAGCAGATTGACAGGACTTCAAACACGAAGTCAGGCCACATCACACGCTCCGTCGGTTTGGAGGAATAGCCTTCCGGCTTAGACTCCACCGACCCACAGGGGCTCATCTGTCCCTGTCAGGCAGCAGCAGCAGCCGTCGTTCAAACTGCGTGAAATGCTGCGAGAATTCAAGCACCTTATACTGCAGCTTCCTCAGATGATAGTACCTGCCCTGACTGCGGCCAACCGGGCCACCACCACGCGTCCAGCCCCTGCCCCACATCATGGCTAATACGCCAGTACTGGGGCTCAGCGTTTGCATTTGGAATGCGAACAGTATTCGTGACCAAGCTGGCGAGTTTCGGCAGTTTCTGCGTGACGAGGCCGTGGACGTCTGCCTCGTCACCGAATCCTGGCTGAAACCAGGAGTGCAGGTGCGGGCGCCGCATTTCTGGTGCTACCGCACCGTCCGAGAGACGGCGGGCGGCGAAACGGCGGTGTTTGTGAAGACATCGCTACGCCACCATCCATTCCAGCTGCCTGAATTGACCACTGTCGAGGCCACTGGTGTTGTGGTCAACACCTCAGCGAGTCAGTAAAGTTCGTGGCCGCGTATCGACAACGAGGACGGCTGCTGCAGCCGCGAGACCTCCACTCGCTGCTATCGATGCGTGGCAACTTGTTCATCGGCGGCGACTTGAACGCCAAACACCCGGAGTGGAACTCCCGGGTGACGACCACCAGCGGGAGGAGGCTACTGCGAGCGGCCCAACAACATGACGCGATTGTGGTGGGGCCTTTTGACCCCACACACTATCCCAAACGCGGCCGCGCCGGCGTCTTGGACGTCGCTATCATCAAGAGTGCCGCACACAACGCCATCGCGACGACACGCGTGGCGCTACCGTCCGATGACCTTCCTGTGATCTTCGATCTCGTCACTGACGGACTCGCAACACCGGAGGGCCGCAAGCAGTACCGCAACGTCGACTGGGACCACTTCCGGGCCCACCTAGAAGAGACAGTCGCCGCCATGCCTGACCCAGAGGACGAGGGCTCCGATGCGGCCCTTGCCGCATTCACGCGTCTGACGCACGAAGCGGCAGCAGCAGCACCAACGCGCGCTCGTGAAGTTTTAGCGTCGGTTTTCGCGTACAAATAGCGCCTCCTACTCGGAAAACAGTGTACATCGACGGAAAAGTCTGATGTGAATACAGAGCTAAAAAATGTTGTCGTGTAATTTAAGAGAAAATTGTGCTTTTTATGTGATATCGGAGCCAGCCAAATTGGAAATACTTTGGACCTCACCAAAGGTATTTCTTATCATCTAACAACTAGGAAACGCTACTCACGTTTCTAGGAACAATCAACAAAAGCAATTACCATCTTTGAAGTATTACACTACTGGCCATTAAAATTGCTACACCAAGAAGATATGCAGATGATAAACGGGTATTCATTGGACAAATATATTATACTAGAACTGACATGTGATTACATTTTCACGTAATTTGGATGCATTAATCCTGAGAAATCAGTACCCAGAACAGCCACCTCTGGACGTAATAACGGCCTTGATACGCCTGGTCATTGAGTCAAACAGAGCTTGGATGGCATGTACAGGTACAGCTGCCAATGCAGCTTCAACATGATACCACAGTTCATCAAGAGTAGTGACTGGCGTATTGTGACGAGCCAGTTGCTCGGCCACCATTGACCAGAGGTTTTCAATTTGTGAGAGATCTGGAGAATGTGCTGGCCAGTGCAACAGTCGAACATTTTCCGTATCCAGAAAGGCCCGTACAGCACGTGCAACATGCGGTCTTGCATTATCCTGCTGAAATGTAGGGTTTCGCATGGATCGAATGAAGGGAAGAGCCAAGGGTCGTAACACATCTGAAATGTAAAGTCCACTGTTCAAAGTGCCGTCAATGCGAACAAGAGGTGACCGAGACGTGTAACCAATGGCACCCCATACCATCACGCCAGGTGATACGCCAGTATGACGATGACAAATACACGCTTCCAACGTGCGTTCATCGCAATGTCGCCAAACACGGATGCGACCATCATGATGCTGTAAACAGAACCTGGATTCATTCGAAAAAATGACGTTTTGCCATCCGTGCACCCAGGTTCGTCGTTGAGTACACCATCGCAGGTGCTCCTGTCTGTGATGCAGCGTCAAGGGTAACCGCAGCCATGGTCTCCGAGCTGATAATCCATGCTGCTGCAAACGTCGTCGAACTGTTCGTGCAGATGGTTGTTGTCTTGCAAATGTCCCCAACTGTTGACTCAGGGATCGAGACGTGGCTGCACGATCCGTTACAGCCATGCGAATAAGATGCCTGTCATCTCGACTGCTAGTGATACGAGGCCGTTGGGATCCAGCACAGTGTTCCGTATTACCCTCCTGAACTCACCGAATCCATATTCTGCTAACAGTCATTGGATCTCGACTAACGCGAGCAGCAATGTCGTGATACCATAAACCGCAATCGCGATAGGCTACAGTCCGACTTTTATCAAAGTCGGAAACATGATGGTACGCATTTCTCCTCCTTACACGAGTGATCACAACAACGTTTCACCAGGCAACGCCGGTCAGCTGCTGTTTGTGTATGAGAAATCGGTTGGAAACTTTCCTAATGTCAGCACGTTGTACGTGTCGCCACCGGCGCCAACCTTGTGTGAATGCTCTGAAAAGCTAATCATTTGCACATCACAGCATCTTCTTCCCGTCGGTTAAATTTCGCGCCTGTAGCACGTCATCTTCGTGGTGTAGCAATTTCAATGGCCAGTAGTGTAGAAGTGGAAAGAAAGAAATTTCTCTTGTGATGACTCATAGGTGGTAACATACGGTTGGGGTTTTCTTATAAAGGGTTGGTGAAATTTAAACGAAATTTCTGACAAAACAACAGTATAGTGTAGGGAAGTGACTGTAAAGGTTTCGGTAATTTCCAAGAATGATTGCCTATCGAAGTCGCGGAGTCCAAGCGATACATATCGTACGTGCGATGGTAAATCGATCATCCGACTCCGGTGGTGAGTGTTGTGATCAATTATTTGTGATCGTCATTTTTATCTGTTTTCCGTCGTTTCCTTAGTTGCTATAAATTACACACCTCCGCGAATTGCTTATAAGTTGCTAAGGAAGACCCAGGAGTGTACCCTTGGCCTAGGGTTAGCGTCTTTGATTCATAAGCAAAACGTCTTCGGTCCCGGATTCGGTTCCCACCACTGCCTAAATTTTGATAAGTAATCAGCATTGGCGGCCGAAGACTTCCGGCATAAGAAGTCAGCCTCATTCTGCCAACGGCCTTGTCAAAGAGGGCGGAGGAGCGGATAGAGGTTCAGAGCACTCTCTTGTCCTAGGGGTGGGAAATTGCCCCTAAAGGCGGAAGAATCAGCTATGATCAACGACATGAGGACGCAGAAGGCAATGGAAACCACTGAATTAAAGACACGTAACGTGTATCCACATGACATGTGGCCTGTAATTGAAGAAGTGTCATGATGATCTCTCCATTGGCAAAAGATTCCGGAATAGTCTCCCATTCGGATCTCCGGGAGGGGCCTGCCAAGGGGGTGGTTACCATGAGAGAAAGATTGAATAATCTACGAGAGGATAACGTTCTACGTGTCGCGGCGTGGAATGTCAGAAGCTTGAACGTGGTAGGGAAACTAGGAAATCTGAAAAGGGAAATGCAAAGGCTCAATCTAGATATAGTAGGGGTCAGTGAAGTGAAGTGGAAGGAAGACAAGGCTTTCTGGTCAGATGAGTATCGGGTAATATCAACAGCAGCAGAAAATGGTATAACAGGTGTAGGATTCGTTATGAATAGGAAGGTAGGGCAGAGGGTGTGTTACTGTGAACAGTTCAGTGACCGGGTTGTTCTAATCAGAATCGACAGCAGACATGCCGACGTCGCAAGCTGAAGATGAACAGATAGAGAAAGTGTATGAGGATATTGAAAGGGTAATGCAGTATGTAAAGGGGGACGAAAATCTAATAGTCATGGGTGACTGGAATGCAGTTGTAGGGAAAGGAGTAGAAGAAAGGGTTACAGGAGAATATGGGCTTGGGGCAAGGAATGAAAGAGGAGAAAGACTAATTGAGTTCTGTAACACGTTTCAGCTAGTAATAGCGAATACCCAGTTCAAGAATCACAAGAGGAGGATGTATACTTGGAAAAGGCCGGGAGATACGGGAAGATTTCAATTAGATTACATCATGGTCAGACAGAGATTCCGAAATCAGATACTGGATTGTAAGGCGTACCCAGGAGCAGATATAGACTCAGATCACAATATAGTAGTGATGAAGAGTAGGCTGAAGTTCAAGACATTAGACGGGAAGAATCAATACGCAAAGAAGTGGGATACGGAAGCACTAAGGAATGACGAGATACGTTTGAAGTTCTCTAACGCTATAGATACAGCAATAAGGAATAGCGCAGTAGGCAGTACAGTTGAAGAGGAATGGACATCTCTAAAAAGGGCCATCACAGAAGTTGGGAAGGAAAACATAGGTACAAAGAAGGTAGCTGCGAAGAAACCATGGGTAACAGAAGAAATACTTCAGTTGATTGATGAAAGGAGGAAGTACAAACATGTTCCGGGAAAATCAGGAATACAGAAATACAAGTCGCTGAGGAATGAAATAAATAGGAAGTGCAGGGAAGCTAAGACGAAATGGCTGCAGGAAAAATGTGAAGACATCGAAAACGATATGATTGTCGGAAGGACAGACTCAGCATACAGGAAAGTCAAAACAACCTTCGGTGATATTAAAAGCAACGGTGGTAACATTAAGAGTGCAGCGGGAATTCCACTGTTAAATGCAGAGGAGAGAGCAGATAGGTGGAAAGAATACATTGAAAGCCACTATGAGGGTGAAGATTTGTCTGATGTGATAGAAGAAGAAACAGGAGTCGATTTAGAAGAGATAGGGGTTCCAGTATTAGAATCGGAATTTAAAAGAGCTTTGGAGGACTTACGGTCAAATAAGGCAGAAGGGATAGATAACATTCCATCAGAATTTCTAAAATCGTTGGGGGAAGTGGCAACAAAACGACTATTCACGTTGGTGTGTAGAATATATGAGTCTGGCGATATACCATCTGACTTTCGGAAAAGCATCATCCACATAATTCCGAAGACGGCAAGAGCTGACAAGTGCGAGAATTATCACACAATCAGCTTAACAGCTCATGCATCGAAGCTGCTTACAAGAATAATTTACAGAAGAATGGAAAACAAAATTGAGAATGCGCTAGGTGACGATCAGTTTGGCTTTAGAAAAGTAAAGGGACGAGAGAGGCAATTCTGACGTTACGGCTAATAATGGAAGCAAGGCTAAAGAAAAATCAAGACACTTTCATAGGATTTGTCGACCTGGAAAAAGCGTTCGACAATATAAAATGGTGCAAGCTGTTCGTTATTCTGAAAAAAGTAGGGGTAAGCTATAGGGAGAGACGGGTCATATACAATATGTACAACAACCAAGAGGGAATAATAAGAGTGGACGATCAAGAACGAAGTGCTCGTATTAAGAAGGGTGTAAGACAAGCCTGTAGCCTTTCGCCCCTATCCTTCAACCTGTACATCGAGGAAGCAATAATGGAAATAAAAGAAAGGTTCAGGAGTGGAATTAAAATACAAGGTGAAAGGATATCAATGATACGATTCGTTGATGACATTGCTATCCTGAGTGAAAGTGAAGAAGAATTAAATGATCTGCTGAACGGAATGAACAGTCTAATGAGTACACAGTATGGTTTGAGAGTAAATCGGAGAAAGACGAAGGTCATGAGAAGTAGTAGAAATGAGAACAGCGAGAACTTAACATCAGGATTGATGGTCACGAAGTCAATGAAGCTAAGGAATTCTGCTACCTAGGCAGTAAAATAACCAATGACGGACGGAGCAAGGAGGACATCAAAAGCAGACTCGCTATGGCAAAAAAGGCATGTCTGGCCAAGAGAAGTCTACTAATATCAAATACCGGCCTTAATTTGAGGAAGAAATTTCTGAGGATGTACGTCTGGAGTACAGCATTGTATGGTAGTGAAACATGGACTGTGGGAAAACCGGAACAGAAGAGAATCAAAGCATTTGAGATGTGGTGCTATAGACGAATGTTGAAAATTAGGTGGACTGATAAGGTAAGGAATGAGGAGGTTCTATGCAGAATCGGAGAGGAAAGGAATATGTGGAAAACACTGATAAGGAGATGGGACAGGATGATAGGACATCTGCTAAGACATGAGGGAATGACTTCCATGGAACTAGAGGGATCTGTAGAGGGCAAAAACTGTAGAGGAAGACAGAGATTGGAATACGTCAAGCAAATAATTGAGGACGTTGGTTGCAAGTGCTACTCTGAGATGAAGAGGTTAGCACAGGGAAGGAATTCGTGGTGGGCCGCATTAAACCAGTCAGTAGACTGATGACCAAAAAAAAAAAAAGGAAACCCAGACGTTTTATGTCGTTAGTGAGTAGGATGTCTGGTGTTCTTGACGTTTCTTCGGCGAATTCTCTCACATGGAAAAATCTAATTCCATGTTTATCCAGCGTAGGAATACTACCGGTTGAGGAAAGAAGGGACTGTTTTTTTTGTGGTTTTAGGGCGCACAACTACAATGGTCATTAACGCCCAGACTAAGTTAGGAATACACCGCGAGGCACAAGGTTAAAACAGCAACTAAAAGGGACAACACTATAAAAGACATATTAACAGGCATAGGATTAAAAAAACAGCGTAATCAAATGTCCTTAGACAGTTTGTCAAGTCGGTCATCCGCTAAAATGGCATCCAGAGTACATGGCAGGCCGAGATCAACGCGCAATGTATTAAAATTCGGACAGGACGTTAAAATGTGGCGTACCGTCAGCAACTGCCCACATGGGCAGAACGGCGCCGGCGCAGCCGTCAGCAGATGGCGATGGCTGAACCGGCAGTGTCCAATTCGTAACCGGGCCAAAACGTCCTCCTCCCACCGAGAAGGACGTGAAGAGGTCGTCCAAGCCGTGGGAAGAGGTTTCAAAGCCCGAAGCTTGTTGTCCGTAAGTGTAGCCCAATCGGCATGCCACAGCGATAAAATGCGCTGACAAATGACCCTGCTACAATCTGATGAAGGGACACAACAAGAAGCTGTCCGAGGCTGGAGGACCGCAGCCTTGGCCGCGGCATCTGCAGCTTCGTTCCCAGGGATGCCGACATGGCCAGGAACCCACATAAAGCTAACCGGAGAACCGTCGTCCACCAGCTGCTGAAGAAAGAAGTGCTCGTATTAAGAAGGGAGTAAGACAAGGCTGTAGCCTTTCGCCCCAACTCTTCAATCTGTACATCGAGGAACCGCGAGGCCGCTACGGTCGCAGGTTAGAATCCTGCCTCGAGCATGGATGTGTGTTCTAAGTTCTAAGTTCTAGGGGACTAATGACCTCAGAAGTTGAGTCCCATAGTGCTCAGAGCCACTTGAACCATTTTGTTGCCACTTCCCCCAATGATTTTAGAAACTCTGATGGAATGTTATTTATCCCTTCTGCCTTATTTGACCGTAAGTCCTTCAAAGCTCTTTTAAATTCCGATTCTAATACTGGATCCCCTATCTCTTCTAAATAGACTCCTGTTTCTTCTTCTATCACATCAGACAAATCTTCACCCCCATAGAGGCTTTCAATGTATTCTTTCCACCTATCTGCTCTCTCCTCTGCATTTAACAGTGGAAATCCCGTTGCACTCTTAATGTTACCACCGTTGCTTTTAATGTCACCAAAGGTTGTTTTGACTTACCTGCATGCTGAGTCTGTCCTTCCGACAATCATATCGTTTTCGATGTCTTCACATTTTTCCTGCAGCCATTTCGTCTTAGCTTCCCTGCACTTCCTATTTATTTCATTCCTCAGCGACTTGTATTTCTGTATTCCTGATTTTCCCGGAACATGTTTGTACTTCCTCCTTTCATCAATCAACTGAAGTATTTCTTCTGTTACCCAAGGTTTCTTCGCAGCTACCTTCTTTGTACCTATGTTTTTCTTCCCAACTTCTGTGATAGCCCTTTCTAGAGATGTCCATTCATCTTCAACCGTACTGCCTACTGCGCTATTCCTTATTGCTGTATCTATAGCGTTAGAGAACTTCAAACGTATCTCGCCATTCCTTAGTACTTCCGTATCCCACTTCTTTGCGTATTGATTCTTCCTGACTAATGTTTTGAACTTCAGCCTACTCTTCATCCTACTACGCACCTGGAAAAGCTGATTAGTCACTCTCTACTTTGGCTTTCCCTTGTTTACCCTAAATAGCTTGGTCTTACGTTATTTTATACAAGGATTCTACCTCTCCGTTTCTAATACTTCCCGACTCTTCTTGCTATGGAAATATTGTAAGTTTAACTTTTTCTGGTGTTTGATCTACGTTTAGTTAGTTTGTCAAACATTGCATCCACTTGTTTTTGTGATTCATCTATCACTTTGTTCGCTGCTTTTACCTCTTTGCTAATAGTTTCTTTCTGTACATCCAGTTCTTTGTGTGATTCTTCCATTTTTCTTAACATTCTCTTCCGCCCTTCTATCAACCCCTCCGTCTTCAGTAACACCACTTCGAACATCATTTAGATCGTCTTATTGCAGACGCAAGAAAAACAAAACGAACAGACAAACACGGAAGTGACACTCAGTAAATTCCGAAATTCATACTCAAAGACTGTCATATTTCGTCAAGATAGCATTAAAACAACGCTGCCTTCTCACTACATGGCGGTCTATGTGATGTAACAGGAACCCCTCGAACATTAATCTTACCAAAACTGACCGTTTTATCTCCCATGACTATTAGATTTTCGTCCCCCTTTACATACTGCATTACCCTTTCAATATCCTCATACACTTTCTCTATCTGTTCATCTTCAGCTTGCGACATCGGCATGTATACCTGAACTATCGTTGTCGGTGTTGGTCTGCTGTCGATTCTGATTAGAACAACCCGGTCACTGAACTGTTCACAGTAACACACCCTCTGCCCTACCTTCCTATTTATAACGAATCCTACACCTGTTATACCATTTTCTGCTGCTGTTGATATTACCCGATACTCATCTGACCAGAAATCCTTGTCTTCCTTCCACTTCACTTCACTGACCCCTACTATATCTAGATTGAGCCTTTGCATTTCCCTTTTCAGATTTTCTAGTTTCCCTACCACGTTCAAGCTTCTGACATTCCACACTCCGACTCGTAGAACGTTATCCTTTCGTTGATTATTCAATCTTTTTCTCATGCTAACTATCTTTTTAGTGGTGCCAGCTATGTTGTCAGGTTATTGTGGATGCCAGTAAGGTTTCTTACATCACTGTCTATCTTGATCATTGGAGTGGCTACACTCCCTATCTGTGTTGTGACATTGTCTACCTTTGTAGTGACATTTCTCATCTGAGTTGTTACTTTTCCTAACAAGTATTTTGTGTCTGTTACTGATAGCATTGGGTTGTCAGGCTCAGTAAATAATGCAACGGAATATCTTAGACCAGAGCACACAAGCAATCTCAGTAAAATAGAACTGACACTTACTTCACCCAAGAAATAGAATCCATCACGAAGTCCTTGAGCCGGCCGAAGTGGCCGTGCGGTTAAAGGCGCTGCAGTCTGGAACCGCAAGACCGCTACGGTCGCAGGTTCGAATCCTGCCTCGGGCATGAATGTTTGTGATGTCCTTAGGTTAGTTAGGTTTAACTAGTTCTAAGTTCTAGGGGACTAATGACCTCAGCAGTTGAGTCCCATAGTGCTCAGAGCCATTTGAACCATTTTTTTGAAGTCCTTGAAATCAAAGCATTCTAGTGGTTATGATAACATATCAACAAAGTTAATAAAAGAGTGTTCATGTGAGCTTAGTCATATGTTAAGTTACTTGTATAATCAATCACTTATCACAGGAACGTTCCCGGACTGTCTTAAATATTGGTTGTTACAGCCAAGTAACAAGCTACTGTGTGAATGATGGATTTAATGAAAGCAGATGTAAGTATTAAACCAGTAAATATTAGAAGTTTAATTTTAATTCATGTACATAATTTTACTGTTTATTGACTGAGGATCATTAAAATTAATGAAACTCAAATTTTTCTGTTTACATTTTTGTAATCTGTTTATCTGACATGTTCCACATCCAGGACGATTCTCTCTTTTGTGGGTCTATGGAATGAATAATTAATCTAATCTAATATATCTGTGTATTAATTTGGGCTTTTATCTGAATTGCAAATTGTGACATGAAATCTGTCTGCATTACTCTAAACATCTGCATAATGACTGGCTCTACTGGACCTTGTACATTTGCGGAATCTGATACAGTTTCCACAGCTGAAATATTATCGCCTGTCGCTTGCAACTGAGTATCACTAGTCGCTGTGACTGAGCTATCACTATCTGCAAAGTTTTCTACTTCTGTGTTGGGCATAGATTGAGAAACTGATTTCTCATGGGATGAATTATCCATCGTTTTAGTTTGTGATCTTAATTTCGTCATAGCTGTATATAGCCGTAAATCAGCGTGCAGCTGAACTTCACTTCTATTGCAGCTCGTACTACATATAAACAAATCACAGATGACGTCGCGCTCGTTAGTCAAATTCAATGTAGTAAAATCTGTTTCTCGTGAAACAGAAGACTGGTAAGTGATTTCTACGCGCGCAGTAAATGAAGATGATCCACCGTCTTATAATATATCCTCGTGTAATAAAACTACTAAATTTTACGCAAATTCATAGCAAGAAATTCGGAAAAATTAATGCGTTCTACGCAGTGGGTGTCGGAAAAATGAAAAACTAGCTCACATTTACTGACAATAGAAGCGTAATAGTGCTGTTATCCTTAACTTACGATCTCTCCTACGTCGGACAGCTCTTTTGGTTGGCAAAAGTTAAATAAAATTCCCTTTTTCAAAATTTTCTCAGTTTAAATTCCTTTTAAATTTGGTTTGCGTACGGAGGACTAGTCAGTGACTTCCTCGTAATGTACACGGTTGGCGTAACTTGCAACAAGAACAGTTTTATTATAGCCACAACAATGGTTGAATAAAAATTACTTAAATACTTCAGTTGAATAGTTATTTATGAATTCCGCAATAACAATGGTTATGGCATTCGGTCGCTATTTTTAAGTTTTTCATTTGCTTCTACTAATGATTATTGTTGTACATTTCGGCCAATCGGCGCGGCAATTTGGGAACAGAAGGCTTTCTGCAAACCGCGTAATAAATTCCGCCGTTAAGCGGCGGTGAGATTAAGATATGGTACAAAAGTTACTAAAATACGGCATCGAACTGGCTATAAGAATAAGAGAGGACGTACATTCGCGATGAAATGAGCCCAAAAATAAAAAAAGGATCCTATGTTTCTCAAATATTTATACTTGTTAGTTACGTGTCGCTATGTGAAACTCGCGATTCTAAGGTTGTGGAATTGCTGGACCGTCAATGAAAATCAGTGTTGATACGTTTTTATATGGTAATTATTCAGCATTTTGCTCACGTCACATTCTCATACGTCTTTACACGCACGGCCTGCCCTTGTGGCCTGTATGAAGAAAAGTTGGGGGAAAAGTACAATTATTTTATCTTTAAAGATATAGACTGGATTCGACTTTGTGAAAGGGAAATAGTTATACATTCCTGGTCGCGGCTTACCATGACCTAAGAACAAAATTAAATATGGTGGCCACAAAAGGAAGTAGATAAGCGCATTCACGTACCTCAGTTAATATGAAGCGTCGTGTCGAAGACCGGCGTCCAATCTTTTATGAAATTTTGGAAAGAAAATTTCCAAGAAATAACTTCACGGGGTTCCAAGGTTGTGGAATTGTTGGACTGTCAATGAAAAACAGTGTCGATACGTTCTTATATGGTAATTATTCAGCATTTTGCACAAGTCACATTCTCATACGTCTTTACACGCACGGCCTGCCCTTGTGGCCTGTATGAAGAAAAGTTGGGGGAAAAGTACAATTATTTTATCTTTAAAGATATAGACTGGATTCGACTTTGTGAAAGGGAAATAGTTACACATTCCTGGTCGCGGCTTACCATGACCTAAGAACAAAATTAAATATGGTGGCCACAAAAGGAAGTAGATAAGCGCATTCACGTACCTCAGTTAATATAAAGCGTCGTGTCGAAGACCGGCGTCCAATCTTTTATGAAATTTTGGAAAGAAAATTTCCAAGAAATAACTTCACGGGGTTCCAAGGTTGTGGAATTGTTGGACTGTCAATGAAAAACAGTGTCGATACGTTTTTATATGGTAATTATTCAGCATTTTGCTCACGTCACATTCTCATACGTCTTTACACGCACGGCCTGCCCTTGTGGCCTGTATGAAGAAAAGTTGGGGGAAAAGTACAATTATTTTATCTTTAAAGATATAGACTGGATTCGACTTTGTGAAAGGGAAATAGTTACACATTCCTGGTCGCGGCTTACCATGACCTAAGAACAAAATTAAATATGGTGGCCACAAAAGGAAGTAGATAAGCGCATTCACGTACCTCAGTTAATATGAAGCGTCGTGTCGAAGACCGGCGTCCAATCTTTTATGAAATTTTGGAAAGAAAATTTCCAAGAAATAACTTCACGGGGTTCCAAGGTTGTGGAATTGTTGGACTGTCAATGAAAAACAGTGTCGATACGTTCTTATATGGTAATTATTCAGCATTTTGCACAAGTCACATTCTCATACGTCTTTACACGCACGGCCTGCCCTTGTGGCCTGTATGAAGAAAAGTTGGGGGAAAAGTACAATTATTTTATCTTTAAAGATATAGACTGGATTCGACTTTGTGAAAGGGAAATAGTTACACATTGCTGGTCGAGGCTTACCATGACCTAAGAACAAAATTAAATATGGTGGCCACAAAAGGAAGTAGATAAGCGCATTCACGTACCTCAGTTAATATGAAGCGTCGTGTCGAAGACCGGCGTCCAATCTTTTATGAAATTTTGGAAAGAAAATTTCCAAGAAATAACTTCACGGGGTTCCAAGGTTGTGGAATTGTTGGACTGTCAATGAAAAACAGTGTCGATATGTTTTTATATGGTAATTATTCAGCATTTTGCTCACGTCACATTCTCATACGTCTTTACACGCACGGCCTGCCCTTGTGGCCTGTATGAAGAAAAGTTGGGGGAAAAGTACAATTATTTTATCTTTAAAGATATAGACTGGATTCGACTTTGTGAAAGGGAAATAGTTACACATTCCTGGTCGCGGCTTACCATGACCTAAGAACAAAATTAAATATGGTGGCCACAAAAGGAAGTAGATAAGCGCATTCACGTACCTCAGTTAATATGAAGCGTCGTGTCGAAGACCGGCGTCCAATCTTTTATGAAATTTTGGAAAGAAAATTTCCAAGAAATAACTTCACGGGGTTCCAAGGTTGTGGAATTGTTGGACTGTCAATGAAAAACAGTGTCGATACGTTTGTATATGGTAATTATTCAGCATTTTGCTCACGTCACATTCTCATACGTCTTTACACGCACGGCCTGCCCTTGTGGCCTGTATGGAGAAAAGTTGGGGGAAAAGTACAATTATTTTATCTTTAAAGATATAGACTGGATTCGACTTTGTGAAAGGGAAATAGTTACACATTGCTGGTCGAGGCTTACCATGACCTAAGAACAAAATTAAATATGGTGGCCACAAAAGGAAGTAGATAAGCGCATTCACGTACCTCAGTTAATATGAAGCGTCGTGTCGAAGACCGGCGTCCAATCTTTTATGAAATTTTGGAAAGAAAATTTCCAAGAAATAACTTCACGGGGTTCCAAGGTTGTGGAATTGTTGGACTGTCAATGAAAAACAGTGTCGATACGTTTTTATATGGTAATTATTCAGCATTTTGCTCACGTCACATTCTCATACGTCTTTACACGCACGGCCTGCCCTTGTGGCCTGTATGAAGAAAAGTTGGGGGAAAAGTACAATTATTTTATCTTTAAAGATATAGACTGGATTCGACTTTGTGAAAGGGAAATAGTTACACATTCCTGGTCGCGGCTTACCATGACCTAAGAACAAAATTAAATATGGTGGCCACAAAAGGAAGTAGATAAGCGCATTCACGTACCTCAGTTAATATGAAGCGTCGTGTCGAAGACCGGCGTCCAATCTTTTATGAAATTTTGGAAAGAAAATTTCCAAGAAATAACTTCACGGGGTTCCAAGGTTGTGGAATTGTTGGACTGTCAATGAAAAACAGTGTCGATACGTTTTTATATGGTAATTATTCAGCATTTTGCACAAGTCACATTCTCATACGTCTTTACAATAGGACTGATAGATAACGAAAGACGGCTCTTCGTCGAGAAAAAAAACTGAAGGTGAAGTGGTTCACTCTTTTTCAACGTTATCTCTTCCTACAGCTTGTATACATCTTTGAAAATAAATCTGCTTGAAAGTTATTATACTATTTACAGTCCGCCTGCTTAGCTGGGTGGTAACAAGCTCACCTCCCGTGCCAGTGGCCCGAGTTCAGTTCCCGACCGGGTTAGAGATATTCTCCGTTCAGGGAGTGGGTGCTGTGTTGTCCTGATCATCATTTCACTCTCATCACCGGCGCAAAAGTGGCCGAGTGTGGCGTCGGCTGAAATAAAACTTGCACATGGCGGTCGAACTTCTCCACATGGGGCCTCCCAGCCAACGATGCCATACACTCATTTCACTTCATATACTATTTACAGAAAAGAGAAACGACAATAAATACAAATAAAAGAATGAATATTTGCATAGTTCATCTTCAATGACAAGATTGGTCTTTGCGGTGGGCAGGTACGTGTGACTGTAAATGCTGGCGTAATCGGCGAGTTTGCAGAAATGAAAAAATGGGGAAGTCGGCGTGAAGTGTTCTGGACAAGTCCGATATGTGACGAAATCGAATGAAGAACCCATCAGACACCTTTTATTGTGCCACTTACATACAATGGTAATTTTATTACCATTGTTAGCATACTGGTTATCGCCAAGCGTGAACGTGCATCGTTTTCCTTTCTATTCTTGCTCTAATTGGAATAAGGAGGCTGCTAGCTGTTTGATACACAGAATATCTACTAATAAATCATTACTTAAATACACAGCTCTAAAACTGGCAGTGTATTTACAATGAGCTGCCGACATTTTTGTAGTCCGTCGCGTCGATATTTCTCAGTCGATGTATCGATACTTTCCCTCGATGTATAGCTGTCTGATAGTGATATAACTTTAAATACCGAATTTCGAAGGCCCGATGCTTATAAAAATATCAACAGTCCTAGAGTGGAGCTGCCAGCGCATGTGCGTCCATCTAAGCGTCGAATGTCCTGCTCTTTGGGAGCAAACGCCGAGGAAGATGGCGGCACGTAGTGTAGACACTGTAGACCAGACATGGGCAACTTTTGATGCACTGCGGGCCTGTTTCACGTACATATCTCGTGGGCCTACTCGTCACACGACGCGACAGCAGCGCTCTTAGCGTATAAAGGCAGAGCTACAGCGTCCCTGTCGTTATTGTATATGGGATAACGCACCACCATCTCTTTATTGAAACGCCACGTCAATAAATTATGTTTCAAAACAAATAGTTTTGGGGATGCATTCACTGTGCGTGATCAAGTGTTTACATTTGTTTACGCATAGTAAACGTAATTTATTTACTTACGACGTTTCACAATAGCTGTCTGAAGAAATTCCTAACAAAATTCTGCAATGCCTCGCTCTCTCTCCCACGAACTTCTTCCGCGCGCCATATTGAAACCAAACGCTGGCCGGATTCGGTCCGCTGGTCGCCGGTTGCCCATCCGTGCTCTAGAGTGTAGATCACAGACGTATACAGGGTATTACAAAAAGGTACTGCCAAACTTTCAGGAAACATTCCTCACACACAAAGAAAGAAAATATGTTACGTGGACATGTGTCCGGAAACGCTTACTTTCCATGTTAGAGCTCATTTTATTACTTCTCTTCAAATCACATTAATCATGGAATGGAAACACACAGCAACAGAACGTGCCAGCGTGACTTCAAACACTTTGTTACGGGAAATGTTAAAAATGTCCTCCGTTAGCGAGGATACATGCATCCACCCTCCGTCGCAAGGAATCCCTGATGCGCTGATGCAGCCCTGGAGAATGGCGTATTGTATCACAGCCGTCCACAATACGAGCACGAACAGTCTCTACATTTGTACCGGGGTTGCGTAGACAAGAGCATTCAAATGCCCTCATAAATGAAAGTCAAGAGGGTTGAGGTCAGGAGAGCGTGGAGGCCATGGAATTGGTGCGCCTCTACCAATTCATCGGTCACAGAATCTGTTGTTGAGAAGCGTACGAACACTTCGACTGAAATGTGCAGCAGCTCCATCGTGCATGAACCACATGTTGTGTCGTACTTCTAAAGGCACATGTTCTAGCAGCACAGGTAAAGTATCCCGTATGAAATCATTGAGCGTAGGTGGAAGAACATGAGGCCAAATCAAGACATTACCAACAATGCCTGCCCAAACGTTCACAGAAAATCTGTATTGATGACGTGATTGCACAATTGCGTGCAGATTCTCGTCAGCCCACACATGTTGATTGTGAAAATTTACAATTTGATCACATACTGACGAAACTAAAATCAGCTCTAACATGGAAATTAAGCGTTCCCGGACACATGTCCACATAACATCTTTTCTTTATTTGTGTGTGAGGAATGTTTCCTGAAAGTTTGGCCGTACCTTTTTGTAACACCCTGTATAGAACGTGTACGACCCTACCTCTAACTATCAAGTTTTGAAACTAAATGTAAGAAGTGTGATGCAGAGCAAAATGCTTTATTTCTGCCATTGGAGCCGATATTCACCGTCTTTCTCGTTCATGGCTAAAATAAAACACTGATTTTAAGAACTGAAGGACGTGTTGTCTTAGACTGACAGACTTGGGGGAATGTTTCCAGATGGATTTTCGCTCTGCAGGGGAGTGTACACTTACACGAAACTTCCTGGCTGATGAAAACCGTGCATCTCACCGGGACTGGAACCCAGTTCCTTTGCCTTTCGTGGGCAATTGCTCTACCTACTAAGCTACCCAAGCACAATTCACGATCAGTCTCCACAGTTTTACTTTTGCCAGTACCTCATCTCACACTTCTTTCTAAACTTCACAGAAGCCACCAAATGGTAAGTGTGAAGAACAGGTGGAGAAGGGGGTAAGAGCGAGGGGGTTAGCTTCTACACTTCTCTCTCGAGTCACAGCTTTCGATGCTCCCTATGAAGGGACTCATACTATTGTGTTTAAGGGTGCTGTGGAATGACAAGGAGAAATAACACACAATAAAGTTAGTTTCGGTGTTGGAAAACAGGAGGCAGAGACCAAAGTTTGTTTGCTTTCCTGATTAAGTCAAACCTCATCAATGTACATTTTTTTGCCCCTATTTTCGTTTTTTCTGGTCGATTAACCTTTGCAGTACCAAGGGGGTTTAAGGCGATAATTTGTACCTATCTTCTGAAAATATTGTAATGTAGTCAGGTAATTTACATTCTAAAATTTTGCATAAAATATTCATCGTTTCTAATGTAACCATATACCAGATTCCGTATTTCTTTCAAATCTTTAAGTTAAACATAGCCCAAGAAACTGTTGTAGTAGCAGATGTAACGTTTCACAATGAAAGTCATATTCAGTATTTCCAGCTTCACGACCATATGTACATATTAATATCTCTTTAAAAAGTATGTTGTGAATATGTCAATAATAATGAAACATAAATTTTTAAAATTTTTTGTGGAGTTCATAAAGTAGCCGACCACCCTTTAGTTGCAAGCTTTATTGAAAGTTTACTGATATTGCTAAGTGTGTGCTAAAAGGTTCTAGAGCGTAGTTACATCCCAGTACCCGTTTAAAAATTATGTTGCTAATATGAGTCAACAACAGTTAACGAATTAATTTTTTTTTCCTAGGGTGGGCATAAGTATCCCCCTCCACAAATTGGTAATACCCGTTGTTGAAAATGCATTGCTATTGCTAGGGCGAATGTGCTGAATATCAAAATCGACCGTGATTGAAGTTGTGTTGAGAGTACTACAAAGCGGATTGTACCAGCGGAAATAGCAGCTAACTTTACATAAGGGTGATGTGCTAGTTTTATTGGCCCTGCTGGTTATATACTGAAATTGCGATATTATAGTAGTCATTTTTTAGTTAGGAACGAATTATTCAACGTACAGCCTCCTGCTATGGTTCATTTCATCAGCTCGAAAATGTGCATCTGCATATGTAATTTTATTTGCCCTATGCACATTATTTGATCAAAAGCATATGGACACCCATATGTGATGTGGAACGGATCACCAAATATCACGAGAAGCGTACCTCCTAGTATAAATGCAGGTGGTGAGTATTGTGTTGTCAGCAGAGGTTCAATAACAGCAGAATGGATCAGACAAGAGAACTCAGTGACGTTGGATGTCGACTGAGAAACAAATGAGTCACGTACTTTTCAACTCTTATAGAGCTGTACAAGAGGACTGCTGGTACTGCGACTGAAAAATGGAAACACAATGCAACATTCACAGCTAAACCACGACCACGCAAGCCTCATTTACTGACGGAGAAGCATTACCTTGAGTCGTTGTGGAAAATTGTATGAAATCAGCAGAAGGAATCACTCCTGAATTACAAAATGCTAGCAGCAGACCACCTAGCACAATTAGTTAAAAAGGAACTTGGGGAAAATGGTCTCGCAGATCCACATGAACCACAAATTCATGTAGTCAATGTTGAGTACCTCTTGAGAGGGATGGACAGTGGTTTACGCTAAGTGAGTGACTTGGAACAATGAATCACGCTATACCCTATGGTAGTCCGATGGAAAGGTTTGGGTTTGGGAAACGCCCATAGAAAATTGCCTGCCATCGTATGTAATGTAAAGATTTATTTATTTATTTATTGTTGAAGAGCTGCGAAGGAAGCACCTGGCTTGGCGTAGAAATTTGTTGAAGAGCTTTTAAGTTAGGAGGAAGTGGTATAATGGTATGAGGATGTTTTTCATGGTTGCGCTTAAGACCATAGTCTCGATCAGCAAGACAATCCAACCAAAAATAAAGCAGGATCTATTAGGCAGTGGTTTGTGGACAATAACATTCCTGACAACTGGCTGGTCTCCCCTGGGTCCTGACCTGAGCACAGTGGAATATCTTTGGGGTGAGTTTGTTCATCGGCTTCGCCCCACACGCCAGCTTCTAACTTCCTTCTCCGGTTTTACCGATCTTGAGGAATAACGGACTTCCATTTCTCCCCAGACATTCAGACACCTCAGTGAAAATATCACCAGTGGATTACAAGCCGTCATGAGGGCGAATAGTGGACACAGCCCATGTTAGTGTCCACTAATAGCTGTCTGGATATGTTTAATCAGTTTGTGTAAAGGTATATAATTTGGAGTGCAACAACTAGTCATTACCGTAAGTACAGCTCGCGGCTACCAGAGGCTGCAGTGGAACACTACTACCTGGGCACAATTAACCGCCTATGTATAACACGAACACACAAACATGACAAATACTGGCGAACCCCTGTGGCACAACAAAATTGACGGGCACCAAGAGGTGTAAAATAGTCGACCAATCGGCAACGCAGGGAAGCGGAACTGCACACTAAAAGCAAACAAACCTAGCTAAAGCCCTTATACCGTAATCGATTTACGACCAATCGACCACTTATATGACAGTCTTGGCCTGTCAAAGGGCCAGACACTGCAGTTGGCCCAGGATACCTCGCGGGTGCCCAGCCCAGCGGTACCCCTTCTCGAACATTTCTTATGTCGACCAAAGCTATGGCAACAGTACCGGGCATTGCACGAGACCCAAAACTAACAGCCACCCTATCTTCACATGCTCTGTCACTGATAGCAAGCAATTCGTTACTGATCTTACTACCTGACCAAACAATCGCAGAAGTTTTTTTCCCTTGGCGCTTGCGTTGGCACATTTTCCCCTCAGCCCTTGAATCTACTGCCCTTGGCTCGTTCTACGTCCACCATCTATCTCCTCGATGCGACCGTGTTGTTGGGTAATCCTACCTACAGTAAAATAAATAAATCTCGTATGATTAGGGCCTCCCGTCGGGTAGACTGTTCGCCGGGTGCAAGTCTTTCGATTTGACGCCACTTCGGAGACTTGAGCGTCGATGGGGATGAAATGATGATGATTAGGACAACACAACACCTAGTCCCTGAGCGGAGAAAATCTCCGACCAAGCCGGGAATCGAACCCGCGCCCTTAGGATTGACATTCTGTCGGGCTGACGACTCAGGTACGAGTGGCGGACTTACCAACAGTAGATGTACGGGTAACGTCACAGGCCCACATTCCGTGAAGTCCTCTGTCAGTAATTAACAAATATGGAGGAGACAGTAGATTTTCTGAGATGGTCACCACGTCTTTGTGAGCGAGGAGGGGCTCCACCCTTTGCGATGTTAAAAAGAAAATGCAGAGGATCTTGCGGTTTGGGACCACGAACTGTGTAGGATCCATGTCGGTTCGCACCATCCCGTCTTATATTTGTGTGCTCTCAACGCTTGTAAATTTTTCAGTGTCCTAGTTCAGTCACCGAAAATATTTAATGAGTTTTACTTTCCTCCCTCCTGTTATGAGAACTTGTGCTATTATTAAATAGTAATTGCTGGTTAGAACTTCGTAACTTTTCATGAGTGGCAACCCTCGGGAAATGAATTTATTAGTGGTTTAACGAACAGGCAGCGCTATTTACTGTCGAGAGTTAACGACACTCAAAAGTTGCACTCAGTTTGTAATTTACCTTTGATTTGTTATGATCTTTATCACCCCAGGATGCATAATGTGACAGTGGTGAGTACACTGTGTAGGGACTCTCGAGTCTGTCTACAGACTTTAGCTGCTACAAAAGATACACTGGGTGCTGAGTTGACAGCCTAGACTCACTATATGTGCCAGGAGCACGCTGTAGCGTGTGAAAACTTCAATAAAAATTACAAAAAATGTTCGATAGTGTAAGCGTAGGCTTCTCCGCCCGCTGTCGCACTCAATAAAATTCTCTTGCGCTGTCGACAGCATTGTCAATACATAAAACTGTCCGACGTTTCGGCCACTACTGCAAACGATCTTCCTCAGGGCTTTGTACTGAGCTAGATTGTTGAATGAGAGAGACTTTAGACCTTATATAGCAACAGAGGAAGCTGCTACACATAATTTGATGGGGCGCGTTCGTTATTGGTCTTTATATTATTCCTTGTAATTG
Organism: Schistocerca americana; assembly: GCF_021461395.2. Taxonomy (NCBI): domain Eukaryota; kingdom Metazoa; phylum Arthropoda; class Insecta; order Orthoptera; family Acrididae; genus Schistocerca; species Schistocerca americana. The sequence continues at coordinate 207,641,238 of NC_060120.1, forward strand.
GTGGGTAAAGACGTATCTCATTGGTGTTGAGATTACTTCTTGCCACTGGCGGAAACATGCGAATCAGAAACGGACGCTAGCTGTGACGTGGCACTGCTTATTCGTTGTCGGGTCCGGGCAGCGGCGTGCCCCAGCACAGTGCCCCGCTATCTTGTGTGAGTCGCTTTTCGCGCGCTGTCCGCTATCTAAGGTCTCTCTCTCACTCGGCAGTGTAGCTCAGCACGAAGCCCTGAGGAAGGCCGTTTGCAATAGCGGCCGAAACGTCGGACAATGCGATCAACAACTCAGCACAGTTTCATTGACAAACTTCAAGAGTATTAACAGAAAGGAATTTGTGTTGGCTACATAGATTTGTGCTGACAGCCTTGCCGCAGTGGTAACACCGGTTCCCGTCAGATCACCGAAGTTAAGCGCTGTCGGGCTGGGCTAGCACTTGGATGGGTGACCATCCGTTCTGCTGAGCGCTGTTGGCAAGCAGGGTGCACTCAGCCCTTGTGAGGCAAACTGAGGAGCTACTTGATTGAGAAGTAGTGGCTTCGGTCTCGGAAATTGACATGAACTGTGTGCTGACCACATGCCCCTCCATATCCGCATCCAGTGACGCCTGTGGGCTAAGGATGACACGGCGGCCTGTCGGTACCGTTGGGCCTTCATGGCCTGTTCGGGAGGAGTTTAGTTTAATTTTTACATAGATTTGTAGTCGCCTGATTTTCTATCACCAGCCTAATGATGCATTGTTCTCTTACAGCTATTGTACTATATAACTCCCCCGGATGCGATAAAACACTTTCCGTTAAGGTCCGTGCTTTTATGTAGCGTTTTTATCTTTATATTTTCTCGTCAAGTATCCTTCACATACACACTTAAGTCGCCGATTTAATTTCTGACGTTGTCTCATCTTCTCCAGCCACATGAAAAAAAGTGGGGGACAGATGTCATTTTTCTTCTGCTAAACGTGGAGCATAGTGGACGCAAAGATAACGGGCCATCATGTTTTTATAACAGATTTGCCATAGTAAATGGTGGGTCACAATACACATTGGCGTGAACTGCGTTATTCATTTAACCCGTCGGTTTATTTTAAATTTTTATTTAAGAAACAATCAAAAGCTTTCTCTTCCGACAGTCACAAAGAACGACCACAGATTATGCAAAGGTTGGAACATAAATAGTGGCAACTATTTATTCACAACCGATACAAAATACTTACATGTTTGCACCTGTTACTGTCGTTCAAAGTAGTCACCAGTGGTGTGTAGAACCCGTTGCCAGCGGTGAGGAAGACGTAGTATACCGTTAGCAGAGCCTGTTCTGTTATTGGTGCGAATGGAGCGGTCTACTGCCTGTCGAATCTCTGGAACAGTTCTGAACCGAATACCACGAAGTGGTTCTCACGAAGTGGTTCTTTCATCTTCGGAATCAAATCAAAGTCACAAGAACTTAAGTCTGGGGAGTATGGTGGATGGTACAGTACTTCCCAATCCCATCGACCAAACAGAGCAGCCTCAGATTGCGCTGTATGCGTCCGCGCATTGTCGTGCAAAATGAAGGTTGGGTTGTGCAGAAAGTGTCGCTGCTTCTTTCACAAAGCTGGTCGCAGCTGATGCTCCGAAACTAAAAGTAATACTGTGCACTGACGGTCTACCGTGGAGGAACGTAATGCGTTAGGATAACACCATCACACTCGTACACGAGAGTCACCGTAACTTTAGACCGCTCCATTCGCACCCTCAACAGAAAAGGCTCTGCTAACGGTATACTACGCCTTCCACATCGCTGGCAACGGGTTCTACACAACGCTGGTGACTACTTTGAGCGACAGTAACAGGTGCAATCATGTAACTCTTTTGTATCGGTTGTGAATAAATAGTTGCCACTGTTTAAGTTCTAACCCTCGTATGTGTCTATCCAGGAGCAACTTACATCCCACTTAGAACTGACACTAACAGATGCAGGCTCTCCCCACCACCAGATAACGAATGGCCAGACGCTTGGTGCCGTTTAGAGTGGAACCCTCGATGGGGCATTAACCACATTTTTATGAGACATGACATGATCAAGTTTGTGGAGTACTCTATCTTAATTTGCAATATAAAATTTGTCTAGATTTTCACGTTTATAAAAAAGGTGCTCTGTTTCGATTGCTAACTCATGATTTTCATATTTAAAATAAACAGAAAAAATATTGTACTCTAAAAGTTCTACCTACTTACAATATTTACCATATAAAAAGAAAAGAAAATGACAGGGAGCATAGCATCAAAATTTCGTTACAGTGAATAACTCGTCAAATGTAGTACAAACATGTACCATGTCATAAAAATCATTGTGCTTGTATGATGCTACTATTTAACAAAGAGACAAACTCGCATCTGCTAGAAGGCACAACGGTGTGCACGGTCGTATGATTACAGTCATCGTATAGATAATCATAGAAGAACACGGGAAAAGAACGTTGAAAGTTAAATTGTGGGCAGTTAAGGATTACATGTTAACATGATTCTTTACGTTACCCGCAAGTGTTGTAGTCAATTGCAAACAAACCACGGCATCAGTTGCTACTTTGTTTTCTAATGCTAGAACCGGTTTCATCCAGCAGGGACGTTTTCCATGTGATTATGAATGCAGCGCCATGGAGATTCGTTGACGCTGACCAGTCGTGGTGTTGAAAAAGGAAAACAACTGGTACTGTAACCTGTTTGCAATTACTAATCAACTTGCCAAGAAACACGTAAACGTACTCGTTCAGTACACTGAGGTGTATATTATAATTTTCAGGCTGTTCTAACCGTGCATCACCAAAGACAAAATCAGTTTACAACACTCACGCTAATCACATTACTGGCCTGAAGACGTGCAGAAGTCTTATTTTACGAAACACTCGTGTTATTTGCTATTACTAATGTATGAAAAGTGCACATCAAACGGTTCTAGGAGGGTTGACTGAAAAGTAATGCCTCCACCTTCGTAACTCTTCAACAGTTGACAACATTTGTAAGTAGGCTGTTTAGGTTTTTTTATTGGTAACGCCACCTCTGTATGAAAATCACTGGCTGTGCTGTGTGCAGTCTGTGTCTAGTTTGCATTGTTGTCTGCCATTGTAGTGTTGGGCAGCGGCAGCTGGATGTGAACAGCGCGTAGCGTTGCGCAGTTGGAGGTGAGCCGCCAGCAGTGGTGGATGTGGGGAGAGAGATGGCGGAGTTTTGAAATTTGTCATAAACTGCTATATTTATATATGATGATATCAAGGTAAATACATTGTTTGTTCTCTGTTAATATCTTTCATTTGCTAACTATCCCTATCAGTAGTTAGTGCCTTCAGTAGTTTGAATCTTTTATTTAGCTGGCATCAGTGGCGCTACTGTATTGCAGTAGCTTGAGTAGCGAAGATTTTTGTGAGGTAAGTGATTTGTGAAAGGTATAGTTTAATGTTAGTCAGGGCCCATTCTTTTGTAGGGATAATTGAAAGTCAGATTGCGTTGCGCTAACAAAATATTGTGTGTCAGGTTAAGCACAGTCGTGTATAATTTGTTAAAAAGGGGACGTTTCATATGGCGACCCTGCCAGGATACCTCACTGGAATCTTCTGATTTTTTTTCTTGTAGTTTGTGTAATTAGTGTAGCTTTTGTTTATTGCTAGTGCATAATTGTAGAGAGAATCTCCTTTGTAGTTGCAGTCTTTCATTGTTGTTGTGGCATGCATGTTAATTTGCACCAAGTATTTCGCTGCTGCGCTTGCAATTAACGAGATATTATTTTCAGTGTTATGTTAATGTGTTCTCTTATTTTTGCTCTTCAAATTGTGCTTTTCTGTGTTAACGTGAAATATTGTGACAATAATGGCGTGTGAAAAACGTAATACTAGGCTCCAAAGTAAATTGAGAAATGACAGTGAAGACGAAAGCAGTGTGTTAGCGCCGCAGAGTAATGAATTAACTAATGTTCAAAGTAGTAATTTGGTAATTGTGCATAGGGAAATGGAGCGGGCGGCAAACAATGGCGTGGACAGTGAAACAATTAGTGAAGAGGGAAGCATTACCGATCGATCGGTCGGCAACAGCTCGCCTCAGGAATCCGAAATGACAGGACACAATTTTGCAAATACTGTAGATTCAGGTTTTGCGTCCTCACCGTTTTCTCAAATGAGTCAAGACACATTTTCCGCTTGTCAAAATGTGAATGTTGCCAGTGCAAATTCACTGCCGAAAAGCACAGAGGAACAGATTCCAGACACTAATGCATTGTTATTACAATTAATGCAACAAATGGGACAAAATCTTCAAACGTTAGACACAATGGAACAAAATCAGAGACAAACACAGCAAAAGCTTCAAAAGTTAGACGCAATGAAACAACACCAGAGACAAACACAGCAACAGTTAGACGCAATGGGACAAAACCTTCAAAAGTTAGACACCACACTTGAACAAACAGGTGAAGATTTAGCTAGTGAGTTAAATAACATTGAATCGAAATGTCAAAAAGTCTGTAATGACGTAAAAACACAAATTTGTGAGCATTTTCAACCCATTTTTTCGCGGCATGAAAATGTATTACAGAATCACGAAGCAGCCATAAAAGAACTGCAAACCATTGTTCATGAAAATCACGACACCTTGCAAGCTAAAATTGACTCAGTTGCATCTACCGATTCGGTTATGCAACTTGCAAAAATTCAGGAAAACTTAAAGGACACAGTAGATACTCTGAAACTTGGTTCAGAAAAACATACAGAGGAAATAATTTCACTATCGGATAAAGTAGCCGAACTTTCAGATCAGGTCACTAACCTAACTACAAAGGTAGATGATGATCTGAATAACACAACACCTGTAGCCTTCACTGACACTGAAGAGTATGTAGAAATTAGAAAATTCAAACAAAATCAAAATCAAATCAATACACAGTACAAAAGAGAAATCCGAGAAGTGCAAGATCAGTTGGCACAAGTAGTACAAGAATTACGTATTTCAGAGGACACTCGCGCCCTAATGCGGGAAGAGGGACACAGAAATACGGAACAGCCACAAAATAATAACACAGCGCATTTCGGAAATTATGAAAGAAATTGGCAATGTGCACCGAATTTTGAGATTGAACAGCCGACACAACGTAACAATGACCGATATGCGACTCGCCGACATGATGATTTTGACTATAAGCTGTTCATTACTACACGTAAATTCAAAACATTTAAGAATTCCGGCAACGACATTCATCCACAAGCGTGGCTCCATCAATTCTCTCATTGTTTTCCTCCCAACTGGTCATTGGCTATTTAGAGAACGAACCAGCTGTAAGAATGCGATCGGTCATTCACGATTGTCACAGTGAAGGAGAATTTTACCATGCCTTCCTCTCAGCATATTGGTCTCAAGCTACACAAGACCGAGTAAAACATGGCATCATAATGATGAAACATTTCGAACAATCTGAATTCTCCAGTCTTGTGAAATATTTTGAAGACATGTTGCACAAGAATCAGTACCTGACAAACCCATACAGCCCCTCAGAACTCATCCGCATTTGCTTAATCAAATTACCTGAACATTTACGACATATTATTTTAGCAGGACGTTGCAAAGAAGACATTGAGGCTTTTCAGGGACTGTTACAAGAACTGGAAATTGATACAGACAGTCGCGGGATGCGAAAACAGGAAAACAATCACTACAGGTCACATCCGTCACAATTCCGTGACGACAGAAACAATAACTGGACACGACAGGTCTATTCTTACAACGCAAATCGGGACCAAAATAGACACCACCCGTACGACAACCGTTGGCAGAATAGTAATAATTACAGGGAAAGATCACCTCTCCGTGGTAGTGACTATCACAGAGACAATCAGAGAAACAGACAATATGGGAACCAAAATAATTATTATTACAGGAGACAGAATAACTTTAGACGCAACGGTCCAGCGCGCAGTTACGATTCAGGGAGAAATTCTCCACCACTTAACCGACAAGAAAGAAACTACAGGAACTACCGACATGACGACAGAAGATGTGACCGTAACGACAGACCTGAATTGCATCAGAACTGGCGGGACTTAAACAGGGCAGGGCCCTCTCGTCACGGTGAATTTGTAGAAGTTAGGTCTCCAAATCCCAATAACGACGCGCGCCAACAAAGAGACAATAGGCAATGACTCACACCGCTGGCAGCCACAGAACGTTCTTATGACACTAACGACGCTGCTGCCATAGCTAGTAATTACGTAAAAATGGAAGATATTAGGGACATCTTACTCCAAGAACACGACGTAAAACATAACAACATTGCATATCCTGTGATTCGCATTACAGTAAATGACGTAAAATTTACGGCAGTACTTGACTCTGGCAGTCCCATTCAGTAATCAGTGAAACAGCCTTTAGCAAATGCAACAAATCGAACGATTGCCCCACACTTCCGTTACGTAAGATTAAATTACAAGGTGCAATCTTTGGAAAAAGTGTAGATGTACGCCAACAAACCAACTTAGAATTCTTTTGTCAAAGCCACAGCTTCGCTATGAACTTTTTCATTGTTCCATTATTGTCGACGGAAATTATATTGGGAGTAGACTTTTTGAATGAATACAAAGCAATCTTAAACTTTCACGATGCTGAAATAACTTTAGAAAAAGAAGGTAAGTCAGTAGCTTTGAAATTTGAAGATTGGCTCTCAAACCATGACGAAGAAATTAATCGGCTTTACCTCCTGTTAGACAACAGTTCGGAATTTTCGACGGAACTTGACGCTAACAATCATTCTGCAAGTACTGACAGGGATGATATCGACGGCGCATTTGACACTAATAAGTTAATTCAGAATAAAATTCAAACAATTGAGAATTGTAATGACACTGATAGGCAGGACCTTTTTGAGATTTTACAAGCACATTCCACAGTTTTTACTCACAAAACAGGAACAATCAAGGGATTTCAAAACCAATTTCGTGTTCGTGAGCATACTAAATTTTGTGTTAGACCATATGTAATTCCAGCACATTATAGGGACCGTGTTAGAACAGAAATACAATCTATGCTCGACGAGGGCATTATTGAGCCTGCAGTAAGCTCGTACAACAATCCATTACATGTTGTTGAGAAGAAAAATGGATCGATCAGGCTTGTCTTAGATTCGAGACAAATCAATACGATCATTATTCCTGAAACAGACAGGCCGCAAACGTTGGAAGAACTTCTTCAAAATTTTAATGGTGTAAAAGTGTTGTCTTCCATTGATCTCAGATCCAGCTTTTATCAGATCGAACTTCATCCAGAATGTAGAAAATACACAGCTTTCCTTTGTTTCGGCGTTTGTTATCAGTTTCGGAAACTTCCCTTTGGTTTGAACATTTCTTCAGCAGCATTCATTCGCGGGCTAAATTCCATATTACCTGAGTTCTTAAAACGTCACATCACCTTATATGTGGACGATATTCTAATAGCAGAAGCTTCATGGGAACTACATAATCGCATCCTCAACAGTTTGTGTACCGAGCGAGGTGGCGCAGTGGTTAGACACTGGACTCGCATTCGGAAGGACGACGGTTCAATCCCGCGTCCGGCCATCCTGATTTAGGTTTTCCGTGATTTCCCTAAATCACTCCAGGCAAATGCCGGGATGGTTCCTCTGAAAGGGCACGGCCGACTTCCTTCCCCATCCTTCCCTAATCCGATGAGACCGATGACCACGCTGTCTGGTCTCCTTCCCCAAAACCAACCAACCAACCAATCAACAGTTTGTTACGTATTTTTGCAGAATCTGGAATTACAGTTAACTTGGAAAAGTCTGAATTCGGTAGGTCAAAGGTGAGGTTTTTGGGACATATTATTTCTTCTGAAGGCATTCAGCCGGATCCTGAAAAGTTAGAAGCAATCAGAGCCATTCCAGTTCCATCCACAAAACGACAAGTCCGCAGTTTTCTAGGTCTTGTAAATTTTTACCGTCGTTTTCTGAATATGCAAATTCTTGTTACACCAAAACTTTGTTCTCTCACTGGAAAAAACACTATTTGGAACTGGGACGAACAAGCACAATTGGAATTCAATTCTTTGAAAGAATCGCTACTTAACGCGCCAATACTAGCTCATCCAGATCTGTCACAAGATTTCTGCCTTAGCACGGATTCTTCTAAAGTCGGTCTTGGTGCCCATTTATTTCAAGAAGCCGCAGAAAATGACACTACTGTTCAGAAAAGCATTGATTTTGCTAGCAGAGTGCTAACCAAATCTGAAAAAAATTATTCCGTTACTGAATTAGAAGCTTTAGCTATCGTTTGGGCATTTAACAAATTCCGTTTCTTTCTTTCTGGTAAGCACGTAAAAATATACAGTGATCATCGTGCATTACAATTTCTTATGTCTTCAAAATTAAATCATGACAGGTTAAAACGTTGGGCATTGTTTCTGCAAGAATTCCGCTTCACAATAGTCTACATTCCCGGTAAGGAGAACATTGTTGCGGACGCACTGTCACGCGCACCGGCTGGGCTTGAGAAAAGTGCCACAGAAGGCAACCTCGAGAAAAATTTCAGTATTCTTTACATTCAGAAAGTCGCCTTTGAAAACTTCATCACCACATCTTTAAAAGGACATTGCTCATGAACAAGATAAAGATCCGATTTGGAAAGACATCAAGAGCAAATGGCATGAAAAGACACACACTCAGTTTCGGCATTATTATCTGGTTAGAAACAACATACTCTTCAAACGCTGCACTGTTGATGACAAGCTATGGGTACTTTGCATTCCAGACGATTTTGTTAATAAGCTCATTTGGTACATTCATTTCAGCTATGCACATTTTGGCCCACGAAAATGTTATCATATTCTTCGAACGACTTGTTATTTTAACAATATGGAAAAGAGAATCCGAAGAGTCTTGTCTATTTGTAAACTTTGTCAAAAGGCGAAACCATCTGCTGTCTCACATCGTGCTCCGTTATTTCCTATTATTCCTTCTAAATTAAAAGAATTTGCGACTGTTGATCTCTTGGGACCGCTTGTCAGAACATCTAATGGATTTTCGTACGTTCTAGTCGCTGTTGAACTTACTTCAAAATTTGTTTCTTTCACACCGTTACGTAAAGCTACTGGACGGTCTGTATCCAACGCCTTTGTTAAAAATTTCTTACGTGAAGTTGGACACGTTAGTAAAGTCATTTCAGATAACGGACCGCAATTCAGATCTGCTGTTTGGTCACGCATGCTTCGCAACCATAAAATCAAACCTGTTTTTATTTCATTGTACTCACCACATTGTAACCCATCTGAACGGATTATGAAAGAAATCAATAAGCTTTGCAGACTTTATTGTCACAGAAAGCATAAGCATTGGGACAGATATTTACACTTATTTCAAAATGTGCTGAATGAAATGCCTTATGATTCCACTGCTTTACCACCCACTCTTGTACTAAGGAATGAAGAACCACCGAACAGGATCAGAGAGCTTGTACCTTTCCCGAATACACATAAACTTCGACACAAAGACATAATTGATTTGGCTCTTAAAAATATAAAATCTGCAGCAGACAAAAGGAGAAAACTACACGGTAAAGCAAATGCAAAGAAATTGTATATTGGTCAGAAAGTTCTCATTAAAGCTCATTCATTGTCACATAAGAAGAAACACTTGAGTCACAAATTCTTTCTAGTTTACAATGGACCTTACAGAATCCGACGTATACCACATGATAATTGCGTTGAAGTTGAAACTCTGCGTACTAGGAAGAGTAAAGGTTTACACCACATTTCACATGTAAAACCGTTTATTGAAAGATAATCTGCTTTTTAACTTTGTCTTTGCCATATAACTTTTCCCTTTACATTACTAGTATGCTGTGTTAGACTTAAGAAACTGCTAACATACAACAATGTTTGAAGTTAAATATCCAGTCTAGAACCTAGGGAACATTTTTAAACAGAAATTACGAATGCATTGTTATAGTGAACAGATGACACAATGTTGTATTTGTACATTCTTGCTTGTTAGTTGCACGATTACGTAACGACTTTGAGGCTTACATACTTAGGACATATACTGGTACTGCTAAAGAGATTTTAATGCAACATTTTGGTTTACTTGAAAATACATTCCGGATTTAAAGTACTTTCTGAGATATACCAGATGACACACTGGTTAGTTTACGTGACAGCTACACGATTATATCACGACATTACTAATGTGTGACACAATTTACATTGTTGCTTTTGTGGAGTATCTGTTTTGTATCTGCACAGTTTTTCTGTATTATTCTGGAAAGTAAAACATGTTTTAATAGTAACTTTTGTGGTATAGCTACAATGAGACAGCCTTCTCCATAGCACAACAATACGTTACAGCACAGTAATTTCTTCATCACAACAATAAGCGTAATAACTAAGACATCTATACGCAAAGCAGTTCACTTTTGTTTATCATGAGGTAAGTACATTGGCTTCTGCAGAACTTAGCTTTTGGAGGACGATAACTACGACACTTCCACAGAGATTATCTTACAACAAGACGCACATTTAGCGCTACAGGGCACGCATTTCAGTGATTAATGTTGTACTTAAAACATTTATTTTTAAAGATTTTTGAATTACAAAGAAAGTTTTCCGTGATACATTTCATTCCATTGCTGTAATCTGTAACACCTGAGGGTATAATTACATTAATCCTCAGGGGGGTACACGCTTACTTTGTGTACCATGTGTGTGGCAACCACAAGGAACCCTAGCTAATATGGTATTTGCTTATACAACCTTACACATCGGTCCCATATTTCTCTAACACAGAATTACACAGCTATCTGATCATTTAACTGAGAGATAAACATTTTTTTTACTACATCAGTGACAGATGTTTACATAATTACACAGTTGGATAACTTCACACTTACGAAATTGTATTTTGTCTGTACTTTGTGAACTGCTCATATTTTTCGGAACCATTGTGATACTACGAGAGCTTTGAATGATGTATTTGGTATGAGATCATGATTTTTAAAGTACGTTTGAGGCAGATGACACTATTGAAATGAGCGGAGAATATTTTTTATGGTTTGAAATTATTGCAGAAAGCTACGACCTTTTTGAGATTTGACTGAAGTGTTATGATGTTATTTTTACGACGACGATGTGTATTATGCCGTTGAGGTATGTTTATGTCAATAAGATGATGCTACCATATATGAGGAATGTGATTACGTGTTTATATGTATATGAATAATGAATAGAAGTTAGGGACTCTTGACTTGTGAAACAGGATGTTGGAGACCAAGAATCGTACTTTAAGAGTTATGAAATGTGTGTAAATGCGTGAATGTATCACAATGCCGGCGAAAATTTTTTTCGACACTGTTATATTCATAGGATTTTGTTTCTACACATTTGCAACGTAAATTCTCGACCTGTGAAATTTTTATATGAGACTGTCACTGTAGAGGAAACTGCTGTCGTAAATATTTCCGTAAGAAAGTTAAGTGACCACCTGCACGTAATGCGTCGCGGGCACCCACCTGGGCGACAGCCGCCCGAAAAAAAAGCCATTAGCCTTTCAGCGGCACAGGTAGAAAAAAAAAGGAGACCATTGTCCTCGCTATTGACATTTCCTTGTTGAAAGCATACTGTGGAGCTCTTAATTTATGATATTTGCTGCAATGCCTAATGAAATGACGAGAAATATTTTTATGTCTATACACCTGATTATGACAAGTGTCTTCCTACGAGAGTTGAGAGAATGTCTACTAACTTATGAAATGTCACATGACTATTGAATGATATTTTTATGCTTTGGTTTGCGTAATTGCTTATTTCATTTGACATCTGTTTTCCAGCTGTGTTGCAGCATTGGTTTCATAAAATAAAATTAAATGCATTTGCTAATGTGAACACTTTCTGTCAACAGATCTATTAAATAATAATTTTGTGATCCACATTCTTCAAAAAAGGAGCACTTGGAAAGGAAAGAACAACAAGAAGGGACTAGTAACAGTAACTGCATACATAATATTCTTTTCAAGTACATGGTAATATTTTTTTTACAATAAATTGTTGTGGTGCACCACTTTAATTACTTAGACATTAAGATGTGATTATACATTTCCCTTATCTGCATTGTTATCTTTAATGTACTATTTTTCCTACTTGAGCTGTGTCATGTTTAGATATAAGCTGCTGTTTGCCAGCCATAGTGTTACTGAATTTGATTTTGTGTTACTCTGCTAAGCCAGTTTTACTACTCATTTATTTTTCTTGTTGCTGCACATTGGCTCATATTAGTTGTAATGTTGCATTGCTTGGTAATTTAGATTTACTGTAGCTTGATTTGCAAATTTCCATTTTTTTGTCATTGCTGTTTGTGTTAATTGTTTTGTGCTGCTGCATTGCCTCGTCCCTTAGTTTAGCATCTGAGCTCAGTAGATTTAAGTTAGCTTAAGAGGGGGTAGCCTATAAGAGAATGAGTTGCGATGAATTTGAAGAAATGCACTGAGAGGCTATACGAGAAAAGTACAGAAAGCAGGTATAGATAGGACTTTCGGAAATAATGAAGAACGAAGGGAGATCTCCGAGAAGTAAAGAAAGTTTTGTTTGCAAAATACTGCAGTAAAACAAACCCTGTCCTTTCCTTGTATTATTCCGCTATATGTTTGTGTACCCTTGGGTATTTATGTTTTTCCTGTATTTATATGTTTATCTGATAAGACTTATATTGTAGAATTTTTCTAATACTAAGCTACATTCACTATGATGAAGAATACTGTTATCCTCGAATATAATTGGCGTTAATAATATGTTATTTACTTTGTAAAGATGTTAGACATTATTTATTCTGTTTTGTGTTAATGCTCATGTGTGAAGTTGATGTTTCGAAAGTTATTCCGACCTTTTATGTATGTACTCATGTCATAATTCCTGTAACATTGATGTATATGTTTATTTCTATTCTTTTGTAAAGCCCCTATTATCTACAAACGTTATCTGTATTATTATGTTTCAATGATGTTTTCTGTATCTTTGTAATTGTATTCTCATGTTATAAAATTGTACTTGACACCAGTTCATCAAATTAAGTAACTTGTGAGTTACATTTCACTGCACACGTTTCTGTTGGTCATAGTATATGGACAATATGTGAGAAGTTGGAACTGTTAGTGTTTGCACGTGTGTTACTAATTCAGCAAGGGACTGGATAACAGCATTGCTGGTTCTAAGGACAATTCCAAAAACTTTGTGAGTGCACAAGTGGTGGTTTATGGACTTGCTATATTCTCCGCAAGACTCTTCGATGGTGAATGTGCACCTGCACAATCGCAACAGATGGCTGCTGGACATTTCTACAAGGACTACAGTGGGTCTGCACCTCTGGTTGCCCACCAATACCATTATCTCTACAAGGACTACAGTGGGTCTGCATCTTTGATGGCCCACCAATACCATTATTTGTACTAGGACTACAGTGGGTCTACATCTTTGCTGACTCACCAGTACCATTATTTCTGCAAGGACTGCAGTGGGTCTGCGCCTCTGATGGCCCACTAATACCGCAATCTCTACCAGGACTGCAGTGGGTCTACTCTGTGATGACCTACCTACCAATGTTCTTCAAAACGTCGAATGACTCTGCTGTGGGTTTGCTCTGTTGTGACCCATTACTTGTCTGCATGTCGAGAGTCAGCACTGTCTTTCCGTTGGAAGGACAACACTACTTCTTCAAGACTGCATGGAAATCCACTACTTCCCTGTGCATTTTCTTTTACTGCTCAGACTTTGAGAAAAACACTGCAATTTTACTGTGATGGACGATTTGGACTGTCTTTATGGACTGTGAGAAAATTTGAGCTTTTGACCAACATTGTATCAATAAGTGTGTGCATTTGATTTCTTTGTTATTGTAATTATGAAAATTTTTTTCAAATCTGTATTGGCCACTGCCCAATCCAATTTGTAAAATTTTTTGTGGGGAGCATGGGGGCTATGTAAGTAGGCTGTTTAGGTTTTTTTATTGGTAACGCCACCTCTGTATGAAAATCACTGGCTGTGCTGTGTGCAGTCTGTGTCTAGTTTGCATTGTTGTCTGCCATTGTAGTGTTGGGCAGCGGCAGCTGGATGTGAACAGCGCGTAGCGTTGCGCGGTTGGAGGTGAGCCGCCAGCAGTGGTGGATGTGGGGAGAGAGATGGCGGAGTTTTGAAATTTGTCATAAACTGCTATATTTATATATGATGATATCAAGGTAAATACATTGTTTGTTCTCTGTTAATATCTTTCATTTGCTAACTATCCCTATCAGTAGTTAGTGCCTTCAGTAGTTTGAATCTTTTATTTAGCTGGCAGTAGTGGCGCTCGCTGTATTGCAGTAGCTTGAGTAGCGAAGATTTTTGTGAGGTAAGTGATTTGTGAAAGGTATAGTTTAATGTTAGTCAGGGCCCATTCTTTTGTAGGGATTATTGAAAGTCAGATTGCGTTGCGCTAACAAAATATTGTGTGTCAGGTTAAGCACAGCCGTGTATAATTTGTTAAAAAGGGGACGTTTCACATTGCTATGCGGCAGGTACTGACTTGTTCCGTAACCTCTTCTCTACAGCTCGAGTTGGCGGGAAGCCTTGGCATTGAACGGTTGTGTTGTTACAGTGTAAAGTATGGAACTTTGCGGAGACGGTCAGTCAATGCAATTTAATCAAAGTGCAGTCACTGAATTCTTGACAGCTGAAGATGTCACCCCAAAGGAGATTCATCAGAGAATGAAAGCAGTTTATGGTGATTGTGTTGATGTGTGGTTGGAACATCTGACCTGCGTGACAAACAAAGTGTTGGACTTGCTGTGACAGCAACCACCGAGTTTCACAAGCAAAATGTTGACAGACTGATTCAGGACGATCATCGTATCACTCAGAGAGAAATTAAAGCACAATCGGCATTTCACAAGAACCTGTGGGTCACATTGATGCTGACACCTGCAATAAAAGCACACATACTTGAAATTTCCCAGGAACTCCTCTCGCGTTACAAGAATGAAGGTGAAGCCTTTCTCCATTCAATTGGGACAGGAAACGAAACGTGGGTACACCATTACGACCCGGAAACGAAACGCAAAGAGTCGCCCCAGGAAAAGAAATTCAAGACGCAGCCTTCAGCTTGAAAAATCACGGCCAAAGTGTTCTGGGACGCAGACGGTGTTATCAATGTTGATTTCCTTGATCGTGGAACAACAATAAATTCAGAGCGTTACATCACAACGCTGCGAACTCTGAAATGACGGCTAACAAGGGCTCTAAAGGAAAAGGGTAATGTTTTCCTGCAGCATGACAATGCCAAACCGCACACTTAAGTGCCATCACAGCAGAACTTCAGAGACTGAATCTCAGCACCGTACGGCATCCTCCATACAGTCCAGATTTAGCACCGTCTGACTTCCATCCGTTCCCGGTAGTGAAAGACGATCTGCGGAGACATCATTATGCTTCTGATGAAGACGTTGAGAGAACTGTGAGACTGTTGTTGCAGAAAATGAGTGTCAACTTCTTCCGTGACGGCTTCAGAAAACTTGTTAATCGTTGGCAGAAATGTATCCAATTGGCTGGTGATTATGTGGAAAAGTGAATATTGGTAATAAAAGATCATATTCTAAGGATTATTTCTGCGTTTGATTCACTAAAACATTCCCATCCAAACCCAATTAACGAAGGTGAAGGCATTCTTTTCGTTCAGCCCTCGTAGTAAGAAATTCAGGAATGAAGTAGGTGTGGACCACCGATAAATCCCTTAGGATCCTCTTAAACTGAACTTTATTACTAGCTGAAGTCGTTATGGCTGCTGGAAATTTATTGTTAATGTGTGTTTGTGGACCGAAGTAGGTGACTTTAAATTTTTTTGAAGATACTTAAAAACTGTTTCCATGGACTGAACTGTTGACTTGAAAATGAGATATATTATTTACCACAAATTTCATTAACGCATAAGTAAGTGGGAAGCAGTGGTCAGTTTCCTTCGTCTTCCAGGAAACTGACTAGTATTCCGTCTCTAACGGCAAACGGTTAACGTCCACCTTCCCATTAAACTGTATCTGACGTGGAGGGAGATTTCCCTAAAAACATCTTTCTTCCAGGCATCAGCATCTTGTTCCTGGCTGTGATCGGTACAGAATTCTAACCAACTTAGCTGAGCAAGAAGTGTACACCAGCATGGATAAGCCGGACTTGTACAACCTCGGGTGTGCTCCCCTCACGCGGCTGGCCGCCAAACAGTTTGACGAGCTGTGGCCGGTCCTCACGTGGCCGAGGCAGCCGCTGCCGGTGCTCGACATTGGCTGCGGGCCCGGTGACGTCGCCAGGAAGGTGGGTTCTTCACTTCCAGTCACGTTACTACTCCATCAGAGCAATCGATGACTAAGCAACTCTCTTGTGTGCTGTAAAGTATCGTCGCTCCTGGATACCTAGGACCACCGAGATAAGGAGGTATACAGAGTGTTCATTTTAACAGAAGACACTGAAGTATCTCGAAACTACACATCGGACCAAAAAATGTTCAAATTCCAATTTGTTTGTCTCGGAGTGAGACATCCAATGATGCCACACTCAACCAGCCACCCAACCCTGTCCATGGCTGGTAAGGGCAACTTTGAAATCTTCAGTCGGAACCCCCGGTTTTTGATGCAGTTTACGATTTTATGGCAAAATCTATATACTTTTGTCTGAAGCATTTCTTTCCTTTCGCCACAGGTGGCGCTGTAATCGGAGGAATAGAAATGGGTGCACTATCGCAATTTGTGACATGGTACTCAAAAGTCCTTGAATATCCAGTGGCATTTGGGAACCCACCTCCATGCTGCGACGTTAGGACAGGCCAGTGTCTCCTAACTTCTAATTGGAAACCCCATTCGCAACGCTGTAGTCCTCCAACCCATCGAACAGGGGACTACTTGACGTGATACTGTGGCCATGGTTCGTGGTGAACACTACTCTACTTTTCCAATTCGAGTAGGTGTTCAAACGTAGTATCGTCAACTTCAGTACACTTAGTGATCCACTTTTCAACTGACCGTAAAGAGGACAGAAGCATAGATGCAGGATTATCAGCATAGGTGTTTCCGATGCTGTCGACCATGTCTTCACGGCCTGTTGGCACTTGCTGATGCAATTTATCTTTTAAATATCCCCACAGGAAGAAATCCGGCGACCTAGCAGACCAATTAACAGGGCCACTTCTCCTGATCCACAGAACAGTGTAAACAACGTTAATACCTCCGGTGTTTCAGTTGCGTAATGTGCCGGGAATCCGTCATACTGAAATCACATACGTTGTTGGACGTCCGGGGCAACGTCTTACAGTTTTTCCGATAGTTCCTGTTTGCGCCCCTTCAACATGCCGTTGGTAAGATACGGACTAATGAGATTGTTCCCTATGACTCCACACCATACGTTATCTGACAGAGGGCGCTGATGGTCAACTTGCTGCAACCAGTGGGGATTGTCTTCACTCCAGTAATGCGTATTATCCCGGTAACGCAACCATGGTTTGTGAATGTAGACTCACTGGAAAATAGTATATGGGTAAAGAACTTGGGGGTCGGTTGCATTTGTTGACGTGGCCACTTACAAAACACTACTCCGTTATGGAAAACGGTGCCATGAAGTTCTTGATGCAGCGACATGTGGTGTGGATAATCCTTATGACAATGCAATATGGTGACAATACTACCTAAGGACATATCGGAATCGCGGTATAATTGCTTGTCCGTGGACTGTGGTGCACTGGCGCTATTACAGCTATTTGATTAGCTTCTCCTTCAAAAACAATTTTATATGCCAGATTACGAGTAAATGGTAGCTTTAACGCGTCGCTGCACAGATTGAGTAAATCAGATCATGTCAATGTTTATTCCGCTCACAGAGAACTCATCACCACCAGCAACAAGGGCTTTCATTTATCACACCCATTTATGAATTTTAATAAAGAAAGCGATATGTAACATCCTATGTACAACAATAGATTTAAGACATTCTGTGGGGTTTCTATTTTACTTGCATATTCCTTGTTCATATGCCGATTTACAGTACCTCCTCGTACGCAACAGGTGCACCAAACTTCAGATACCTATAATAATTAACAATATTATGAAAAGGATAGTTGTTACTCACCGTATACCGGAGCTAAGTCGCAGACAGCCACAACAAAAAGACTGTCAGAAAGTGAGCTTTCGGCTAACAAGGCATTCGTCGAAAATAAATACACACACACACACACACACACACTCCCGCAAACGCAACTCACGCACACATGATCACAGTTTCCGACTATTTTCGATGATGGCCTTATTGGTCGAAAGCACATTTTCTGACAGTCTTTTTGTTGTGCCTATCTCCGCTATATAGTGAGTAACAACTGTCCTTTTCATAATAATGTTACGTTCTATCTTGAATTTTCCATTGTGTACTAACAGATAAATGTATCCTTTTCCAATCCAAGAAAAAACATGGTGCTCCCGATTAAGCAGGGATTCTTCATGCAAGCTGTTAAAAAATTATCCCATAGTTTGAGTGGTAATAGTGTGGTCCAAACCAAGACAATAATATCCAGTAAACATGGGATCCAAAATGCATCCGTTAAGAGCTGTGACCACTTGTTCAGTATTAGAGATTTTTTTCACACGAGCCTATATGAACAAATGCTCATAGAACTTAAGGCATTCCTTTTGGAGCCCATGTATATTGGACTGTTTTCTTGTTTTAGTCCATACTGCAACCTCGCAATGCATAGTACGATTTTTTTAACATCCTGTATAGCGAAACATTGGCCTGTGCCTTCGGGACTCAAGCTGTGAGGGTTCCATACAAACTTAATTTTTATCCTGAACTGACGCGGCATGTACACCGAGAGATTTTTATTCAACAAATACGTCGTGAAAGACTTCGTAGCCATATTGTATACAGATAGTTCATCCATCTTGGAAATCGAGAATCTCGGCGATTTTTGCCTGTTATCAACATTGATACTGGCAAAGTATTGGTCCCAGGGATTCCAGTACCTTCGAGAATGTTTTAATTTCAAGTCTGGAGTCAGATAGCAAGCGACAAAAAGACATTTTTTCCGTGTGATATAATAACAAATTAACAATTTACTGATTGTTTCCTTTTCTTGTACTGTGAAATCTTGCTTCTTGCCAAATTTCATGATTCTACGTCAACGGGAAAGAAGTATAGGTTTTGATGGATGAGTGTGCGAATGCCAAAAAGTTTGACACAAATGGTCCTACTTTGGATTTCACTGACTTAGAAGCTTCATAGCTGCTGGTAAACCTTTCGGGGTATAATGTCGTGATCCACGAAACTGTTCTGCTCCTGGCGTTCCCTCCAGAATTGGGCTGGACATCTCCAGAGGTGTTGCTCCTCCGTTGAGACTTGAGTCGTGAAAGAGCAACGCCTCTAAAGACGTCCAGCTCAGGGTAGAACGTCAGGAACAGAAGACGACAACATTATACCTCGAAGGATTTAACAGGAGTGTGTCATCCGGTCCTGAAAGCCTCCTTTCTGTCATTAGATGCTTCACTTTTTTACACCGTCAAGGGACAGTAGGCCTCAGTATGTGACATAAATGTGCACTTGGTAGACCTTAGTATGTGACATAAACTGGAACTTGATATGTTTACCCGTTGTTGATAAAAATGGTTTTTCACAGTAGGGTAGAATGCCAAAAAGTTTGACACAAATGGTCCTACTTTGGATTTCACTGACTTAGAAGCTTCATTGCTGCTGGTAAACCTTTCGGGGTATAATGTCGTGATCCACGAAACTGTTCTGCTCCTGGCGTTCCCTCCAGAATTGGGCTGGACATCTCCAGAGGTGTTGCTCCTCCGTTGAGACTTGAGTCGTGAAAGAGCAACGCCTCTAAAGACGTCCAGCTCAGGGTAGAACGTCAGGAACAGAAGACGACAACATTATACCTCGAAGGATTTAACAGGAGTGTGTCATCCGGTCCTGAAAGCCTCCTTTCTGTCATTAGATGCTTCACTTTTTTACACCGTCAAGGGACAGTAGGCCTCAGTATGTGACATAAATGTGCACTTGGTAGACCTTAGTATGTGACATAAACTGGAACTTGATATGTTTACCCGTTGTTGACAAAAATGGTTTTTCACAGTAGGGTAGACAGACAGACAGAAAAGTAATCCAACAGGGCTTCCATTTTATCGACTGAAGAAAGGAACCCCAAAAAGAAACGAATTGTACGTACATTGTGTTTTCGACAGTTTATGGGCAGTGTTCTGACACAAAGACACACGAATCTGAAAACGAATACAGCTCCAACAAAGCTCAAACACATCCGATGTTCCGCACACACGCGTTAAACTCTTGCTGAGGGCATAGGCCCCACAAGCACATCCCGTGTATTCAGGAGCCGGACACAACCGATGTAGTTCGCAAAATATGGGCGGGTTTTCAAATAGACACCGTTTGATGATGCGCCGCTTGAACTACCTGTTAGTTGTCGCAGGGTTGTCAGAAACAGTCTGAAAAGCTTGTAGGGGTGTTGCAAGGTAGGCTGTACTGAGGAATAATTGCTGAGAACAAAATTCATACATTGCGGCAAGTCCGATTTAATTAGCAATTCAAGCACTTCCACGAGGAAAAGTGCGGTAATGCACAGACATCTGTGAGTTAGCACTTCTTCAAATGCTCATCACCTGTTAAACTGTGCTTTTTCCGGAAGTTATAAATTTAAGCAAGGTGAGCAGAAGCTACGCCTGTGCTGTCTTTCAACGGCTTGTTTAGCTAACTTCAATAATAACAAAATTGGAAACAATTAATAATTATTTCTCAGAGCAACCTACCCTGCAACACCCTTACAAGCTTTTAAGACTGTTCCCGACAGCTTTGTACATCTTTCAGGCTTTAGCTGGCCCGGTGAGCTATGTTCCATGGCACATCGCGGCGAGCCACCCTAATGTACCAGGTCACGGCACACGAACTGGACGATCTGGAATCTGAACTGTACTCTCCATTCGACAACTGTGGCCTCTTCTATCAATTCCCTCTTTTCTCAATCCTCGACAAGTCTGGAAGTCGCACTCAGCACGCTGTTTATCGCTTTGTGTCCTCGAAGAAAAGGAAGCGCCGATTAACTTTACCAGCTGTGTAGCTTAGAAGAGCAAATCAGAAAACATATTTCTGCACTGGCAGATTTTAGCTCCGCGGCTGCCACCGGGTACGAAGCTGGTGGCCTGCGACATCAGCACAAAGATGCTGGAGCTCTGCAGGCAGCACAACGCGCTGCCGGGCACCATCACGTACGAGCAGCTGGACGTGGTTCAGCCCGACCTGGTGAACTCCGCCGTGTGGCAGTACGCGCCCTTCGGCAAGGTGTTCTGTCTGCTGCTGCTGCATTGGGTGCCCGACAACAGGTGTGTACTTAGTTTTTCGCCTTATCAACTACTGTGCAGCAGCTCGCCTGTCTTAATTCTCCGACTGTAATACAAGAGTGTGCTCCCTGCCGCCGTTGGATAAGCAGCTGAGCAGCAAGTCGTATACTTCTAGCTCACCCATTTGTTACATATTTTAATTCTTAATTTCTTTGCGTGTTTTTGGTACTTGCATTGTTTAATTCATAAATTTCGGGCGTATTATAGTATTTGAGAGTTGTAGC
The DNA here is from genome assembly GCF_021461395.2 of Schistocerca americana. Taxonomy (NCBI): domain Eukaryota; kingdom Metazoa; phylum Arthropoda; class Insecta; order Orthoptera; family Acrididae; genus Schistocerca; species Schistocerca americana. Next base: position 207,662,862 of record NC_060120.1, read on the forward strand.
ATCGCGTTTTAGTACCTGAATAGTGTAAATTCGCGTAGTCGTTTGTCTACTGTTTTTGTTTTGAACGGCCAGTGTCGGTTGGTCACAGTCAGTGTGCTCCCTGCCGCCGTTGGATAAGCAGCTGCAGCAGCAAGTCGTATACTCCTAGCTCACTCATTTGCTACATAGTTTAATTCTTAATTTCTTTGCGTGTTTTTGGTACTTGCATTGTTTAATTCATAAATTTCGGGCGTATTATAGTATTTGAGAGTGTAGCATCGTGTTTTAGTACCTGAATAGTGTAATTTCGCTTAGTCTCCTTCCGCCGCCGAGCAGTGTCAGCAGTGCGCAAGTAGCAGCATTACTGCATTTACTAGGCAATCTTGTATTTTAATAACCGTTTAAATTTTGTCGATTTGTTTGCGCTCTCTGTAGATCAGTTCAGACGTTCTTTGCAAAACAGTTTTTAGCATGGATAGGGACTGCAACTGCTGTGTTCGGATGCAGGCTGAGTTGGCATCCCTTCGCTCCCAGCTTCAGGCAGTGTTGGCTTCGGTCACACAGCTTGAGGCTGTTGCCAATGGGCATCACTGTGGGGGTCCGGATGGGGGTTTGTCGGGGAAGGCCAGCTCGTCCCACGCATCCCCTGATCGGACTAAGACTGTGGTTGCCCGGGATACTGCCCGCATTGAGGCTGATCCCTCACCTGTGGTAGAGTGGGAGGTCGTTTCAAGGTGTGGCAGGGGGCGAAAGACATTCTGGAGGGCTGAACGGAAAGCCTCTCCAGTTTGTCTGACGAACCGGTTTCAGGCTCTGTCTCAGGCTGATACTGATCTTTGGCCTGACATGGCTGCTCGTCCTGTTCCAGAGGTTGCCCCTCAGTCTGCAAGATCCGGGCAGTCGCAGAGGGTGGGCTTACTGGTAGTTGGGAGCTCCAACGTCAGGCGCGTAATGGGGCCCCTTAGGGAAATGACAGCAAGAGAGGGGAAGAAAACCAATGTGCACTCCGTGTGCATACCGGGGGGAGTCATTCCAGATGTGGAAAGGGTCCTTCCGGATGCCATGGAGGGTACAGGGTGCACCCATCTGCAGGTGGTCGCTCACGTCGGCACCAATGATGTGTGTCGCTATGGATCGGAGGAAATCCTCTCTGGCTTCCAGCGGCTATCTGATTTGGTGAAGACTGCCAGTCTCGCTAGCGGGATGAAAGCAGAGCTCACCATCTGCAGCATCGTCGACAGGACTGACTGCGGACCTTTGGTACAGAGCCGAGTGGAGGGTCTGAATCAGAGGCTGAGACGGTTCTGCGACCGTGTGGGCTGCAGATTCCTCGACTTGCGCCATAGGGTGGTGGGGTTTCGGGTTCCGCTGGATAGGTCAGGAGTCCACTACACGCAACAAGCGGCTACACGGGTAGCAGGGGTTGTGTGGCGTGGGCTGGGCGGTTTTTTAGGTTAGATGGCCTTGGGCAAGTACAGAAAGGGCAACAGCCTCAACGGGTGTGGGGCAAAGTCAGGACATGCGGGGACCAAGCAGCAATCGGTATTGTAATTGTCAACTGTCGAAGCTGCGTTGGTAAAGTACCGGAACTTCAAGCGCTGATAGAAAGCACCGAAGCTGAAATCGTTATAGGTACAGAAAGCTGGCTTAAGCCAGAGATAAATTCTGCCGAAATTTTTACAAAGGTACAGACGGTGTTTAGAAAGGATAGATTGCATGCAACCGGTGGTGGAGTGTTCGTCGCTGTTAGTAGTAGTTTATCCTGTAGTGAAGTAGAAGTGGATAGTTCCTGTGAATTATTAGGTGTGGAGGTTACACTAAACAACCGAACTAGGTTAATAATTGGCTCCTTTTACCGACCTCCCGACTCAGCAGCATTAGTGGCAGAGCAACTGAGAGAAAATTTGGAATACATATCACATAAATTTTCTCAGCATGTTATAGTCTTAGGTGGAGATTTCAATTTACCAGATATAGACTGGGACACTCAGATGTTTAGGACGGGCGGTAGGGACAGAGCATCGAGTGACATTATACTGAGTGCACTATCCGAAAATTACCTCGAGCAATTAAACAGAGAACCGACTCGTGGAGATAACATCTTGGACCTACTGATAACAAACAGACCCGAACTTTTCGACTCTGTATGTACAGAACAGGGAATCAGTGATCATAAGGCCGTTGCAGCATCCCTGAATATGGAAGTTAATAGGGATATAAAAAAGGGAGGAAGGTTTATCTGTTTAGTAAGAGTAATAGAAGGCAGATTTCAGACTACCTAACAGATCAAAACGAAAATTTCTGTTCCGACACTGACAATGTTGAGTGTTTATGGAAAAAGTTCAAGGCAATCGTAAAATGCGTTTTAGACAGGTACGTGCCGAGTAAAACTGTGAGGGACGGGAAAAACCCACCGTGGTACAACAACAAAGTTAGGAAACTACTGCGAAAGCAAAGAGAGCTCCACTCCAAGTTTAAAAGCAGCCAAAACCTCTCAGACAAACAGAAGCTAAACGATGTCAAAGTTAGCGTAAGGAGGGCAATGCGTGAAGCGTTCATTGAATTCGAAAGTAAAATTCTATGTACCGACTTGACAGAAAATCCTAGGAAGTTCTGGTCTTACGTTAAATCAGTAAGTGGCTCGAAACAGCATATCCAGACACTACGGGATGATGATGGCACTGAAACAGAGGATGACACGCGTAAAGCTGAAATACTAAACACCTTTTTCCAAAGCTGTTTCACAGAGGAAGACCGCACTGCAGTTCCTTCTCTAAATCCTCGCACAAACGAAAAAATGGCTGACATCGAAATAAGTGTCCAAGGAATAGAAAAGCAACTGGAATCACTCAATAGAGGAAAGTCCACTGGACCTGACGGGATACCAATTCGATTCTACACAGAGTACGCGAAAGAACTTGCCCCCCTTCTAACAGCCGTGTACCGCAAGTCTCTAGAGGAACGGAGGGTTCCAAATGATTGGAAAAGAGCACAGATAGTCCCAGTCTTCAAGAAGGGTCGTCGAGCAGATGCGCAAAACTATAGACCTATATCTCTTACGTCGATCTCTTGTAGAATTTATAACATGTTTTTTGCTCGCGTATCATGTCATTTCTGGAAACCCAGAATCTACTATGTAGGAATCAACATGGATTCCGGAAACAGCGATCGTGTGAGACCCAACTCGCCTTATTTGTTCATGAGACCCAGAAAATATTAGATACAGGCTCCCAGGTAGATGCTATTTTTCTTGACTTCCGGAAGGCGTTCGATACAGTTCCGCACTGTCGCCTGATAAACAAAGTAAGAGCCTACGGAATATCAGACCAGCTGTGTGGCTGGATTGAAGAGTTTTTAGCAAACAGAACACAGCATGTTGTTATCAATGGAGAGACGTCTACAGACGTTAAAGTAACCTCTGGCGTGCCACAGGGGAGTGTTATGGGACCATTGCTTTTCACAATATATATAAATGACTTAGTAGATAGTGTCGGAAGTTCCATGCGGCTTTTCGCGGATGATGCTGTAGTATACAGAGAAGTTGCTGCATTAGAAAATTGTAGCGAAATGCAGGAAGATCTGCAGCGGATAGGCACTTGGTGCAGGGAGTGGCAACTGACCCTTAGCATAGACAAATGTAATGTATTGCGAATACATAGAAAGAAGGATCCTTTATTGTATGATTATATGATAGCGGAACAAACACTGGTAGCAGTTACTTCTGTAAAATATCTGGGAGTATGCGTACGGAACGATTTGAAGTGGAATGATCATATAAAATTAATTGTTGGTAAGGCGGGTACCAGGTTGAGATTCATTGGGAGAGTGCTTAGAAAATGTAGTCCATCAACAAAGGAGGTGGCTTACAAAACACTCGTTCGACCTATACTTGAGTATTGCTCATCAGTGTGGGATCCGTACCAGGTCGGGTTGACGGAGGAGATAGAAAAGATCCAAAGAAGAGCGGCGCGTTTCGTCACCGGGTTATTTGGTAACCGTGATAGCGTTACGGAGATGTTTAATAAACTCAAGTGGCAGACTCTGCAAGAGAGGCGCTCTGCATCGCGGTGTAGCTTGCTGTCCAGGTTTCGAGAGGGTGCGTTTCTGGATGAGGTATCGAATATATTGCTTCCCCCTACTTATACCTCCCGAGGAGATCACGAATGTAAAATTAGAGAGATTAGAGCGCGCACGGAGGCATTCAGACAGTCGTTCTTCCCGCGAACCATACGCGACTGGAACAGGAAAAGGAGGTAATGACAGTGGCACGTAAAGTGCCCTCCGCCACACACCGTTGGGTGGCTTGCGGAGTATCAATGTAGATGTAGATGTAGAAGAGGGGTTACACTCGATCACTCCAGCTATGGATTGCTGTTGTGGTACTTCCACCAGTAAGAAATACCACAACAATCTATCATACATTTTCTCCAACAATATTTTAAGTTTATCCATATTTATTTCTTTTGTTATTGATAAAACTAGGTTATGTAAGGCTTGTTGTCAGACTGCAAGAAGAATGTTTTATGTATTAAAACGGAGTCACAGAGCAGCATGTAACTACGAGGACAAGTCAAAAGGTAAAGATCACTGTTCAAAATAGAAATAAACTATTTTATGTTCAGGGCAGCTGCAGCTGTTGAAATGTATGACGTTAGGAAGAAGTCCGCTAACAGTAGGTGAAATTCTTGTTCATTAAAACTCAGTGGGTTTCGCTGCCTAAAGCCACATCGTCAGGTGCAACATACGTTGTAAAAAGCAAAGTATAGTGTCAGCAAATTTTGTGAATATTAAAATTAATAAAGGAATGTCTAAAATATAGCCACAACTTAAAAAGATTGCAGGAATATCCGTCGCTCCTAGTTAAAATTAATTGTTCTGTGAATATCGTCAATACTACTGCGTGCTGTGTTCCTTAAAATTTGCCTGCATAAAAAAAGACGGAAGAAAATATTTTATAGTGAGTGGACGCTAAAAGTTTTTAAATAAGTCCGGATTGGTGTTGAAAAATTGTCACTGCTCACATGATTAGCCGCGACACTACGCAGATTACTGTGTGGAAAGTGTCAGGTGGCAGTGTCTTACCAGTGTGACAGCAGAGCAGGACAAAGCAAAAGCACGACCGACGAAGAGAGACTAGCTGGCTGGCGGAACGGAAGTTACCCATATGGATAGTGTGACGTCATGTACTGATGACTAGGAGCGGTAGGTCGATACCTTTACACAAGAGAATAATACACAATTTTATTAGGTACTAACACCTAATCGTACAAACAGTCAAAATTAGCAAGAATGATATGGTGCTTTAATTCCAATTGGTTATTCAACGTGAATTGTGCGTTTTCGTTTTTATATCTAAAAATGTCTACTCTTTCTAACATATTCAAAATGAGGCTTTTTTCTTTCTTTTGGAATATTTTTAAATTTCTGAACGGCTTGTGATGCTGTGTCCCTCTTCGATAAGTGCGTTACTATTTTAGATAAGGTGTTCCTGAAATCTGTAATGGCCTGCCGGTTTGTCCTATATATTTCTTACGGCAGTTATTGCATGTAATGCAGTATACGCCCGCTTTTTTATGTTTATTTCCCACGGCTTTTTCCTTGTGCCTGAGTTTTTTGCTTGTATCCGAAAATGTAGAATACGTTGAAGTAATGTTTTTACATCTCATACGTTTGCAAATTTTTTCGCGTACTGCAGCCAGATATGGTATTCTAAAAAAAGAAAAATAGAGCGTTCGTTTGTCTCCTCAGCTGGTGTTTTGCTTTGTCCTTCACCAAGCTGTCCTGACTCACACCGGATGGACACTGCCACCTTATACTTTCCACATAGTAATCTCCATACTGCCGCGATTAATCGCGTTACCAGTGACAATTTCTATCGCCAGTCCAACCCCTTCTTGAAAACTTTTAGCGTCCGCTCACTATAAAATATTTTATTTTTTATTTTTAGATGGAGACAGATTTTAAAGGATGGAGCACGCCTCTGCTCTCCCGTTAGAAACGACTTCCTTTTACGAGAAGAGGGGACGGCACATGTTCGACTAGCAAACTGGTAGAAAAATAAAAGCTGCAAAGGCGTGCTATTTACTGAATATGTTCCTTCTGGATATGCAGAAAGAACCACAAAAGTTCATCATTCGCTACAGGTTGTTCTGTAAGGTATCTTTGAACGAGGGACTACGGGGAGAGTAGTGTAGCTCTAGAAACTGCAAAACTACTCTGGAGGAAATAAACTCCTCTGGTCTCTACGAGACATGAAAAAAATCTCATTCACGCTTTCAACTCAACGGAAAAAGAAGGAAGGACACTATAGATGGGTACAGGGGAGAAGCTGCTGGTTTCATTAAAAATAAAACAGCATATCCCGTTGTGGCTTCTCCCCCACCTCCCCCCGCCGTCCACAGTATCGGCATCTATTCGAGCTGTGTGATATAGCTGAAGAAAATGAAGACAACATGATCGTTATGAAATAATATTAGGAGAGTTGTTGGACGTGAAAACGTATCCCTTTCATCGTGCCAGAATGAGAATTTCAAAGAAATCACAATGGGATGCAGTGACAGTAAAAAAAATGCCGTCGATAGCGCATTAGCTGCAAAATTCAGGAGCAGGGTCCTTCCCTGTCCCTAAGAGTCCATTAGAAGAATATGTGGCTTAAATACCGGGCTATGTACAACAATGGTATATTCGTATGATAAATTTAAAAACTCTCTCATTAATCGGTTGGAGGATCGACATCTTATATTTTTAGAAAAACTGTTCTTTGCCCCTAAAAAGTAGTAATTTTACAATTAGTCTATAATTTAATGCAACATTTGAAGCCACGGGAACAAAAAAGCTGTAGTCAGTAATTTTTTTATGGAATTAATGAAGTGCCATTCTGAATTTTCACGAAGGTGTGCTCAATCTGCTGGTTTTCAAATAGCACAAGATGTTAACAGAGAGCAAGGAATGGTTACATTGAAGACCTATAACGACACTGAATATACCGTTACATGTAATTTCATTTTTGTGCTCACATTTACAACGTTATCGTTCTCATGTGTTCGGCGTTGTGAACAGCAAGTTCAAGCCTGTTAGTTTAACTTCGTTTGCATAATGTGAAATTAAAAACACCTTATTTTGTGTAGGTTTTTAGTATTATTGTTGTAAATTTTCACCACAAAATAGTTTTGTTGTAATTCGTTCATTTGAATCTTACAAAAATTCAGAAAGTCTTATGTGTCCTCCACTGGGGCAACGCCTCCTAAGACATTATATTTTCACAGGCGCGCTGTCCAGAACATTCAAAAGCTGTTGGTGCCTGGAGGAGAGGCTGTCTTCAGCATAATAGCTAACATGGTGTTTTACACAGCGTTTGAAGAAATGGCGAAAGACTCGCGTTGGGCGCGGTACATACAGCTAACCCTTAGGTCTACCCGATATTCTCCTAAATCTTAGAAATACTTGGGAAATTATGTTTAATAATTCTAAAAATGCCCTACTTCAGGAGAAGTCAACTTGTTTAGCCTGCCACCCACTTTTGTTTCTGTGTTAGGTGTAAAATTTTCTAACCGTCCACCGATTACACAGTAAATATGATTTATGAAGTAGGGATAAGTTTACTTTACAAAATTTATAAAGCCGAGCTACATCAAGTTAAAACATACAATAGTCAGTCCCTTATTTTCAAAATTTTTCTTTAAAGCCTAATAAAAGTATTTTCAAAATCCCTACCGGCAACCGCCCACCACGAAAGCTGAAACGCCCACTTGTGGGTGGGAGGGACCATGTTGACCACCACTGCATTCTGCCTTTTCCTCAAACGAAACTAAAGTTACTAGCCAGGAAGAATTTTCTTTAAAAATCTGAGGACTGTCGTACCCATTGCGATTGACTTTAAGATTCTCAGAGTTGTTCAACGTTCTCGAGTACTCGACGTTTCGACCCCCTGCTGCGATCATCAACAGGAGTCTTCTGGTGTCCCGTGGTTAATGAACAGGGCTAATCATAGGGCAGAGAGAGGCATCCGAGCACTCAGTCTTGCCGAGTTTCATGTACGATAAGAACCGGAAGATGCGGTATTACCGGCCAAGCTGATAACAATAAATTATACTGCACTATCCCTTGGAATATGGCTGAACTGGAATGCAATCACACTACTGTCTATGGCTCTACGTTGTCTAGGTGTCTGATTGCATCAGCCGGTTCTTGTTCAATTGATAATTCATATGAACGCAGTTCCCTCGAACTGTACAAACAAATAAGTTACAATACATTTTGTGGCCAATGCAAAGAGTTTGCAATAAATTTAAAAATTTATTTCAGCAGATCCCATAAACACTTTTTCCTGGTGCCTTTTGTCAGCTTCAACTGGTATTTAAAGCAAAATCGTGCACCAGATGTGCTTAAAAGGAAATGTGAAAGTCCGTAGGTCGTCTCGTGTACCTCCATACAACGTAGGTAACAATGTAAAATATCTAACTTGTGAGCGCTGATGCGTCAAGTAAGTCACTGTTCGACAGATACGAGGGCTTGTAGAAAAGTAATGCCTCCGAATTTTTAATTCTGTGCTCTATACTGGTAGAGGTACTAAAGGTCTGGCTTATTTCTCAGTCGACTGACGTAAGATGGATTCGAATTGTAGCGTGTAAAATAGCGGTATGTACCGCAACTATGTCGGTGCGTAAGAAACTATGTGTTGTAATGGAGTGTCTAACCGCAGACAACGTGCATCCAATTGAAATTCATAGAAGAATGAAAGCTATGTATGGTGATGATTGTATCGACATCACTAACGTCCGACGCTGGGCTGTTCGTGCTCGTAATGAAGGGAGTAAAAATCGTCGAAGGAGACCAAGAGGTGAATACAGTAAGTAGATTCAGAACCATGCAGCCTGCGGTACTTATTTGGGTATGAAGAGACTTGCTCAGTATAGAATAGCATGGAGAGCTGCATCAAACCAGTCTTCGGACAGAAGGCCACAATAACAACAACCTCATTGTGAGTGACAGAGCACAATCTCTTTCCAAAGCTTAAAGAACAGCTTAGAGACTTCGCTTTGATAGCGATGAAGCAGTGTAATTAGAGGTAAGGTTTTCATTCCATCAGAAAGTCAAATATTCTACAATGACTGATCAACAAACTGGCCTCTCGTTGGGGGAATGCCTTCGTCACCAAGGTGACTGCGTTGAGAAATAAGTCCATAGACATGAAAAATAATGAAGTAGATATTAATAAAGCTTGTTTAATTTAAAAAGTTTTGCGATTTTTCGAATTAAAAAAGTTCGGAGTCATTCAAGTTCAGCACATCCTCGCAAATACGATTCTCGACTGAACTCAAGCCACAAACCTAGCGGGTATCCCGGGAGCAGTGATCAGTATTGAGGAATATGACAGGAACGATCATTCGAAGCAACAATGCCCAGTAAGCAATGAATGTAAAATTCATGATTAATGAGCCTTGAGCACCTGTTCATCATCGATACAGTGAAACCAATCGCACATCGACAACGACCATATACTCTGCGACTTACACAGAATCGTCGCTGGAGAGTGGGACAAATTGGACCAGAGCAGGCTTGATAATCTCATCGAAGATGCATAAGTGAAGGTTTCAAGTCTGAACATATTAACGTTGGCCCAGGAATGCAGTGAAAAACCTCCAGGGGGAAGCAGAGGATTTTGTCCTGTGTGTTTGATTTGGTGATCTGAACACATCCCAAATGAAAACAATCGCATGCTTCAGGCCAATTTTTCTTTTCTGTCCCGTGAACTTCCAAATAAAAGGGCGATGCACAACATTTGTTGTTGCGTGTTTTTTTCGAGAAAATAAATGCAGATGTTTCGAAGTGCTTGGGTGAAAATTTGCCTATTCTTTCATTTCTCCAGAGAGTGGAGAATTCAGCATACGTCCCTTGCCCAGAACATCTGCTATGAATTTCGCCTTGATCATTAATAATAAACTTTATCGTCATTCCCAGAATGAGATTTTCACTCTGCAGCGGAGTGTGCGCTGATATGAAACTTCCTGGCAGATTAAAACTGTGTGCCCGACCGAGACTCGAACTCGGTCGGGCACACAGTTTTAATCTGCCAGGAAGTTTTTTATCATCATTGCTTTTTCTCAATTCTGTTACAATATGTAGATTTTATTTTTGTAAAACGGATTGCTCTTCATAACCTCACTTCGAGAGCCAAACTGCTGAGCAGACAGCTCTCACAACGCAAGCACTTTTGGCGCTGAGGTGTCATCAAGAGCAACCACTCGTGACAGACGAGACTTGTTACATTGGTACAACGCCAGAGGTCCTGCAGTAGACTCACTTGTCACGAGTAGTCAATGGAGACAACAAAATCGTTCACGTAAAAGGGGCTTCAGACATAATCTGCCGACACTTTCCAAAATAACCAGTTCTTAGCAGCCGAATCTGCACTAGTATATCATTATGATTTCTACAGGGTGAGAATTATTGAACTATTTGAATAAAACGTAAATTAGGTACAAACTACGGCGTGCAAACAATTTATTCAACATATGAACGTCACTACAAATATTCGGATTTAGATTACGACATGTTCGATATTGCAGCCGTCATTGGCGATGGTGTGGCGCAGACGAATAACGAAATTCTGCATGACCCGCTGAAGTGTCGGAACAGCGATGCTGTCGATGACCTCCTGAATGGCTGTTTGCAGCTCAGAGATGGTTTTGGGGTTATTGCTGCAAACGTGTCATTAATATAGCCCCACAGAAAGGTGTCGCATGTGTTCCGATCCAGAGGAAATGGCGGCCAGTTGAGGCCCATGCAGTGGCTTCTGAGTACCTGAGAGCCATAATGTGTGTCCCCAAAGTGCTCTTCCAGAACATCAAACACTCTCTTGTTTCGATGGGGTCGAGCTCCGTCTCTCACGAACCATATCTTGTCGAAATGAGGGTCACTTTGTATAATGGAGATGGAATCATCTTCCAAAGCTGTCACGTGCCGTTCGGTAGTCACCGTGGCATCAACCATCAACGAATATCGAACCGACAATCCGTGACCGGACATTGCCCACCACAGAGTCACGTGCTGAGAGCGAAGAGACTTCTCGATCGCGAAATGTGGATTATCAGTCCCCCAAACGCGTTTATTTTGGTTACTGACGAACCCATCCAAATGACGGTGGCCTTCGTTGCTAAGACAAACAACAATGCGCATGATAATTCCCATCATGCTACGCAGCCAACAGTGCAGTTTGAACTTCCTAACGCAAACCATTCAGAGAACCTATGACGTTTTTCATTTCATGTAGTTCAATAATTGCCCCCCCCCCCCCCCCGTATATCACTAAGGTCAGCTAAATTCTACAGCTAAATTCTAATGCGCGCTTTTGCGCTGATTAATTCAAGATGTTACAATAAGATGTGAATGAAGTGTTTATCACTCTGTATATTTCCACACTATCACAAGTAGACATAATTTAACTTTGTTTATTTGAACAAGTAAACTTCGAACACAAGCAGTCACTATTTCTGAAGCAGCGCAACAGAAGAAAATAAACGTTTTCCAGCGATTCTTCCTAGTATGGTGAAGGAAAGTTTCATCACAAATAACTGTTCTTAAACGAAACCGGTATAGATTCTTGAGAGCTTAGATTACGTTCTCGTGAGCAATGAAAAGTCTGTCTTAGAAAACAAAGTACGTATGCAAAGTTGTATCTCACGGGTAGTACGACTTGTCCACGGCGCGGAACACAAAGGCTCTGAGCGCAGGTCGCGGGCGACATCCCATCTGAGGCTATGTCCAAATAGTGGTGGTACTTGAGTCGCTGGCTGGCGAAGACAGAACTGGCTCTAGCCGGCTCCGTGCTGGGAGAAGTACTCGCGCAGCGGAAGGTTTTAATTTCCCAATTGGCTTGCGAAGCTGCAGCGAATGCAGCTAGAGATACGTGTCTGGAGTGACGCCTGTTCTGCGCCCTCTAGCTGCTTACTGGGAGACCCTCTATGGATTGAGCAAGATACGGCGGGAACGAGCCTGACCGCAGGTGTTAGACTGACGATAACCCGGTGAACAGAGATGCGTTGCGGTTTGGCGGCGTCGTAGGCTACTCTGAGATAGACATCAGTTTACACGAAAGTTCTCCCATAAATGATAACAAATAGAATGACTGCACAGTATCACTAAATTATTGAAACTGCCTAAAATTACTGCTAGGAAACCAAGAGGCGTATCATTCCAATGGTAAATTACGTCCCCTTTCTGCTAGCACAGACTTCTTGTAACTCATGCATCTGACTCCTTGATTGTTATTTCATAACGTTTCGTTAACAAGCTTTCTAAGATTTATCCGTTACCATTATCTTCGCCTCAATGAATCTCTGTTAATTTTATATGCTACTGATACAATTATAATGAAATATTCAGCATGTCGACCTCTCTAAGGGGATATATTATGGTTTTCTGAGCTTTTATGGTGCAGGAACACTAACACAAAAGTAAATCGCTTCGAATACGAGCATCACACATAATCAGATGACTAGTAGACGGGCGTTCCAGCCACGTATATGTATGTGTCATGTAGTCCAATAAGTCCGCTTATTATCGAAAGTACAATCGCTTGGGATATCATGCAATATTTGTGACTGGAATGAAGATTTGTTGGTAGGGACGACGCACGTGCTACCTGGGACGGATGATCATCAACAGATTAAGAAAGAAATAGAGCTGTGAACCAGAGACAAGACCTAGCTGTTCATATTTTAAAGTAACTACCTGGCAGAAAAATCTAATAGTAACTTCGGAAGTTATGCAGCTGTTGCAGTACCCCGTAACAAAATACTATCACAGAAAGGATTACAGATATATAATATCGAGAACTTGTTTCAAAAGTTCAGAGATGTAAAACAGTGCACTTCACGAATTGAAAAACGTATTATCTTACGATTGCAGTATCAATGAGTCCCAACTGTAACGTTCTTGCACGAATATCTGGGTATCACAACTACAAGGAGCACGAAATGGTATGACTGCATAGGTCAGTCATTTGTAAACTAGATGGTGGAATTCAGTTCATTGATAGGGCAATAGGAAAATGCAACCAGTCTACAGAGAAGTCTGTTTACGAAACTATTGTGTGACCCATCCGTAGTATAACTTGTGCCAGTTCGAGCACAACCTGCATTGTTGCCAGATTTTCCTCCCTTATGACAGTGTGCTCTTTTACCAGGTATTCCCCTATCCCTACACCTCCACCTACTCCACCACCGTCCCTTTTACCTCATATATGCCAATTGACAGGTCTATGACATGAGAATCCAAGATGGCGATCGAAGATGGTGGACCTGGGAATACGAACACACTTGCTAGGTCACATTTCTTAACATGAAATTGGCGGGAAATGAAAAAAAATCCTTGGTTTCTCCCACTCCTATGATATTACACTTCAGTTGCCCTACGTCCATGGCATATATGAGGTAAAAGGGACGGTGATGGAGTAGGTGGAGGTGTAGGGATAGGGAAATACCTGGTAAAAGAGCACACTGTCATAAGGGAGGGAAATCTGGCAACAATGCAGGTTGTGCTCGAACTGGCACAAGTTGTACTACTGATGGGTCACACAATAGTTTCGTAAACAGACTTCTCTGTAGACTGGTTGCATTTTCCTATTACCCTATCAATGAACTGAATTCCGCCATCTAGTCTACAAATGACTGACCTATGCAGTCATACCATTTCGTGCTCCTTGAAGTTGTGATACCCAGTCCATGTGTAATGTTATTAAACAACTGACGCCACTTCTGGAATAGGATAGGAGTTTTTATGCTTTTATTTACATAAATACCACGCTGTGGATGGCCTCTGCGTGTCGGAAAGGCCGAAGTAGTAGGGTATACAGACACCGCCAGGGGGTTGGAGTGATGAGAACTAAATCCCACCCACTGGCTGATGACAGATGCCACACTCATACTACTGATTCAACTACCTAACGGAAAATGCAGAATAATAGCTCCAGTTTCCGCGACCAGCATGATGTTGGCGATGGTGGTGCAGTCACAGCCGACCTAAGTTAAATTGCTCGGGAAATTTTAAAATGGAAGACGGTTATTTATACAAAAGCCGTTCAATAAGTAATGCATCACTTTTTTTTCTGAAAACATGTTATTTTATTCAGGATTTCAATATACCGTATTATTCCTCTCTCTTTAGGCAACAAAACCCTATTTCTCAGCGTAATCTCATTCAATACGGTGGCTTTACGTCACCTTACTGGGAGGTCTGTATGTCCACATGGTACCACTGTATTCGTTGTTGTCAGAGCCAACGTCTTGCTGCATCAAAAACCTCCGTATCAACCACGTACTGGTTCCTGCAGAGTACATGTTTCATTGGAAAAAACAAACGGAAAGTGCGAGATTCGGGCTGTAGGGTTGATGAATACCTCAACAGGTAGACAAGTGAGTCAGCACTTCTGACAGAGACGCCCAGTTGTCCAGCGAGGTGTTTGTTTGTGATCCGTCGATCACCTCGAACGTGAGTGTTCGCATGTTTCAACACCACAGAAGTAACAGCTGCGTGCAGGCTGCTGGCATGCGTTAGATCAGACAGATATACGTGACCATATTTCGATAATGATGGATGCCTTTCCCAGTGACTGACTGTGCGTTTGTGCACTGGCAGAATTAAGTAGACATTCTACAAGTGTCTATGGGTGTCTGCCATGCTCTGGTCTTCCGCCAAAAGAAACTCTCTGCTGGAAACACATCTCTGTTACAGACGCCATTTTGAAGACTGTACATAGCGCCGCCACCGATGGGCACCTCATGAATTTACAGTGTTTGAAGCGAGAACATTTCATGAAGTCCCACAACAAATTCCACATTACTTTCCACCAAAAGTGGCTGAGAAGAAAATGTGTTGGATTACATGTTGAACAGCCACATTGAAAAATTGTGGGACAATTGGTCCTATGATTACATATCGAATTGAATTTTCGTAAAACTAAACGATGATTATTTTTTTAATTTCTGTTCCAGAATTCTTATTTATGGTTCCCAATCTGTGCGACCGCTAAAACAGTCTTGACTGCATCTCATTTCTTTAAATACACCACAGAAGTAACAGCTGCGTGCAGGCTGCTGGCATGCGTTAGATCAGACAGATATACGTGACCATATTTCGATAATGATGGATGCCTTTCCCAGTGACTGACTGTGCGTTTGTGCACTGGCAGGATTAAGTAGACATTCTACAAGTGTCTATGGGTGTCTGCCATGCTCTGGTCTTCCGCCAAAAGAAACTCTCTGCTGGAAACACATCTCTGTTACAGACGCCATTTTGAAGACTGTACATAGCGCCGCCACCGATGGGCACCTCATGAATTTACAGTGTTTGAAGCGAGAACATTTCATGAAGTCCCACAACAAATTCCACATTACTTTCCACCAAAAGTGGCTGAGAAAAAAATGTGTTGGATTACATGTTGAACAGCCACATTGAAAAATTGTGGGACAATTGGTCCTATGATTACATATCGAATTGAATTTTCGTAAAACTAAACGATGATTATTTTTTTAATTTCTGTTCCAGAATTCTTATTTATGGTTCCCAATCTGTGCGACCGCTAAAACAGTCTTGACTGCATCTCATTTCTTTAAATACAATTTTTATTAATGTAAGTGGAATGCTTATTTCAATTGCGTGGTAAGTCATCTATTGCTGAAAAAAGATTAACCATTACTTACAAGAATATTTCACTAATTGGCCTTTATTAAACTTTTTTAATTACAATATTACATCGAAAAATAATGAATTATTTTGTGACACAGAAGCAACAGAAATTCCTGTAGATGAGAATAGTTAAAAAAGTTAGAAAAATTTCTTCATTCGAAATATCCAAATATTCATATTAAGCCAGATGAAATTTTAAATAGAATTGTTACTGAGAGTAATGTAAAATTCTGAATGGATATAAGAGAAGATAATATTGGAAGAGAGCTAGAAGTTAATAATCAAATTATTGAAGCTAATAAAAAGACTGTTGCTAAAGATATTCCTAAAATTATTCCATTCGAATTAATTGATATAAATTTTAATTTGGTTGATGGAATGTTTGTTAAACATACTGATCGTTTTCGCAGAGAAACCAATATTATTATTTTTTCATTTAAACCAAATGCTTACTTTGGAACACCAATAATTTATGAACCATATTATCCTGTAAATCTTCCTGTTTTAGATCCCAGTCAAGATTTAGAAATTACTGTAAGTGATGAAAATGGCAATTTGATTGATGTTAATTGTGCTTGTGCAACAGTTGTTCTTAAAATGTTTTAATAAATTTTATCCTTAATAAATCATGAGGAAAATCGAGAGTTATCAGTTCTACTCATTCTCTGCGAATGGGAAAAGTAAACATATTTTAAATGCACCCAACTTGGATACAGAGATTCAAATAAATGTGTGTGACTTCATCCAAATTATGCACAGTTATACATGAACTTAAGAATTGTTCTAGTTAACCCAGATAGATCAGAATCAGATAATCCAACATGTGATTGAAAATCCAATAAAAAATTAATCGATAAGTATGTGGCAAAACTGTTTGATTTTGTGAGCATAAAGAAAGGAAATGATATTTTATCTACAATCAAACATCCTTTTATTTCATCAGCAGCAGTGTTATATTTGACTTCATGTGTTACTGATAAAATAAACTTAGAAGGGTAAATTAATAACGGAAAAATAAAGAGTATGAAAAATGAAGTACTTTATCCATTATTAATTCTTGGTGGATTTTTTATAGATTATAAAAAATTAGGTGGGAAGGAGATTTAACAGTAATTTTTACTAGGTCTTGTAGTTCTGAAGATGCAATTCTTAGATGGTCTGACTATAATGATGCTGGAGTTGAAATTAAAAATACACTTCCTAAGGAGGGAAAATTTCTAATCGAATTGATGGAAATTTGTGTAGTAATTGTTAAATATGAACCAACTTACAAGTTAGAACAATGAAAAAATACTCTGGAAAATCCATGAGTTCGGATATCTTTTTATGAAATAAAAATTGTAGCAGTTGCAAGAAAAATTTCGAACTAGATATCACTAGTTACTAGAACTCTGCAGAATGTGATATACCTTATTTCGTATTTGTTACATTGCAGACAAATCGTAAAATTAATCAGTTACTTGACTCTTCATTATTCGACCACGTTAACCTACCCTACAGAAAGAATGAAGAAACGTAATTTTCCCACAGGGAATGTGGAATACTAATCAACCAAATAGTTTTCTCAAAGTATACGATCCATTTCTTGATTTTAAACGACTTACACTACTGAAATGAGACACTGACATTTCTCTATATAACTTCATAAGAAACTGTCCTATCTATGCGATTAACGTCTTTCATAGAAAGAATATTGTAAGTTCACAGAAAACGACTATGAAAGTTTTCTTGGAACTTTTAGTGAAAAAATTTCTACAGATATACTTACTGAAAGCTTTCAACTTTATAAATGAATAAAAGATTAGAGAAAGTTTAAGAAATCTTTACATCATGTTTTCATTTCACTTTGAAATATTTTCAGAACAATAGAGATAATAAAAACTGGGTAATGTTAATTAGAAAATGATTATTCATTGTATTTTTTTCTGAATAGTTCTTTTTATGTCGATGATTTTAGCATTTTGAATTTCCAAAATCGGTTAATATTTGCGTGAGATCGATGGACAGCACTGGTTGCAGGCCAAGCTTCCTTCGGTTGTCACTGGTAGCTTCAACTCGTATTTTATTCAGCAGCGTGTGGCTTCTAGATAAACGTAGTACTGACGTAGAGCAGTAATTTACGTCAGTGCAAACGAGGTCAAGCGTTGAGTGAATTTACGTCAGCATGACTTACGTAAGACATTCTCTCGTGCTGATATAAGAAGTTCATAACTTCATTCACAGATGGCGCTGATGGACTACACATTGAAAATAATATTTGGAACATGTTCCACTTTAAACACAAATTAATTATTTTACAATTGATTTTAGTATTTATACCATCATGTACAGTCGTGCTCACGAGTATCTGAACGACCTGAATTGCATTTCGCCTTATTCGCATGCAACCCACATAACGCAACTGATTAGCCGGTCCTCTAATCGCTCCTCGGTACAGTCGTTTGACTATTGAAAATGGTTCCAACAAATCAACACTAGAAAACACTGCTCTGTATCGCAATACCTCAAGATGTAAAGTAAAACCAAGATACTACAAATATCAGGGAACCCTTTATCACAGATAACACTGTCCTTAAGGCCTGTAAGCTCACATTTATTACAATAAATGACATACCTGAAATGCTTACTTCAGATAGGTAAAACACGTAGCAAGTTCGTCCCATTCATGATTTCCTCTTCAACGTAACATACCGTACTTATTGTTTAACACAAAATGACATTAAAAATTTAAGTTATTCAGGAGCAGCTAGTTGAGAAAATATATGAACTTCAAATGACACGACGAACCGTCTTGTTCTGCATATGGATTCAAACCCATGTCATGCAAACTAAGCAAAGTCTTCGTGACTGACGAAAACCAACAGTCATTCCTGACTAGGCACACAGAGAGCGATATACCTCGATTTTAGACAGTATCAGTTAGCAAATATCAACTTTAAATTACATAACGAAACATTTTTAACGGACGCGAATTCCTACTCATCATCTATTGTCCTTTTTAACGAACTACGAGAGATTTTAAATATTGCTTCTTTACAAGTAACTTACTTGAAATGCCGTGAGGTAAAGATTTGTGTGGGATAGGGATTCGAACCCAGAACCTAATCGGATTGTAATTCAAGCACAATCAACTGTGACTTATCAGATTTTCTTGGCAGTAGCTTGATGTTTTAACTGAAATGACTAGACGAAACATTAATTTTTTTCTTCCCAGAACTCCAACCTGGCACTTATCGCTGTTATATTCTACAGAAAACGAACGTTAAATATGGGTTTGTTACAACAGCAGCAACATGTGAGCACGTTTGAACTAGAAATAATATGACGAAGAGTTCAGTGCTAACTGGGAATCGAACCACACACATATCGTTGTTGACTGCACACTGAGAGACGTCAACTACCGAATTTTTCTCAACCTGCAGCTCGGAATAACATCCTTGAACTTACAATGACCTCGCAAATAGTTCTGTGTCTCACTGAGCGTCAAAAACGTCAGATATCGTTAGTGTTGACAACGAATAAAAATACATTCAAAATCTAAATTATTATCCACCAGCAGATAGGTGCTCTCATGCTAGAGCTTGATAATACATAATGGAAACTTTAGTGCCGGGCCAGAATTCGAACCCATTCACGCGCAATATGTGGAGATGTTGAGGAATCTGCTGTTTTGAACAAACAACAAATTATTGTCGAGCTGTTTTGTCACGAAAGGATCAAATTCCGCGTTAAGGGTGGTCTGAATTGCATCTCCAGTTCAGAACCAATTTTATCGTCATACAGAAGCTCAAATAAAAGATGAAATAAGTGACCTGTGATCCTACGTGGCGTTTGTTCCGTCACTAGAAATAAATAATTAGCATAAGAAAGATTACTGCTGAAGTTGGAATCGAATCCAGACCAGAGGTATAGGAACCTATCATCAGCCCAATAGACCACCAAATCCTCTTCTCTGTGAAACATTTTTCTGTCGTAAAACGTTGTTCCATACTAGATGAGAATTCTGACTCACAGGCTCCCTGTAGTGGTGTGAAGCATGTTCTGTACATTCCTTTACTTAGTTGACCGAATCGCCATGAACTAGCTGCCTCGGCTACCCAGTGCATACATTCGACTCTATTTTCGAATCATCGAAATAAAATCACGTAACTGCCACCTACACAGAACTGCCAACAGTGTAGGATGCAGAAATTTAAATAGGAGGCGTTCCTTTCCACTTGAGCTACTCTATTGCGCTAAATGTTTGTTGAAAACGCCGTGCAATGCAAAAGAAAAACTGTAACTGTCTGTCTCTCAGAAGTTATCAGTCTAATGAAACGTTAAACATAATTCCCTTCACTTCTCAACCCAAAATAGTCGCATGTTGAAAAAGAGCTAACTTCTGCGACATTTTGTTCTTTTCAGGTTTAATAGACGGCCAGGCAGTAGATACATCTCGCAATTTTTGTATTATGTATGGGGAGAGCGCATCGTGCCAAATGTTCAAATGTGTGTGAAATCTTATGGGACTTAACTGCTAAGCTCATGAGTCCCTAAGCTTACGCACTACTTAAATTAAATTATGCTATAGACAAACACTCACACACATGCCAGGCAGCGGACTCTAACCTCTGGCGGGACCAGCCGCACAGTCCGTGACTGCAGCGCATCAGGCAGCTCGGCTAACACCGCGCGGGCCACATCGAGAAAAAATACGTAAGAAAGGTATTTTCTACACTAACTGTCGTGTGGTAATGGAATTTTATTCTTCTTCAAACCTTGTTTGACAGCTTTAATTCAGAACAAGTTTTCTATATGCATGTAATCAATAAACTGCATGTGCATTGTCGGACTGTTATAGATAACATCAGAGAATTCGCATATATCATTGATGATTAATTTCTCTCTCATGTTTACTATTGTTTTAACAACACGAAAATAACCTTACGAAAATTGTGCATTGCATTATAAGAAATGAAATAAAACTACCCATGATAACCTTACGACGAAACACTGTTTCAATAAAAGTGAGTATCTATTAACAAGGGTGTCTCTTTCGGCACGAATTAGTAAAATACTATTCGCTTGGATTTCGATTGGGTTTGTGTTTGATTGGTATGCAGTGTCATACTCAAGTGGTATGCAAATGTGGTATTTCATAAATAAAGTTATGTATTCCTAGAAACCCAAAATTTGCTTGTCAGCAACGGTAAGAGGCGTTACCTGTTGTGCAGCATTGTAAGTTTTTCACCATTGTACTATGAGCAGAAAGTATTTCCTTGCGATTTCCTTATCGATGTTTGCTCTGACTGCTTGTAGCTCTTTCACAGAAGGGATAAAATCGTTAGAGTCAAGAGACTGGAACCGCAAACAATAACAGCCGCTTTTTTACAGCTCAGCGAGTTACCACAGGGCTATGGAAGATGCATGTGTTTACACTTACTTTTACAAGGCCAATAGTGGCTAGAACTCATAAACCGCTATTTAAAGGACGAGATTAGTTGCGATTTTCACGTGCAACGACTTTCCTGGGCTTTCTCTTACCATCTGCTAGGTGTTTGAATCTAAAATAAGGATTCAAATTGTTGTGCCTGAGCCACAATCGAACCCCACACATACCGTCCTTCTTTATAATCCACGAATACAGCTGAAGTAACAATTGCTTGGTCACCAATAGTAAGATGTGTGCGTTTGACCAGAAATAACGACACCTATTGCGATTGTTGGCAACACGTGAACAGACATTAAAAATGCACGTTAATTTTCACTACCACGCCGGTGTGCACGTAATAGGGCTTGAAATGAAATTATGAATATTTTTGTACTGGATCAGGATTCGGACCCACATACTTACCTTTTGAGAATATCTAGAGAAGATTGCAGTCTTGGGAAAAGGAACGAAATGATTGAACTATTCTGTTCCAAGAGATTCAGATCCTCGAAAGAGGAGATGCGAATTCGAATCACAGTCCAGCACCAAATTTTTCAACGTCTCTAGTTCAATCGAGTGCCAGTAAAATTAGAGCCCTGTTCCTTTAAATGCATATCGGTTCATCAAGTAAAGCAAAATTTTCTAATGTAAGCAAGTTTACTGGTGACAGTATTTCTGTTTACCATGACTTCCGCCTGTGTCATTTCCCAACGTAAACCGGCTCCGCCCAGTTGGTAATGAAGGAACGTGATGTTTAATGCGGATTCTGGATTAAAACGTCGTTCTGTTGATGCTACCAGGGATAAAGTAAATGTTTTTGTGCCTCTTAAAAGTAAATGCCAGAACCCATGCGTTGCACCTGTCATAGTTCGTTCCACTAGACCATTGTGACCTCATTTTCCAGCCCCAGGAGTGTGCTGTAACGGATGACGTGATTAGCTTACAAAATTAGTTACTGTGGAAAAAATGCGAGTGTATCGAGTGGTTAAGTAGAAGTAAGCTTCTGACGCGGAGATTATGCTATTCTCATGTCAGCAGGATGTAAAGACTCTTCTAGGCATCATAGCCTCGATGTGAAGCCATTTTGAAATTTTCACTAATTCAGCAAATGTCTTAGTTCGAGAAAATCCAGTGTGAAGTGTGAAGTTACCGGATAATTCGATTATTACCGTCATTATTACTATCATTTTCTTCATACCGCTGCTGGAACACATGTGCTTGAAGATCATTTAATGCCTTTTGGCCATTATAGAAGTAGCTGCCCAAGAAGAGGTTCTTTCCCTGTCTACGGAATCCTTTTCATGTTAATATCAAACATCAGCAATTACTTGTAGATTACATTAAAACTAAAGTAATTGATGAAGACGTTACTCGACAACAAAAACGCGCTGCCTTTCTTCATTTACTTGCGCCTAGAAATGGCTGCCGAATACTGCGAAACTAAAAGCCAAGGGATCTTACTGCCTTCCGATATACGTCGCTGTCAGTTCTTCCATATGATTTGGTCGACGTGACCTGTTACAAGTTGTATATGACAGAGAATGTTTTAGAAAATCAATTGTTTTCCTTTGCAATAAACAGAAAAATTTTCATTCTAAGCTATCCCAGTTCAAAATTTTCGCAATATTAGTTCGAATTTAATATTCGCTTCTGTAATGTAGGAAAGTATTTCACAGTTGCAAAACCCACATCCGACTCATTGACGTTACACTTAGTCGCTGACCATAAGTTCTAGCTCAGAGTGACACCAGTTTAAGTAACCTAATGTAGCGAAGACTGTTTGCCAGTGTTCTTTCTCACCGGAATATATGCAACTCACTTATTGGGCTCAGTACACTGTGACAGTAATTCCTGTGTGTATGCAATGCATACGTATTGTAGAATATAGTGGTGTTCTGGCTTCCACTTCTGTATACAATATGCCTTACCTAAACGGGACCTTTACCATTACAGGCCCTGGGCAGTGCAACATCATACTGACAACAGTAATATGCTTATACTGACAACCTCACTGTTCTTTTTAGCTGATTTTGTAATCATTTAAATAAAACATTATGACCTTCCAGTGGGAGACATTTTGTCCCCCTTTTCCTTCTGTGAAATTTGTCAGTAAGCTTTTTGCTTTCAAACCAGCGAAATGAGGCAGAGTACAGCCAGTAAACGATTCACAAACCACGATTTAGTGCCTTTAAGACGATCTCTTTAAACATTGTCGTAGATGAAGGAATTTAGTTTCTTCGTAATTCGTCTTATGCAGCAACACTCACAGATATCACAAATAGGAATAGGTCTTCATCCAGGTATAAAGGTTCTAAAACACAGCTTGTGTCAGGTTGAACTTTTCGTCTGATAGCACCGCTATCTACTACCTTTGTGTGTTATTTCTCGGTGTTCAAAAAGCAAAATATTATGCCTGCTCCCATGAGGTATTAGAACGAGGTCGCAAGAAGGCTAACGAATTATAATCAAAATGCACTGAGACGCCAACTTGGTGTTAAGTCGACAGATATAGTTGGATATTATTGCCTGTATTACTGTCATCCAGTTGTCGTCTTCTCTTACCGAGCTTTTCATATTAACCTGAACACAAGACGCCGAGATAAATGTGTATATTCTCCGTGACGAAACATCCCACATTTCAATCATCCTGATCCATTCATTACGTGTTTTGGCAGCAGTGAGTGATAGGAAATCTGTTGTGAGGTGACGAATAACAATAACAATGTTAGTAATAACAAATCATTAATCAAGGGTGTTTAATGCATTACAGACAATAGTTAACGATTAACAAAGTAACCAAGAAAGGCTGAGTGTTTAATTGTCGCACTGCGTAGGTGTTCTAACCACTTTGTTACTGAATTCTGTTCTGGTTGTTTGCAGAGAGAAAAGAAAGAACCCTGTATCCATACATTTCGCTAGTACAAAGAGATACTACCTATCAACTACCCTTGCTTTACATCACGAGACGAACATAGCGTCATCGAGCAGATATTTGAAATACATTTATATTTTTTCTCTCTGTCTCTCTGTCTCTCTCTCTCTTATTATTTTTCTTTTTATTTTCTGAGGAAAGCTTTGAGAAGCGCGAGTAATAAGGAAGTAGGCATATAATCTATTTACAGTTAATTTCGTCAGGATGCATAACGCAAAACTACACCTTTTAAAATATTATTGCGTAATTCCAGTTATTGACAGTGTATTCGTGAGCTTGCTCGCATTCAGTGAGGTGAAACCTATCGCAGAAGCAAGCAAAACACAAATATTTCTTGCACCATGCGCAACACACAAACGATATCTCGCTGCACTGACGTGTTGTCCAATACATTGCTCGGAAAACATATCTGATTCATGTTGCTAAATACAGCTCTATCAGATATCGATCTGGATGTGTACCAAGTGTATAAAAGTATATCTTGAAATATGCACAAAGGCACATAGAGGTATTCGACTGAAACATAGCCATGAGCAAGATTGTAACTGGGGTCGACAGCATCGTCGTCTACCGCCTCGACAGCTCGAATGGTGACGGTGCTCGGCCGGTTACTTACGTTTACTGGTATCAAAGCTACAGCATGAAAATACAAAAATGTTAATAACCCGAAGATCATTAGCTTTGGAACCCATAGTAAAGTAAAGCAGTCATCAGTCGGAAAATTGGTTTGAACACCACAGTGCTTTAATAGGCACGGTCGTGTTGGAGGTTGTATGCCATTGCTTTCCTCCGACCTTTCAGTTGACTTACCTAGCCAGTTAATAGGGGAACCTACAGTTTAACGTGGCTTTTGGACCACAGTGCAACTCGGCATTTTTCACGTCAACAAACACTGCTGCCGCTGCACGTAATGAATGGATCAGAATGACTGGAATGTGGGATGTTTCGTCACGGAGAATATACACATTTCTCTCGGCGTCTTGTGTTCAGGGTAATATGAAAATCTCAGCAAGAGAAGAAGACAACGCGGTGCTGGTGATGCAGGCAATAATACTCAACTATTTCTGCCGACTTAACAACATGGCGACAGACTAATTGGCGTCTCAGTGTATTTTGATTATAATTCGTTAGTCTTCTTGCGACCTCGTTCTAATACCTCGCGGGAGCAGGCATAATATTTTGATTATTGAACACCGTGCAGTAACACACAAAGATAGTAGATGGAAGGATAGAAAGAAACAATCACACTCATGGGTGTGAATCCAGTTCATTATTAGAACACTGAACAAGAAGGAAACATTACGAGAGCAATGAATACACTGCATAATATACATTATTTGTATAGATCTGAAGACGAAAAAGCGCAGATCTGCACAGTGCCCGCATCTGCACTTTAGTTTCTGTCTTAATGGGCATGATTTTTAGTTTCTTCTCTTCTGAATTTTCAGGTGAATTGATTATTACGTGGCACAGAATAATTACTTAACTGTGTTTCTTATATCTTCCATTCACACCAAAATTTTTCTGCATTCTCGTGCAATTCATGAAATTCTATTTCTGTTCACAAGACTGCACGTAGATGCAATCGATTTGGAGGTGCAAAGTGTTTGTTATCTTACTTTTCGTGACAGGTGGGCAAAGTTGATTTCCAGAGACTTTATATTGTACTGAAATAATTTTTTGTCACAAAGTAACAAGGTAAGTGTTTCATTTGTATATATTTTGTGGGAAACTATAATCATGGTGGCAGATTACACACCTGAATGTTTCAAATAACTGGTAGGAGAAAACGCTGCATATTAACCGAACCCCACGCCTCGTCTGTGTATCCTCCTATGACACGAGCATGGGATTCTCCTCGCATACCACTACAGAGCTGTTCCTAGTACAGCTGAGAAATGGCAGCATCGTCACAAACATTTGGCAATACTGTCACAGTGCAATATCTTCAGCGTATGGTACTGAACTGACTCACTAAATTCACTTGATATTCCCTTTCCATTTGAATGACTCGTGTTATATAATCCTCATGTAAACTAAGACACTGAGACTAAAAATTCAATATTTTGGCTACAGAAGTGCTATTCATCATATAAGTGACAACTTTTATTATCTTTCATGATGCGTTATGAGGTTGAGCGACCAATACCATGATGAGAATGGCGTGCCGGCAGCAGTGTGCCCATAGCCCTGTGGTACAGCCTGTCTCTCGTGTTGCAATGGCTCAATGAGTCGTCAGTTCTAACCATGGTAGGGGAGAGAGTATGCGAGCCTCTTTTCTGATTTGTTTTATGGAGCTACGAATTTCCAGAAAAATGCTGTAACGAAATCAGAAGAAAACCTTTACCTATCACGTCCTCTTGGTAGTTCGACTCAGTAAGTTATGTTAATGGTGATAGATCTCGGCTTTCTGACTGCCAAGCTGCTTCACAATGCAAGCGTCTCTGAGGAAATTCGAATCAACTGTCAACAATACGATTTTCAATATTGTTCTTCACTTAAGACTCACATGCCAGGGTGATAAGTATGAAGGAAATGAACCTCTTTATTATATAGGGCCTCTATGCTAAATTTCCACAGTAGCAATTAGCAACTCTCTGCAGACTTTGCTAACAGCGTCTCTAGGAATTTACTTTTTCTCCAGGTAGCTTCAAATATGGGCAATTTTGTCACCTTAAATACAATTGAATATTTTAAATGTCACTTTTGTACAGCGTTCACTTCTTCATTAATGAATGTATGGACCTCAAAACAAGCAATTTGCGACAGCAGCTGTAGAGCAGTTTCTGAAAGATATTGACACAATGATTCGCATCCATTTACGATAGGGAATCAAAGAAAAGAACCAAACACATTACATTGTATTTACTTTCTGTTCCTTGACTAACACTTATAAATCCATGACAAAAAGAAATTATTTGAAGAATCTCCTGTGAAAGGAAAAAGAACAGGATATGACACTTTAATTATAGTGCACTGGATCAAAAACAGTGAAATTAATTTTGTGCCACATTGATGTATTGCATACTAGTGTAATAAAATACTCACTAAATAAAACCGGTTTTGTGTCTCCACTGCTATCGAGTGTAACACAAATCGTAGACAGATTTTATGGGTCACCACTCAACAACATTAAAGCATTTTACATAGTCGAGAGTGAGGAGTGGAGCAGACGTTGTTGGCAGAAGGCAAGGCAGCACAGTGCCTCAGCTCCTGCCAGT
The DNA here is from genome assembly GCF_021461395.2 of Schistocerca americana. Classification (NCBI taxonomy): domain Eukaryota; kingdom Metazoa; phylum Arthropoda; class Insecta; order Orthoptera; family Acrididae; genus Schistocerca; species Schistocerca americana. Next base: position 207,690,091 of record NC_060120.1, read on the forward strand.
AGGCAGTAAACGGGTCCCAGAGTACTCAGACGCACGTGGTTTTCAGAGGCGGATGGTCGGCCAACAAATCTCTCGCTAAAATATTGCTGAACCAAACTGTTATTACCAATGTGACAGAAACCGAAATATTTTGTAGATTCGCTTGAAATACACTCAGAGCTTCAGCACCGAGAGGAAAGGGGCGATAAATATTTTGTTGACGCGTGCTTTCGGTTGCCTGACCTCGTAGTAACTAGTCTCGCGTTTTACCTCAAGACTACGGTCGTAGACAAGAGTGATGTACTCAGACTGCAGTCAAGACAAGGAAGTGCCGCAGTCTACAATGTTGCCAGATCGAGCATATTGCCGGACATAAAATTCTTAGGGAAGCACGACTGTACTGTCCACTTTACCTGAAGAACTCGGCGGTGATATTTTTGTCTAAGGATGTATCTGCACCTCATATTGCACAATGAAGAACCAGAAGAATTAAAAAAACTAAATTAGTTTATGAGAGCAACGGTAGCTACAGCGATCGAAGTATTCATAGTATTGTATACGTGTCAGTAAATGCCTTCCAATACCCACTCAAGGAAGACAACGATACACAGTCTACCTTCAATATTATAAAAACGCCTCAGTTTGTGGATGAACTCAGACATAAGTTGATAATCATTGTGAATATTTAGCAGTACTGTATCTATTGGTGTTAAACTCATTTTCAATCAACGGTTCCCACAGCTACGGGAACACTACCTGTGATACCTCTTACACAAAATACTTACGCAGTGCTATCAGATGAAAAGACCAACCTGACACATGCTGTGGGAATTTTGTCTAACAACCTTTGTACCTGGCTGGATAAAGAGATTTTCCTATTTTAGATATCTATGAACGTTGCTGCATAAGACAATTAACGAATAAAACTAAATTCCATCAGCTGCGACAATATTTGAAGAAATCGTCTTAACGGCACTAAATCGTGGTTTGTGAATCGCTTACAGGCCTTACTCTGCCGCATTTCGCTGGTTGGAAGGCAAGAAGCTTACTGACAAATTTCACAGAAGGAAAAGGGGGACGAAATGTCTCCCACTGGAAGGTCATCTTGTTTTATTTAAACGATTACAAAATCAGCTAAAACGAACAGTGAGGTTTTCAGTATCAGCACATTACTGTTGTCAGTATGATGTTGCACTGGCCAGGCCGGCTGAAGTGGCCGTGCAGTTCTAGGTGCTGTAGTCTGGAACCGCGAGACCGCTACGGTCGCAGGTTCGAATCCTTCCTCGGGCATGGATGTTTGTGATGTCCTTAGGTTAGTTAGGTTTAACTAATTCTAAGTTCTAGGGTACTAATGACATCAGAAGTTGAGTACCATAGTGCTCAGAGCCCTTTGAACTATTTTTTTTTTGCACTGCCCAGGGCCTGTAATGATAAAGGGCCTGTTTAGGTAGGGCATATTGTATACAGAAGTGGAAGCCAGAAATTCTACAATCCGTATGCATTGCATACACACAGAAATTACTGTTACAGTGCACTGAGCCCAATAAGTGAATTGCATATATTCCGGTGAGAAAGAGCACTGGCAAACAGTCTTCGCTACATTAGGTTACTTAAACTGGTGTCACTCTGAGCTAGAATTTATGGTCAGCGACTAAGTGTAACGTCAATGAGTCGGATGTGGGTTTTGCAACTGTGAAATACTTTCCTACATTACAGAAGCGAATATTAAATTTGAACTAATATTGCGAAAATTTTGAACTTGGATAGCTTAGAATGAAAATTTTTCTGTTTATTGCAAAGGAAAACAATTGATTTTCTAAAACATTCTCTGTCATATACAACTTGTAACAGGTCACGTCGACCAAATCATATGGAAGAACTGACAGCGACGTATATCGGAAGAAAGTAAGAACCCTTGGCCTTTAGTTTCGCAGTATTCGACAGCCATTTCTAGGCGCAAGTAAATGAAGAAAGGCAGCGCGATTTTGTTATCGAGTAACGTCTTCATCAATTACTTTAGTTTTAATGTAACCTACGAGTAATTGCTGATGTTTGATATTAACATTAAAAGGATTCCGTAGACAGGGAAAGAACCTCATCTTGGGCAGCTACTTCTATAATGACCAAAAGGCATTAAATGATCTTCAAGCACATGTGTTCCAGCAGCGGTATGAAGAAAATGATAGTAATAATGACGGTAATAATCGAATTATCCGGTAACTTCACACTTCACAGCGAATTTTCTCGAACTAAGACATTTGCTGAATTAGTGAAAATTTTAAAATGGCTTCACATCGAGGCTATGATGCCTAGAAGAGTCTTTACATCCTGCTGACATGAGAATGGCATACTCTCCACGTCAGAAGCTTGCTTCTACTTAACCATTCAATACCCTCACACTTTTTCCACAGTAACTAATTTTGTAAGCTAATCACGTCATCCGTTACAGCACACTCCTGGGGCTGGAAAATGAGGTCACAATGGTCTGGTGGAACGAACTATGACAGGTGCAACGCATGGGTTCTGGCATTTACTTTTAAGAGGCACAAAAAAATTTACTTTATCCCTGGTAGCATCAACAGAACGACGTTTTAATCCAGAATCCGCATTAAACATCACGTTCCTTCATTACCAACTGGGCGGAGCCGGTTTACGTTGGGAAATGACACAGGCGGAAGTCATGGTAAACAGAAATACTGTCACCAGTAAACTTGCTTACATTAGAAAATTTTGCTTTATTTGATGAACCGATATGCATTTAAAGGAACAGGGCTCTTATTTTACTGGCACTCGATTGAACTAGAGACGTTGAAAAATTTGGTGCTGGACTGTGATTCGAATTCGTATCTCCTCTTTCGAGGATCTGAATCTCTTGGAACAGAATAGTTCAATCATTTCGTTCCTTTTCCCAAGACTGCAATCTTCTCTAGATCTCCTCCAAAGGTAAGTATGTGGGCCCGAATCCTGATCCAGTACAAAAATATTCATAATTTCATTTCAAGCCCTATTACGTGCACACCGACCTGGTAGTGAAAATTAACGATCATTTTTAATGTCTGTTCACGTGTTGCCAACAATCGCAATTGGTGTCGTTATTTCTGATCAAACACGCACTACCCGACCGGTGTGGCCGTGCGGTTCTAGGCGCTTCAGTCTGAAACCGCGTGATCGCTACGGTCGCAGGTTCGAATCCTGCCTCGGGCATGGATGTGTGTGATGTCCTTAGGTTAGTTAGGTTTAATTAGTTCTAAGTTCTAGGCTACTGATGACCTCAGAAGTTAAGTCGCATCGTGCTCAGAGCCATTTGAACCATTTTTGAAACAAACACGCACACATCTTACTACAGGTGACTAAGCAACTGATACTTAAGCTGTATTCGTGGATTATAAAGAAGGACGGTATGTGTGCGGTTCGGTTGTGGCTCAGGCACAACAATTTGAATCCTTATTTTAGATTCAAACACCTAGCAGATGGTAAGAGAAAGCCCAGGATAGTCGTTGCACGTGAAAATCGCAACTAATCTCGTCCTTTAAATAGCAGTTTATGAGTTCTAGCCACTATTGGCCTTGTAAAAGTAAGTGTAAACACATGCATCTTCCATAGCCCTGTGGTAACTTGCTGAGCTGTTATTGTTTGCGGTTCCAGTCTCTTGACTCTAACGATTTTATCCCTTCTGTGAAAGAGCTACAAGCAGTCAGATCAAACATCGATAAGGAAATCGCAAGGAAATACTGTCTGCTCATAGTACAATGGTGAAAAACTTACAATGCTGCACAACAGGTAACGCCTCTTTCCGTACCCGACAAGCAAATTTTGGGTTTCTAGGAATACATAACTTTATTTATGAAATACCACATTTGCATACCACTTGAGTATGACACAGCATACCAATCAAACACAAACCCAATCGAAATGTAAGTGAATAGTATTTTACTAATTCGTGCCGAAAGAGACACCCTTGTTAATAGATACTCAGTTTTATTGAAACAGAGTTTCGTCGTAAGGTTATCATGGGTAGTTTTATTTCATTTCTTATAATACAATGCACAATTTTCGTAAGGTTTATTTTCGTGTTGTTAAAACAATAGTAAACATGAGAGAGAAATTAATCATCAATGATATATGCGAATTCTCTGATGTTATCTATAATAGTCCGACAATTCACATGCAGTTTATTGATTACATGCATGTAGAAAACTTGTTCTGAATGAATGCTGTCAAACAAGGTTTGATGAAGAATAAAATGCCATTACCACACGACATTTAGTGGAGAAAATACCTTTCATACGGTTTTTTTCTCGATGTGGCCCGCGCGGGATTAGCCTAGCTGTCTGATGCGCTGCAGTCACGGACTGTGCGGCTGGTCCCGCCAGAGGTTAGAGTCCGCTCTCCGGCATGTATGTGTGTGTTTGTCCATAGGATAATTTAATTTAAGTAGTGTGTAAGCTTAGGGACTCATGAGCTTAGCAGTTAAGTCCCGTAAGATTTTACACACTATAAGAGGTATGCGCTGCCTGCAACAGGCAAGACTTAGGAGAGTCTCTGACCAGAGAGCAGTATATAGTTAGTTGTTGCTTGTCGCTAGTCGGCAAGAGTCTGCATTAGTCTTTGAGTAGTCTGCGTGAGTCGGCAGTGGTCCGTGGTGGTCGGCACGTGTTTGCTCTGGTCGAGACTCTGAAGGATGAGTATTATTGTAGAAGGTAAAGAAGCAGCCTTGCGCATATTTAGTAATGTATGTTAACTGTCATCCAATTTCTTTAAAAAAAAAAAATGCCCCAATAATAATTTTTATAATATAAAGAATTTAAAAAAAAAGCATTTTGTAGGAACATTAAATGTGAATGCATTTCTGCACAGAGATTATAAATGGGAACCAATTTTGTTCAGAGGTTACAATATTTAAAATTCATTTTTATTATTATTTCCGTGGGGAGTTTACACATGATTCATTTTAATTTTTTTATTAATATTTCCATGGGAGGTTACACTTGGTTCATGGTAGATTTTAATATTTTTGTGGGGAGGTTACACTTGGCGACATCCGGCCAGGATCGTATTTCTTTGTGAATCTTCTGATAAGTAGTCATATATCTGCTCTTATTCACTTAAATGTAGTTTGCATCTGGCGCAACGCATTTACTAATTTATCACTCTTTCTTTCACAGATCATCGGCAATTTGTTTCTCTTTGTTGTAATTGTGTTTGTTGCATTTTTGCATTGTCCTTGTTTCATTTGTGCTCAATTTTGATTTGTGAAAAATGCCGCTAAAAACTGTGTAATTTTTTCTAACGAAAATGAACAGTGTACTCAAAGTACGACAGATTTATTTGATTCCGAGGTAGAGACTAACAGTGCACATCCGTTTGGCAAACCCTTTCAAGAAGTACAGAATGACCAAATGGTTACAAAAAACGTGACAAATGCACATACACCATCACACAGCACAGATAATACAGTAGCTGATTTTGGCATGGATCGAGTCATAGCATTAATGATACAACTTAACGAGAATCTCAAACAACAATTTGGTGAAAATGTTAAACAACTGCTTAATGAAAATTCCAAACAACAGAATGAAAAACAAGACAACAATCACAAACAACTTAGCGAAAATCTCAAACAACGAATTGATGAAATTAATGAAAAACAAGACAACAACTTCAAACAACTTAATGAAAATAATGAAAATCTCAAACAACAACTTAATGAAAAACTAGACAACAATTCCAAACAACTTAGTGAACAGATTACAGCCGTTGCCGCGCAATGTCATGATACTAAAGAACAATTACGTGAGGAAATTAAGGCTTGTGCTAGGAAAAGTAATGAAGAAATTAGATCTGTTACTCAAGAATTAAGTAATATGCAAACAGCTACAACACAATCACTTAGAGACGAAATTAGTGCAGTCGGTAAACAATGCTCTGAAAACGCAACACAGTTACGCGACGAGTTTAAATTAATGTCAGCAGAACTTTCGCGCACACTAGATGCAAAGGTAGACGCGAAATTTGAACAATAGAACAGCCAAATTGACGAACGTTTTAATCACCACCTACAAAACAGGGAAACGCGTTACCGTAAATTCATACAGGAACAGAATAAAGTAAAGCGACAAGTCATGGAAACAATTACCGCACAGAGACAGGAAGATAAACGTAAATCGTTTACGAAAGCAAAAATATACGTAGACAACAATATTGCTACAGTATCAGACGAAATTAATACTATCAAACGGTTGAACACCGAATTGCGTGATGAAATTTCCGATCTTAAATCAAAAACAGATACACACATAGTAGACTTTCAGACAGTGACCGACAGACTCGAACAATTAGAATTAATACAGGATTCCGATGTCATCAAAGCAGACGTTAAAAAATTGGACGAAACCACACGTAAAATACAAAAACAAATTAATGCTTGTGACACTAAAAACGATGATCAGGTAAAAATACTGACTGAAAAATATAATGAATTGGCCAGTCGTATTGACGTTATTAAAAGGAATAATGACAGCAAATCAGAAGATACTTCACCGATTTCGTTTAATCAAACACCTGAATTCCAAAATTTACAGCAGACGATCAGTGAGATAGATTCGTCCAATAATACGTTATGTAGAAAATTGTCAACTTTACAGCAAGAAGTGACAGAGATGAAAAATGTTTCAGTCAATAACACGTCACAGCATACGGCACATTCGGAACATTTGTCACACTCACACAGTCAGTATAATTTAGGTAATTTACAGAGAGTACGTGACTTAGATTCCGAACAATCACAGACGTATAGATTCTCATACAGTCCTGAACCAGTTCAGACATACAGAGACGATAATTTTGATTATAAGCATTTTCTATCCATGAGAAAATTTAAAGTATTTAAAAATGACAGAACACAGATTCACCCCTTGGATTGGATACAACAATTTAGCTTTGCTTTTCCACCGACTTGGCCCGTAACACATAAACTTGAATTTATTTGTAGTTTTTTGGAAGGCGAACCGGCAACTCGTATGAGACCGATCGCGAGACAATGCTATTCGGTAGAAGAATTTCAGAATGCTTCTCTGTCATCGTATTGGTCGAAGACGACACAGCGCGGAATCAAGGATCAATTAATTAGTTTACCGAATTATGAAAACTCAAATTTTTCCACTGTCACGCAATTTTTTTTGGACACATGGTCCAACAAAACCAGTACTTAACTGAACCATACAGTGAATCTGCACTTATTCAATTACGTATTTCTAAATTACCACGATCATTAAGAGTGTCACTTTTAACGGGTCAGCAGAAAGAAAATATTTCGGCATTCAGAGATCTGTTACAGCTTTTGGAAGTGCAGCAATCGGATTATTCCTTTATAAACAAAAATTTTTCATATAATAACCAAGGTCAACAAACATACAGCAATTACGATCAGCCACGCAATCTCAATAGCAAAGCTAATAGGCGCTTCAGGAACGACAACCACCAGAACTTTAATAACAGACAAAATTTCAATTATCAGTATTGTCAAGATTATCAGCAACAGCGAACGCATTTTGGTAACAATAGAGGTTTTTCACCACAACAGCATGAAAGCCAACCGGTTAGCATACCTAACCAACAATGTAATGTACAAGGTCAACCAAGCTTTAATGTTTCGCCGCCTACACGTATAGCATCAGCTCCAACAAATAGTAACGCACAGCAACAAGGAAATAACTACGTACAGAAAACACACCATTTCAACTCCTATCGAAATGCACCGTATAGAAATGACTATCATGACAGACGTAAAAGTAATGAGCACAATTTTCAGCGTATGTTTAATAACAGTCGGTCTTACCAACAGCAAAATCATCCGCAACAACATATTATCATGAATGAACCAGACAGTAGGTATCATCCCGAACGTAATACGTCAGGAAGAAATAACAGAACAGTACAAATAGTTGAAATGCCACAGCATCCTCCCGAAAACAATAGCACGTCAGATAGAATTGGACTAGATACAGTACAGGTTGCATCTTCCAGCAACGTAAGCAATACTTTTGACACGGAGAATCTTGTTCACGAAAATGTTATTACTTTTGACGACATCCGAGCCACTCTTTTGCAGGAAAGACCAGTTATTCAAAAAACCATTTCACACCCTGTCATCGAAGTAAAGATTGGATCATCTAAATTTTCAGCAGTAATCGATTCTGGATCTCCTATGTCAGTCATAAATGAGGAAACTTTTAACGAATGTAACAAAGAGAATACCTATCCTACATTACCATTAGGCAAAACTAAAGTAAAAGGAGCAGTATCTGGTAAAGGAGTAGATGTAAAGTTACAGACACATTTATCATTTTATATTGCAGGTCATACATTTCACTCAAATTTTTGGATTGTTCCCTTATTGACGACCGACGTTATTTTAGGTACGAATTTCCTGGTACAACACGACGCAATTATTGACTTTCAAAACTCCTATTTAATGTTAAAGGATGAAAATGTACAACTGGCTTCAGAATTTCAGCACTCTTTATCTGCAGAAGAACAAACAATTAATCGTACAGAGGTCATTTCCGCATCACGTAACATAGACTGTCATTCCACATTGTTCACAGATACGTACGTACATAACTATAATACTCCAGACGAAGCCGACTATGACGTTATACAGATGATTTCTGATAAAGTTAAACAGAGCATTGCAAATACAGACGACCAACGCACGCAACTACGCAAAATTCTTTTACATCAAGCTCCAGTTTTTGACAACGTTCCTGGTACTATGTCCGGTTTTTTGTATGAATTTCAAGTTAAACAGCACGACACATTTAAAGCCAAACATTATCCCATTCCGTATATTCACAGAGAGCAAGTTAAGAAAAAATTGCAAGCTATGCTTGACCAAGGAATTATTGAACCGGCAGTTAGTCCGTACATAAACCCGCTCCATATCGTTAAGAAAAAGGATGGTTCACTTCGCCTCGTACTTGATTCGCGGCACATCAATGACATTATTATTAATGAAACAGATCGCCCTCAGACACTAGAAGAACTTCTACAGAAATTTCAAGGTACTGCTATTTATTCCACATTATATTTGAAATCGGGATTTTCGCAAATTCAACTCCATCCGGACTGCAGAAAGTACACGGCTTCTCTCTGTTTTGGTGACTGTTATCAATTTTGTAAATTACCGTTCGGTTTAACTATTTCTTCAGCAGCATTTATTCGCGGTTTGAATACAATACTTCCGACAGAACTTAAAGACAGGATCACAACGTATGTAGACGACATTCTTATTGCAGAAGCTAACTGGTCTGAACACAATCTGATTCTTGAACAACTGTTACGAACTTTTCGTGCACAAGGACTCACAGTTAATCTCAGTAAATCGCACTTTGGCAAAACTTCTATAAAATCTCTTGGACATGTAATTTCAGCAGAAGGCATTGCACCTGACCCGGAAAAGCTTCAAGCTTTACGTGACATTACTGTTCCTACGACGAAGAAACAACTACGCAGCTTTTTGGGTTTAATTAACTTTTTTCGTAAATTTATTCATTACTCTGCTTTAGACACCCCTAGATTACGTCAATTGACAGGTAAAAACGCTATTTGGTCCTGGGATAAGCGAGCACATTCTGAATTTGTGAACCTGAAACAAGCTTTGTTGAATGCACCACTTTTATCACATCCAGATCTTACTAGAAATTTTTCCATTGCCACCGACAGTTCTAACACCGCTTTAGGCGTACACATTTTTCAGGAAATTGGAGAAGATGGTTGTACAGTAATTAAAAACATAGCCTTTGCGAGTCGCATTCTGTCACCTGCTGAACGCAATTATTCTGTTACAGAACTTGAAACATTATGTGTTGTATGGGCATTTACGAGATTTTTGGCATTTTCTTTATGGAAGACATACCACCGTTTACACAGACCATAGAGCGATACAGTTTTTACTTTCCGCTAAATTTACACACGACAGATTAAGCAGATGGAAACTTTATTTGCAGGAATTTAGTTTTACAATTGTTCACATTCCCGGTACACAAAATATTGTAGCAGACGCACTATCCCGTTCTCTCAGCAACAATCAGCAAGACATCGCAACCAACTTCTGCAAAGCAAATTTCGGCGTCATGTACATTCAACAAGTTGCATTTGAAAATTTCATTTCGTCGTCATTACAAGACATAGCACAAGAGCAGAGTAAAGACAACGTGTGGAAAGAAATTAAACACCTTTGGCAAGATAGGAATAATGTTACCATTAGAAACCATTACACTGTATGCAATGACATTCTGTTTCGCCGCTCTCACCCTGACAGCAACAATTGGTTATTATGCATTCCTGACGAGCTTGTTAACAAATTAATCTGGTATACTCATTTAAGTTACGCACATTACGGAACCAGAAAATGTTTTCTTATACTGAGACAGAACTGTTATTTTACCAATATAGAGAAACGTATTCGACGAGTTTTAGCGTCATGTAAAATCTGCCAGAAAGCTAAGTCAGATACGGCTTCACATATTCCTCCATTACATCCCATTGTACCTGTTAAATTGAGACACATGGCCGCTGTAGCCATTTTTGGTCCGATTCCCAGAACTAATAGAGGTTTTTGCTACATCTTTGTCGCTGTTGAACTCACTTCAAAATTTGTTACCTTCACTCCGTTACGCAAAGCTACTGCTAAAACTGTTTCGAAAGCATTTCTAAAACATTTTCTATTTCATGTAGGGCATGTATTGAAAGTAATTTCCGACAATGGACCACAGTTTCGATCTGCTATATGGACACGTATGTTACGAGCTAGAAACATTTCTCCGATCTATATATCCAGGTACCATGCTTCTTCGAACCCTTGTGAACGATTAATGAAAGAAATTGGTTAACTGTGTAGAATATACTGCCATAAAAAACATACTGGTTGGGACACACACATACTCTCATTCCAGGATGTAATTAATTCCATACCAAATGAATCTACTATGCTATCTCCGTCTGTTATACTGAAAAATGTTGAACCACCTAACAAAATTAAAGAATTAGTAACCTTTCCTACATCTCGTCGACTACGACACCATGAAATAATTGACATTGCGCTGAACAACATCAAGCGTGCCGCAGAGCGCCGGAGAAGACAGCAAAAACAGGTTTGTACACGCCGTGACTTTGACATTGGACAGAAGATATTAGTACGCACACATTATTTATCTAATAGAGGAAAAAGTAGATGTAGTAAATTTGAGCTTCTATATGCAGGTCCATATCGAATTCGCAGCATTCCTCACCCCAATGTAGTACACGTCGAAACTCTGAGGACCAAATAAACCAAAGGGAGTCACCATATCTCCAACATCAAACCCTTTATTGAATGAATATACTTTAAGATTTATCACACTGTAATGCCATTTCCTGATTTTTTTATGACCACTTATGCAATTATATTCACATGAACACTTACTGATGATTATCGTATTTTTTCTTGGCAAGTGCCCGGCAAGGTAAGGTTAGCAGGTCTCTTCTCTTGTCGTTACACATCAGACTGTGCACATTTTCCATTTTTTTATGTATGTATGATTGTTTTCCTGTTTTGTTTGTATGCACTATGAAAATTTAAGATGTAACAAACACCAGTTGATTGTGACATTTGCCTTATGATATCTCAACACCGTGACTATTTTACATTTTTGTTTTGCTGCTACATTGTGATACTCTGTGTACATTTTTGCATCTGAACACTGTCTATGTTTTTGACATATTAGGTTTTCTGTCATGCTATGCTGTATGCTCAATTATATCACTAGAAATCAGCTATTATTTAATGGGTATATGATTTAAATGCAAGACATTAATCATTGTTCATCATTTTCAGAAAGAAATAACGTGTAAAAGAATAAATTGAACAGAAATGGGAATTTCACCTTCGGTATGAACGAAAGAAGATGCAATACCTCGTCACGAAGAGTAAATGGATCAGAATTAACAAGCATTAACAAGAATATACTATACACATCGTATGATAGCAGTCTTAACTATTTTTTTCTTTCAGAATACGAGGCGATTGATGCAGGCTGTCAGACAGAACTACACATCTTAGTTTTAGTGATGAAATATGCTAGAAATAAGGAACTCTATACTATGAATAGTTGTATAATGAAGTGACTTTTTCGCAGATGATAATGAATGGTAATGAATAATGATGAAGAATATAGTGATACTGATAATGAAGTTTTTCTTTGCAGGTGATGATAGTAATGATAATGAAGTTTTTCTTTGCAGATGAAAATAATGATGAAGTTTATATATTTACTGTTAGTTAAGAAATGCTATGTAGTTATTTAGGTATTTGTTGCAGTTCGTTTTGACAGTATGTCTTATGTCGCATGGTATGATGACTGAAGGTTTTGGAAAGGACAGCTAGAGAACATATAATATATTTAATACATATTTCATTACCTGTTAATTCGAAGTTCACTACTTTTCAGCATAATATGCGTTTCTTCTTTCAGCTTAATGATTCATTTTGTATTTTTTGCACGAGAAATTATTCATGAAGTTAATGTGCTATAGGCAGTTGGTCATTAAACCTGTGTCTCTCATGAATGTGATCACATATACTCTATTTGTTTCATAACCTTGCTACAGCTGACTCATGACGAATGACGTTACACATCTTCATTTGTAGCAATAAGTCAAATGCAAATATTATTATGCCCCAGCAATTAATTATCGATCCCAACGCAATGCATTGCTAGCACAAAAAAAAGTATTACCAGTCCCAAATAATGCTACCAATTTAAAAGAGTTATGAGTAATACTGAATGATGTTTTCTAATCACAGACTTTGAGTAATAGTTACAGAGTGTTACATTTTAATTATGTCTTATGTCACTTGAATGATGAGTTCTGAGTAATAGTGAATGATATTTTGTAATAATGCATGCATGCTCTACACTTATTAACTCCTGTTTTGATTGATGACTTCTGATGATTTGTAACTGGCCAGTGAGTGCCAATAACTATTTGTAAATATGTCACATGTCACTTGAATGATGAAAAATGTTTTGTAATATTTAATACTTGCTATCCAACAAATGCCACTGTTTCTAATACTTTAAATTTATATTATGTCACTTACATGCTATATATATGATTACCAGTAGCTTGATGCTACACTCATTAACTCCTGTTTTGAATGATGACTTCTGATGTTTTGTAACTGGCCAATGAGTGCCAATAATTATGTTTAAATATGTCATATGTCACTTGAATGATGAAAAATGTTTTGTAATATTCAATACTTGCTGGCCAATTAATGCCACTGTTTCGTATATTTTACATTTATATTATGTCACTTTCATGCTATATATATGAATACCAGTAGCTTGATGCTACACTCATTATCTCCTATTTTGAATGATGGCTTCTGATGATTTGTGACTGGCCAATGAGTGCCAATAATTATTTTAAATATGTCGTATGTCACTTGAATGATGAAAAGTATTTTGTAATATTCAATACTTGCTGACCAACGAATACCACTGTTTTTTATATTTTGAATTTATATTATGTCACTTACATGCTATATATATGAATTCCAGTAGCTTGATGCTACACTCATTAACTCCTGTTTTGAATGATGACTCCTGATGGTTTGTAACTGGTCAGTGACAACCAATGTTCTCTGTAAATAGATAACTTATGAACATTATTCTGTAATACTTCATACATGGTACAGAAATGTTCAGTAACTGGGCGATGAGTGCCACTAATTAATCAACTCAGTTGATAGACTAGTAATTATCAATGATGACTGGCATAAGACTTAATGTCCTTCACCTTCTGACCTAATTACCAGAAATTACTGCAATATCCGTTTGTCCTGTCTATCCTCATGCTCATGGAGCACTAGATTTGGTTTTTGCACTAATTCTACGTTGGTGTACCTTACAAGAACGTGGTGTTGACACGATATGCTGTCCACCACCTTGAGCGATGGAGATGTTATTATGGTCCTATAAAATATATAAAATAAAATATTAATTATTAATTATGTAAATGCATGATAGTGATTGGTTGTAATTAATATTTGCTTATCTGGAACGTGGACGTTTAATTATTTGGTATCAGACGCTTGACAATGGCTTTTTCGTAAGTGCAATGCTATTCGTAGTTGACCGTGAAATGTGATTCAAATAATCGGACTTCGTATTTAAATCGTTTCCAAAGACTGCTGCGGTAGGTGCGGACTCAAATCTAAATCTCAATATTAGAATAATTTGCCAGCTATGTCAATACGTCGTACGGAGGTGACTGTCTACTCAACATAAAAAGTTTACACAGTTAGTTAAATCAGATATATTCAACGAATAAGCCTACAGTTAAATAATTCTACTTACTTTCATAAATATAAATTCTTTACAGAATCGAGTGCCTAGTAAGATTGCAACTCGCAGTGTTCTTATATAACTTCAAATACGGCGGTGTGCCAGTTAATAAAATATACGTGCTTCCCGCCTCAGCTATTCTCCTCGACCTCCTTCTTCTTAATCAAACATAAGAGTATCGTAATTGTGTTTTTGTTTTATCAGCGACACTGCGCTGCAGTTCTGTGCCATAGGCTTTATTTATTTGTCACAGATTAATTATTTAATTAAGATTTCGCGTTTCCGAGGAAACTCACGCATGGCATGCAAATGTGCCTTTATATTGCCCCCTGAATTGCGAGGCGAAAGGACACACCTGCAGGCGAGAAATTCACCTAAAGGTACAAGAAAATCTAAGTTATCTACAACTATTTACATGACATACATTATACAGTATATTATATACAAAATTTGAATGACGCGCATGCGCCGTAAAAGTTCTTATGTTGGCAAAATAGAGTGCGCGCATGCGCAGAAGCGTCTGTGTGACTCCGGCACTGCCGTTATATCGTAAATTTAGATCACGCGGCACAGTATTGCAGTTCATATTGTTCGTGTGCGCGCGCATTTCTTAGTCGTTGCACAAAGAAAATATTCCACCAAGATTACATATGAAGATTACATTCTATGACAGGTAACTTAGTTTTAAAATTACAATATTTGTTATAATACAATACAACTTTAGATTGTTGAATGTTCTTAGTTACATAGTATTGCATTGAAATGCTTCAAAGAAAAATGTCTTTTTGTTTCAGGTGCGTTGACCTATACACATCGCGTCGTTATTACAGTTTATATTCATCTGCTGCACAATAATTTTTCACAGGTTAGTGTCGTCGTGGTAAAGTTTTTTTGATCACAGTAACATCGCTGTATAACAACGTGATTGATACATAAGCATGTCCATTTCCTATTTCCATTATAGTCGTTGGGATGCAGTTCGTTGTGACAAAAAGCATTGTTTATTACATATCAGACGTGACCCGTCGAGTAATTGGTCCATATGCAGTTCGTTTTCGATATTCCGTGGAAGCTTGGTTGCACAACCTCAGGCGGCACATAGCTGGCGTCGATCCTTGGACAGTCCAGGTAAGTGTGTCCGTCACATTTCGAGAACATTCCATTCCCTGAAGTTCCAACCAAAATTCTTAAACTCGACGTGTTATTTTCTGGACAGGCACGTTGTGACCATTTAATCCAGTTAACATCTTGAAGTTAGGTACTGTAGTAATGTCACTAGACGATGCACCAATTACGCACTTCACATTTTCAGTTTTTTGCTGAATATAGCTCACCTAAATGTTCGTAGTTACTAATCAAAGAAATCGTTCATCGCGTTTACAAAGGTACTATGCATGATGAATATCATTAACAGTTTCTTTCACATAGGTTTCTGCGTAGTTGCGGACTTAGTAATGTACGTTAATGTCCGTGAACAGCGGTTCACTATGCAATTTTTTTTCAAAAGTTTTTCACATTTTGGCACTCGTTATCGTTCAAATTTTCACATAGTAACAGTTACATTATACATAATTTTTTTAAAAAAACATAAGTAATCATACATATACATGTCACATATTTTCTTAGCATAAACATAATACAGTTACACATAAACATGTTTACATCATCATTACATAGCTATAAATTATTACATTGTGTCACATTTGATTACATGAATTGCAGATATTTACGTCCTCTTTAACGGTTTTGCTGGGATTTTATCGATGTTTTTTGTGATGTCATCTGAAATTAAGATAGGTTAGACACAACATTCATTACATCAGTAGGCAAGACCAGGCGTTTTCACTACTCAATAAATATTCAAAATAATAAGAGAAGGAAAACTGTTAGATTCCTCGCGTTTTGTGAGTGTGTTTTTAGTGTCTGTGTGGCCTTGGCTACTGGTAGATGCTTTTCTTGCTGAGAGATGTGCGTCTAATCTATTTCTCGAAGTAAAAGATCGCTTCACAGATGACGTCTGTCGGTTCGTCAGGTGTCATACCAAGTCAGTGATACCTACAGTCACATATGTTCCGTGAAAAATTAATATATCTTTCACTGCTACGTAATCATAAATTTTACTTTAATATTCAGTCTTCTCGGTGGTGCCGCGGCGTTGAAAGAAAAGTTCTTCTGTCTTCAACTGCGTCACTGGAACCGCTGAAATGAAAATTTCTATACTACTTATTATCTGTGTTGTAGCAAACAGAGTTTTGCGAGTTGCTTAGCAATGTTTTCATGGGTATGACTTTGACATTATTTAGCATGAAATGCTCTAAGATCTCGGTGTGCGTATAGCCCAATAATTTTGTTAGTTCTAGGATGTTGTAACAGATACGCACCAGGATGCGGTATGTTAACAATTATATAAGGTCCTTCATATAGCAGACGCCACTTAGCATTGCGTCGTTTGAGTGCTACAGATTTATGATGAGTACGAAGTAGTACAAGCATTCCTATCTTGAATTTTTGTTTTCTTTTTATTATGTTTATGTGATGTTTGTTTCGTATCTGTGCGTGATGTGTCAGTGTAGTCAATACTTGTACCCTGTACAGCGTTTGTCATGCTTTAGAGTTCTCCTGTCCAAATCAATAATAATTACACTGCCTTTATCATTTAAAATACATTTACCTTTGGAGAAGTTTATAATGCAGTCCTTCTCGCTCATAATATCTATTCCTAATATGCAATTTGTCACAAGGTTTTGTACAACCAGGAATGGCCATTGTACGGTTCCATTACCTATTTTAATGTTTACAAAAACTTGCTTCGTAACCCTACATGACTTATTACGTAGAGCAGTAGTTATTTTACAGTTTTGGACAGGAAACTCAGGCACAGACTCCAATTCACACATCTTTTTATAGAAATTAAAAGACAAAACGCTCACAGCTGCACCTGTATCTAAGATAACAGTAGTTGGAATCCCACCTACTACACCAGTAGTACAGGCTAAAACAATTTCATTTGTGTTTGAACGACATTTTGTACTGTCTTGCAAAAGTTCATTTGATATATTCTCATTGTGGTTATATCTTATAAATAAAACAGGTTGTTTTTGTTTAGAATTATTAGGTAAATCAATATTTTGTTGTTCAATGGTGGTGTCAAATAACTGATTAACATTGAAGTCGCCCCCCAAGAATTCTTCAGCCACAACCCGGGACATAAAAGTGACTGTTTCTAGTTTGTTGGATTAGCATTTGTATTAGGTACTGACACAGATTGAGGTTGTGTATCAGGTGTCATTTCTATTATATTCACATTCGGATATTGCCTGTTGTGATCTCCAAACTTTTGGGGTTGTTGTTGCTGTTGCGCATTATAACTTACCTGTCGGTCGTAAGGTATGCTCCAATTTTGTCCTGGTGGCTGCTGTGGCAAAGCAGTGTTTGAATGAAAGTATTGATCGCTACGAGTCCAGCCTTGATGCTGTCTTGGCTCGTAGTTATTATTATTTCTATTTCTGTTTGTGTTTTTGTTGTTACATTTGTATCCGTTGTTACCGTTGTTGTTATTTCCGCGGTGCCTTTTTATGGATTGCCGCATGAAGTGTTATTACTGTTGTAACTGTTGTTTGTATTGGAATACGCGTGTTGATTTTGATTTCCGTATTGAGACGGCATGTGAGTTTGCTGTTTTTCCTGTACCGCGTATCCAACTGTGGGCGCGCCAGAATTGAGTTGGCAAGCCTGCATGTTTTGCATACCACTAGTATAAACATTGTGGCTGCTGTTTTGCCGAGCGAAGCGCTGATCTTCTAGTAACTTGTCAACCGAATCTAAAGCCGTTAAAAAATAATCTGGATCGTCATCCGGATTATGTAAGAGTTTTTCTTTAATGTTGAAAGGCAATTTGGCCTTCAACGCACTGAGTATATCACGTGTTGCGACTGGTTCGTCCAAAAAATGTCCCATGTTCAAGCATTTTTCAAAATATCTGCTTAAGTTACTATTTTTACTGTTAAAAGTTTCAGGTTCTAAAATTTGTCTTCTGAGTCGCTCCTGGACGGATTGCGACCAGAATTTGCTCAGAAAGGCACGCTCAAACTCACTGTACGTGGTACATACGTCAGCTTGACTGTATGCCCAGACAGCTGCATCGCCTTGGATTTAACCGCCAATATATGAAATCTTTTTCCGGTCACTCCAAGTGCGTGGAAATGCGTTACTAAAAGATTTAAGAAAAATCACCGGATGAATGGTTCGTTTTTCTGGGATAAAAGTCTGAAATTGCCTGTGTTTTATTAAGCTTTCTTCGTCCTTTGCATTATGATATGGATTTGTTCCACTGTAATTACTGTAATGTTCAGATGGCGAGTAATTACGATAATGTTGCTGTGGTTTAGCATGATAATAGCTTGTGTTTGTGTTTGCACGTCGTTGTATGTGTTGTTGTCGTGGTGTGTTTTGTTCTTGTGTGTTTGTTGTGTCCGGTATGTGTACGTCATACTCGTATGTATATTGGTTTCTGAACTGTACATTTTGACTGATATTTTCGTTACATTCAGACTGTGGTTGATCCGTGAATTGTGTCATTGGTGCAGTAAAGGATTGCACTGCATCACTAATCAGCTGTTTGTTATTAGTGATGTATTCCGCTACGGAGTCGTGCACAATTGTTGGTAAATTTTCACGTATGCATCTATCAAAATGTTTGTCCTTGCTCTCTACCCAATCATGAAATTCTTTATTAATATTTTGAAAACGAGCTGTGGCATCAGATTGTAATCTATCAGTCAGTTGTTGTTCAACATCGCCAAATTTATTCTGTACGTCAATAATTCGTTTTTCAAGGTTGTCATGTACTGAAGGATATGTCTGAATTTGTTCAGTAAGAGCTTCACACGTGACATTAAGGTTTTTTACTTGTGTCTGTAAAAGTGCTATGTCACTTGTAGTCTTTTCTTGTATCGTATTGAGCCTGGAAAATTTCATACTGAGTTCAGTCATCTGTTTGGTCAGAGTGGCGTCTATAAGTTTCACACGTTTACATAAAGTGTCATTGCATGTCTTGATTGCTATGAGGTCAGATTTAATTTCGTCATTTTGTGTCTTTAAGGTTGACAGGTTTTCCGCGTTCTGCATCCTTATGGTTGCCATATTTTCTGCGTTTTGTTACATTAGCATTTGTAACATGTTGGCAATGTTTACTGTTTGCAAGGTCTCTGCCCCCGCCGCGTCATTAGACGTGACGTCATGTATTAACATGGGCTCTGACTGAGACTTTGAAATTTTTGTGGTGGACGGCCTATTGTCAAAATTTCCGTTAACACTTGCGTCAATATTTGATGAATCGTCACTACCGGTTGCTGTCGTAAAGTCATTTTCTAACATTTGTCTCTCGTCCGAGTCGGATTGCGTCTGAATAGTATGTCTTTGCTGTTCCATCTTTGCGTATTGTTTTCTAGTTATGACCATGCCACACGTATGGTATGCTTCAAGAAAATAAAGTTTGACACTGGTTTTAAAATAAAATGCAGTTGAACATGAATCGCTCGTAGCAACAATGGCTGTTTGTTAATTTAAAAATGTAAACTGAATATCGGATTATTCTTAATGGCTGCTGGCCATGTTACAACGTATCGTACAGAAGTCGGCCACATTGTACACTCGTGTATTGGTATTGTTGCAGAAGTTATTGTTTAAGGAAAAGCACTGAGAATGAAATTTATCACTGAAAACTGCTACGCGCGAAAGAAATACTACAGAATCTACTGAAGAGCTAATACACTGAATTATGCGTCTGGTCAAGCCTGCCAATGCAAAGATGCTGCGTCTTACCTTATTTTGCTGGAACCTTCGTTGCGTTTTCCCGCAAAATTTTAGAATTGGAAAATATCTTCAGATTTTTGTTATTTCTCATACATTCACGTCCAGGTCCAGAAAGTTGATTTTTCACATGAAACAAAGAGAACAATGCAACAAATGACGAATTGAACAACGTCCTGTCACGGTCTCCAATATAAAATAAATAAAATAAAATAAAATATTAATTATTAATTATGTATATGCATGATAGTGATTGGTTGTAATTAATATTTGCTTATCTGGAACGTGGACGTTTAATTATTTGGTATCAGACGCTTGACAATGGCTTTTTCGTAAGTGCAATGCTATTCGTAGTTGACCGTGAAATGTGATTCAAATAATCGGACTTCGTATTTAAATCGTTTCCAAAGACTGCTGCGGTAGGTGCGGACTCAAATCTAAATCTCAATATTAGAATAATTTGCCAGCCATGTCAATACGTCGTACAGAGGTGACTGTCTACTCAACATAAAAAGTTTACACAGTTAGTTAAATCAGATATATTCAACGAATAAGCCTACAGTTAAATAATTCTACTTACTTTCATAAATATAAATTCTTTACAGAATCGAGTGCCTAGTAAGATTGCAACTCGCAGTGTTCTTATATAACTTCAAATATGGCGGTGTGCCAGTTAATAAAATATACGTGCTTCCCGCCTCAGCTATTCTCCTCGACCTCCTTCATCTTAATCAAACATAAGAGTATCGTAATTGTGTTTTTGTTTTATCAGCGACACTGCGCTGCAGTTCTGTGCCATAGGCATTATTTATTTGTCACAGATTAATTATTTAATTAAGATTTCGCGTTTCCGAGGAAACTCACGCACGGCATGCAAATGTGCCTTTATAGTCCCACTGTTTGGTGTACCTAATGTACTACTAAAATGATAACATGGAATATTACTACGACATTTCAGTGTCTTGGCTACACTGATTAATACTTCAGGGAAATGAACCTCAGATTGTATCACTTGGTGTTGTGCTTCTGCAGAAAGATATGGACTTTCAATGCAGCTGTGTGCAAGCTAATGTGCTACAACCATGATGCAATCCTTCCCTTTCCTATCCTAGTTCTTGTAAAATAGTAAAAAAAAGCTACAGTGCGTGTGGACTTTATGTCATTTGTTAATATGATTTGTACTCACTGCGTATACGTTTTGTGATTTCCTGATATTCTGCACTGCAGTGAGTGTGCACTTATGTCATTTGTTAATATGATTTGTAACTATTGCGTGTACATTTTGTGATTTGCTGATATATTCTGAACAACAGTACGTGTGCACTTTATGTCATTTGTTAATATGATTTGTATTCATTGCGTATACATTTTGTGATTTGCTGATATATTCTGAACTACAGTGTGTGTGCACTTTATGTCATTTGTTAATATGGTTTTGTACTCATTCCGTATACATTTAGTGATTTCCTGATATGTTCTGTACTACAGTGCGTGTGCACTTTTGCCATTTGTTAATATGTTTTGTACTCATTGTGTATACATTTTGTCATTGCTTGATATGTTCTGTACTCAGTGCGTGTGCACCATATTTTATTTCATGTTCTGCATTCTGTGATTGTAAACTTAGTTAATTAGGAAAAATTTGTTGCTCATGGCAAGTCCAATCGACTCACCATCGCTGCCAAATTTTTGTTTCCCCCCCCCCCCCCCCCCAGTGGAGGGTATCCGCTGTATGCGCTGCCTGCAACAGGCAAGACTTAGGAGAGTCTCTGACCAGAGAGCAGTATGTAGTTAGTTGTTGCTTGTCGCTAGTCGGCATCAGTCAGCATTGGTCTTGAGTAGTCTGCGTGAGTCGGCAGTGGTCCGTGTTTGCTCTGGTCGGGACTCTGGAGGATGAGTATTATTGCAGAAGGTAAAGAAGCAGCCTTGCGCATATCTAGTAATGTATGTTAACTGTCATCCAATTTCTTTTAAAAAATACCCCAATAATAATTTTTATAATACAAAGTAATTTTTTTTAAAAAATAGCATTCATTTCAATTTAAAGATTTTATTCAATGGATTATCTTTCCTTTCATGAATCACAAAGCATAGGCCAGTATTGCACGGAGCTGTGCCGAAAATTTTTTATGTAAGAGCAGATATATTCGCAGTTTTTATTGAGGTAAGGATTTTTGCTTTTTTTTATTCAGAATACAGGGCCGAGACGCAGCGCTGCTGTCGTCATAAAATTTACCAGGTTACTGAATTTTTCTGTTTCGAACTTAACATTAAATGAGAAAAGAATTTTGTAGGAACATTAAATGTGAATGCATTTCTGCACAGAGATTATAAATGGGAGCCAATTTTGTTCAGAGGTTACAACATTTAAAATTCATTTTTATTATTATTTCCGTGGGGAGTTTACACATGAATCATTTTAATATTTTAATTAATATTTCCATGGGAGGTTACACTTGGTTCATGGTAGACTTTAATATTTTTGTGGGGAGGTTACAACACATTTGAACATTTGGCACCATTGCTCTCCCCATACATAATACAAAATTTTCGTGATGCATCTGCTGCCTGGCCGTCTATTAAACCTGAAAAGAACAAAATGTCGCAGAAGTTAGCTCTTTTTCCACATGCGACTATTTTGGGTTGAGAAGTGAAGGGAATTATGTTCAAAGTTTCATTAGACTGATAACTCTTGAGAGACAGAGAGTTACAGTTTTTCTTTTGCACTGCACGGCGTTTTCAACAAACTGATAGCTCAATAGAGTAGCTCAAGTGGAAGGCAACACTTCCTATTTAAATTTCTGCATCCTACACTGTTGGCAGTTCTGTGTAGGTGGCAGTTACATGATTTTATTTCGTTGATTAGAAAATAGAGTCGAATGTATGCACTGGGTAGCCGAGGCAGCTAGTTCATGGCGATTCGGTCAACCAAGTAAAGGAATGTACAGAACATGCTTCACACCACTACAGGGAGCCTGTGTGTCAGAATTCTCATCCAGTGTGGAACAACGTTTTACGATAGAAAATGTTTCACAGAGAAGAGGATCTGGTGGTCTATTGGGCTGATGATAGGTTCCTATACCTCTGGTCTGGGTTCGATTCCAACTACTGCTTATGATTTTTGATAAGTAGAGACAGATCCTGTTCTCTTCTGGCTACGCCAAGTGAAGAAGGTATAATGGAATTGTGGTCTGAAATTCACGTTAAACATGATATTCCTTCTCTACCAAGTACACGTTAGATTGAACCACAATAAAGTCAGGAGTAGCGTCATGTAGAAACTCTAT
Source organism: Schistocerca americana (assembly GCF_021461395.2). NCBI lineage: Eukaryota > Metazoa > Arthropoda > Insecta > Orthoptera > Acrididae > Schistocerca > Schistocerca americana. Next base: position 207,713,558 of record NC_060120.1, read on the forward strand.
CAGCAGTAATCTTTCTTATAATAATTATTCTGGGACAAACTCGAAACCACCCTGGCAAAAATACCCCAAGACAACGCGAAAATTCTACTAGGCGATTTCAACGCACAAATCGGCAGAGAAAAACGCTACAGAAAAACAGTAGGAAATTTCCCTGCACACAAATTCACCAACAAAATCGGCACCAGACTGATCGAACTCTGCCAGCAAAACAACCTCAAAATCATGTCAACCTCCCTGATGAAAAAGCCCAAGAAACAAAAGACGTGGCGATCACCAGTCCACTCACTAGGCGAATTCCAGATAGATCACGTGGCAATCTCCTATGAATACCAGAAAGAAATCCACGACGTCCAAGTGAGAAAAGGCGCCAACATAGATTCGGACCACTACCTAACAAGAATCAAAATCAAACTCACACCAAGAAGACAACACAAAAAGAAATTGACCTCACCGAAATTTGATACAAGAAAGATCAGAGAATCGAACATCACAGAACACTGGGAAAAACAAGAGGCGAAAGATTGGACCAGCTTTAAACAAAAAACTGTGAACACAGCCAAAGAACTGATCCCGCTGACGAGAAAACCCAGGCACCCTTGGTGGAACACTACCTGCGAAATCGCCCTACAAAATCGAAGAACAGCTTTCACAAACTACAACAGCAACAAAACACAAGAAACGCAGGACTACTTCTATGAAATTCGAAGACAAACATCGAAAACAATAAGACAAGAGAAACGCAAATACATAAACGATCAGCTAAACTCCATCGAAGAAGACTTCAGAAATTTCAACACACGGGATTTCTACAGGACGTTCGCCAACCAAGTCAAAGGATACTCACCACAGAACCTCTGCTTCAGAAAAGAAGACGGAAAACTGGCACTTACCAACAAAGAAAACTGTGACGAGCTCGCGAAGTACTTTTCAAAATTACTAAATTGCCTGGAACCTAACTCAACCTTCGAACCCCGAGAACCGGCCAACGCACCGGAAGACCCACCATCACCAACAAAAGAAGAAATCCTCCACTGCATAAAGAAACTGAAAAACAACAAGGTAGCCGGTGAAGACGGAATAACGGCAGAACTGCTGAAGAACCTAGGACCAAAGTCGCTAAACGAAATCACACAAATCATACAGAACACCTGGACAACCGAAATCATACCTGACGACTGGAAGACCGCACTCATTCACCCGCTACACAAGAAAGGTGACAGGACAGACACAAACAATTATAGAGGAATTTCCCTGCTACCGGTCATCTACAAAATTCTATCAACATGCCTTCTCACCAGAACGCAAGGACAACTGGAACCCCCCATCTCGGAATACCAAGCGGGTTTCAGACCCAACAGAGCCTGTCCCGAACAAATCTTCAACCTGAAATCAATCATAAAATCCCACATGACAAGCCCCAAAAAAATCATCTGCACTTTCGTCGACTTCAAAAAGGCTTACGACTCGATCGACAGAAAGTCCCTCATCCAAATCCTCAGAGAAAAAGGCCTAGACCAAAAGACCGGAAGACTAATCGAACAGACACTAACCAATACAAAATCCAAAGTCAAATTCATGGGCGAAATCTCGGACCCCTTTGAAATCCACACTGGCCTAAGGCAAGGAGATGGACTATCCCCGTTATTGTTCAACATCGTCCTGGACAAAGTAATGAGCGAATGGGAAGCTGAAGTCAGGAGACAAAACACCTGGAGACCAGTCACATTAGGAAGGAAAAGACTGGAAATCCCTTACCTAGCATTCGCAGACGACCTAGCGATACTGACCTATGACCCAACATCAGCAAAAACACAGATCGAAATCCTGAAAGAATGCGCCGAGAAAGTCGGCCTACAAATCTCTTTTGAAAAAACGCAAGTCCTAACAAGAGAAGGCGACGACATCACAACCAAGTACGGCAAAATTAAAGGGGTCACACACTTCAGATACCTAGGCGAAATCATCGAACCGACCGGAACAGAGAAACTGGCTTACGAAGACAGACAACAGAAGACACGGAAATCACTAGGCATGGTACGAAACGTCTACAACAAACAATGCATTTCCAGAAACACCAAGATCAGACACTATAACACAATGATCAAACCCGCCGTACTGTATGCCAGCGAAACACTAGCACTCAACAGGAAAATCAAAATTGAAGAAATCAAAAAAGAAGAACGCAAAATCATGAGGAAAATTTTAGGAGGAAGACCCACACCAGATGGCTACAGACTACAGAAGAACTCAACAGTAGAAGCATATTCGAACATCGAGAACGATATGAGAAAAAGGCGCCTTAAATTCTACGGACATTTAGATAGACTCCCTGAAACAAGACTCACCAAGAAAATTCTAGAACACATCAAGATACTTAAAGTCTCGACACCCTGGATGGAAGGAGTCCGAAAAGACCTACAAGCAATTGGCACCACAAACACCACAGACAGAAGCACCTTCCGAAAACACATAAACAATTGGGAAGTAAAGTCAGAAGCGCTAAAACAGCGGACCAAACAAGAATGGTCTGAGGAGAGAAAAGAGGCCCTCTCCAAGAGAATGAAGGAGTACTGGAAGGACAAGAAGAACAAGCCTTCAAAGTCATAAGCTTAACGATATCCTTTTAGGGAAAATTCGCCAACAATAATAATAATTATTATTATTTATTTCTAGTGACGGAACAAACGCCACGAAGGATCACAGGACATTTATTTCATCTATTATTTGAGTTTCTGTATGTCGATAAAATTTGTTCTGAACTGGGGATGTAATTCAGACCGCCCTTAACGCGGAATTTGATTCCTTCGTGACAAAAGAGCTCGACAATAATTTGTTGTTTATTCAGAACTGCAGATTCCTCAACATCTCCACATATTGCGCGTGAATGGGTTCGAATTCTGGCCCGGCACTAAAGTTTCCATTGTGTTATCAAGCTCTAGCATGAGAACACCTATCTGCTGGTGGATAATAATTTAGATTTTGAATGTATTTTTATTCGTTGTCAACACTAACGATATCTGACGTATTTGACGCCCAGTTAGACACAGAACTATCTGTGAGGTCACTGTAAATTCAAGGATGTTATTCAGAGCTGCAGGTTGAGAAAAATTTGGTAGCTGACGTCTCTTTGTGTGCAGTCAACAACGACATGTGTGTGGTTCGATTCCCAGTTAGCACTGAACTCTTCGTCATATTATTTCTAGTTCAAACGTGCTCACATGTTGTTGCTGTTGTAACAAACCCATATTTAACGTTCGTTTTCTGTAGAATATAACAGCGATAGGTGCCAGGTTGGACTCCTGGGAAGAAAAAAAAATTCATGTTTCGTCTAGTCATTTCAGTTAAAACATCTAGCTACTGCCGAGAAAATCCGATATGTCACAGTTGATTGTGCTTCGATAATAATCCGATTAGGTTTTAGGTTCGAATCTCTGTCCCACACAAAGCTTTACCTCACGGCATTTCAAGTAAGTTACTTGTAAAGAAGCAATATTTAATATCTCTCGTAGTTCGTTAAAAAAGACAATAGATGCTGAGTAGGATTTCGCGTCCGTTAAAAATGTTTACGTTATGTAATTTAAAGCTGATAGTTGCTAACTGATACTGTCTAAAATCAAGGTATATCGCTCTCTGTATGCCAAGTCAGGAATGACTGTTAGTTTCCGTCAGTCACGAAGTCTTTGCTTAGTTTGCATGACCTGGGTTTGAATCCATATGCAGAACGAGACGGTTCGCCGTGTCATTTGAAGTTCATACATTTTCTCAATTAGCTGCTAGTGAATAACTTAAATTTTTAATGTCATTTTGTGTTAAACAATAAGTACGGTATGTTACTTTGAAGAGGATATCATGAATACGACGTACTTATTACGTGCATTACCTATCTGACATAATAATGAGAGTGGTAGCATTTCAGGTATGTCATTTATTGTAATAAATGTGTGCTTACAGGCATTAAGGACAGTCTTATCTGTGATAAGGGGTTCTCTGATATTCGTAATACCTTGGTATTACTTTACATTTTGAGTTATTGCGATACGGAGCATTGTTTTCTAGTGGTGACTTGTTGGAGCCATTTTCAATAGTCAAACGACTGTACCAAGGAGCGATTAGAGGACCTGCTAGACAGCTGCGTTATGTGCGTTGCATGCGAATCAGGCGAAATGCAATTCATGTCGTTCGGATACTTTTGAGCACGACTGTACGTTTCAAATGAAATACGAAAGTGTGAAGAAAATAATTTATTTACATCCAGAATAAACTGATGAAAGTAGTGCTTCTATAACGTACGTTGTCACTGGAATACCATTCGTATATACTATCTTAGAGCCTCATTACTCTGTCAAACATATAAACCAAGTATGAAGACTGAACGATTTTGGCCATTATCTCAAAAGGCATCAAAGCGTCATTTGTTGGAGGAGAGCTAGCTTCTATATAGTCTCCTGAATCGCAAACACATTTTTCCCAGTGGGCAGGCAGTGACTTGATCCCATTTTTGTAAAATGAATGTGGCTGTGTCAGCAGCCAGTTATGCACAAACACTTCCTTAGCGCCAAATCTGTGACCTCCGATTGCTTCCTTTAGTGTTCCAAACAAACGAAAATTGTAGGGCGATAAGTCCAGACGCTAGGATGGATATTCGAGTGTGCTCCACAACATTTCGTGAATTTTTGTTGATTTCGGGTAGCTGTGGACGGTCGAGCGTTGTCATAAAGCAGGATCATATCCTGGCTTGGAAAGACTGCCTTTCCTGACAAGACGCACGTTTTATTCGGTAATAGTATGCACCGTTCGTGGTACGGAGGGCATGCAGAAAATCGATGAGACCTCCTTTAAAGTCAGAAGCCGGCCAGAGTGGCCAAGCGGTTCTAGGCGCTACAGTCTGGAACCGCGCGACCGCTACGGTCGCAGATTCGAATCCTGCCTCGGGCATGGATGTGTGTTATGTCCTTAGGTTTAAGTAGTTCTAAGTTCTAGGGGACTTATGACCTCAGCAGTTGAGTCCCATAGTGCTCAGAGCCATTTGAACCATTTTTTAAAGTCAGAAAAGACATGCGCAAGAATCTCAGACAGTCACGCTGGTTCTCAGTCGGCGTTGGTGTGCTGTATTCTCAACTGTTTCTCGTCTTCTCAAAAACTCTACCATTTGTAGACTTGAATCTTCTTCAGGATGCTCTCCCCGTCCGAACTGTGCCTCAAATATTTTCAAAATTTCGGACAGTTTTAGACCCTCCGTTCTGAGAAGCTTGATCATACAGGACACGTCGCTTAAATCCGGACAGACGAATTTTTTTAAAACCAAATTTATGAACACAAAATACAAATGAAAATTAAAATCCTTTCACATATAATCAATGGTATCTTTCAAGAGTAACAGTACTTGATGCAACCTCCTTCAGCCGCAGTGACTGCCTCCAATCTTGCTCTGAAGCGACCGCAGATACTCTTTAAAACAGCGCCCTCCATATTCGCTAAAGCTGCTTCGATAGCGGTGCGCGGAGATGCGACGTTAGGGTGCCTCGTCTTATTGGTAACGTTTTTGACTGTGCTCCAAACACAGTAGTCTATGGGCTATGCGGGGCCCATAAATCTTTTGACCAGAACATGTCAACGTCATGCGAGAGCCAGTTTTGGACTAAATGGTTCGTATGAGATCCTCCCTTGCCATCCGATACATTATTCGCTCGCTGACAGTCAGTACTGACACCGGTTTACTCAGCGGTTGCCGCGGTTCCTCCGAAATCAGCGCCCCTCGCCGTTTCACCAGAACCTTCCCCAGAATTCTCCGAAGCATTGTTCTTAGCCACAGTATCGTAACCAGCAGATCTCGGATACCTGAAGAATCGAACTGTTTCAGTGGGCGAACGCCCATTGAAACGACTGTCGAAAATCGCGGCTCTTCGATTTACTCCGCACTCGTCCGTAACATCTCATTCGGCCACAACGTCCAGAACCTGTACACTGCCGAGTACGAACATTCTTATATGGAGTAACATTGCAGGTTGCCTGTCATGTATCTATGTCTACGTTGTGAGGAAAACGTCAGGTTGCTATACAGCGCTTAAAGGCCTGTGTCCTACAGGCCAATGTAGTATTGCTCGGATGATTTTGCTTTAAAATTTGCATCTACAGTAGGTGGACCACTGTGTTCAACATCTTTTCAGTAGCTGGCAATAAGTCTTGCAGCTGACATACAGTTAAGTTTTACACTTCGCTACTATCATGAAATGTAAGTCTTTTTTCATCATACATGTTTCTGATATTTTTGAGGCTTACTGTGCGACTTGATGCTTTGAATAAGTGTGCTTGATTCTCAGATGTGCTTGATTCATGATGGGTGCAGACAAGATCGACACGTTTGTGTGGCAACTGTGTTTTGGCTATGCCTAAGGCAAGTTACTGCTTGTTTTAACAGCTGTCGTCCATTCAACAAATAAAGTTTTGTGGTGTAATTTTTAACAAGATAATAGCACATGTTTTTCCTTCAGTTTCTGAGTCAATGCATGTCTTTCCATAGGAAGATTAATATGCTTCTGTAATTTTTGTTTAATTTACCTGCATAATTTACGTGTCGGCTGTTTATCACCTCAAACCTAGGACAAATTTGAATTTCCAATAATTTAATTTAATTTGGGTTAAAGAATAAATATGCTTCCAGCATCTTAAAATTTCATAACAATTTTAATTTAGGTCACATTAGCTGTGATGCAGCGCCGTCACAAACAGCAGATCATTTTGTATTGGTATATATTATTCATATTGGTATTGTACACTGCCAATTTCCCAGCATTTTGGGCGTTCAGTATGAGATGGCATTACCATACTTTCGTCTACATTGGGTCTGAGAATTCCTTTAATGTAGGCTCAATAAATTCATGGTTGTCTCAATAAGAGCCCATATATGTGCTATATTCATGGCCAGCTTAAAATTGGTTATGCGCATTTTGTCACACTCGTCATGCTGTCTCGTGCCACAAACCAGTTCATGCTACTCATTGACGGTTGTGATAACACAGATTACAGCAAATCTGTCATGTTGCATTATCTTCTACTAAACACACATTTCATTTCTTCTCATGTTTTCTTACTTGTATATTTGTTTGCGACGATGACGCAAAATACTTTGACTACTTGCTTAACGCAATACATCCGCGATTCTGCATGCTATGTAATTCGACAAGTCCTTAGTAGGTTTCCAGAGGTATCTGAAATAATATGTCTTCGCACAGACCATGCAGTTCTATGCTCTTGGTGGATTACCAGAGGTATATGACATAAGATATCTGTGCACCGATCATGCAGTTCCCATATATTATGCCGCTGGTAGGTTGCCAAAGATATCTGACCTAAGATGTCGATGCAGAGATCTCGCAGTTTCTGGAGGTATCTGACATAATATGTGTATGCTCGGGTCACACAGTTCCCATAAATTATGAGCTGGCAGTTGTGGATGCGGAGCTGGCGCCCTATGGATTCCCAGATGTGTTCCATTGGCTACAGATCAGGTGAACTTGGTGGTTCATTATCATGCCCCTTAAACTACTGTAAGCATAATTCTGGTCTTGTGGCTCCGAAAATTTTGGTGCAAGAAACTACCGCCTTCAGAAAAAAACATGAAGAATGAGGCATTGATTGATGCAGGTGGTACCAAATAATGTTCATTAGTCCAGAACTGTCGAATGCCTTCGATTAGCATCACAGGTCCCATGGAAACCCATATGAATATACCCCATACCACATAATTGCCTCCACTGGCCTACGTCTGTGGTGCAGTGCATGGTTGATGGTGTATCCGGACGTGATCATATATCTGGTGTAACAGAAAAACGTGAATTATCTGGTCAAGCTTCACGTTTTCACTGAGCCACTGTCCATTCTCGACGATTCTGGTCTGTCAACAGATGAGATTGTTGGGTCAACTTAGGAACAAAATGCGGATCGTCTACTGTAGAGCCCCAAGTTCAATATCCTGCATGCTGTGCTCTATAACACTTGTGCCTGTCCCAGCACTGTACTCTGCCCTCAGCTCTGCTACAGATCTCCATCTATTGTACATCACCAAGTGGGAAACCCCACCTCCAAGTCCTGTGATGTGGTGTGGACATGTAATACAACATCCCCTACTTGTTGTTTTACTGACCTACAAGCACTTTCCATAGAAACTTGCGACAGTAGCACATCAACTGCCACCCAGCCCTGCTGTCTCTGGGATGTGGACTCTCCATTTTGTGGCCCAGATAGTTGCTGGAGTGACTCCCCCATTTGTGTCTGCTCCACTTATACAGGATGTAAAGAGTCTACATACAGACATTATTTTAATATGTAACTACTTCAGTATGTTAGTTGGTTTTTCTCTGCATCTAATAATCTTCCTGCAAACAAATGACAATTTACTGCCTGATGTTTCCTGCATGGTCGCAACTGCATCATGTAGTGGACTACACCTGCCAGTATAGACAATCCATTTTGTCTCCAAACATCCACACTTCAATGCCTGAGCAGCTGCACAAACGAAAATAAACATCAATGACTTGCTTGTGTCACGTTTACTTGGAGATACTAATCAACCTAAAAACATGCTGCTTATAATACCTAAAATTATTAGTCTACAAATGAATTAAATACTGATGTAAAGTTTTTCAGTACACTGTCCTCAGTAATTGACAGAAACATCTGCATTTATACACCTAACATCCTGTATCCTTTTCTTACCTTGTCGCATGCACACAATATCACCAGGCGACCTTCAGTCTTGCGGTGGCCAGCGGTCATGTTTTGGCTCATCAGTGTATATATGATATGCTTGTCTCCACTAGACAGGTTGACAATAAAGTAAAACAATTTTTTAGTGTTGTTGATCTGGATTACCATCACAGCTTTTAACAGCTTATGTCTCTGTTGATATAGACCTTGACATACCTCACAATACTTAAGGTTCCAGGTCACGATGGGTCATAACGAAATAAACCAAGGAATGGTTGCCCATTTCTACATAGTATAGTGTTCTTTTGGAAGTTTCACTCTGTAGTTTATTTTTGCGATTCACATATGTCATTTTGCACAGTTAGAAAGTGTACCAACCAATGAATCCACATATATTATATATACTACATATATGTGTGTGTGTTTGCCGCATGACCTCCTAAACCACTGGAGCAGTTTCAACCACACTTGGTAAACATATTCTTTACTGTCAGGCAACAATAACTGTGTGGGTAAGAACCACCTACCTAAGATAGTTCAGCAGATATGACATCACAAAAATGAAATGCGTAGATAAACGCGGCATCATGCATGAAGTTTAAATTTTATTTCTTCTGTACTATTAACTGTATTCGCAATAACTTCCGCAGACGGTATCCACATAAGCTGCTAAATGCATCTATAAAATTATTTCATGACATCACACGTGGTTCAGGAGATATGACGTCATAAGCACTGAAATTCGTGAAAAACTGCCTCATTGTGCTTGACGTTTAAATGTATTTCTCCTTTGCTACTAATTCTATTCTAATATATTTTCGAGACAATACCCATATTCGTCACTGAATGTATCTAGTCAGATACATCATAGTACAACACATAGTTCAAGAGATTTGACATCATAAACACTAGGATGCGAGAGAAATTGCCTAATCATGCATAAACTTTTAATACGTTTGTTCTTTACTATTGAGACACTCGTACAGTCGAGACAGTTTGAGGAAATACCTGACATCTTGTAACATCTTTGACAACTTTCAACTGCTAAGGGCAAACGACATAAGTGAAAACAGTAGCTATCTATAGAGCTATCAACAGGCATTGCAATAGAGACGTTTACAAAATCGTGTTGTAGACGCGCGAAGCGCCTGGGCCCAGTACGTTGAAACTGTACGGGATCGTTTCTTAATTAGGATACTGTAGTTATGCATTTCTAAATTACATATATTTCTTTATACGATTGTTTCATAACTTCGAAACTGTTTTCACCAATACATGAAAATGAATTTTCTTCAATAGTTCACTACAAACACATTTTATTTTTGGTTTTCGTTTCTAATAGAAAATTGGGAAAATGGGTACCGTGTGAATGCCGGTTTTGTCAGTTAACACTGGTACAACACCTAACCTTTACATGCTATTAGTTGTATACCTCATTGTGGGAAGCGGAACTGTTGAAATGTTCTTTTATTTTATATACGTCTTTGCTATAAATCTCATTATAGTACAACATGGGTTAATAACATGAAACAGATAAAATAAATTGGCTACGTGTGAGTAGGACTCACGTACTGAGGGTGGACTGCAAACTTAATTGCGTATATAGATAGTTTAAGCATTACGAGAACCAATGATATTGACGATTTTGGCCTATTATTGACATTGCTATTGACAAAATATGTTTGCAGGGATTCCAAGACTTTCAATAATGTTTTAGTTATAAATCTGAAGTCGAATAACAAATGACAAAAGAAATATTTTTCTTCGTGTTGTATAATTACAGATTAACAGTTTCGGATTTTTCCTTTACTTGTACTGTGAAACCTTGCTTCTTGCCAAATTTCATGGTTCCAAGTCATCGGGAAATAACCTATAGGTTCCGATGAGTGAGATTTCCAGTATGAAAATATGTGATAAACGGCCGCTTCTTTCGCCGTATTCACTTACAAGCTTAAAATTTTTACACCGTGAAGGGACCATAGACTTCAGTATGTAACATAAATTTGAACTTTATACGCCAATCTGTTACAAAGAAAAGATGTATTAACAGACGGACAGACAAATAGACAGACGGATAAAAAAAATGAGAAAAAAATATCTTTTCATGTTACACAATTATTAGAAATTAAGAATTTTCGTTTTTTTTTTTTTTTTTTTTTTTTACTTTGCTTGTACTGTGGAATCTTGTTTCTTGCCAAATTTCATGATTCTAGGTCAACGGGAAGTACACTAGAGGTTTTGATAAGTGAATTTTTCGAATATGAAAATACGTAACATAAATGGCTGTATCTTTTGATTGCAGCGACTTAAAGCTTAAGGCTTGTACACCGCTGAGAGATCAGAAACCCTTAATAACTGACATAAATTTATCCTTGATACGTCATCTCGTTCCTGAGAAAATGTTCCTTAACAGTCGAAGAGATAGGGAGGCAACCGGACAACAAAACGGTATTGGCGCACTGAACCCTAGTATTAGTATCCGGAACATACAACAGAAGGATGCGTGTCAGTTATATTATTACGTTTCAGCAAGTATCCACAATTCATCCTGTTGTGTTGGTACCATTTATTAATTTAATCTCGAATCTGATAAGTATTATTGATCACCAAAAAATAAAGAGAATGTGACTTTTTTTCTGAAGACAAATCGTTTGCAAGCGTTGTAGTGGAGCGTCGATGTTCACGGATTTTGCCGTTCCTCTCAGGACGTGGAGGAGTTCGTTTCTCCGTACCAGCACAGTGAGGACCCAGTGAGCGACTTCCGCCAGCTGCTGCAGAGCGAGGGCTACCAGGTGCTGCACTGTGACGTAGCGCCGCAGGTGCTCTTCTTCCCGAGTGAGATGCAGCGCAGAGGTGAGCACCTCCTTTAGTGTCCCAGAAACAACTAGTTACACGTGTCTGGATGTAGCTAACACCCAAACCTCCAGATGTCAGACGCTCACATCTGTACCAAATGTTTTATGCCGATAGTGTGTCAAACAAAACTCCGATTTAGTTCGTACTATGTTCTGTCGTCGAGCAGAACGGCGTAAACGTAATTAAATGTAACACCAGATCTACGGGACACAAAAAGCAGTACTACGAGTAACTATAACGTATATTTCCCGTGGGGAAGTTGGTAGAGCGTTAGATTATCGTTCCAAGGATAATGGGTTCAGAGCCCAATGATATCAAATTTTTACTATATTTTGAGCGAAAGTGTTATATGGGACAACGTCATCTTTAGGACATGTAAAAGGGCCATTTGGAGTTTACAGCATTGTTCTCTTGGAAGTCTTCTTTCGCTTCGTTTCTTTGAAAGTAGTAAACCTATAGAGTGCATTTCTAATTTCACAGAATATACAACCAGAACACAAAATAAAGAATCGTTGCATCACACGTGCAGAAGTAATAGTATTGATAATAATAATAATGATAAAAGCTGTAATAATAATAAAACTAATAGTAATATTAATAAAGAGTGTGATTCATTCAGGAACAAAGGCTTCACAATCCTGGCTGCATACTAAGAGGTGTGTGAAGCAAATTGCTTTCGTTCACCAAGAACATTTGATGAATCTCACATCTGCGCATGCACCATGTAGATTGCAGATTGAAAGCTTGTGTCTGAAACAGAACTTTGTTGAAGCTTTAAAGCCATTATCCACCGGTAATGGTGGGAATTAGGGAATCGTGGAGAACCCAACTGATTTTTTGTGACGGACTGCAGCTTAAGAAGATTTTTCCGTTGTTGCTGACTGATCTCTTCCGAAGAATCTCGAGCAGCATCAGACATTTTATGCGTCATATGCTCGTACACTCTGAAGAAATGAAGATCGGACGGTTGATAAATAAAGATTGTGTTTGCTGGAAATACGTCAATTGCGATTTAGTTTCCTGGTAGGTTATTTTGTACGTGCTTCTCAAGAAAAACACTAGTGTCTTTGCAGGGCCCACAAGAATCCAATATTAGCAATAGTTTGTCCTATATAAATTTCACGGGTAAGCACTCAACAAGAGTTGTGATCGGTGGGGTGCGAACGCGTGACCTTTGGTACGACGACCTCACGTTCTATCTACTCACCCACTCAAGATCTAGCAAACAATAGCTGATAGATAAACTTTTCCTGTGCTCCGTATTTCTGGTGTTATTTATAATTACCGTTTACGCACTTAGCTCGAACTAAATCTGTGTTTTGGTTGATGCTCTATCGACATACAATATTTGGTACCGATCTGACTGTCTGACACCTGGAGGTTTGGGTGTCAACAGTAAAGGTTGATCAAAAATGTTAATCAAATGCTATTGTAGACAGCCTGCCTCACTAGTCGCTTATCTAGAGTGTATTCTTTGATGAGCATGTGTGTAGGTTAATCATAGAATGCTATTGGTGATGAACCCCTCAATGTGGTGTTATAATTACTTGACTTGCTGGACTGGCCTCAGGAGATGTCCTCAAGATGCTTGTCCTTAAGCTGCGATGGAGAAAAATTTTCTCGCTGCAAGATTGGCCTCTGTTGGTGATGAAGAGGTGAGCTCTCGTTAGGCCCGTAAGGAGAAAATTATTCTCGCAACTGTTCTGGACAACGTATTGTCACCCCGACAGTGCTGCTGGTAGACCAGTTCCAGGACGAGCCTGTTGCAGGATCGACCCAACTACTCGTAGAAGGAATCATAGGGGCAGTTATTGAGCCCCATCTATCCTCCCTCCATTAGGGATAAACAACAAAACACAATACCCAAATATCAAAACTCACAGGGAGGAATGGCGTGAGGGGTGAGCTGTACCAATTTACACAAAGGTTGTACTTTTCGTTACACATTTATTTTCGAATACAAAAATGGCATTAACCTGAAGACAATCTTGATTAGGAAATTTTTGCTCTGTTTACAAATCACAATACTATCATGCACCTGGTAAACAAAGTCAGCTGCCACAATTACCAAAACATAAGCTCATTTAAACATTGTTGTAGTCGTCGTCATCGTGCCTAATCGAGGACCCAGAACTCTGTGTACTGTAGCTTATATAGCAGACTGCTTTTCCTATTTCATTCTTGGGTGTGCTGTATCTTATACTTCTCGTAGGTCTTCTTGTTGCACTGCTTACTTGTTGTTTTTCCTTTTTTTGCTCTTGTTGTGTTGGGCGCTCGTAGCTACTCACGCAGCAGGTCCGTCCACATCGTTGTCGTTTGCCGTTGCACCTAGTTGCCCAGGCCACTGACGAGACAGCATATACTCTACAATTTTTATCCTGTCACTCCTGCTAAGCGAAAATATACCGATGTCAAAACACTCACAAACACACCAAAACACCATATGGCAGAACAACCTGCTCCCACATGACCACCTTCTCAGTAAGATGGTCACAATTCACTGTAACACTTTCAGTAGTCTTGAGGAAAATCGAATTACGCGACCCGAGCTTGATGTTCGTGTTTTTTTATCTTCACGCTGTGTGCTGGGGTGGTGGTGAAACTGGAGTGTCTTCCGGCAATTTAACGTCTTCGTTTAGCAAATATGCAGTTTTCAGTCGGTCGATGGAAATGTTTTTTACTTGGTCTTTCATTTCGAATCCAAAAAAATTTGGTGTTCTTTCCACGACTTCGTATGGGCCTTAATACGGTGGTTCTAACGATTTTTTAACTCTGTCAACCTTTACAAATACGTGTGTTAACGTGCTGAGGTCCTTGTATACAAATGATGTCTGTTTTACTTTGTGAGCTATTTGCACAGGTTTCAGCCAGTTCCTATATTGTTTTAGTTGTGAAACAAATTGGGGTAAGTCTGAATCCCTTTTTGTTCCGTCTTCTTGAAAAAAATCACCAGGTATCCTGATGAGTGGATTGAAGATGATATGCAGTAGTTTGAGTTTGATTACAACCACATATTTTTTATAGTGCTTGAAATAGCTCAGAATTAAATTGTCTTCCACAATCGGTTACTATTGGTAAGGTGCGCCAAATCTAGAAATCCAACAACTGAAGAAAGCTTGAGCTACAGCTTCTGTTTGTACGAGTATATTCGAAGTGGTATTACCTCAGTCCAATTCGTAACTCTATCGATGCATGTTACGTGTATCCATCAGAAGGAGGCATTGGCCCTATCAAATCAATATGAATTACTTTAAAACGTTCATCAGTGTCGGGAAAGTGTCCTATTGGTGAATGCACATGTCGTGGAACGTCGTTGTTTTTTTGACAACCATTACAAGCTCGTGACCAATTTGCAATGTCCTTTTTCATATTCATCCACACACATTTTGACGTCATCATTTTTACAATTGTCTTGATACCTGGATGAGCCAAATTATGATAATGTTGAAAAATAACATAACGGAATTGTTCAGGAATATAAGGTCGAATACTTTGTGTCGAGATAAGCGAAGTATTATTGCCAGGTTGCAGTTGATGAAGCACTTTATCCTTTTCTTGTGCTTGGGCTATTTCTTCATAGCTAATCGGAACCAATTCTTCAAGCCTTGAGAAGCTATCAGCCACAACATTTGCTTTACCAGAAATATGTCGCAAATATGTTGTAAACTGTGAAATATTTTGGAGATAACGTAATTGGATTGATGTTGCTTTCTCATTCTTCTGCATATGTTAGAGGGGCACGATCAGTATAAATAATAAAGTATTTACCTTCTAGCAAATATCTGAAATACTTGACAGCCATATATATACTAAATAGTTGTCTGTCATATATGGAACTTTTTTGAAAAGAATCCAATAGGTTTCCATTGTACATCTTGCCACTGTTGCAATACAGCACCAGCTGCAAGATCTGATGCAGCCATAAATAATGCGAGTTGGTTGTGCAAACCCGGAAATGTTAAAAACGTTGCATTTACGAGATCTTCTTTACATTTTTGGAACTGAGCAATTGCTTCTTCTGTCCAGTCAATATGTCTTCGGTCATTTTTAGTTGTTCGTTTTAGGTAATTATTCAACAAAGCTTGGTTTTCTGCAGCATGTTCTAAATGCCTGCGATCAAAATTGATGATTCTTAAAAATTTTCGAAGTTCGCTAACAGTTTCAGGTCGCTTGTAGTTCATCAGCACAGACATTTTTCCTGGATCCGGCTTCGCTCCTGCAGGTGTGATTAATTGTCCTAAGAATGTCAGTTCTTTCACTCCAGATACCGATTTTCCAACCTTTATTCCCAGACCATACTGATTCAATTGTTTAAAGAGTAAATTTAGATGTTCAGTATCTTGTTCTGACGATACTGATGCTATTAAAATATCATCCAGATATGGAAAGCAGAAATCCAGCTCTCTCACAACTTCATGTATAAACCTCTGAAATGTGCTACGTGGATTTCGAAGTCCGAAGGGCATATAATTAAATTTATACAGACCAAAAGGTATAATAAACTCTGACTCTGGTTTGTCTAGTTCGGCTAACGAAATTTGATAAAGTAGGTCAATCTTGGAGAATATCTTCTTATTCTGCAGCACAAAATTTACGTCATCTACTCGAGGGACTGGATACCGGTCTGGGAGAGTCCTATCATTAAGACGACGATAATCCCCACAGTGTGGCCACTGACCATTTGACATCATAACAAGGGACAGTGGACTGTCCCATTGTGATTGTGATGGACGTATAATACCATTATTCAACACCAACTGAAATTCTTACTTAGATATTTGCAATTTATGTGGATCCAAACAACGAGCTTTACTATACACCAGTGGCCCATTATAAGTAGTGATGTAATGCTGTACTTTATGCTTTAACACCTTTGGTACTATAGATGGTTTTGTTAGCTCAGGAAATTTTTGTAGCAGCTTTGAATACTGACATTTTGCATAGAGTGGGCTTACTGAATCGTTAGCATTCACAGTGGTTACCTTTGCCGAAATTTTTAACATATTAATGTTACCTACAGCTTATTATTTTTCAGATCTACGAGTAAACCAAAATGATGAAGAAAATCGGCTCCCAATAGTCCCTTTGATACATCTGGTACTATAAATAGCCATTGAAACTTACATTTAAGACCTAAATCAATGGTTCAGCTTTGACCCTTAAGTTTTTATTTCAGAACCATTTGCGGCAGAGAGACTAAAGTCAGAGGGTTCAAGTTTTTTAGTTTTTGACACTGGTATAACATACAAATCTGCACCGCTATCTACCAGATAAGGTCGTCCATAAGTTCTGTCTTTAACAAATAATCGATATTGGCGGCTTACTGTGGGAACTGGAGTAGAACACTCAAACGCTTTTGACTCTACCCTTGCTTGTTTTCCTTGTTTTTCCATTGGCAAGACGGTAAACACTTTTCAGGTTTACACCGTGAGCCAAATTTGAAGCGATAATAACAATATTTACCATTTGTTTTGAACTGTGTTCTGTTTCTACTTCTGCTGCGCGGTCTGGATCTATTTGTTTCTCGAAGCGTCTTAACTTCATTTCTAAGTCTTTATTTTTTACAAGAAGATCTTGGACTGATAAGGAGGTGGAAGGATCTGACTGGGCTGAGGTAATTTGATGCTCCTCAGCATATTGCATCTCCACTATACGATCGGCCATCTGCGCGATTTTGTCCGTCGTTCCTTGCGATATCACTAATATACTTCAACTATTACTTGAAAGTTTATCGAGCCACAATGTTTTTAAAGCGTTTTCCGACAAGTTGGTCCCAACACAGTTCCGCGTTTTTCGTAATAACTGCTAGGTTTCATATCGCCCAGTTCCAACCCGCTCAACAGTTGTTTTATTTTACGCTCCTCACTTTCCTTGAAAATAGTTAAGAGTCGTTCTTTTGCCAGCGAATATTTATTATCTTCATCTCTGGTTACCAGATCCCAGATGTTTTTGACATATTTCGGTTCAAACTGGACCAACAGGTAATTTAACTTAGTTGCTTCCGTTGCTATAGCAGCGATTATAAACTGAGCTTCGGCTTGGTAAAACCAAATATCGGGCTTTTCTACCCAAAAGGGAGGACGCTTTACGCTTACCTTATTGATTTCCCGAGTACTCACGGGATTGCTCCCTCAAGTTCACTTCCTGTCGGCATTTTGAGTATTTTTATTAAATACTGTCTACGACGAATTCCAGCAGATTCCGCGTTGGACAATTCGCCCAATTCCCCGATAATTATGTTGCAGGTTTTATTTTTGTTTCCCCTCGCCGATCACGTCGGAGTCGCCATTTATTAGTGGTGTCTAACTAAGGTAAACACACACAAATAAGCTTATAACTTCTTTATTATATAATTTTATAAGACATGAATCAGCGGGTTACTTAGGCACAATACAAATAGCGAGCTTTGCGTGCATCCCATGCGCGATGCTAGCTGTTTTCACAAATTATTCAGCTGCCAAAATCATCGAGGATGGCCTCAGAACTCAGGCGGCATTACTCGTCTAACATTAACAGATCTGCTCTCTGTACTTGTCCGGATTGGACAGGAAAGTCGGCCACTGGCCCATCAGGAAAGGCATACCGTACTGGCTACGCAGTATGATCAGGCATGGGTCTTTTGAGTCATCAGTCTTCTGAATGGTTTGATGCGGTCGGCCAAGATTTTCTCTCCTATGCCAACATCTTCATCTCAGAGTAGCACTTGCAACCTACGTCCTCAAATATATGCTGGCTGTATTCCGATCTCTGTCTTCCCTTACAGTTTTCGCCCTCTACAGTCCCCTTTAGTGCTACAGAAGTCAGTCCCTGATATCTTAACAGATATCCTATCACACTGTCCCTCCTTCTTGACAGTGTTTTCTACACGTTCCTTTCCTCTTGATACTGTGCAGAACCTCCTCTTCGAGCTTTACCAGTCCACCTAATTTTCAACATTCGTCTGTAGCACCACACCTAAAATGCTTCAATTCTCTTACTTCCCATTTTCCCACAGCCCATATTTCACTACCATACAATGCTGTGCTCCAAACGCATACTCTCAGAACTTTCTTCCTCAAATTAAGGCCTATGTTTGATACTAGTAGACTTGTCTTGGTCAGAAATGCCCTTTTTACCGGAGATAGTCCACTCTTGATGTCCTCCTTGCTGCACCCGCCAGTGGTTATTTTGCTGCCTAGGTAACAGAATTCCTTAACTTCATCTGCTTCGTGACCATCAATCCGAATGTTAAGTTTCTCGCTGTTCTCGTTTCTGCTGCTTCTCATTACTTTCGCCTTTCTTTGATTTACACTCAAGCCATATTCCGTACTCGTTAGACTGTTCATTCCATTCAGCAGATCATGTAATACTTCTTCACTTTCACTCATGGTTGCAATGTCATCAGCGAATCGTATCACTGATACCCCTTCACCCTGAATTTTAATTTCACTCCTGAACCTTTCTTTAATTTTATCATTGGTTCTTCGATGTACAGGTTGAACAGTAGGGGCGAAAGACTACATCTCTGTCTTGCACCCTATTTAATCTGGGAATTTCATTCTTGGTTTCGGCTCTTATTATTCCCTCTTGGTTCTTGTAGATGTTGTACATTAACCGTCCTTCCATACAGCTTATCCCTATTTTTCTTAGAATTTCTAACATACTGCACCATTTTACATTGTCGAACTCTTTTCCTAGGTCGACGTATCCTATGAACGTGTCTTTATTTTTCTTTAGTCTTGCTTTCATTATAAACCGCAATGTCAGAATTGCCTTTCTGATGCCTTTACCTTTGCTACAGCCAAATTGATCGCCATCTAACACATCCTCAGTTTTCTTTTCCATTCTTCTGTATACTATTATTGACAGTAACTTGGATGCATGAGCTGTTAAGCTGACTGTGCGACAATTCTCGCACCTGTCACCTCTTG
This sequence comes from Schistocerca americana, assembly GCF_021461395.2. NCBI lineage: Eukaryota > Metazoa > Arthropoda > Insecta > Orthoptera > Acrididae > Schistocerca > Schistocerca americana. The sequence continues at coordinate 207,733,030 of NC_060120.1, forward strand.
CAGTCTTCGGAATTGTGTAGATGATATTTTTCCGAAATTCGGACGGTATATTGCCAGACTCATACAATCTACTCAACAACGTGAATTGTCGTTTTGTTTCCTCTAATAATTTTAGAAATTCTGGTGGAATGTTATCGATGCCTTCTGCATTATTTGATCTTAAGTCCTCCAAAGAAATCTTAAGTTCTGATTCCAATACTGGAACCCCTGTCTCTTCATAATCGACTCCTATTTCTTCTTTTATCACATCAGACAAATCTTCCCCCTTCTAGACGCCTTCTGTTTTACTCTTTCCACCTATACGCTCTCTACTCTGCATGTAAGAAGTAAATTCCCGTTGCACTCTTAATGTTACCACCGTTGCTTTTAATTTCATCGAAGGTTGTTTTGACTTTCCTATATGCGGAGTTAATCATTTCTTTTTCGATTTCCTCACTTTTTCATGCAGCCAGTTCGACTTAACTTCCCTGGACTTCATATTTATTTCATTTGTCAGCGACTTATATTTTTGTATTCCTGAATTTCCCTGAAATTTTTTGTACTTCCTTCTTTCATCGATCAGCTGAAGTATTTCTTCTGTTACCCATGATTTCTTTTCAGTTACCTTCTTTGCACCTATGTTTTTCCAGCTTCTGCGATTACCCTTTTTAGAGATGTCCATTCCTCTTCCACTGTACTGCCTACTGGACTATTCATTATTGCTATATCTACAACGTTAGAGAACTTCAACCGTATCTCGTCATTTCTTAGTAATTCCGTATCCCATTTCTTTGTGTATTGATTCTTCATGACTAATCTTATAAACTTCGGCCTGCTCTTCAACACTACTACATTGTGATCTGACTCTACCTACATCTGCTTCTGAGTACGCCTTACAATCCAGAATCTGATTTCGAAATCTCTGTCTGACATTGATGTAATCTAACTGAAATCTTCCGGTATCACCCGGCCTTTTCCAAATATACCTCCTGCTCTTGTGAGTCTTGAACACAGTATCCGCTATTACGAACTGAAATTTATTAGAGAATTCATTTAGCCTTCTCCTCCCATTCCTTGTCCCAAACCCATATTCTCCTGTAGCCTTTTCGTGTGCACCTTCTCCTAAATTGTATTCGAGTCCCCCAAGACTATTAGGTTTCATCTACCATTGCGAATTTTATTATCCTTTCAATACTTTAATGTATTTTCTCTGTCTCTTAATTTTCAACTTGCGACATCGGTATGTATAGCTAATCTGTTAACTGCTCACCGTAACACATTGTCAGCGCTACCTTCCTATTTATTTATTTATTTATTTATTTATTGTTCTGTGGGACCAAATTAAGGAGAAGTCTCCATGGTCATGGAACGAGTCAATACATGAAAGTATAACACGATATTAGAAACGGATAAAATGAAATATAAAAAAACATATTCAGGTGACAAGTCGTAAGTTTAAATGAAGAAAATCAACAATGTAACACTGGAATTTGCTTAATTTTTTAGCTCTTCCAGGAGCTCCTCGACAGAATAGAAGGAGTGAGCCAGGAGGAAACTCTTCAGTTTAGACTTAAAAGAGTTTGGGCTACTGCTAAGATTTTTGAGTTCTTGTGGTAGCTTATTGAAAATGGATGCAGCAGAATACTGCACTCCTTTCTGCACAAGAGTCAAGGAAGTGCATTCCACATGCAGATTGGATTTCTGCCTAGTATTAACTGAGTGTAAGCTGCTAACTCTTGGGAATAGGCTAATATTGCTAACAACAAACGACATTAAAGAAAATATATACTGTGAGGGCAATGTCAGAATTCCCAGATTTTTGAATAGGGGTCGACAAGAGGTTCTCGAACTTACACCACATATAGCTCGAACAGCCCGTTTTTGAGCCAAAAATACCCTTTTTGAATCAGAAGAATTACCCAAAAAAATAATACCATATGACATAAGCGTATGAAAATATGCGAAGTAGACTACTTTTCGTGTTGAAATGTCACGTATTTCAGATACTGTTCTAATGGTAAATAAAGCAGCATTTAGCTTCTGAACAAGATCCTGGACATGGGCTTTCCACAACAGCTTACCATGTATCCGAACGCCTAGGAACTTGAACTGTTCCGTCTCGCTGACAATATGCCTATTCTGTCTGATCAAAATATCGGTTCTTGTTGAATTGTGAGTTAGAAACTGTAAAAACTGAGTCTTACTGTGATTTAGCATCAAATTATTTTCCACAAGCCACGAACTTATTTCATGAACTACAGTATTTGTTACTGTTTCAATATTACACACAAGATCCTTCACTATCAAGCTGGTGTCATCAGCAAACAGAAATATTTTTGAATCACCTGTAATACTAGAAGGCATATCATTTATATAAATAAGAAACAGCAGTGGACCCAGCACCGACCCTTGGGGAACGCCCCACTTAACAGTGCCCTATTGGGACTGAACATCATTACCACTCTCAATATTGCGGAGAATTACCCTCTGCTTTCTGTTCTTAAAGTAAGAGGCGAAACAATTGTAAGCAACTCCCCTTACTCCATAATGGTCCAATTTCTGCAGTAATATTTTGTGGTCAACACAGTCAAAAGACTTCGTTAAATCAAAGAAAACACCTAGCGTTCGCATCCTTTTATTTAATCCGTCCAAAACCTCACAGAGAAAAGAGAATATAGCTTTTTCAGTTGTTAAACCATTTCTAAAACCAAACTCAACATTTGGCAGCAAATTATGTGAATTTAAATGCTGCAGTAACCTTGTATATACAACCTTCTCGATAACTTTAGCAAACACCGATGGCATAGAAGTAGGTCTAAAATTGTCAACATTATCAATGTCTCCCTTTTTATAAAGTGGCTTCACTACCGAGTACTTTAATCGATCAGGAAACCGACCACTCCTAAAGGAAAAGTTACAGATATGGCTGAGAACTGGGCTAACATACACAGAACAATACTTCAGTATTCTGCTAGATACCCCGTCATATCGATGAGAGTTCTTGATCTTTAGTGATTTAATTATTAACTCAATCTCCCTCTTGTCAGTATCATGGAGGAGCATTTCAGGTAACAGCCTCGGAACACTTTTTTCTAAGAGTGCTATATGATTCCCTGTTGGGACTAGGTTTCTATTTAGTTCACCTGCTATATTCAGAAAGTGATTATTAAATACTATACATATATGCGACTTATCAGTAACACGGACATTCCCACTACGCACTGATTCTATATCCTCGACCTGTCTCTGCAGACCAGCAAGTTCCTGTACGACTGACCATATGGTTTTAATTTTATCCTGAGACTTAGCTATTCTATCTGCATACCACATACTTTTTGCCTTCCTAATAACATTTTTAAGCACCTTACAATACTGTTTGTAATGGGTTGCTGCATTTAGATCTTGGCTGTTTCTAACGTTTTGATATAATTGCCACTTTGTTCTACAAGATATTCTTATCCCTCTAGTCAGCCACCCAGGCTGCCTGTTTGTGCTAGTACCCTGTTTTGAACGTTCTAACGGAAAGCAACTTTCAAAGAGCATGAGAAAAGTCTTGAGAAAAGCATTATATTTAACGTCTACTGTATCAGCGCTATAAACAGCTTGCCACTCTAGTGTACAAAGGTCTCTACAGCAACTGGATCAGCTTTCCTGAACAGCTGATGACTATATTTAACACGTGTTGCAGCACAAAAATCTTTTAAAGTTAAAATTTGTCCATCATGATCTGAAAGGCCATTCACCTTTTTGCTAACAGAATGCCCTTCTAGTAATGAGGAATGAACAAAAATGTTGTCTATGGTTGTTCTACTGTTCCCTTGCACTCTTGTTGGAAAGAATACGGTTTGCATAAGATTATGTGAATTAAAGAGGTCTACCAGCATCCTCTTCCTTGCACAATCACTTATACAATTAATATTTAAGTCACCACATATAACTAAGTTTTTGTATTTCCTATAAAGTGAACCAAGAACCTCCTCTAGCTTTAGCAAAAATGTTGTGAAATCGGAGTCTGGGGATCTATAAATAACAACAGTTAGAAGCTTAGCTCCGTTAAATTTAACCACACCTGCACAACATTCAAACACCTTTTCAGTGCAGTACTTTGAAACATCAACTGACTCAAATGGGATGTTTTTCACATACATGGCTACTCCCCCACACCGCAAAGAGCTCCTCGAAAAGCTGCCAGCCAACCTGTATCCTAGTAAAGGAAGCCTCTGAATTGTCTCCTTATTTAAGAAGTGTTCAGATATACCAATAATTTCAGAGTCAACATCTATAAGCAGTTCACTAACTTTATCTCTAATACCTTGTATATTTTGATGAAATATACTAATTGCCTCATTACTCGGATACCTAAGCTTTGTCAAAAGTGATTCCCTTGTTATAGAGACTTCCCTTAAGCAGGAATACTTATCAGCTGACTTCAATCTAAAAAAGGTGCAGCTCTAACACCCACTACTGCAGGAATTTTCCCATGAGTGATCCCACCAACCCCACCTATGCTGTCACCTATAAGCTTTGCCAACCTCCCCTTCCCATACCTGTTGATGTGTAGGCCATGTCTAGTGAAACCCGTCCTGCTGATAGACTCCTCCGACACCACTGAAATGTGACCCATGCTTTCTGTCATCAACGCACCCCCAAGTCTCATGTTATTACGCCTGACGGCTGTATTAAGATGAGGCCGATCGTGACGCTGAAACAGTTCCACGAAATGCACGTTCGTGTTGCCAGTCTGAGTGGCTATCTTTTCCAGGTCACCATCTATGTTATACTCCCCATCCCTATCAATACTATTACCAGCCCCACCCACAATCACAATCACCTGATCCTCTTTAGTAAAATCCCTACATAACCCCCCTATGTTAACAGTCACCTGAGCCAACCCTGCATTAGGCTTCACAATGCTGGTTACCTGGTACTCACTCCCCAGCACTTCCTGCAACTGCTGGCCTACACCTCTGCCATGAGAACTACCTAACAGCAGAACCTTCTTCTTCCTCTTCGACTTTGCAACTGTTCTAGGCACAGTAACTACTGAGGTCTGCTGCATACTTCCTACATCTACAGCTACTAGAGATTCCTCTCCACTAGACTCTGACAGTTGGTCATATCTATTGTAAGCACCAATAATAAAACTATCTGAAAATCTTTTTCTCCTAGCAAATCTCTTGCCAACAGCCAGCTCCCATTCCCCAACCCCCTTCTCCCTCCTCATCCTATCTAGCTCCTCCTGTGCGTTTTTCAACTGCACCTGAAGGGCACAGATCTTACGCTCCTGCTCCTCTATCAACTTACTCTTGCTACATAACCTGCAGTTCCAGGAGAAGATCTCACCAGAATGCCCACTGGCTTCCCCACTGCATTCCCCCCAGTGAAAATACTTCGAACAAGTCTCACACCGCAATCCACTACTCACGAACCTACGGCAAAGCCCACACTTCTCACTCACACCACGGGTGTCACAGTTCTAATCACCAGTGCCATGATGTCGCCACAGCTTTGAGCGGCGCGCCAAAAGTCTGTCGACTGTGGCCAACACAGCGTCCAGCTGTTTATGGACTGCAGGCAATTTTCTATGCGTCCGCTCACAAGATCTTACTGGGTAAAAGACTGAATACCCTCTCATAAAATACAAACAGAGCAGCGAGGAGTAACTGAAAGAGTACAGCAGACACCTGCAAAAGAGAAAATTACCCGACTGTGGCGCTTCTGGGCTGAAGAGCGCAAGATGCTACGTAAACAATAACTCACTGAACGTAACTGCATAGCACATGGGCACACGACGTACTGAGGCTACCAACTGGCTGATCTAAACATCGTAGATTTACGTAAAGCTTGTCTAATTGACCTAAAGAACGTGATCGAAGCAGAATGAGCAGGAATCCAATGCGAAAGGTCTTCAATAAACCGTAAAATAAATCTATGGCACCCCATATGAAAAGATATTCGAAGAAACTTTTGTCGTAAGTAAAGTCAGCAAGCAAACATAAATCAGCTATTCAGTCACACAGGGACTATAATGACATCAAAGCTGAAGATTACAGAGAGAAGATCAAATTACTGAATTCGGTCTTCCGAAAATGTTTCACCCCGCAAAATCGTAATACTGACTTCAATCATAAGAACTTTCGGTCATCACACACATCAAAATGGCAGATAAGATAATCGACCAGTGGGCACAGGTATTACAGCAAAATCTTCACACTGGCCATCATGTCACGGCACCATCACGCCGAGGTGTATTCACACTGTCCATCGTGCTGTGTCATGTCATGTCACGTCACATCAGTTCAAATCTCATGATATCAACTCTTGTGGCTGTCTTCATCTGTTTTCAGTCCATAACAAATAACGAAAAATAACCAAGAATGAATAAAAAATAATTAATAACATAGCGCTAGAATAACAACTAATATCGACAGTGAAAACCACGACCTAATGGAAGCATGATGAATCGAAGTGTGGAGGATGAGAGCAAGGCCGTGTACTGGGAAAAAATGACCTGGGGTCACATGATTAGCAACAGACGATGACATCAACTGTTGAAACTTCGTATCGGAGAAACTTTGATGTTGCCATGATGTAACGTTATGTTACCAGTGTAAAAGCTACTAATTGAAGTTGAATGATTTCACATGACGTGCCATGACGGCAATGGTGAACTGGCCTAAAAAAGGTGTGCGAAATATGATATTTGGAAGTTGACAAATTACAAGACAACTTTCAAACACAATGTGAAAAGTCGATCTAAGTTCTAATAGTGTTAATGCCTGATCTCAATAAGTATCCCCTAGACTGTCAATAATATTGGGCACTAATACTGTGCAACATATTGTCAGCTGGCTCCATACAATGAATCGATATTGCACAATACTGGTGTTAAATGTCGGATTGCAAATATGGCAGATCCTGATGCCAGCTCTTATTTGGCTCTTGGGCTGGCCTGCACTTGTGCAAAAAAACAGGTAGCCTAGATGAATAAATGAGTGGTATAAGAAGATAGGAGAACTGACACATGTAAATTTACTGAGTTACTTGACTATAAGCGAGCCAAATGAGTATCGGAAATTTCTGAGGATAGATGCTCGCTCGTTAGTTATATTGTTTCAGGTAATGACGCCTATAATTCAGATTATATCTGACCAGTATTTATTTATTTACATCCGATTTTGAAAACAAGAAGTACACATAATTTTATTTAAATTTCGCTAAAAAATTTCTTGCCCTAGCAAAAATTTCAAGGCACCAATGCACCAAAGTGTTGGTTCCAGTAGCTCTGCACCACCAGCCTCGCTTTTCAATGCACTCTTAATTCTTTTCAGTTCTTTCCTGTAATTTGTCCACAATGAATTTAATTTATTTGTTAAATGAAGCTTATCTGCTCCCACATATGTTTCCCTATACTTCGACAACATCTAATCGAATTGCTTCGTTTTCTCGTGGTGTTTGCTATATTCGTTTCATTTATTTTCGAATTTGATGAACAAAATATTTTATATGTGTTGCCAGTGAGTTTATGTGTATAGACTTCTTTGTCTATTATATGTATTCTTAGGTATCTATGCTAGACGTTTGTGTTTTGTGATTTTATGTAGTATTCCTTTGCAAACTGGCAAAAGCACATTAAAAATAATAAATAAAAATCTCTATTCCTGAACAGTATTCCTCTGTTAATATTATTTTACTGTGCAGGTATATAATCCAGTAGATTATGGGCCTACAAAGACTGAATTGAATAAGTTTGACCAGTAAATTGTGTTAAACTTAATATTGTTTGCGAGCAGTTTATAACGTAATATCGTATTGTAACTGAGCAATTAACTTCTGCCCAAATGAGGTGGATTGAGGCGCTATCTAAATATACAACTTGGAAGTTTCTAGCAGAAGCTTATCTGCAGTTGGACGATCCTTGGGATGTCGCTGATGGAATCTTAAAATCTACAGATTCAGATTTACAGACCGAAAATCGTAAGGCAAAATCCAAATTAACTCTTCTAGTCGATCCTGTCACTTACTTTCACACAGAAAAGGCCAGCACGCCAAAGGAAGTATGGGGCAATCTAAGAAGAGCTTTTGAAGACGGAAGTTTGACTAGGAAAGTTAACTTGCAAAGAGAGATTATCACCACAAGTTTAGTCAGATGTAGAAATGTTGATGAATCAGTGAACAAAATCATCTCCACTATGAATCGTTTTAGAAATATTGGACTCGGCATTGCTGATAAATGTATTGGTACCTTGTTACTAGAGGGACTACCTGTAAGTTCTCTCACATGATAATAGGCCTAGAGAGTTCAGGTAAATCAATTACAGGCGACAATGTATAATTCACGGTATTAGAAGATGTTAAGAATGTACAAAAATATTCTGTCCCGGACAAAGGAACGGCTTCGTATCGAAAATACAAAAAGAAGAAACTTGTTCGATGTTATAAATGCAAAAAATGGGACATTTTGCATCGCACTGCATGGAAAAATAAGTACACAATAAAAAAGTCTTGTTTCAAAAGGAACAGAAAGGAAGGCAATCAGTAAAGGTAAGACGCTGCTTGTTGTTCTTATGGTAAAATTAGAAATAAGAGTGCAGATTGGTTTCTTGATTCTGGAATGTCAATGCATATTACCAAAGACCAATGAGTTTTATGCGATGTTTCACCTAAAACACACATTATTGTTCCAACAGTGGATGTTCCCAATTACAATGTGGATGGGTAGGAAAGTTAAATTTTAATTTTAATGCTAAAGCACAATAACACGGTATTACAGCCCATAATGTACATTATATTAAGAATGTTGCTAAATATTTGCTTTCAGTTGGTGAAAAAGTGAATAAGGACTACAAGATGATTGTTTTTATTTAAATAGTTGAGTAACAATTGATCAGAGTGGTAGTGGGATAGCCAAAGCTAGTAAATAAAAGGTTAGTTATCAGTTAAATGTTCCTGAAGTTCGTAATAGTTATCAAATACATTCCACAAAAAGTGTTTTATGGCATAAAGGACTCGACATCTTAATAGGAAAAGTATGGCCTTGTTAAAAGATATAGCAACAGGATTAAAGGAATACAAGCGTTTTAATTTGCGTTGTTAAATTTGTATACAATGAAATCAAGCCAGATTACAGTTTAAGTAATTAAAAATAGATCTACTGAACTTTTACAGTTGATACACAGACCTCTTTGGGCGTATGGAAAAGGAATCTATGAGAGGCAGTTGTTATTTCCTTACCTTGATTGATAATTTTATGAGATATATCCACGTTTATTTCCCTAGAACCAAGTACAAAGAGAGCGAGATATTTGATAGTTTCGGGTCATGGTGGTAAGAATATAAAAGTTATCCGGTAAGAAAATAGTACCGAATATGTCAATAAATAGTATAGACAACAACTGAGTGAACTGGAATGAGATATCAAACTGCAACTAGCTTTAGTTCTGATCATAACTAAGTAGCAATACAGGCTAACAGAAAAATTGTACCAAAAGCAAGAAACGTGATAAATGATGCAAAATTGCCAAAATGTTATTTGGCCGAAGCACTTTCAACTACAGCGTATCTAAATAATAAATCATCTACTAAAGAAGTACTAGACATGACACCATATGAAGTGTGGATTGCAATGAAACCTTCTCTAGATCATCTAAGAATTTTTAGAAATAAGACCATTGTACAAACTGCCAAAAACTTAGAAGAAAATGCGGCTCTAAATATGAAAAAGTCCTTTTCATTGGAAACTGTGAAGGTTCCATAGGTTATAGATTCATAAAGCCTGAAACCAAAAGGGTAATAACTGGCGGGGTTTTAGCATTCTTATAATCTGTTGAAATCAGATGAATGGTGGAAAATTATTTGCGTGTATTAATCCTGAAGCAGATGCCCAAGAACATGCAAGGCACCAGTAAGTTTAGAAGCTAAACCCCTTGAAGAAGTTGTCCAGGAACAGTCTTACATGTTTATTGAAGATGAAATGGATAATGAGAACCTGGAAACTCCAACAGCAAAGGAAATAAATTTACAGCATTCAACATGTACAATGTAAGCTAAATTATGTCCAGATTATGAGATGTACATGGCTTCTCAAACATGCAACAGTAAACCTCTTATAGTTGAAGAAGCCTTAGCCAGCCCTCATGCAGATTATTTGAAGAAATATAGAACAGGAATTAGTCCTTTACATAAATAATATTTATGAATAAGTAGATGCACCACAAGGAAAGAAACCATTATAAGTGAGATGAATCTTCAGTATTAAAAACACTGAAGATGCAGTACGAAATTTTAAAGCTTGTTTGGTAGTTACAGGTATTTCTCAGGTAGAGGGCATAGATTATAAAGAAATATTCTCAACTGTAGTGAAATATGTTTCTTTAAGATATCTCTTGTGGCTTGCTGTAAAAGAAAATTTATTAATCCACCACATGGATGCATCTCAGTGGAGAAATGGAGGAAGAAATCTTTGTGCTTCCTCAAGAGGAAGCCAAGAAAAATCTTCAAGAAAAGAATATAATTTATCATATGGAAAGGATCATGTATGGTCTTAAAAAGGTTGGATAGTGTTTGAATCAGTGCTTATATAAAGCATAAACAGTCAGCGTCTGATCCTTGTGTGTATCACAGAAAAAAATCTTGATTTTCGCTATATGTGTTGATGATATCTTTATTTTGACAAAAAGTGAAATTTCAGTGAATAGTTTCAAGGGAAAACTTCAATCTGAAATTCATATGCATGATTTAGGTGAGGTGAAACAATATCTTGTTATGAAGATCATAAGAACTGACGATGAAGAAGAACTATTGATTGTCCAATCAATGTAGAGAAAGAGAATACTAGAAAAATTTGGCCATGTAAGACAGTTTCCTCACACCTATGGAACAGAGGGTGGAGCTGAAGCGGGAATGTGTGGGATCGCCAGATACAAGTTACTGGTGCACTGGGCGCCGGCCGCTGTGGCCGAGCGGTTCTAGGCGTTTCAGTCTGGAATCGCACTGCTGCTACGGTCACAGGTTCGAATCCTGCCTCGGGCATGGGTGTGTGTGATGTCCTTAGGTTAGTTAGGCTTAAAGAGTTCTAAGTCTAGGGGACTGATAGCCTCAGATGTTAAGTCCCATAGTGCTTAGAGCCATTTGAACCATTTTGCACTGGGACAGTCTTATTGCCACACCAACACACTGTGCTCATGGTGTATAATGTGGTAGTGATGTGACGAGACGGATGGCGCTGTATAAATAATCCCCCATGCGTTGTGGGGAACTCACGTTAAACTCGACCAGTGTGACCTGAGACAAGCAGAACTATACACCTGTATACTCGTCTACACTGGTCTGTTGCTCAACTAGCACTGCTCTCCACTTTGTATTGAGCGCACCTATGTGCGCCGCACTGTTGCCAAAATTTGGCCTAACGGTTAATCTGTGGGTACGCTGGCGGCGAGCACAGCTAACTTGTGCTAACTACGGCTCGCGCATTTCTTGGCGCGGCTGCCACAAAGTTGTTAGTAGCAGAAAAAGGTGAAATGCGTAAAAAGGAATTCCATTATTTGGAGGCAATAGGAAGTCTTTTATATTTAGCATAAACTTTTAGGCCAGATATTGCCTTTAATGCTAATACTGTGTGCAAATTTTGAAAAGACCTTAGAATGAAACAGTGGGTTGCGGTTAAAAGAACGCTAAGATATTTAAAAGGAACTGTTGATTACCAAGTAAGTAATTGTAAGACAGGAAACTGGAATCTGGAATGTTATAGTGATGCAGACTTGGGAAAAGAACTGCATAACAGACATTCTACTGGAGGTAGCTGTTTCAAGTTGATGGGGCGATTAATCTCCTCGTCTTGCAAGAAATAAATAACAGTGGTTTTGAATACTGTTGAGGCTGTCCATATCATATTGTCGTTCACCATAGAAGAAGTGTTATGAAATCTAATAGATGAAACTGAGCCACATACGATTTTTTAATCTACCAAAGTGTTTTCCGACAACATGGGAACTATCAAGCTAGTTCAGAAGCAAATAACAAGTTGCCATCCAAGCACATTGACATTAGGCACCATTTTATTAGGTATCCCTTAAAGCAGAAGGATATTACTCTAAGCTATTTGTGTACAGAGAAAATACTCTCTGATTTATTGACCAAGGCTCTCAGTAAGACAACTTCCAGAAATTGGAAAAACTGTATGGTTTAACAACGTAGAGTTCCATGTGCAGTGGAGGAGGAGGAGATTAGTGTTTAACGTCCCGTCGAGAACGAGGTCATTAGAGACGGAGCGCAAGCTCGGGTGAGGGAAGGATGGGGAAGGAAATCGGCCGTGCTCTTTCAAAGGAACCATCCCAGCCCATGTGCAGTGCTTTGAAACGGTGTAGTTTTCAAGATTATTGTCATCATCATCAGTGTTCTGCCTAAAAGCAGGTTTTCACATCGTAGTTCTCCAGGCTGTCCAGACTTCTGCCACCCTCTTCAGGTCTGCATAATTTCCTCTTCCCTTTATTTCATCTATCATTTTATATCTCCTTCTTCCTCTCAGTCTTCTCCCACAAGCCAATCCTTCAAAGCACCTACTAGCAAGCACTCCCTTCTCAATGAATGTCCCAACCAGTTCCTTTTCCTTTCTCTTACAGTCTTCGGCAGACATCTTCTCTCACCAACCCTTTCCAATATTCTTTCATTACTCACTCCTTCCATCCAGCTTATTCTCTCCATTCTCCTCCACATCCACATCTCAAATGCTTCTAACCTTTATTCATCCTCTCGTCTCAGTGTCCATGTTTCTGCCCCATATAGTGCTACACTCCAGACAAAACATTTGCCAAGCCTTTTCCTTACTCCTGAACTAATTTGCCACATAAGAGTCTCCTCTTTCTGTTGAATGCCTCCTTCGCTACGGCAATTCGAGTTTTCACCTCCTGGTGACATCTCAAGTCTTCAGTTATTGTGCTTCCGAGATATTTAAATTCACTTACTTGGCTAATGGTAGATTGTCCTATTTTAATATTGGACAGTCTGCGTCTTGTACTGATGACCGTACTCTTTGTTTTTGCTGTGTTTATTTGCATCCCATATTCCACACAAGCTTCATTCAGATCTTTGAGCATGTGATTCACTGTCCGCTCACTTTCTGTCACTAACACCATGTCATCAGCAAATCTCATACATTCTATTCTCTTTCCACCAATACATATTCCTCTTTTCCCATCTAAGCTTTTCGCAACAATCTCTTCAAGGTATATGCTAAACAACAGTGGGGAAAGGCAACAACCATGTCTAACACCTCGTCCAATGCTGCTTCCTTTTGACATTTCATTTCCACTCCTTCTGGTTCAAATGGCTCTGAGCACTATGGGACTTAACATCTATGGTCATCAGTTCCCTAGAACTTAGAACTACTTAAACCTAACTAACCTAAGGACATCACACACATCCATGCCCGAGGCAGGATTCGAACCTGCGACCGTAGCAGTCGCGCGGCTCCGGACTGAGCGCCTAGAACCGCTGGACCACCACGGCCGGCCCACTCCTTATCTTTACTTTCTGGTGTAAATATAGATTCTGTATCAGTCGTCTCTCTTTCCAATCTACTCCTTTCCTCTTCAAGATATCCATCAGCTTGTTCCACTGAATTCTGTCAAAAGCCTTTTCTAAAACTATAAAAACAGCAAAGATTCTCTCCCCTTTTCCATATATCTTTCCCCTATAGTTCTTAGCAGGCCAATAGCATCTCTTGTTCCTTTTCCTCTTCTAAATCCGATCTGCTCCTCTGCAATCTCTCTATCCAGCTTGCCTTATAACCTTTTATTCAACACTCTCAGCAAGACCTTAGCTGCATGAGAAATTAGACTGATGGTCCGGTGCTCTTCACATTTCCCTCTCTCTCGATTTTCTCTATTTCCTCGCATTTCTGTTTCATCCATTTTTCTCTTGCTTCTTCAGTTTCTCTTCTTAATTCATTATTCAGTTTCCTGTACCTCTTTTTGCCTTCTTCAGTTTCTACACTTTTCCACTTTCTGCGCTCTTCCATCTTTTCCAACACGTTATCCATTCTTTCCTGGTGCTTTGGGATACTCTAATTCCTAGAACTTCTTTGGCAGAGTCCATGAGTCCTTCCCTCATTTTTATACACTTGTCATTAACACTTTCATCAGCACTACCTCTTTGTCATTTTTCCATAAATCTGTTCTCCAAATCTGATGCCTTTCCTACCTCATTGAGTCTTTCTATGTTCAGTCTTTCCTTTGCTTTACCTCTCCAGACTTTTTTCAACTTCACTTGTATTTGTGGTCTGAATTTATATCTGCTCCTGGATAAGCTTTAACATTCTTCAAGAAGTTCCTAAACCTTTTTGTATTAGGATGTAGTCCAGCTGATATATTTCCCTATTCAAATTTGATATCCATGTGTAACGTCTCCTTTTGTGGTGTTCAAATAATGTGTTATCCACTGCTAATGAATTTTCTTTACAGAAACTAATTAGTCATTCACCTCTCTCATTTCTTATTCGTAACCCAAATTTTCCTACTGTATCTTCATCTCTTCCTGCACCCACCACTGCCCACTGCATTCCAGTCCCCTATGATGATAATGCAGGCATTTCTATTTCCTTTCTCGATGAGTTCTTGTATTTTCTCATAATATTCTTCCACTTCCTCATCTCTGTGCTGGCTGGTTGGCATATACATACCTGTATTAATACCAAATCTTTTGAACTACCTTTCAGTCGTATCATCATCAGTCTTCCATCAATATATTGTACCTTCATTGCCTTATTTTTCAACTTTCGCCCTATCAATATTCCTACTCCGTTTTCACCACTCTTGATTTCCTCTGAGTAAAAGAGTTTATAATCTCCAGTTTCTATCGCCCCATTCTCTCCCCATCTCATTTCACGCAAACCGAGGGCATCTAATCTGTTCATTTCAATTTCCTGTTTTGCATTCTCTAGCTTTCCTTCTTGAAGAAGTGTCCTCACATTCCACGTTCCAGTCTGTATCTTTCGTCCTTTCACTGTCCCTTTCTTCCTTTCAAATACGTCTACTCTCAATGTATTCCCCTTCTGGAGATCGGAATGAGGGGAAGTTTTAACTCCGGAATCTTTCACATGGAGAGACATACCACGTACTGCTTGGGAATGTAATGTGGTAGTTTCCCATTACTTTCCACATAGGCAGTAGGATGCCCAGCCTAAAGTCAGCCGCTCAGCATGAGTCAGACGCTGTCTGTAGCCGCTCCTCTGGGGTTCAGTCGCTACTTATACCCTTTTTGTACCCAAAGAGAAAAGATGCCTCTTCCACCAGCTCCGCCGTACCGAAGCCCATCTTCTCCGCCTTCGCTGCCGTTGAGGTCTTCACCGTATCCCTGGAAAGGGGCCCTCACAAGGTACTATCACCCGGGCCAGGTGAACCAAAGTTTTTTAACGAGGTGTTACTCCTCCCCCTCCTCCTTTCTCAACCGGGCTTGGGACCGGCTATGGCGGAGTTAAGATTATTGTGAACACATAAAAATAGGGTGTTGAAATTTGGTGTACTAAGTGTGTATTATGTGTATTGGCAGTGAGTTGGTGAGTATGGAACTCTTTGCCTAATGTTTGTACTCTTGGGTATATATGTTAGATGTTCTGTGTTCCATTCTTTGTGTAGCATGTCTTTGTAACATACTAGGAACACAACAAATATAACAAAAGATATATTCCTAGGTTGTGTTTCTCCGTCAGTATTACTTTACTGTGTAAATGTGTAATGAAACAGTTTGGTACTTCTTGAGGCTAGAAACCCGTAAATACTTTCAATAATAAATGTCTGTTCTTCTATTTCGAACCGATTTCCACTTCACGACACACCAAAGTGCGCAAAATAAACAGTTTAACAGACTGTGCTGACAGACATGTAATATTAGCCAGAGACTATGCATTCTAAACATTTTGCTTAAAATCTAATTTCAATAGATCCGTCAGTATACGTGCAATATGTTACATAACTTTCAGTTTTACCTACAGACAGCCAGTAATATTGCGGAATATGAAATATTGCGTTGGTCTCTGACATTTAGTTCGCACGAGTATACCATGAAAATCTTGTTGAACAATATGGATGCAGGCACCTAGAAATATACTCATTTGCTTGAAACACACTGACATGCACAACCCTCAAATTTAGCGTAATATTGTGAATAAACCAATCCCAAACATATGTACACCAGCCGTCAAATCTGAATACTGTGTGGGCTATAGTTCTCGCCCAGTCAGAACAAAGCACACCTATAGTAGGTGTGCGAGCACACAGTGTAATGGGTTTGTTCAAATTGTTCAAATGGCTCTGAGCACTATGGGACTTAACATCTGTGGTCATCAGTCGCCCTAGAACTTAGAACTACTTAAACCTGACTAACCTAAGGACATCACACACATCCATGCCTGAGGCAGGATTCGAACCTGCGACCGTAGCAGTCGCGCGGTTCCGGACTGAGTGCCTAGAACCGCTAGACCACCGTGGCCGGCAATGGGTTTGTACATAAATTCATTTCATAAGGTTACTTATGTATCATGTCAGAAATATGACTTTATAAAACGTGACGAATCCATTGAATGAATGGGAGCATGTGTGGCTATTATTTTACTAAATAGTAGAAAAATTATGGGGTGGGGAGTGGAGTGAACTCTACATTTATGTGTTCGTACCGTTGCAATGACAACATTGTCATAAAAATCAAATTAAGACAGTAGCGATCGCGTTTTCAGATTTTTTATTTGTTAGCAACGATTTTAGGCCCTTTCCTCGACCCATATTCAGGCTTTTTCTGGCATTATGACTACTGGTGACGGCAGACGGAGCGAGATCCGTGGAAGTACGGTTGTCACAACCGTAATTCCATGTATCTCGCTCCGTCTGCCGCCACCAGCAGCCAATGACAAATATTATGACGGGAGCAAATCTTGCTTTAAAGAGAAACCGGATACGGTATTACATTACTTTTGCAACTAAGAGCCTTATTTACATATCAATATTTTTCAAAAATCTTGGCTTTGTGATTCTTCAATTTCTCCGGGCGTATTTCATGACGAAATAAATCTCGGGTAAACAGTCTGGTATGAGTGTGCATAGGACACAATATTTCGGCAATCGACCACGTTGCGCGAGTACATCAGCGCACCTGATGATGGCAACGTGGTCGATTGCCGAAATATTGTGTCCAATGCACACTCAAACCAGGTTGTTCACCCGATGTCTATTTCGTCATCTTGGCTTTGATTGCAGCTCACACCGTTGCAATGTACCAAGATAGTAGGCGAGTCTGGTATTGGACAGTAATTTGCTGAAAATATTTCGAGGTCCGTTATACATCAGTTGCAGGTAGAAACAGAACTCCGGTACTGGCGCAGCTGTCGGGGTGAGCTTGATGTTGTGGAACTGCAAGTCTAGATTATACACAATTTGAAACTTTCGGTACTAGCACTCTTACGGTCTACAAATGTCTATACACTGTCATACCCAGTGGAACTTGTGACACTCTTTCAGTTCAGTGACTTATATGACACAGTTTGAGGTTTACTCAGATAAAAGTACCGTCCTCAAAATGCTCAAACGAGGTACCATGCACACGCATTGTTCCACCAGTGGCCTATCGCTTTGTGCCCAAAAACTGTCTTAGTTTACTCAAGAATAAAAGCGCGACACTCAGTTCACATAATATTACTCACTCTCTTTCTGCAGTTCCCATCAATACGCACACGTATTAATATAAATGATTTGTCTATGACTTAACGCACGAAAGCAAACGCACCAGCCATGCCAAATGTCAGCAGTCCGCGTCCTCATGTTACTAAGCGCCCTACTACTCGATTGTTTAGTCTCTACAGGGTGATTTTTTTCCACCGTGTACAATCTCTAGGAATTGATCGATCAGAGGATCCTGAACAAATTAGGTCTAATGAACTTATTTCCGGAACTGTATGTTTTCCGTGCTACAGACCTTTTATTCAAGCGTACTTTGTTACAGAGACCGGAATCTAGCACGCGCTGTACCATGCAGCCACAGCTACAGTATGCATGGTTTTCTACTGGAGGATGGTACAGTACTGTATCATGCCCTGGAACCCCATTCCCGCCATAATAATTGGTAATGCTGTCACCGATTCACTTCTCTATGTGTCTCACTTTGTAGTGGATGTGATACAGTGTTGTACACAATGGTTCCGGAATAGTGTTCACTTACGGAAAGGCAAATGACAACGGACGGGGCCCAGCAAGGTTGTATCAGGAGAGATATCCTCATCGACAATAACCACAGCATTCAATATTTGCAACAGTGTTCCGCCATTTTTCTGAGACAGGGTCGATCATGAAACAGGAAATCATGAAGAACGTACCCGAAAAGTTCGGACACTAGACTTGGAAGAAAATATGATTAACACTGTGGAAGGCGACCGCCGTGTCAGTACCAGGCGGTTTGCCCGCAAGTACAGGGAAGGCCAAACGACCATGTGCAACATTCTCCATGACAGTTGTTACTATCTTTATCACTTACAGCGTGTGCAGGGCTTACCAGCGACAGACTTTCCACATTGGGAGCAGTTTCGTCACTGGTTTCTTCACCAGGCAACCACGATTCTGCGATTTGTGTCGTCCATCCTGTTCACAGATGCGACCACCTTTACGTGAAGTGGTATGTTCAGTTTTCGTGTCAGTGATCTGTGGGATAATACGCAAACCCCCATGTTATGGTAACAGCGAATTATCAGCATCAGTGGAGCCAGAATGTGTGGACCGGGATAATTGGCGATCGTCTTTTGGGACCAGTCTTCTTTCTAAATCGCCTGACAGGCCGGAACTACGTATCGGCGTTTCTTGCGGGTGGCTTTGCCTCCCGTGCTGGAAGAAGTGCCATTGATTATTCGAATGGTTATGTGCCTACCACGTGACGGATCTCCAGCCCACTTCGTCGTTAACGTCTGGACGCATCTCATTCGTGTGTTTTCTGGTCGATGGACCGGACGAGGGTGTCTAGATGCATGGCTTGCTCGTTCACCGGATCTCAACCGGTGCAGTTTCTGGTTATGGGGCCATCTCAAAAGAATCGTTTACATAGAGGCCATTCCAGATATACAGACAATGAAGCAGCGTATTCATCTGCCTTTGACACTGATCGGATGCAGCCTGGCAGAAATGAACGGGTGGGAGAAAAATGCTACGGCGCGTATATACACGCTTTGAGGCAAATGGAAATCTTTTTCAACACATACTGTAACTGTGGCTGCATGGTGCAGCGTGCATTAGACCGCGGTCTCTGTAACAATGTATGATTGAATACACGGAAACCATGCATTTCCGGACACAAGTTCATTAGACCTTTTTTGTTCCACATCCTCTCATCGATCAGGCCATAAGCATTGAACGCGGTGAAAAAAATCACCCTGTGTTGTCGAAAGTAGGCATTTTATGGCAAACATATGAACATAAACAATGAAAAATTAATGTTCAGACAGAGGTAATACCTGAACATTTTGACATTTATTACTAAACACAATGAATAAAGCAAAACAATAAAGGGAAAAATTATTTACGTAGACTCCTTGGAGTTATACCATCACGGTATACCATCAAGGTATACTATTGTACTCATGAATTAGTTGATTTTTTAAAATTGTTTCGTTTTTCAATTAAGATGACATGTGTGACTTATTCTGTAAATTATCTCTGGATGAGTAAACAACTAATTAACGGTGCCTCGATAGATAAAGTCTGAAGCATTGAACACACTGTAAAACATCCTTCTTTTGGGCACTACATTGTGATAAAGTGCTGCTTTCGATATCTTAAACCATTATTCAAATATAATATTTGCGTGCTTTCTGATGTTTGATCATGACCTAATATTTGCCTTTTTATTTTATTAGATTTTCTGAAGTCAGTATGTCCATTCCTGAACCGCGTTCCGGAAGACCAGAAGGATAATTTGTTAGATGATTGGATACAGCGTTCGGAGAAACTGAATGGATTGTCAAAGGATGTTGGAAGCAGCGAAAAGCCGAAATACTACATCCACTTTAACATAATGGTGGCTGTGGCCAGAAAATTATAATTGGGAGTTTTACAGCACGGCTTGAACAAGAAACAATGTTTAATGGCAGAAATGATAATCTACGTAGGATTTCCCAGCTAGTCTTTTGTTAATAGAGAATTAAACTATAGATATTTATATGTACTTATCTTCCTATAACATATGTGTTATGAGAAGCCTCTCAGATGTAAATGACATTATACGAGAGTCCTGATCTGGATAGTTTTGATGATACTCCTGTCAAATATATTCCAACTGTGCTAGTGTTCCGTCTTTAATTAACAGGATGTCGACAATACTTTCCTTTGCTCCCCTAATTCGTTGGTTTCTCCCTCACTTCATCATCATGGTCATACATGATTCGTTTTTCATCCCTGTCGAAATGAATAACTACTAAATGTTTGCTGCTTTAGTGCAAACACCAAGAGAAGTATGAACAGAACTAATAAAGGTTTGCACATTTAGTAGTTCTTCATGTCGGGAAGGGTGGAGAAAGGAAGTGTATTGTGAAGAAAAGATGTAATTTATGGCGTTAATGGTATTCGCTGAGAGATCCAGCTCAAATCATTACGAAAGGGGCTGCTATTGCATAATTCATTGTCATGCGAAATTTTGTAAAACCTGTAAATACCAACATGGCACAAGCAGTAAGTTTACCCATCCAACAGAGTGAAGTAACAGGGCGTGCTGAAAAGTAATGTCTCCGAAATTTTAATGTAAAAATTCTTAAAACTTTTTAAATAATCAAACTTTATGATCATTATGCATCTTTATTGTTTATGACTACGTATTTATTTCTCAAAGTAGTTACCCTGGCGACGAACACATTTCTCTCAGAGAGAGGCATGTTTGTTGATATCGTTCACTCAGTTGACGGGATCATGCTCTCACCTCGCGTTGCACGCTTCATCACTGTAAAACTTAGGTCCTCGAAGGTGTTCTTTAAGTTTTTGAAACTGCTGAAAATGGGTGGGGCCAAGTCGGGATTGTATAGATGATGGTCGATGGCGGTGAACCCAGGACGTCGGATTGTTGCAGATGACGCAGCGCTCGTGTGTGGTCTGGCATTGTTATGGTGAAGGAGAGGGTATTCTATACGTGGATGATCTCTTCGAATTGGTGCTTCACGTTTTCTGAGGGTCTCGCAGTACATCGACATAGTTACGTAACAGTTCGCCATGCTGCACACTGCAGTTCGCAGCCATCTAACGGTATAGAGTTGCAACTTGCGTCAGCGAGCGGGAAAGTCGACCGATTAATACGCATGACATGTAACAACCGATACTGGAAACAAAATAAAAAGATTCGGAGGCATTTCTTTTCAGCGTGCGCTCGTAATCGGACAGTGGTATTTGAAGGTAAAGGCTGATCAGAAAAGCAATCTTCACCGAAGCTGTTTGTTGCCCACTATTTAATATCGAAGCGTTTTTAACGGTTTCAGAGTGGGCAGCAGTAGCATGAATTTATTCATATTTGTGAAGAAAGTTCCAATACGTGGCACAAAGCAAAATGACGACAGTCCTCTGCATTTACATTCTAGCAGATAATAGTAGGAGGGTAAGAGAAATAGTTTCCTGGTTGACACGCAGAAAGGTTTACCAACTCAAGGTTACAAAAGCAGGACAGTGCTTCACAAAAAGCAGAATATCTTTTTTTTTTTTTAAATGCTGACAGTTATTTATTTTGTAATCAATAAACTGTTTGTATTTTACACACTGGGATAATAAACATACTTTAATATCAGTATGAAGAGAAAATAATACGGGATACTTCGAATTAGTAGAAAACGCTCACATACAGCGACAGCACTCAGCCAAACGTCTCATTGAAACAGCACTTCTAAACACGACAGCATACAAAATTCTCCAACTTCAAAAGATTAGCTAACAAGCATTCGTATCAGAAAGTTAAAATATCGAGACAATGCTTAATAAATCAAAGATCTTGAATCGAGATATCGCTCACGAATGCGTCATTTCTCCAAACAGTTGCACCTTTGATAACAAATCTTGTGAAAAACATATGGCAAAATGAGTGCACCTTATCATTCAGTCTAATTACGAAACTCTGAAATTCGTTGGATGATGAAGTGCAACTTCGTTAGCAAAAATCTGGTCATTTTCTAAAAACAACTCTGACCATATTTTTTTTCTTTAAAGAAAAGAAGAAAAAAAGGGCATGACTGTAAAAGCTCCACCGTAGGTAACATCGGTAACTCTACAAACAGATGGCACTAATATGAAAGATTTATTTAGTTATTTTTACACAGGGTAAGTAGCAACAGAAGTGAAGCACCAACGTGATCCGTCCTTTTCAAGTAGTCTGGTGTGTCGTTCAATGGCTATCATATTATCATTTTGGACACTTCATAGACTACAGAAATTGTAAGCTGCGCCATATTTTACTAAATACTACAGTTCACTTAATTTGTAGGTAGATCCTTTGAAGGGGGACAACTTTCCAGCTTTTCACACCAGAAGTATTATGAAACCATGTGCCTACTGCCTTCGTTACTGCCACACAAAATTAATCACTGATGAGAAGCATCTTCTGCAATAAAAAATGACCTGGTTTATTAGTATTTCTCATTCACACTAATGTACACTCTAAGACAAGAGAAAAAGATGCACCACGAACGAATTATCCGAATGAGATGGAAATCGGTAGGTCTGATGTTCATGACAGACAAGCAAACAATTACAGCTTTAGCTTAACTGGGTGATTTATTTAAGTGAAAGAGCTCCATAAATTCAGTAAGCCAATAACGCATTGGTCCAACACTGAGACTTACGCAAGAAATTATTCGACTTGGCATTGATTAATGGAGTTGTTGGATGTCCTACTGTCCAAATGGCGCGTTAGGTCGTCAGAATCCCTTCCCGTAATGCCCCAAACGTTCTCAACTGGGAAAAGATACGGCGACCCAGCTGAAAAGCAGGGTCTGACAACCGCGAAGGCAAGCAGTCATCACACACACTCGTCATGCGTGGATGGGCATTATCGTGACGATATATAAGTTCAGGATGGCCCGCCATGAAGGGCGTAGAGTATCGTCGACGTGCTCAGTGCTGAAAGGGGCCGCTCACTGATCATTAGGGTCCATTTCGCAGCAGGACACATCACTGAACACAATTCTACTTCAGTCAATGAGAATCCATAGTGGTGGATACCAACCTGACTCTCAACCAGCAGTGACGGTCTGGGCCGCCATTTGTCTTCATAGCAGGACCCCGTTGGTTGTCAATCGTGGCATCCTAACAGCACAGCGGTGTAAGACGTAGCTCACGCCCCAGGCATTTGAAAATTAGTATATTCATTCAGTATGGAGAATTAACAAAAAAAAGTCTCTGTGAGATAGTTGCGGAGCTAGTTGAATGCTGTCCAAAAGCAAATACGAAAATAAATTGGACCATTTTACAAGAAATCCAATAGACTTCGTAAATCAATTAACTATCGTGGATTAGATATGGGTCAACACTTCACGGCAGAAATAAAACGTCAAGTCTGTATCTTCTGTTCGAAAGGTATTCGAGATGTAAAACGGTTTCTTTCTGACTACCTTATAAAGGATAAGATAGTACCTGTCAAATACTAGTTTCAAACATTTAGACCAACTGGATGAAAAATTACGGAAGTAGTATGGTTATGAGAGGTCTGTCGCACAACCCAAGAGTTTACCATTAATCTGCACAGCAGTTGCTGAAAAAATCCAAAATGGCGACGGCAGAAAATTTCTTTAAAATCCAAGATGGCGCTGGTGATAAATTAAAAAAGTCCAAGATGACTGATACTTGGCACTGCTGGCGCCAGTCGCTTCTCACAAGGGAACATCCCCATCGCACCCCCCTCAGATTTAGTTATAAGTGTGGCAGTAATTTGGAACAATTGATAGAGCAATTTAGAGTAGCATATAGAGAATTTGTATTTATGCCTAACGGTGTACGATGTGCGCATCGTTACTACGATTTTAGGCAGGGTAGATACAGACCATTGTGGTACAATTATTAGAACCTCAATAGTTATCTCACAGTCCTTCTCAGACGCACAGCCGTAGGCCATACTAGGAAATGGCCTCACGTTCAGTGAGGTCTCCTATTCAGGGTAGACCAAAGTATAGGCTTGTACGCAAGTTGGATTGCCATCTAAAATGTAAACAATAATGTGACATTTGCACATTTCCAGGACCATCCGCTGCGAGTGACCACCCATTGGGGGCCTCATTAGAAAGTGAATCGGGCCCACCTAGTATTACTTGTGGGCCGATTACGCGTTTTCAGGATGACGCAACACTTTCAAGGCCGCGCGCAGGTTCAGACGTGCCAGACCGGTTAGGACACGTACCAGATAGTTGCGCAACAACAAGCAGGGTAGGGTATAAAAGATAGGCCTTGAAAAACCGAACACAGATCAATCGAGAAAACAGGAAGAAGTTGTGTGGAACTATGAAAAAATAAGGAAAATATACAAACTGGGTCGTCCATGCGTAAGATAAGTAATATTAATGGGAAAGTGAGGTGAGGAGCACCGTGGTCCCGTGGTTAGCGTGAACAGCTACGGCACGAGAGGTCTTTAGTTCAAATCTGCCCTCGACTGAAAATTTTGCTTTCTTTATTTTCGCTAAGTTATGATCTGTCCGTTCGTTCACTGACGTCTCTGTTCACTGTAATAAGTTTAGTGTCTGTGTTTTGCGACCGCACCGCAAAACCGTGCGATTAGTTGACGAAAGGACGTGCCTCTCCAATGGGAACCGAAAACATTTGATCGCAAGGTCATAGGTCAACCGATTCCTCCACAGGAAAACACGTCTGATACATTCTATACGACACTGGTGACAGCATGTGCGTCGCATGACAGGAATATGTTGTCGACCCACCTAACTAGTACACTTGGCGAATGGGTAAAAAGATTCTTCTACCTTGCCCGATTTAGGTTTTCTTGTGGATGTAATAATCACTCCAAAAAAAGTGATGAAAACATAAGAGTTTGTCACATAAACTGAAAATAAAAAGTTAACATTTTCGGACGCGAGAAGATTAGAACTAAAGACCTCTCGCTCCGCAGCTGTTCACGCTAACCACGGGACCACGGCGCTCCTCACATCACGTTTCCCTTATATTGCCTATATTACACATGGACGACCCAGTTTGTATATTTTGCTTATTTTTCCATAGTTCCACACAACTTCTTCCTGTTTTCTCGATCGATCTGTGTTCAGTTTTTCAAGGCCTATCCACTGTGCCTACTTATAACTAAATCTGAGGTGGGTACGATGGGGAGGATCCCTTGTCAGTATCCGTTTGAGATGTCAGCTATTGACTCTGCACCGCGTGGCCGCGGTTTTCCTCTTTGATCGCTCTTCGTTTATTTAAACGCACGACGCTGTGGGGAGAGGGCTGGTTTTGGTCGGTTGGTTGGCGCTCCGGTATGCAGTGTGGTTGTCTACGGTCGCTCTTTGCGCATGCTCCGCCTCTTTCTGTCACGTGGGCAGTGGGGCTGCGGACGGAGACGTGCGTGCGGTCGGCGAGTGTGTACTGCGTCGTGTGAGAGGTCTATGGGCCCGTCTTTGCTGCTAAACGATGTGAACTCGTGAAAGTGCCTTTCGTATATATCAGCCTGCAACCGCATACGGTAAAGAATCAAATGGTGGGAATTATTCAGGTTTTTGAAGTCCTGTTCTGTATATGTACATTGAATTTCGTGCTGTTTGCAGTTAACAGCTCTCCCAGTGTTTGGACGCCCATGTTATCTGTTTCGCGTTGACCACTGGTGCACAACTTTTTGAATGGTAGTTACCTGTGTGGACGAGGTTTGCTGTTTTGGACGCACTGAGATACAGGCAAGGAGTGTATATCTAAGTGCGTGTCTGTGTACTCTGAAATAACCACAGGTACGATATTCTGGGTGTCAGCTGGTATTTAGCTAATGTGTTCAGAGGTAAACAAGCGGGGGTGTAATGGCGAAAAATTTATTGCATGCTAGAGTCCTGTCGTATTGTAATTATTGAGTGTGTGTTAACGGAATATATATATATATATATATATATATATATATATATATATATATATATATTATAATTAATCGGCCCTGGGGTTATATTACGAGTGCCTGATTTAGCACTATGACCAACTTATTATATATTTGAGTATATCATCACTTCCTGGTCTGGCAGTAGTAAGCGTGTCTGCACGTATTATTAATGACAAAGTAGTGCAGATATTTAAAGTGATTGGCTTGGGGATCCCTTGTGGACGTATTCCTGATTTGGAATTTTCTAATATTTTAGTGATTTTGTTATTCTAGATACTTCCCTGTTGCTGTGTGGTTTTATGTTGTTGTGCCAGTGGTATAATTAGCAGTGCGCGTCGTCCGTTATAGCTCTTCGTTTAACTGGGGGACGACGCCTTGCCAGCGGTCAGTTTGAATTGTAATCGATACCGCGGTCGCCGTGTTTATCAGCAGACACCAGTTCTTCGGCTAATATAAGTTGAGTATTTTATTATTTGTTCCTGGTGACACCGAGGCGTCCGTCTTTCCTTCTTCACCGTTCTTTTCAGCTATCATTCAGGCTCGATCTGAGTTGCAGTTTCAGTGCACCTCTGATGAGCCATTAGTTGTCACAGAATTTTTGTAATACCTGATAGATGCCTTTCATTCTACTGTGTTTTTAATGTCTTACTGCTGTTATATCTTAAAAGGTGTCCTGCCTCTGTGGCAGTTTTTCTCAGTAAACCATTTATTGTTTGTATAGTTCTTAAGATTTATGTAAAAAGGATTCTAAAATTATTGGTTTGGTGTGGGCTTTGACGCCCGTAGACATTTTGGCTGTTTAGTAATTTTTCAGTTTCTTGGGTAATTATGTATATTATTCTGGAGTAACAGCAGTCTGACGTTGTCATGCAGTTGTAAAATAAAATCTGTTGGAAATTATAACCCAGGGTTTGTGTTTGATTGATAATTATTGGCTTGTCTTTATTGAGTTGAAGTATCTTTGAGCGTGTGTCCCACGTCACAGTGCCGTTGGACATAAAATCAAAAAAGGAAGGCGGCAGTGGTGGAAAATTCAAAATTGCAAGATGTGAAACTAACCCGGTTGTGCTAGTGGGCAATTAAAAAAATTAAATTTGCAAAATTTAAAAAGCCAAAATGTCGGAAGTATAGCTACTTTAGTTTGCAAGACTGCTGACGCTACAATCAAAGACGGCGATATGTTCGAAAGTTTCTGAACGATCTGGATTTTGTGCCACTTTCAAAGGCACTTAATTATACTAGGCAAAATGATTTTTGATTCTGTGTAAGTTTCACTGCGTTTGGAGTACTTTTTCGTACTGATTTCAGATCTGTTATTAGTTTTTTTGTAGCGTGTACAGCTTTTTCACAAGCCAAGTAAACTCATTTTTATTTAAATTTAAGATTCACAAAGAGAAATTTTATTGCAAGTCAGGAAAGACATCAAGGATATAGAATATCCTAACATTTCTTCGCCCTTACGACCAGTTATGCATTATGAATCTCTCCCTATTACAAACCTACATCCGATTTTTAAGAATTTGCGAGAGGAGAGCAGCTCCAAAAATGAATGCGATGATGGTGATGATTACAAGCCAGAAAAAGATTATGTACCACAATTATTTGGTTAAAACGATCTAAGTGATTTAACTCGTGACTTGACTCTGATAAGAGATCCTGCCAAACTGTATGGGCGTAGACTGGAAGCAAAACACCTCCTATTACCTGGAGACTCATTCTCTTTGTACCGCAACAGACAAACAGATAGCTAAAAGATGTACTTTTACGTAATGGAAATTTGTTTGGCTCAATTCCAGTTGTACACTCAGTGCACCATAAGGAGATATACTGTTCCGTACTCGGCACTATTGCCTAGGTTTGCATTAGCAGCCGCAGGCCATTGGTTGGCTATACTGCCAAGTAGTTTGTGCTCTTACCTCTCTGTTGGCAGAAGTGGTTATTGGCAGTAGTCAAGACACAGATGAGATCAGTGAGTTGGTCGTTGGTCGGAACCAATAAGAAAGGCAGTCGCTTGTTCGCTCAAGAAGAGCTTATCCACCAGCACTCAATGTGGTTTGTTTATGGGGCCACCACTGAGTGATTGCTGCCCTCGAGTAATGTGAGCTCTAGGAATGGAGCAGCCTGAATTTAACGGCAGTGATTATAGCGCGTTTACTCAAGTTTGCAGTACGGAAGGAATCCATGTATGTTTCTGTTTGAAACAGGTACTTTGTCTTGGAGTGGCCATATCGCCATTTTCTAGTTACTATTTAAACGGATTGTGCACCGATAGAGTTTGAAAGATGGACGTACATGTCTTCGTTTGGGAAGTTGGCTGTTGATTCTGCTGTTGCGTGCATACACTAACTCTGAGTCTGAGGTATTATTATTGCGAGTGGTAGCGCGCGAACAGTTAGTTGTTGGTAGCACTGGGACGCAGCCTGGCGTGGGGAGAAGCCGCGCGTCAGGAGAGGTTGCAGCGCGCCCTGACCGCGATGGTGGCGCCGGAGGAGAGCTCTGTATTAATCGAGGATTTTCGGTCATTTGCCTTTAGGCCGCTCCTTGTTGTTGCTTGCTTGCCCACTGCAGGGATGTTGTCATATTTGTGTGCGCATACATTGAATGTAATATTCGTATCTTCGTTGTGACCAGATACGTCATGAAAGACATTGTGGAATAATTAAAGTTTTTGGTAATAAGACTGTTAAAGGAAAAGAAGGTCTGAGTAAAGTATGCAGGGTGTGAATCGTCAGTTTTCGGACTATAGCGAACTAAAATTTTTATTGATTCTTTTAATTTTTTACACCACTTAAGGCTTGTGACTAAACCACTCCTGTACATTTAATTTCTATAAAAAAAAGGGGAGTGGTTTCATCATTAGTGGTGACCACGAGTTACACTCTGCATGGATCGCAGTATTTCTTTTGAATTATTTTAGCATGTTGCTGGATGCAGAATATTCAAGCAGTTGCAGCGGAAAGACGAGGTACGTTGTCTGTTGCGTGCAGGAACATTACAATATAATTGAATATTTTAAAAATTGCGGTCACATACAAAAGACTTAATTTTTCCTGGTGTAGCGCTAGCATCATCGGTCCCGAGTTCGAAAACTGCCACAGCTTAAATTTTGATTGATAATGACCGTTGACAGCTGAAGATTTCACGCATAGGAAGTCACCCTCATTCTTCAAGCAGCAATTTTGAAACGTCCCCTTGGAAAAATTATAAATGACTGTGCTTAAACTGACACACAATATTTATAGCGCAACGCAATCTGCCTTTCAATAATCCCTACAAAAGAATGGCCCTGACTAATATTAACCTATACCTTTCACAAATCACTTACCTCACAAAAATCTTCGTTACTCGAACTACTGCAATACAGCGAGCGCCACTACTGCCAGCTAAATAAAAGGTTCAAGCTACTGAAGGCATTAACTGCTGATATTCATAGTTAGCAAATGAAAGATTTTGTTGGATAACAAACAATGTATTTACCTTAATAGTGTTCAAAAGTCATAATATATATAGCAGTTCATGACATCCAGTCTTACAAATGTACTGTCTCTCATGGACACACGTCCAGATCATCCGCTCTCAAAACTCCGCCATTTCTCTCCCCACATCCACCACTGCTGGCGGCTCACCTCCAACTGCACAACGCTACGCGCTGTTAACAGCCAA
Source organism: Schistocerca americana (assembly GCF_021461395.2). Classification (NCBI taxonomy): domain Eukaryota; kingdom Metazoa; phylum Arthropoda; class Insecta; order Orthoptera; family Acrididae; genus Schistocerca; species Schistocerca americana. Next base: position 207,762,748 of record NC_060120.1, read on the forward strand.
CTGCCCAACGCTACAATGGCGAGTATTACAACAATGCCAACCAGCCACAGACTGCACACAGCACAGCCAGTGATTTTCATACAGAGCGCTACGTGGCAGCGGCGTTACCAATATAAGAACCTAAACAGCCTACTTACATAGCCCCAACGCTCCCCACAAAAAATTTTACAAATTGTTTTGGGCAGTGGCCAATAATGATTTGATAAAATTTTTCATAATTACAATAAAAAAGATATCAAATGCACACACTTATTGATACAATGTTGCTCAAAAGCTAAAATTTTCTCACAGTCCATAGAGACAGTCTTGATCATTCATCATAGTAAAATTGCAGTGGTTTTTTTTCTCAAAGTCTGAGCAGTAAAGGAGAATGCACTCGGAAGTAGTGGATTTCCATGCAGTCTTGAAGTAGTGTTGTCCTTCCAACAGAAAGACAATGCTGACTCTTGACATGCTGACAGGTAATGGGCCACAACAGAGCAAACCCACAGCAGAGTCAGTCGAAGTTTTGACGAATATTGGTAGGTAGGTCATCACAGAGCAGACCCAATGTAGTCCTTGTAGAGATTATGTTATTGGTGGGCCACCAGAAGTGCAGACACACTGCAGTCCTTGTAGAAATAATGGAACTTGTGAGTCATCAAAGGTGTAGACCCACTGTAGTCCTATCTCTGTCATTACTTAAGGGTAAAGAAAGTGCCAAGTGTCTTAATTATCGTCGTCCGTAAGCAAAGTTCTGTGGAAGTCAATGTACCTACCTCATAATAATCAAAAGCGAAATGCTATGCGTATAGATATCGTAGTTACTACGTACAGTACCGTGATTAAGAAAGTACTACACTGTAACGTATTGTTGTGCTACAAAAAAGGCTGTCTTATTGTAGCTATACCACAAAGTTACTACTAAAACATGTTTTACTTCCCAGAAAAATTCAGAAAAACTGTGCAGATATAAAGCAGATACAGCACAAAAGCAACAATGTAAATTGTGTCACACATTAGTAGCGTCGAGATATAATTGTGTAGCTGTCAAAGAAACCAAATGCTAAGTCATCTTTAATCCCACGGCAAGTACTTCAAATAAAGAACGTCTTTTCAAGTAAACCAAAATGTTGCATGAAAATCTCATTAGCAGTGCCGGTATATGTTCTAAGTATGTGAACCTTATAGTCGTTACGTGATCGTGCAACTAACAGCAAGAATGTACAAATAACAACACTGTGTCGTCTGTTCACTATAACAATGCATTCGTAATTTCTGTTTAAGTAAGTTCTCTTGGTTCTTGACTTGATATTTAACTTCAAACATTGCAGATTATCTTTCAATAAACATTTTTACATGTGAAATGTGGTGTAAACCTTTACTCTTCCTAGTACGCAAAGTTTCAACTTCAACGCAATTATCATGTGGTATACGTCGGATTCTGTAAGGTCCATTGTAAACTAGAAAGAATTTGTGACTCAAGTGTTTCTTCTTATGTGACAATGAATGAGCTTTAATGAGAACTTTCTGACCAATATATAATTTCTTTGCATTTGCTTTACCGTGTAGTTTTCTCCTTTTGTCTGCAGCAGAATTTATATTTTTAATAGCCAAATCAATTATGTCTTTGTGTCGAAGTTTACGTGTATTCGTAAAAGATACAAGCTCTCTGATTCTGTTCGGTGGTTCTTTATTCTTCAGTACAAGAATAGGTGGTAAAGCAGTGGAGTCATGAGGCATTTCATTCAGCACGTTTTGAAATAAGTGTAGATACCTGTCCCAATGCTGATGCTTTCTGTGACAATAAAGTCTGCAAAGCTTATTGATTTCTTTCATACTCCGTTCAGACGGGTTACAATGTGGTAAGTACAATGAAATAAAAACAGGTTTGATTTTATGGTTCCGAAGCATGCGTGGCCAAACAGCAGATCTGAATTGCTGTCCGTTATCTGAAATGACTTTACGAACGTGTCCAACCCCACGTAATAAATTTTTAAGAAAGGCATTGGATACAGACCGTCCTGTGGCTTTACGTAACGGAGTGAAATAAACAGATTTTGAAGTAAGTTCAACAGCGACTAGAACGTACGAAAATCCATTCGATGTACTGACAAGGGATCCCAAGAGATCAACAGCAGCAAATTCTTTTAATTTAGAAGGAATGATAGGAAACAACGGAGCACGATGTGAAATAGTAGATGGTTTCGCCTTTTGACAAAGTTTACAAATAGACAAGACTCATCGAGTTCTCTTTTCCATATTGTTAAAATAACAAGTCATCTGAAGAATATGATAACATTTTCGTGGACCAAAATGTGCATAGCTGAAATGAATGTACCAAATGAGCTTATTAACAAAATCGTCTGGAGTGCAAAGTACCCATAGCTTGTCATCAACAGTGCAGCGTCTGGAGAGTATGTTGTTTCTAACCAGATAATTATGCCGAATCTAAGTGTGTGTCTTTTCATGCTATTTACTTTTGATGTCTTTCCAAATCAGATCTTTATCTTGTTCATGAGCAATGTCCTTTAGTGATGTGCTAATGAAGTTTTCAAAGGCGACTTTCTGAATGTAAAGAGTACTGAAATTTTTCTCGGGGTTGCCTTCTGTTGCCGGTGCGCGTGACAGTGCGTCCGCAACAATGTTCTCCTTGCCGGGAATGTAGATTATTGTGAAGTGGAATACTTGCAGAAACAATGCCCAACGTTTTAACCTGTCATGATTTAATTTTGAAGACATAAGAAATTGTAATGCACGATGATCACTGCATACTTTTACGTGCTTACCAGAAAGGAAGAAACGGAATTTGTTAAATGCCCAAACGATAGCTAAAGCTTCTAATTTAGTAACGGAATAAGTTTTTTCAGATTTTGTTAGAGCTCGGCTAGCAAAAGCAATGGTTTTCTGAACAATAGTGTCATTTTCTATGGCTTCTTGAAATAAATGGGCACCAAGACCGACTTTAGAAGAATCCGTGCTAAGGCAGAAATCTTGTGACAGATCTGGATGAGCTAGTATTGGCGCGTTAAGTAGCGATTCTTTCAAAGAATTGAATTCCAACTGTGCTTGTTCGTCCCAGTTCCAAATAGTATTTATTGCAGTGAGAGCACAAAGTTTTGGTGTAACTAGAATTTGCATACTTAGAAAACGACGGTAAAAATTTACGAGACCTAGAAAACTGCGGACTTGTTTTTTTGTGGATGGAACTGGAATGGCTCTGATTGCTTTTAACTTTTCAGGATCCGGCTGAATGCCTTCAGAAGAAATAATATGTCCCAAAAACCTTACCTTTGACCTACCGAATTCAGACTTTTCCAAGTTAACTGTAATTCCAGATTCTGCAAAAATACGTAACAAACTGTTGAGGATGCGATTATGTTGTTCCCATGAGGCTTCTGCTATTAGAATATCATCCACATATAAGGTGACGTGACGTTTTAAGAACTCAGGTAATACGGAATTTAGCCCGCGAATGAACGCTGCCGAAGAAATGTTCAAACCAAAAGGAAGTTTCCGAAATTGATAACAAACACCGAAACAAAGGAAAGCTCTGTATTTTCTACATTCTGGATGAAGTTCGATGTGATAAAAGCTGGGTCTAAAATCAATAGAAGACAACACTTTTACACCATTAAAATTTAGAAGAAGTTCTTCCACCGTTTGCGGCCTGTCTGTTTCAGGAATGATGATAGTATTGACTTGTCTCGAATGTAAGACAAGCCTGATCGATCCATTTTTCTTCTCAACAACATGTAACGGATTGTTTTATGAGCTTACTGCAGGCTCAATAATGCCCTCGTCAAGCATAGACTGTATTTCTCTTCTAACACGGTCCCTACAATGTACCGGAATTACGTATGGTCTAACACAAAATTTAGTATGCTCACGATCACGAAATAGGTATTGAAATCCCTTAATTGTTCCTGTTTTGTAAGTAAAAACTATGGAATGTGCTTGTAAAATCTCAAAAAGGTCCTGCCTATCAATGTCATTACAGTTCTCAATTGTTTGAATTTTATTCTGAATTAAGTCATCAGTATCAAATACGCCGTCGGTATCATCCCTGTCAGTACTTGCAGAGTGATTGTTAGTGTCAAGTGTCGTCGAAAACTCCGAACTGTTGTCTAACAGAAGGTAAAGCCAATTAATTTCTTCATCATGGTTTGAGAGACAATCTTCAAATTTCAAAGCTATTGACTTACCTTCTTTCTCTAAACTTATTTCAGCATCATGAAAGTTTAAGATTGCTTTGTATTCATTCAAAAAGTCTACTCCAAATATAATTTCCGTCGACAATAATGGAACAATAAGAAAGTTCATAGAGAAGCTGTGACTGTGGCAAAAGAATTCTAAGTTGGTTTGTTGGCGTGCATTTACACTTTTTCCAAAAATTGAACCTTGTAATTTAATCTTACGTAAAGGAAGTGTGGGGTAATCGTTCGATTTGTTGCATTTGCTAAAAGCTGTTTCATTAATTACTGAAATGGGACTACCAGAGTCAAGTACTGCCGTAAATTTTACGTCATTTGCTGTAATGTGAATTACAGGATATGCAATGTTGTTATGTTTTACGTCGTGTTCCTGGAGTAAGATGTCCCTAATGTCTTCCATTTTTACCTAATTACTAGCAACGGCAGCTACGTCGTCAGCTTCATAAGTACGTTTTGTGGCTGCCAGCGGTGTAAGTCATTGCCTATTGTCTCTTTGTTGGCGCGCGTCGTTATTGGGGTTTGGAGATCTAACTTCTACAAATTCACCTTGTCAAGAGGGCCCCGCCCTGTTTGAATCCCGCCAGTTCTGATGGAATTCATGGCTGTCGTTTTGTCGGTAGTTTACATAGTTTCTTGTTTGTCGGTCATGTGGTGGAGAATTTCTCCTGGAATCATAACTGTGTGGTGGACCGTTGCGTCTGAAGTTATTCTGTCTCCCTTGATAATAATTATTTTGGTTCCCATATTGTCTGTTTCTCTGATTGTCTCTGAGATAGTCATTACTGCAGAGAGGTGATCTTTCCCTGTAATTATTACTACTCTGCCAACGGTTGTCATATGGGTGGTGTCTGTTTTGGTCACGATTTACGTTGTAAGAATAGCCTTGTCGTGTCCAGTTATTATTTCTGTCGTCGCGGAAATGTGACGGATGTGACCTATAATTGTTGTGTTCCTGTTTTCGCGTCCCGCGATTGTCAGTGTCAATTTCCAATTCTTGTAAGAGTCCCTGAAAAGCTTCAATGTCGTCTTTGCAACGTCCCGCCAAAATAATATGTCGTAAATGTTCCGGCAATTTGATTAAGCAAATGCGGATGAGATCTGAGGGGCTGTAAGGGTTTGACAGGTACTGATTCTTGTGGCCGGCCGGTGTGGCTGAGCGGTTCTAGGCGCTGCAGCCTGGAACCGCGTGACAGCTACGGTCGCAGGTTCGAATCCTGACTAGGGCATGGATGTGTGTGATGTCCTTAGGTTAGTTAGTTTTAAGCAGTTCTAAGTTCTAGGGGACTGATGGCTCGGAAGTTCAGTCCCATAGTGCTCAGAGCCATTTGAACCATTTTTTGATTCTTGTGCAACATGTCTTCAAAATATTTCACAAGACTGGAAAATTCAGATTGTTCGAAATGTTTCATCATTATGATGCTATGTTTTATTCGGTCTTGTGTAGCTTGAGACCAATATGCTGAGAGGAAGGCATGATAAAATTCTCCTTCACTGTGACAATCGTGAATGACCGATCGCATTCTTTCAGCTGGTTCATTCTCTAAGTAGCCACACATAAATTCTAATCTGTGCTCTAATGATCAGATGGGAGGATAACAATGAGAGAATTGATGAAGCCATGCTTGTGGATGAATGTCGTTGCCGGAATTCTTAAATGTTTTGAATTTGCGTGTAGTAATAAACAGCTTATAGTCAAAATCATCGTGTCAGCGAGTCGCATATCGGTCATTGTTACGTCGTGTCGGCGGTTCCATCTCAAAATTCGGTGCAACTTGCCATTTTTTCTTTCACAATTTCCGAAATGCCCCGTGTTATTATTTTGCGGCTTTTCCGTATTTCTAAGTCCCTCTTCCCGTGTTGGCGCGCGAGTGTCCTCTGAAATATGTAATTTTTGTATTACTTGTGCCAACTGATCTTGTACTTCCCGGATTTCTCTTTTGTGTTGCGTATTAATTTGATTCTGATTTCGTTTGAATTTCTTAATTTGTTCATACTCTTCTGTGTCAGTATTGGCTACAGGTCTTGTGTCATTCAGATCATCATCTACCTTTGTAGATAAGTTAGTGAACTGATCCGAAAGTTCGGCTACTTTCTCCGCTAGTGTACTATTTCCGCAGTGTGTTTTTCTGAACCAAGTTTCAGAGTGTCCATCTGTGTTGAAATCGTGTCTACTGTGTCCTTTAAGTTTTCCTGAGTTATTGCAAGTTGCGTAACCGAATCAGTAGATGCAACTGAGTCAATTTTAGCTTGCGATGTCTCATGATTTTCGTGAACAATAGTTTGCAGTTCTTTTATGGCTGCTTCGTGATTCTGAAATGTATATTCATGCCGCGAAAAAATAGGTTGGAAATGCACACAAATTTGTGTTTTTCGACATTACAGACTTTTTGACATTTCGATTCGGTTTTACGTAACTCAGTAGTTAAATCTTCACGTGTTTGTTCAAGCGTGGTGTGAAGATTTTGTTCCATTGCGTCTAACTTTTGAAGATTTTGTCCCATTTGTTTCTGATTTTGTTCAAGTATTGTGTCTAACTTTTGTAGCCTTTGTCCCATTTGTTGCATTAACTGTAATAACAACGCACTGGTGACTGAAACATGTTCCTCAGTGCTATTCGGCAGTGCATTTGAACCGGCAATATTCGCATTTTGAAATGTAGAAAATGTGTCTTGACTTATTTGAGAAAATGGTGAGGACGCAAAACCTGAATCTACAGTATTTGCAAGATTTTCCTTTCGGATTCCTGAGGCGGGCTGTTGCCGACCGATCGATCGATAATACCTTTCACAAATCACTTACTTCACAAAAATCTTGGTTACTCGAACTACTGCAATACAGCGAGCGCCACTACTGCCAGCTAAATAAAAGATTCAAGCTACTGAAGGCACTAACTACTGATAGGCATAGTTAGCAAATGAAAGATTTTGATAGAGAACAAACAATGTATTTACCTTAATAGTGTTCAAAAGTCATAATATATATATATAGCAGTTCATGACATCCAGTCTTACAAATGTACTGTCTCTGATGGACACGCGTCCAGATCATCCGCTCTCAAAACTCCTCCATTTCTCTCCCCACATCCACCATTGCTGACGGCTCACCTCCAACTGCACAACGCTACGCGCTGTTAACAGCCAACTGCCCAACGCTACAATGGCGAGTATTACAACAATGCCAACCAGCCACAGGCTGCACACAGCACAGCCAGTGATTTTCATACAGAGCGCTACGTGGCAGCGGCGTTACCAATATAAGAACCTAAACAGCCTAGTTACAATTTCAAAGAAGACATAGGAACGGACAGAGATTCATGGCACTCTCTTGTCCTTGGGATGGGAAACTGCACCAAAGGATGGAAGTATAAGCAATGAACAACGGCATGAGGATACAGAAGGCAATGGAAACAATGCGTTAAAGACACATAACGTGTATCCACAGGACATCTGGCCTGTAATTGAAAAGGTGTCATGATGATCTCGGAATAGTCTCGGAACAGTCTCGATTCCGGAATAGTCTCGTATCTCCAGTAGTGGACTGCCAAAGAGGACGCAACAATGAGATAAAGATTGAATAACCAACGAAAGGATAACGTTCACGATTCGGGGCATGGAAAGTCTGAAGCTTGAATGTGGGAGGGAAGCTAGAACATCTGAAAAGGGAAATGTAAAGGCTCAATCTAGATATAGTAGTGGTCAGTGAAGAGAAGTGGAAAGAAGACAAGGATTTCTGGTCAGATGAGCATAGGGTAACATAAACAGCAGCAGAAAATGGTATAACGAGAGTAGGATTCGTTATGATTAGCAAGGTAGGGAAGAGAGAGTATTACTGTGAACATTTCAGTGATAGGTTTGTCATCATCACAATCGACGGCAAACCAACACCGATATTCAGGTATACATGCCGAAGTCTTAGACTGAAGACTAAGAGACAGAAAAAGTATATGACGATATTGAACGGGTAATACAATACGTAAAGGGAAATGGAAATCGAATAGCCATTGGGGAGCGGAATGCAGCTATAGGGGAAGGAGTAGAAGAAAAGGTTACAGGAGAATATGGGCTTGAGACAAGAAAAGAGAGAGGAGAAAGACTAATTTAGTTTTGTCACAAATTTCTGCTAATAATACCGAATACTCTGTTCAAGAATCACAAGAGGAGGAGGTATACTTGGAAAAGGCTGGGTGATATGGGGAGGTTTCAGTTAGATTACTTCATAGTAAGACAGAGATTCCGAAATCAGATACTGGATTGTAAGACGTAACCAGGAGCAGATATAGACTCAGATCACAATATAGAGGTGATGGAATACATGTATATGCCTTCATAATGTTCCAAATATGAGTTGTAAACACACAACATGCCCACACCACCAGAGGCATTGGTGGAACAAACTTCCACATAGAGGTGAAAGTTTGGTATCTTGAAAACACGATCTTTGACCCAATTAAATGTACTCATCAAATGCCTAATGATTTCTAGTACATAACACACACAGGTTGCTTATCACAGTACGTAAGTACAATTTCAGATCTCTGATGGTGAACGAAAATACGATCTTTGGACCAAAATAAAATTATTTATCAAAATACGTAATATTTCGAGTACAAAATACACATAGCATTCCCACCTAGCCTGATTGTTCTGTAACGTTAGAAAAATAGATGTGGCCCACTCATTGCACTATTAATTTTACCTACAGGTTCAGTGACACTTGTCGATGAGATTAGTTCGATCTTGGTATCAGACTTCAATAATACAAGAACTGGGTGTATTATTTATCGAAATGCATAAAAGTTTGGTCTATAACACGACAAAACACTTACAGGTGTTACTACTGATATAACTTATAGCTTAAAGTGCACTTGTCGACAAGAATAATTTGACCTTTGTACAAAAGTAAACAGTGTTAGTCCAAGTATAAACTGCCTGTATTATTTTGTGAAACACCTATCTTAATTCGATTAAAATCGAAAAGTTACTCAAAGATATAGTGACCGCAATGCATAATCATCAACTTTATCTTGCAGTACAAAACATTTGTCATCTTCTGCTGTTAATGCTAACATACGTTATCATACAGTGGAGACTACAAGGCGCTTCAGTGAAACAATGGAACGAACCAGAGTGATCTCACAATGGTAAGCCACATTTTGATATAGTTATCTAGACCTCGTCATTTTTTAGTCTTACCATCAGATTATAGTGAATTTTGCCTGCATTATGGTTGTCATTACATTGTCAGTCCCCTGATATGTGGCTCTGCTGTTAAGTCACTTTTTATAACAATATTTAATAGCTTTAACATCCTGAGTGTCAGGTGATAATAATAATTACTAACACATACCTCTTTCTTTTTTCTTCCCTGTGCAATGATGAGCCTGTATCTCGAGATAGATATTAACGGCTATATAGTTTTGAAAGTGCAATATTGGTGTTGACTACCTGTCACTAGACAGTATCATCATCAGTCCAAGAGCTGCCAATATGTGGGTCTGGCATCACCATGAAAAGAATATCTTACATCACAGAATAATTTTGTTAAATGGAATATAAAAGTGTTTTGCATTGAAATCAATACACAGTGAAGGCTGTAGTTACCATAATCATTGCAATTATGTGGGTTCCATCGTGTTAATCAATTACTGGTCTTCTTCCGCTAAATATTTTGTCTTGAGACTGATGGATGTTGTCATTTTTCAGAATTTGTTGCAAAGAGGTAATCTGCATTAGACATCCATCAAGATTTTATGATTGATTATTTAAAGTACCAACCAATTAATTATGTATGTAATAGGAATTTGTTTAGGAAGGGAACTGTTTTAGGCGTTCTGTGCGATGCCTAGTATTTGTACATAACTGGAAATGTGGTATATGATACCTAGCTTTTGCATCAATAAGAAAAGGACACACAAGCACAGGGTTCTTTCTCGTCTGAAATAGATAAACAAGTTTTAACGGTCTTTAATTTATTCCCACTGAAAATAATTCAGAAATTAGTTGTATTTATTACTTTTATTATCACACGACCTGTTTCAGTCTCTTATAAGCCCATTTTCAGGTGTCGTAACTTGGTGGTGTGTCCCCTGAGCGCTGTGGTGAACGTGTACCACCTCGGCTCTTCGGGGTCACAGCACCACGCTACGACACCTGAAGAAGATGGGCCTATAAGAGCCTGAAACCGGTCGTGTGATGATAAAAGAACTTTACAACTCTAGCGGGATTTGCAAGCTCTGGTATAATGCTCAGTTGGGAATATTCCTCAAACAGAATTGTTTATAATTATTTCCTTGTAATGAATTGCTTTTGCATCAGATGCAAGTAAAAGATCGTATGATCACTAAACATGACCAAATTACCAGAGGAACATTTCATACTAGTGTAAGATGTCGTCTAGAGGTCTGCTGGCATACGAAGTGTTCAATCACTAACATGATTTGCAGTCTGCGTAGTAACAATCGAACTACGACGTATGTCCGTATGAAGTTTTTGGTTTCAAATGAGAATTCCTATTCCTCCTAGGACACCCCGTACTAGGCTGTGAATGAGGTGCTATAATTCCTATTCTGTAATTTAAGACAAAGGTGTTCAAAATCGCTAAAGATTTTTCGTTTTTACGTCACGAATACATAATTTCGTCAATAGCTTGGAAAATAAAGGATATAACTGAACAAGGTTATCAGGAGAACATTTCCTTTCTAAAATCATAAGGTGTTAAAACTTCAGGTTTGTGACTTTTGTATTTTGGTGGAACTCAAAATTCCAAAAATACTACATTTCTTAGTACCCCATTATGTATGTTGGCTTCAGACTTTACTTTTGTACACATTCCATTTCTTTTCGTGTATGTTAAATGGCAGCCATTGTAATGATGTGATATTGCGCAATTGTTGGTCGCTAAGCATGAGCTCCATTCATACACAGGGTCCAGGAAGAGCAAATAGTATCCGAAAGACACTATAATGATGCAAATTAGAATCTGTAGCAAATTGGTAGATGATCTATAGACTGAATAATATTCAGATGCTCACTTTGTATCTTCTTCTTATGTTTTTGTAAACTTACAATGTCGATTGAATGAACCCACTACTAGCTCAAAAATATTTCTCATACTTATGAGTGATTTTTTTTAGTGCTGAACATAGCTGAAAACTCAAATGAAGTTAATGTTAAGTCAAGGTTTGGGAACGTGACTGACGTTGCCCACACATATTTACTTGTTATTGGTAGATGATGTGCCTACAATTAAACACACATCAGTGGCTGTTTCTAAACTTATTTGGATGTAATTACATGGATATGCACCTAGTGTAGCCTAAAATCAGTTCAGCTACGATCCTACATTTGTATAATTGCTAATTACAGCTGAGGTAGCTGTAGATAATAAATTTCAGATAACCAAAAATCGAAACTTTTCAATAAAAATATTTTCTTGTATTATTCATTTATAATTCATTGTGCTCCAAGTGCCAAGTATGATCGTCGCCTTAGCAGAAATTGTTTCCATGAACTGCTGAAGTCTGGCCCTTAGGCATTGTCTGAATTGGAATGGGGCAACCATCATGATTGCGATTTCCCCTGCAACATGCAACACAAACTTGGTTAGATGATTCGGTAGTGTCCTGGATGCATGCATTTTGGGAGGCATGTGCAATTGGCAATACCAGCGTCCAGGAGATCATGCATATGTGACAGAGCCCAGTTTGTGTTTCTCGAGCATGCAGGGAGCAATGAGCTATGTCCATTGAAAAAATTACCGCAGTGGTACAATGAAGACCAGGAGTTTGGCAGTCTAGTCACTGTCAGTATAAAAATAGGTCGATTGTAAGTATTTAAGATTAATATTAACAGTAAGTAAATATTTTTATTGTGTCATTCTGTTTTGACAAAAGTAATTCACAAACATATCTCACACATTTCTTGCTACTAGTGACACACTATTACTTCGTCTACTGAGATCTCTATGTTGAACATTACGAGACTGATAGATTATCTCAACCCACAAAACCGAGCGAGGTAGCGCAGTGGTTAGCACACTGGACTCGCATTCGGGAGGACGACGGTTCAATCCCGTGTCCGGCCATCCCGATTTGGGTTTTCCGTGATTTCCCTAAATCGCTTCAGGCAAATGCCGGGATGGTTCCCTTGAAAGGGCTCGGCCGATTTCCTTCCCCATCCTTCCCTCACCCGAGCTTGCGCTCCGTCTCTAATGACCTCGATGTCGACGGGACGTTAAACACTAATCTCCTCCTCCCCCTCCTCAACCCACAACTCACCTATTAGCTTCTACAAAAAGGAAGCAGTAAGACATGCTGGCATTCCAAAAACAGAAAGTTTTACTAATGGAGGAAAGTTCAAGTGAAAATGAACCACATGAGAAATTAAAACAAGATGAGGGTCATTTGTTTTCATGAGTATCTCGTCTTCTGTGAAGAAGTTGTCTACAATACAGAAATTGTACATTCAGGAAAAAATCAGTGAGTGATTGACTGAAGCTGCGAGTGAGAACCAGACTGGTTATTCTCCTCTTCCCAGACTATGTCAGTATCAAATAAATTATTCTTGATAATTTACACATCACTCATTACTCAAATTACTTCTGTTGTGCTTGACTTTACACTATTAGATGTTATTAGTAATTTACATAAATGTTTTCTGGGTATGGTCCCGCGTCATAATGTATAAAACTACTGCTGCTGCTGGAGAAAAACCAACGTTTCGGCCACGGTTGCAGCGGCCTTCTTCTGGGTCTACTGGTGCGTTCTAGCTATGCAGAGTATCTTATATTGTATTGTTACTGTTCACTGGGCATGCCATTACGTCATAATTTTAAAAAGATAGTTCGTTACATTGGTCACTTAAGGAAGAAGGAGAGGGAAATTTATTTTAATAGGTTATTGCGGTGGATGGAGAGCGTAACCTCTTTTGTGTATTGGCTCTTGTGTTATGTACCATGATTGGTGGTCACCGTCCAATGGGATTGACTGCTGTTTACCATATGCTGGAAGTCGGTCGCGCGGCGGTAGTTAGTCGCCGGTAGTGCTCGTGCCTCGTGTTGACAGTGCGGTCTGTTGGGCTCCGATTGCTGGCAGCCAAGATGTGGCAAGCCTGAGTCCATCCTCTCTATTCATGTTCTTAGGGTTTTATGTATTTCGATGGCCTATCTGATTTTGCGTTTCGTCATAACCAGCTGCTTGAGCGAAGATTGTGTGTTGGCCAAACAGCCGGTTGTGACGAAACGCAAAATCAGAGAGGCCATAGAAATGGTTCAAATGGCTCTGAGCACTATGGGACTTAACATCTATGGTCATCAGTCTCCTAGAACTTAGAACTACTTAAACCTAACTAACCTAAGGACATCACACAACATCCAGTCATCAAGAGGCAGAGAAGCCATAGAAATACTTAAATACGCAACACAAAAAGTTTCCTTTCCTTCTGCCTTAAGTGACCTATGAAACGAACTATCTTTTTAAAATCATGACGTAATGGCATGCGCAGTGAACAGTAACAACAAAATATAGGGACACTGCATAGCTAGGACGCATCAGTAGACCCAGAAGACGGCCGCTGCAACCGTGGCCAAAACGTTGGTTTTTCTCCAGCAGCAGTAGTTTTATACATTATGACGCGGTACCACACCCAGAAAACTTTTATGTCGACTGACTCTGGCCGCGGAAGCCTACGGAATTATATTATAAGCAATGGTTTAAACTATTTTCGTTAAAAATAAAATTGTGAAAAACCAACAAAAATTGTTGATTTCAGATCTACTTATCTCAAGATAACTATAAGCATTTCGTCTGGCTATGTAGGTTAATGGAAATTGGTGCAGGGTACTCCTAAGTGAGCATCGAGCTTTTCCCAAAGATAATCAAACGTAGGCACAGACTTCCCCGTGTATTCATGGAATTTATTGGAACCTGATTATAAACTCACGTACAATGTATTAAACTCTCCAGACAATTCTCTCTGTTTCACTAGGATTCTTGGACTCTTCCTTACAGTGGATAAATTTTCGATGATAGCTCTGTTACTGTTTTCCTTGTAAGTCCTTATAAGGTTCCCTGAATGCTTCCTGCGCTGGCCAGTCATGAGTCCTGTTCGGCATCTGACACCAAAACCTACAGGATGAGAACTCTTAGACAACCGCAGTTAACTGTCGAGGTGAAACTGAGTGTCACGCGCCCCCAACCGACCTGCTATCTGTCTCAATCGATTATAAGGACATTATTTGGTACAACAAACTCGATTTTCACACATCTCACAGCTTAATACATTAGCCTCATGATGATCTGCCTACAGTTTCGCTAATTGTCATAGTTACTGTGATATTTCCAGATAAAATAAGCTACTGCATGAAGTTTTTAAAGTTTGCCACGAAAAATAGAGGACACTATGAATTTGCGTTTGGGCATGTTAAGTCATTTTTGCTTCGTATGAAATGTATCTGACACACTGAATTATTCTTTAAACTTGGGAGAGTATCGCTAACTGCCTCCACTCTCGAGAAGGTGGATGTATGTAAAGCACTTCATCTCAAACTAGCACGCCAACAAAAAGGCCAGAATTGAATATCATAACATTCCTCATATCTCATGAACAGTTTGAGATATCGAAACAAGAGTTTGGAAAATCACAGTACACATTTTTTCATATGATTATATTGAGAAACTTCCACATGTATAGCGACAGTCAAGCAGATACTGATTTTTTGAGTGAAATAATGCAATTCTTAAGAACCATCAATAGCTGGAGAAGCAAAAACTGCTGTGGGTTTGGGATAACACATGTGAAGAAATTACAGTTTACTTTTATATGGAGAATGGGCATTTTCACATACTACTAACTTGTTTTTTGACGGAAAAATGCATATGAACTTTGGGGAAAAAGAACTACCACTTGTGCTGGAATTTCGGCGTAATTCTACGATCCAGAGTATTTTTGATAATGAACGACTGGTAACGAATCAGTGTCGCGAAGGGTAAAATATTCAACAGTAAAGAATTCAGCTTAAGTTGGTAAGAAAGTTGAAAAATCGTTTCTTGAAGAGAAGAAGTGAAATCTTTGTGTGACGAGTTAGATGCCGGTATCCAATGTTTTATCAGCTAACAAGAAGTGGAACGTCACTTCGCCAGCAGCGAGCTAAGCAGCTTGACCCTTGAACGGTACAGGCACCAGCGCCCACAAGTATACGACAGAAAAGTATGGCGGACGTCATGCGGCAACTCCATGACGATCCCAATCGACACAACCATCACTGAACACACCATACGGGTGGTGCAGTGTGCAACTGCTCCTTATAAATAGTCCAACCACCGCCTGCAGTGGGAGAACAGATCGGTAGTTGTCTGGGGCACTACCTCTGTGACGCTCGAGGTCAAGGGTTGTACGTGTATTATTTGGAATAGGCAGTATTTAGAAAGATTCTCGAGGCTTAGCCCCAGTAGGACTTGTATTTGAAGGGCTTATTTCAATAGTGGTACAAGTCCATTTTTGTTCAAGTACATATACTTGAATATTTCTGGTATCTCAACTCAGATTTTTCAGCGCTCATTTAACTTTAGGACTCTGTATCTCAGAATGAACAAAAATGGACTTGTACCACTATTGAAATAAGCCCTTCATTTGAAGACAAGAGCAGTACAGTCTAATATGACCACTTCTGCATACTTGTAAATAGTGACTTGTAAATAGGGGATGTGCCAGGGGATACTTCCAGGGAATGTATTCCTTCCTACCAATATTTGATTTACATCCCGTTCCCGACCGAATCCTACCGAGTTCCGTGCTCTGCACCACTCAACACCCTGCATAGGGAGTTAAAAAGGAATGGGCTAAAATGCTCTCGCAGATCCTCATGAGCCACAAATTCATGTAGTCAGTGCTGAGCACCTCTTGACATCGATGGACAGCGGTTTACACTGACTAGGAGCAATGAGTCACGCTATGTCCTGTGGCAGTCGGATGGAAAGGTTTGGGTTCGGAAACGCCTAGAGAAAATTGCCTGCCATCATGTGTAGCGCGAATATTTAAATTTGGAGGAAGTATTGTGATCGCATGGGGGTGTTTCTAGTGGTTAGGGAGTGTTCCGCTAATTGCGCTTAAGTCAATGCTAAATGCGGAATATTATGAACGAATTTTACAGCTCGTTTGACAGCACTATGTGTTCGATCGGCGGGACAATCCAACCTGTAATAAAGTAGTATCTATCATGCAGTGGTCTGTGGACAGTAACATTCCTGACAATTGCCTGGTCTCCCGTGGGTCCTGACCTGAGCACAATGGAACATCTTTGCGTTGAGTTTGTACATCGGCTTCGACCCACACGCCAGCCTCTAATTACCTTCTCTAGTTTCCCGATCTCGAGGAACAATTGAATCTCATTTCTCGCTAGACATCCAGTCACCTCAGTGAAAATGTGTCCAGTAGAGTTCAAGCCGTCATAAGGGCGTTTAGTGGATACAACTCATATTAGTGTCCACTAACAGCTGTTTGGATACGTTTGATCAGACTGTGTAAGGGTATATAAGTTGGAGTGCAATGACTAGTCATTACGGAAAGTATAGCTCGCGGCTATATGAGACCGACCAGAGGCTGCAGTGGAACACTACTACTTGGGGACATTTAACTGTCTATGGATAGATAACACGAACACACAAACATGACAAACACATATTTTTTGGCATATCCACATCATAAATTAACTTAGTTAATTCAAAACTGTTTTTAATGCTATAATTTTCTTCATAAATATTGAAGGATTTTAAGATTTGATTAAGCTTTTTGTTCAGAAATAAGAGGGACTGTTGGTATTATTAACAATTGGACGAATTGGTAAATTCGGTTTGTGTAATTTGATTTGTGATCTCAACTTAGATAAAGTGGGGTTCATAACTTTAAGTGTTATTTTATCTTTAGGTGAAAGTACATGGGGCATACATGGGACCTATTTCAGATAAAATAATTAAATTATTTAGGAACACAAGCGTGACAATAGCATTTAAAACTAATAACCCCCTACAGATGAAACTGAAACACACAACTGGAGACTCAAATATATACCAAAAGTCAGGGGTTTACAAAATAACATGTAATGACTGTGAGAAACAGTATATTGGCCAAACTGGCCGTAACTTTTTAACACGTTTCAGAGAACGTACTACTGGTACTGCATGTACCAAATCAATATTTGGTCAACATCTTCATGGTTACAATCATTCTGAGGGTTGGATTTCTAACACTTTGAAAATAATACATACTGTGCCAAAAGGACCACCGCTAAGTACCTTAGAAGAAATTGAAATCTTTTCACTTCACAAAAGTAATCCATTATATGTTTTAAACGAACAACTTCAGTTCAAAGATAAACATTTCTTTCAGCTTGATCTTCTTTAGAATGTTTACTCTTCTGTCCTTTGTTTTTTAAATTTTTTTAAAAATCATTAAGACTTTTAGGAAATTCGTGTAGTGACTATTAAATATGAACCAACTTACGAGTTAGAACAACGAGAAAATATCTGAAAAAATCGAAAGTTGAGATATCTTTTTATGAAGTACAACTGTAGAAGTAGCAGGATTGAGTAGTAAGAAAAATTTCGAATTAGATATCGCATAACTCTGCAGAATTTGATATGCCACATTTCGAATTTATTACATTTCAGACAATCGTAAACATAATCATTTACTTCACTCATCGTTATTCGACCACGTTAAATGGAACAAATGAAATTTTCCCACAGGAAATCTGGAATATTAACTCACCAAATAATATTCTCAAAGCATACAATCCATTTCTCGATTTTAAATGAGTTACACTACTCATATCAGATGCTGACATAATTCCATGTAATTTCATAACGAACTATCCTATGTATGTGATTAACATGACGTGTAGAAATAATATTGTAAGTTCACGGGAAAGGACTAGGAATCTTTGTGTGGAACTTTTAATGAACAAATTCCTTCAGATACTTCAACGTATGTAGGAATGTAAAGTAAGAAAAATTTAACTTACAATACTTGGCACAGAATATTTGCTGAAAGTTTTTAACTATATAAATGAATAAAAAATTAGAAAAAGTTAAAGAAATTTTAACAGCATGTTTTCATTTCATTTTAAAATATTTTCAGGAAGATAAAGAAAAGAAAACTGAAAAATTTAGTATGTTAATTAGAAAATGATTACTCATTGTATTTCTTGTGTATAGCTCTTTTTATGTAGATTATAATAGCATTCTGAATTTTCAAAATCAATCAAGATTTGCGTGAGATCGATGGAAAGCGCTGGCTGCAGGACAAGTCTGCTTCAGCTGAACTAGCAGTTTGCATCTCGTATTTTATCAGGTGGCAGGTGGCCTCTAGATAAAGATAATACTGACCTTGAGCAACAATTTCCGTCAGTGAACTTACGTAAACATTCTTTTGCTCTATTTGTAGTATGACTTGCGCGAAACATTCTCTCGCGCCAATCTAAGGCAGTTCAAAACTTCTTTCAGCGATGGCGCTGATGGACGATCCATTGAAAATAATAGCGGAACATGTTTTGCTTTAAACATGAATTAATCGATTTTAAAGTTGTCTTCAGTATTCATACTATCATTTACATGTTATTCACATTTCTTCACTTCAAATAAAACACGAAAATGTGAAGAAAATAACTTATTTACATCCGAAATGAACTGATGGAAGTAGTGCTTGTAGAATGTACTTTGTCACTCGAATACCTAATATATATACCATTTTAGAGGATATTTACTGTGTCAAAGCTCTAAACCAAGTATGAAGGCTGAAGGATTTTGACCATTATCTCATGAAATCATCAAAGCGTCAGTGGTTAGAGAAGAACTAGCTATTTGGCAAAACTTTTTCTATTCTCGCTTCTGTACGATCTATCACCATGTAAAGGGCAAGTTTAAGACCCATCCCAAGGAGCGGGTGGTGTGTTTCATCCCGAAATAATGGAGCCCTCTGTTATCTCAGAAGCAAGATGCACTGACGTACGAGAGGTCAGAACCCGGAATCTCGGTTTATAGAACTAACACAGTGGAAGGTGTTCGCTAGCGAACGTTTTGCACTTTTTAAGAATGAAGCTAATTTTGTCCTATTAAATTTCATAATCTTTAAATGGACAATATCAAACAGCTAAAGTAGTGTGGTGACTGTCTAGAAAAAAGAATATTAATGAATTTCGTAAAGATAAGTAACGAAAAGATGGATTTGTAAAGAAAGTGTATCGAGACATCAGAAAATTAAAGTTACATGTGAATTTGGTAGAACTGTTGGTAAAACAAGAACACTAAAAAATCAAGTACAATCGACAGTTCATAAAAATCGTATGGCTGCTCAAGAAGAAAGAATTAGGAAAATATTGAGCAAAGGATAGATTTCTTATATTCACCACAATTCATTACGTTTTATTTTTTCACGTTCACTTTTTATAAAGAAATATTAAATTTTATTTTCTTACATTTACGTTTTATATGAAATATTAAATTTTATTTCCTTGCATTCACCCTTTGTATGAAAAAAAAAATAATTTGAAAATTGGTGAACGTGATACGAAAAAGTGTTCAGATTTATTAACTTTTCTAAGTAATTTAAAAGAAATTAAGTGATTTAGACCTGAAAAGTAAATGTTCTGTTAAGTTCTGTGTAAGTTCTAGTGAGCTAGCTCACGAGGAACGAATCAGCTAGTGAGCTAGAACTGAGATATAATCTACCAAAACGTGCTACTCACATTGTGTATAGAAAATCTGACACCCATGCAGATTGAACCACATGTGGAATATTTTTAAGCTACACTGAAGCGCCAAAGAAACTGGGAGAGGCATGAGTATTCAAATACAGAGAGATGTAAACAGGCAAAATACGGCGCAGCGGCTGGGAACGCCTACATGAGACAAAGAGTGTCTGGTGCAGTTGTTAGATCGGTTACTGCTACTACAATGGCAGGTTTCAAAGATTTAAGTGAGTTTGAACGTGGTGTTATAGTCAGCCCAGGAGCGATGGGACGCAGCATCTTCGAGGTAGCGATAAAGTGGGGATTTTCCCGTATGGCCATTACACGTGTATACCGCGAACATCAGGAATCCAGTAAAACATTAAATCTTCGACATCACCGCGGCCAGAAAAAGATCCTGCAAGAATGGGATCAATGACGACTGAAGATAGTCGTTCAGCATGACTGCCTTCCACATATTTCTGCAGATGTCAGTGCTGGGCCATCAGCAAGTGTCAGTATACGGACCATTTAACCGAACTTCATCGATATGTGCTTTCAGGGCAGAAGGCTTTCTCGTGTACCGTTGATGACTGCACAACACAAAGCATTACTCCTGGCATTGGCCCGACAACACCGAAATTTCACTCTTGATTACTGGTAACATATTGCCTGGTCGGACGAGTCTCGTTTCAGATTGTGTCAAGCGGATGGACGTGTACGGCTATGGAGACAACCTCATGAATCCATGGACCCTGCATGTTAGCTGGGGACTGTTCAAACCGGTGGAGGCTCTGTAATGGTGTGGGGCGTCTGCAGTTGGAATGATACGGGACCCCTGATACGTCTAGATACGACACTGGCGGGTGACACGTACATAAGCATCCTGTCTGATCACTTGCATCCATTCATGTCTATTGTGCATTCCGACGGACTTCGGCAGCTCCAGCAGGACAGTTCCACACCGCACACGTCCAGAATTGCTACAGAGTGGCTCCAGGAGTACTCTTCTGAATTTAAACATTGACGCTGGCCACCTAACTCCGCGGACATGAACGTTTTGATCATAACTGAGGCGCCTTGGAACGTGCTCAGAAGAGATCTCCAACCCCTCGCACTCATACGGAATTATGGACAGCCCTGCTGGAATCATGGTGTCATTTGCCTCCATTATGGGAATCGATGATGATGCTGACTAGTTGTTTCTGTTATCGACATTGATATTGGCAAGATATCGACCGCAGGTATTCCAAGACTTTCGATAATGTTTTACTTTCAAATCTGAAGTCGATAACAAATGAAAAAAGAAATATTTTTCTTCGTGTTATATAATTAAAGATTAATAATTTCGGATTTTTGCTTTACTTGTACTGTGAAACCTTGATTCTTACCAAATTTCTTGTTTCTAAGTCAATGGGAAGTACCCTATAGGTTTTGGTGAGTGAGGTTCCGAGTATCGAAATATGTGATAATCGGTCATTTATTTTGATAGTATTGTCTTAGAAGCCTAAATTTTTACACTGCGAAGGGGCCATAGACCTTGAATATGATACGCCAACCTGTTACAGAGAAAGTTTGTCTTAAGGAACGGACAGACAAACAGACGGAGGATAAATAAATGGTTCAAATGACTCTGAGCACTATGGGACTCAACTGCTGTGGTCATAAGTCCCCTAGAACTTAGAACTACTTAAACCTAACTAACCTATGGACAGCACACAACACCCAGCCATCACGAGGCAGAGAAAATCCCTGACCCCGCCGGGAATCGAACCCGGGAACCCGGGCGTGGGAAGCGAGAACGCTACCGCACGACCACGAGATGCGGGCACGGAGGATAAATGACCAAAAAATATTTTTTTCGTGTTATAGTTTTACAAATGAAGCAATTTGATATTTTTTTTTTTGCTTTACAATTGTACTGTGAAACCTTGTTTCGAGCCAAATTTCATGATTCTAGGTCAACGGAAGTATCCTATTAGTCTTGATGAATGAGTTTTGTGAATATGGAAATATGTGACATACATAGCTGTATCTTTTGACTCCATCGACTTAGAACCTTACAATTTTTACACCACTTAGAGACCACAGCCCTCTCTGGCTGCTGAGGCAACACTGGGATCAGCTGCGCATAATGGGAGATGGGACTCTGTGGTGTGGGTAATGAGAAGCCTGGCGTCGTGGGGAGGGGGAGGTATAGCAGTGTGGAGTGGGGGACGCTAAAGTGCTACCTGTGGGAGCTTACAGGGACCATGGAGAGTGAGTAGGGCAGCTAGGTGCAGGCAGGGGGTTAGACGGAGGGTGGGGTGGGGGGTTAACGGAAAAGGAGACTAATGAAAAGACTGTGGGTACATTGGTGAATAGAGTTCTGTGTAGTGCTGAAACGGAAACAGGCAAGGGGCTAGAGAGTACGACAAAGACTAACGACAGTTGAGGCCAGGAGGGTTACAGGAACGTAGAATATACTGCAGGGAGAGTTCCCACCTGAGCAGTTCAGAAAAGCAGTTGCTGGTGGGAAGGACCGAGGTGGTGCAGGCTGTGAAGCAACCATTGACATGAAGAAAGTTGTGCTGGCAGCATGCTCAGCAATGTGGTGGTCCAGCTGTTTCTTGGCCACAGTTTGTCAGTGGCCGTTCATGCAGACAGACAGCTTGTTAGCAGTCACGCCCACATAAATGCAGCACAGTAATTGCAGCTTAGCTTTTGGATCACTTGACTGGTTTCACAGGTAGCCCTGCCTTTGATGGACTGGAGTAGGTGATGGTGGAAGTGTGACGCTACAACGCAGTCCTTGCTATGAATTTTTTCGCTTACTTAACACATGAAACGGTTTGTATACGATGTATTGTCTAGTGCAAATATGTATTCTAGATACTATGTTTAAATTATGTAATATTTAACACTGGCAAGTCAGGGCATATTTAGTTAACGTTGAGGTCAGAAAGATTGTATTGTCGTGCCGCTGGGCGCGGGAGCGCGCCAGCGGGCAGTAGTAGCAGTGACGCCGTGCTCGGAGTAAGATGTACAGTCGAATGCTGCTATTCCTAGCTATGTTACATCTAACGGCTAGTGTGTGGACCTAAGTACGACGGGAAATTAATGGTCGGCATATCTGGAAGCATGGCCAGGCAAGTTATTATGGATTAATGGGCATAGTGCTGAAGAAGCGAGGGCTTAAATAAGAAGTGCACTGTGGGCCCAAGTCGCAACAGTAAAAGCCCACTGTCACATTGTGTCGCCGCCGTGGGCTTCCGTCGATCCATCGACAACGAAGGAAGTAAGATCTACGTAATTTTCGTAGGATAAAATTGTAGAAGGCTTTCCAGTGACTGTGCTTTTCTCTGAAGTTGAACAATTAATAACAAGCATTGTATAATCGAAGTGTTGCATTCCACTCGACAATAACACCAAGTAGGTTCCTTCCGATCCTTACTTATCTTATTGAACCGAGTGTGTCACGCCATAATCAAGAGAAAATATGTTAATTATCAAATTATTAGCATAGACGGTGAAGAGTAAATTTCAGACTGTTTTGAACGATTGGTTATCATAGTTAATTGTTGCACTTAATAAGCTTATGCCAACCATAGTAACTTAATAACAGACTGAAGTAATAAAATTGATTATTAAGATTTATTTCCACGCATATTCAGCTGAAGTGGCCGGCCGATGTGGCCGAGCGGTTCTAGGCGTTTCAGTCTGGAACCGCGCGACCGCTACGTTCGCAGGTTCGAATCCTGCCTCGGGCATGGGTGTGTGTGATGTCCTTAGGTTAGTTAGGTTTAAGTAGTTCATAAGTTCTAGGGGACTGATGACCTCATATGTTAAGCCCCATAGTGCTCAGAGCCATTTGAACCATTTTTTCAGCTGAAGTTAGTTCAAGGATATTTCATGAAATTATAAAGCATATTCCACCTGAAAATCGCCCAATTAGTGAATTAATATCATTCAAAACATAGTTAATCAATTATTGGCAACATATTTCATTATCAGTAGATTAAACTGTGCAAAGTACGTAATTTTAAAGACAGAATGACAGTCCATTATTCAAAATCTAGACAGATAATTATCTGTGTTGTCAGCATTGCACTTAGCTGACAAATTATGAACAAAATAACTATCAAAATACTTATTGAAAGTTGACCACTAATGTTTAAGTGTAGTTAGATTGTTATGACATTATTTTATATGACTACTGAGCCTGACACAGCACTCACGTAAAAGTTCACGTTCCACCTGCTGCGCTACAAGCTGGTAAACTTTATGTTTGACACAATTATTCACGTACTTCACGGTACTGTCGCTCATCAGTTGAGCTTGCGTCCGATTTTTTAATTGCTTTTACAACTTAATCATTTCTTTCGGCAAAATTTCCACTGGCAAAATTTATTTCCAATTTATTTCCATTATTTCATTTACCGATCGTTATTGAATGAAATTACTCGTTCAATAAGGATCAAGTTATAACGTCTCCTGATTCCCGCAGAATAACCATTATCTACTTCGGATTCGGATGCCTTATCCCGACACGGGTCAAAGTTCGTAAGTCACGGTCATTGTTAACTTGTAATTTCGCAAATCCCGGGAAGTTGGGGGGTGTTATAGAAGGACGTATGTGACAGTTGTTGCATCTAGGTCTGTTACGGGGATATGTGCCGTGAGGCATGGGGTTGGGAGCAGAATGTGATGTATTCTTTTCTGAAGACAAATCGTTTGCAAGCGTTGCAGTGGAGTGTCGATGTTCACGGATTTTGCCGTTCCTCTCAGGACGTGGCGGAGTTCGTTTCTCCGTACCAGCACAGTGAGGACCCAGTGAGCGACTTCCGCCAGCTGCTGCAGAGCGAGGGCTACCAGGTGCTGCGCTGCGACGTCGCGCCGCAGGTGCTCTTCTTCCCGAGTGAGATGCAGCGCAGAGGTGAGCAGCTCCTTTACCTTTAGTGTCAGCCAGTGTCTCACAAACAACGCTTTACATGCGCCTGGGTGCTGCTAACGCCAAAACCTCCAGCTGTCCGACACTCAGACTTGTACCAATCGTTGTATGTCGATAGTGTGTCAACCAAAGCTCCGATTTAGTTTGTGCTATGTGCTGTCGTCCAGTAGAACGATGTAAACGTTAATTAAAAGCAACGTGAGAACTATGGAGCACTCAAAAAGCATTACGATCAGTAACTATCAGGTATAGTTTCCGTGGGGAAGTTTGTAGAGCAATAGATCGTTGTACTAAGCATACTGGGTTTAAAACCAAATGACTGCAATTTTTCTTTACTACATTAGGAGTGAAAGTGTTATATGGAACTACGTCATGTTTATAGAACTGTGCACTTGGCAGTCTGTTTTCGCTTCGTTCCATTGAAAGCACGTAGTAAACCTACAGAGTGCATTTGCAATTTCTCAGAATATACAACCAGAACAAAAAGGTAGAAACAGTTGCATCGCATGTGCAGAAGTAATAATAATAATAATGGTCACAATAATAAAAGTAATAGCCGTGATAATAATAAAGAGCGTGATCCATTCAGGAATTAAGGTTCAGATGGATCAAATGGCTCTGAGCACTATGAGACTTAACTACTGTGGTCATCAGTCCCCTAGAACTTAGAACTACTTAAACCTAACTCCATGCCCGAGGCAGGATTCGAACCGGCGACCGTAGCAGTCGCGCGGTTCCGGACTGCGCGCCTAGAACCGCTAGACCACCGCGGCCGGCCAGGAATTAAGGCTTCACAGTACTTGCTGCTTAAGAAGAAGTGTATGAAGAAAATTACTTTTGTTCACCAAGCACATTTGATAAAGCTTACATTTATGCATCCACCCTGAAGATTGCCGAATGAAACATTGTGTCTGAAACAGAACTTTGTCGAAGTTTTAATGCCATTATCCACCGGTGACGGTGAGAATTATGCAAATGTGGAGAACCAAACTGACTGTATGTGACGGGCTGCAGCTTAAGAAGATTTTTCCGTTGTTGCTGACTAATCTCTTCCGAAGAATCTAGAGCACCATCAGACATTTTCCGCTTCATATGCTTGTACACTCTGAAGAAATGAAGATCGGACGGTTGATAAATGAAGGTTGTGTTTGCTGGAATTACGTGAATTGCGATTTTGTTTCCTGGTAGGTTATTTTGTGCGTGCTTGTCACGAAGAACACTAATGTCTTCGTGGGGCCCATACGAATCCAGTATTAGCATAAGTTCTCTCCCATATAAATTTCATGCTTAAATACTTAAAAGGATTTTTAATCAGAGGGGTGAGAACCCGGGACCTACGGTAAGACGACCTCACACTCTATCAACCAACACACCCCGAGATCTACATAACAATCGCTCACCGATACGCTTTTCCAGTGCTCGCATCAGTTCCGGACAATGTCTCGTCAGCCCGGCAGTGTTATTGGTGGCCCAGTTCCAGGACGAGCTGGTTGCAGGTTTGACCCAACTTCTCGTAGAGCGAGCCATAGGAGCAGATGTGGAGAGTGTTTCATAGTGTCGTTGTTGGTAGGTTTTCTTGTCATAGGGAGACTTCAATTTAAATTAGATATTGGGTGCCAATTATCCTCCCTCCATTAGGGGTAAACAACATAACTCACAGAGAGGAATGGTGTGTGTGTGGGAGGGGGGGGGGGGGGGGAGGACTGTACTACTTTACACACAGATTGAACATTTCATTACATATTTATTTGAGAATACAAAAACATTAACCTGAAGACAATCTTCATCAGTAAATTTTTGCTCTGTTTAAATATCACAAAGCAATCATTCAACTGGTAGACAACACTCATTAGATTTAATGTCTGCAGAATTAAAGTCTGCTGCAAGTCAAGACACAGTTATCACAACATAAGCTCATTTAAACATTGTAGTCGGCATCGTGTTATCGTTGTGCCTTCTCGGGGATTCTGACCTACGCGTACTGTAGCTTATAGCAGACTGACTGGCTTACCTATTTCATTTTTGGATATTCTGGTTCTTGCACTTCTCTTAGCGTAGGTCATCTTGCTGCATCTCTTGCTTGTTTTTCTTGCTGTTGTTGCGTGGGGTGCTGGTAACTAATGAAGCAGAAGGTCCGACCACCTCGTAGTCGTTCGCCGGTGCACCTGGTTGCTCAGGCTACTGACGAGACAGTTTTCCGAGTTACGCGCTGACGCACAAAATTTCCTCGCAAATTGCCCGAACCGATCTCTTAGCTTCGGAATTCAGGCAATCCTGTGAAGCTGTCCGCAAATATTTATTAGTTCAGGCCTTTAGGACAATATTCAACAATTCTGCAAAACATCTTGTTCAGTACAATTACTAAAATCTTTAAATAAATTCTTGTAGCATTTCGAGTCATTCCAAAAATGTCAGACATGCTCCCACATCTCCACTATGGCCTCTAATTAAACAAATGTGAGCAAATTCTGACCGCCGACATATATGGTGTATTGCAAAGATGCAGATTGAACCTTCAATAGCATTCAGTTCCCTTACTCTAATACGGTAAGTAATCCATCAGCAGCAAAAGGAAGGCAAGTTAACATTTAGATGGGCACTCTGAAAACGAACATGTATTAATACCACGGAAAGTAGTAACTACTGCAACCTACATCCTTATGAATCTGCTTAGGGTATTCATCTCTTGGTCTCCCTACGATTTTAATCCTCCTAGGACTATTGGATGGAGGAGGTAGACAGAGAGAGGTGGAGAAAAGACAGACAGAGAATAAGGAAGAGGAAAAGGTCAGAGAGAGATGAGGAAGGCAGAGATGAACCAGTAGAGGAATGGAACAAATACATACCAGGGAAATGCTGGGTACTCATCATTTAAACATAAATACAGTTGCTGTTATTAGTCAATTAATCGTTTGCTGACACACAAGACAACAACACTTCGTCATGAAATTACAGTGTCACAACTCGGGGGTCGCTGAGGGTGCCAACTTCTAACGATCAGAATTTTTTCTTTTTCTTGGGGGGGGGGGAGGCGGGGAGGGCGGCATCCAACTCATCATGCCCTTTCTACAGCAACTCAATTGTAGGTGTAGTGTAACGTGTAGGTTACTGATTAATATTAATATCAGTACATATGAGGCCTCAGGTGCCACCTGTGAAGGAAACGTTTCCTGGAGATTGACTATGACCGTGAATCTGTAATCCGAAAAGGTTTAAAGAAAAACTACATGAAATAAATTAATATTGCGTAAACTCCACGAACCCGTTTTACTTCCGGAAACTTCAAAAGCACACTTCTATATGAGAAGTTTCCCAACCCTGTTAAAATTCTGATAATGAAATCCTTTGATATTGGAAAACAGTAAAACAATCTGAAGTTAATTTGATAAATAATGACACAATGTACTGTAGCTTTGCTTACCAGTAATAGTTAAACCCATATAAATATGCATCTAAACATGAATGAATGGAAATATTACAGTAATATCGCATACAATAACAGTTGCCAGATTCAAAGTTTCCTCTGTAACAGTTAAACCCAGATCAATATGCATCTAAACACGAATGAATGGAAATATACATTAAGATCGCGTACTATCACAGTTGTCAGATTCAAAGTTTCTTCTAATACGCTAACTTGAACCAGTGGCGAATAAGCTACATCTTTGTACTTGGTCGGTGTAAATACCTTCAATGGCAGATGCCTCAACTTACACATCTGGCCACATTTCGCACAGTGCAGCACATAAATTCTCCTGTCTAAATTACTGTATATACACATCGAAGCACACCCTTCCAAAAGACACATACAACGTATGCAACGACTAGTACAAATACACTGAAAAGCAAAACCAAATAGATGATGGGAGTAACTGCTGTTAGTGATCGGGTCAACAATCACTGAAGGTGAACAATCTTTACAATACACTACTTTGATTTACAGACATTAGTCTGTTACAGAGCATAAAGCAATTAAATTGCTTACAATTGTGTTTCTCTAGAGGGGAATTTTTTTTGAGTCTTATCTGTTCTGGGTCGGCGTGCTGTGGCGACGGCGGTGTCAGCAGTGTGAAGTTGCTGATATGACTACTGTAAGTTCATCCAGTCATGTCCCTGGCATTAAAATATCCTCGTTCTTTTCATGCTGTTTTGGCTGGCAGTGGTAATAAGTGACGTAGCATCCATTTGTCGTAGGCTGGAACAAAGTAACTGCTGATTTACCGCCTGAAGGTCGTATTAGTTCACCTGCAACTTTCACAGGGGATAGTTTGGCACAGTCCACATCGTGTTTAAATTAACCTTCCACTTTCTATACTTTACCAGCTGCGAAGCTAAACAGTCCATCTACCGTTAATTTTCATGGTTCATAATAACACTTTTCTCACGAAAACAGTCACTAATATAGCAAAACAGTTCACAGTTTCCACAATGGCAGTTAGTGTTTTAGCACATGTCATATATCGTAGTCAAGAAAATGCGCAATATTAAATTCACAATTTATGTAATGCTGCTCAATCCTAAACCGACGACTATACTGTCTGTTCACGAGTGCATTGTCACAGCCACAGGCATCGTTCTGCAAAACCAACAGCGTTTGCATAATACAACGTCCGTTTAGAACATCTACCATAAAGTCAGATTTGAAACCGGTCTAACACAAGAATGTCCGGTATAGGCACACACACTTCATGTGCTACACTATATAACCAAATGAAAAATATTCTACGTCATCAGAAACATATCTATGGAGTACAAGGTAGTAAAAGAAAGAAAAAAAATATATATATCGTTATTAGTCATGGCATCACACACCCCACAATGCCAATATTGGCTCTTCTACAGAAAAGTATGACGACCACTAAATCAGAATTAACTACCGCCCAACAATGTAAGTATTGGCTCTTAAACAGGAATGTTTGCGATCACTCATCTAGAATTAAGTACAGGAAAAATCTTTAGGAAATGTAATTCATTCACGAAGCGAGTACCTTACAAAACACTCTTAAGGCTTACTCGTGAGTTCTGCTCATCAGTCTAAGATCCTTACCAAGTTGGGTTAACAGACGAGATAGAGCCAGTAAGGAGCAGCGCATTAAGAAGACGCGAGAGCATTGCAGAAATGCTAAACAAACGCCAGTGGCAGACATTGCAGGAAAGCCGTTGTTTATTTATTCCATGGTGCTAAAATTCCAAAATGAATTGCATCTGCCCTTTGAATATTCCGTGGAATTTGTATTTTAGACTTCATTGTTATTACTCTTTGAACATGGTTATGGTCTCGTTAAAATAAGTGTACCTTTCCAATTATATGGCCGTGTTTGGTTCAGTCTATAGTGCATGCATGTAATATCAACAGGTCCGTTATGGCAAAGGCCTCGTCACTCTTGTTGTTATTGTTGTGATCTTCAATCTGATGGCAGGTTTGATGCAGTTCTCCACACTAGTCAATGTTGTGCGAGCCTTTTCATTTCGGCGTGATTACTACAATCTATGAGCCTGCATTCTCTACCGAATATTTGGGCTCTGTAAATGTTACTCTCCCATAAGTAATTCAAATGGTTCAAATGGCTCTGAGCACTATAGGACTTAACTTCTGAGGTCATCAGTCCCCTAGAACTTAGAACTACTTAAACCTAACCAACCTAAGGACATCACACACATCCATGCCCGAGGCAGGATTCGAACCTGCCACCGTAGTAGCAGCGCGGTCGTAGCGGTCGCTCGGCTCCAGACTGTAGCGCCTAGAACCGCACGGCCACTACGGCCGGCCATAAGTAATTACCAGACTAACTATTCAGTAATATTACAGGACGTCTCATATTAACTGATCCGCTCTTTTGGTCGAGTTGCGCCATTAACTTTTTTTTCCCTTATTTATATTCAATACCTCTCCTTTAGTTATACCTATCAAACCGGCAGCATTCTTCTGTAGCACCACATATCAAATGCTCTTTTTCTCTTGTTGCCTCTACTCTTTATCGTCTAAGTTTCCTTTGCACACATGGCTACACTACATAAGAAGTTCTTCAGGAGGGATTTCCTAACGTTTAAGTTTGTACGATGTTCAAAAATTCCTCCTTCTGAAAAACGCTTCTCTTGCTATTGCCATTCTGCATTTTATATTGTCTCTGCTTCAGTAATCATCAGTTATTTTGCTTCTTGAGTAACAAAACTCATCAGTTTTTTGAGAGCCTTATTTTATGAATCTGATTCTATCAACAACATAAGTTTGGATAGGCTTATCAAGAATAAAAGACAAAACAACTCCGTTAACATCTATCTGAAGCATTGTATTCACCACATTATTCACATTTTCCTATCTCTCATCGAGCAACAGTTACTCCACATCTTCAGAATTCAACATGTCTATCTGTTCATAGCTATTCTCTGTCATTTTTCCAGCATCGAAATCGGCTACGTATGGAAGTGTCAGTCCCGTGTTGGTGGGCTCTCCACATGCACTTTATTCCGTGGATCAGCTGACTGCAGCTCTGCAGTGCTCAGACCTTAGTTCCTATCACTCCAGTGGCCATCCCTAGTATATGCCCTGCTACCTCTATTGTTAATACAGCGTCTACCATTCGAACCGTCTCCACCTGTCCTATCATCATGATTCTCGATGCTACCACTTCTCATTACCACATTTATTTCGTCGTCAATATATTGCTCGTGGTCGTAATTTCTAATCCCTTGTAGACTTCAATCAAGATACATAGACTGATTATTACTTCTTCCAGGAGCATTCTCATCACTATTATCATCTTGCAATATCCATATCCAATAATAAACTCTGACAACCTAAGTCATCTATCACTCAAGCAGCTAGAATAATTTGATGTAAATGTGACAAAAGTTTCATTACACAGATACGAATCGACGTAGCAAGACTATAAGGAATGTATAAGAATTGATTTTTCAATAACATATGTTCAAATAATCAAGCAGGATTGTATAAACCACAATTGGAAAAATTTTACATCATTACAAGACCGTGTTTAAGTCAGTGTTGTGCTGCCTCAGACCAATAAGCAGGCAGGCACATAGGCCTCAACACCTCATAGGATTAACAATTTCTAGTCAATATATGTATCTGCACAGCATATTCACTTTCCAAGTAACCGTACACAAATTCAGTCTTGCAGCCAGCAGGGAGACTAGGCACAAGTATAAAATCAAATTGTTTCAACAAACATGAGGGTGAATGACAATTGCTGTATTCCTGACAGGTAAGGAATTACTATAAGCATATTCAGACACACCTTCAGAAATCTCATTCTCTTAATCAAGCTCTCTATGAGCACACTGGGTTCTCCAACTCCGTAATGGCACAAAGGATCTGGTTCGTCTTCATGATCTGAATCCATGTCACTGTGCAGTACGTGATCCCTACTGTAACATCGACATGCAGTACCTTCACTTAACCTTTCCTCAGTCATAGACAATCTTGTCCTAATTCCCTTCTCCTCCTGATAATTTCCATCTTCGTTACCTTAAACCTCAACAGTGATATCATCTCTTCATACTCACAAACAGCAACACGGAGAGTAAAACCATAACAGTAATAACCTAATTCACGAACTTTCTTATCCATTTTAGTAATCTCCTCTTTACCCTCTAACATTTATTTTTTTGAACTAAGCCTTAACTTTTCAGAATTATCTTCTAACACCGGTTTTAATGTAGCATGGCTTGAAATCTGTTCTTCAATGTGAGTAACTACTGCTTGATTTGGTTCAACTTCTGTCTTATTCTTTTAACACTCTTCCCTAAAACTTTGAAAATTATTTTGCAATTGCTAATTTGTTCATTAACATCCGCCAGAGATTAACCAATTCTGTGCAACAATGGAAAGTTTAGTCTCAACATTAGAAATTCTTACATCAAATTTTGTGTGGAAATCCCACCTCTACTGAAAGCTAAATACATTGAATGTCATGGAAACCTCTCCATTAACAGATTGATATTTCAGTATCTGTCCCTGCACGTTAGCAACACTATTTTCTATATTCTCAGCTAAGTTTCTTGCTCAGTTCT
The DNA here is from genome assembly GCF_021461395.2 of Schistocerca americana. Taxonomy (NCBI): domain Eukaryota; kingdom Metazoa; phylum Arthropoda; class Insecta; order Orthoptera; family Acrididae; genus Schistocerca; species Schistocerca americana. The sequence goes on from NC_060120.1 coordinate 207,795,625, forward strand.
AGATTACTGGTTCTTATTTTCTTATCAAGTCCGTTGAAACGAATTCCCCTCGCCCTTTCTGTTCTCTTCGTAACGTTTCATAAAATGAAGATTAATTTACGTAATACAAGGTTACAGCAACTTGCCTATAAAATGTGAATTGTGTAAAGCCTAAAGTAATAATACATAAAAAGTAGAAGTCATTACTGAGCCACACACTACACTAATGATGAAAGGAAATGATTATCAAAACGATTGTAACAGTAAACATCTATCTGCATCTTGTAGTCTATACTTTGTTTCAGTGATTCCAGATTACCAGTGGGTACTGTGAAGCACCCAAACTGGAAATTCTGTTTTTTTTACATCACCATCACTATCAAAATTAATATTTTCAAAGCGCAATATATAGTAATTAGTTACCCACAAAACAACACATGCACTGCGTAACACAACAAGTCAAGCTAAAATACTGGGTCTCTTACTAATGAGTACTACAACATTCACATCTACATCTACAGGATTACTCTGGAATTCACAATTACGTCCCTGGCAGAGGATTCATCCAAACACCTTGAAGCTACTTTTCTACAGTTCCACTCTCAAACAGCGCGCGGGAAAGGCGATCACTTAAATCTTTCTGTGCGAGCTCTCATTTCTCTTATTTTATTATGGTAGTCATTTCTTCCTATGTAGGTGTTCGCCAACAAAATATTTTCACACTCTGAGGAGAAATAGGAGACTGAAATTTCATGAGAAGGTCCCGCCGCAGGTAAAATTGCCTTTATTTTAATAATTGCCACCACTACACGTTTATCATATCCCTGGCACTTTCCCCGTTATTTCGTGATAATACAAAACGAACTGTCCTTCTTTGAACTTTTTAGATGTCCTTCATGAATCCTATCTCATGCGGAATAAATCGCAATCTTTGGTTTGGTATCCCAAGAACATTATCTGTGAACTCATTCCAATTTAAGTTATTTGTGTTCTAATCCCTAAGTATTTAGCTGGTTTACAGCCTGTTTAATTTTGTGATTTATCCTGGAACTGAAATTCAGCGGATTCTTTTTAGTGATCATATGGATGATTTAGATTCAACTGCCATTTTTTTCGCAATACAGTTAGCTTGTCTAAATCATTCTGCAATTCGATATGATCATCTGATGACTTTATGTGACTGTAAATGACAGCGTTATCTGCAAAAGGTCTGAGATGGCTGCTCTGATATCTCCTAAATCTTTTATGCATATTAGGAACAACAGAAGGCCTAATACATTTCCTTGGGGTACGCCGAACGTTACTTCTGTTTTACTCGATGACATTCCGTCAGTTATTACGAACAGTGAGCTTCCCGACAAGATATTACGAATCCAGTCACACAAATGAGACGATACTCCATAGGGATGCAATTTAATTAGAAGTCACTTGTGGGGAACGGTATCAAAAGCCTTTTGGATATCTAAAAATATGGAATCAATTTGACGTCTCCTGTCGACAGCAGTCATTGCTTCTTGAGGATAAAGATCTAATTGTGTTTCACAAGAAAGATATTTCTTAATCTGTGTTGACTGTTTGTCAATAAATCGTTGTTTTCGAGGTGATTCATAATGTTCAAGCACAGTTTATGTTCCAGAATTCTTCTGCAAGTTGCCTTAGGGATATTAGCCTGTAATTTAGCGGATGACTCCTATTTGCTTTGTTGGGTATTGGTATGACATGTGCAACTTACCAGTCTTTGGGGACGGACGTTTCCACGAGAGCGCGACTGTATGTGATTGCTAAGTACAGAGCCATTGTGTCAACGTACTCTGAATGGAATCTGATTGGTACACAATCTGGAGCGGAAGATTTGCCTTTCTTAAGTGTTTTAGGTGCTTCACTAAACCGATGATATCTGCTTGTAAGTTACTCATGATGGCAGTTGTTCTAGACTGCAATTTTGGAATATTTACGTTGTCTCCGTTGGTATGCTAGTTTCGGGGAACTGTGTTTAGTAACTCTACTTTAGAGGTACTGTCGTCAGTGACGTCAGCATTGTTATCGCGCAATAAATGTATGGATAGCGTGTTGCCACTGGTGTACCTCACGTACGATCAGACTCTCATTGGATTTTCTCCCAGGTTTCGAGACATAGTTTCGTTCGGGAAACTATGAAGAGCTGAAAACAGGTTAAGGAAAATGCTTGTAAAATTGAAATAACTAACAACATTCTGAAAGGTGTTTATATGAAGTGCTGCCTGATTGTACACAATAACTCAAATACTCTACACGATCCTTCAGTATCCTTAACATCACACGAGACCCTAAATCCTATGCAAAGCTTGTTAAGTTCTAGATGGCTCCAACCAAAAATTAAATGAGATAAATTTAATTAAATGAGATGTATTTAAAGTAACCAATGAATTTAGTATGCTTTAAATTATTTGAAAATTCCTCTTCCATCAGTCTTCTACACTGAAGAGCCAATGAAACTATTACACCTGGCGAATATCGTGTAGGGACCCCGCGAGGATGCCGTAACACGACGTGGCATGGATTCGACTAATATCGGAAGTAGTGCTGGAGGGAACGGCCACTACGGAATTGCCCAAGTCCGTCGAAGTGCACAATGGACATGAATGATGCAGGTGATCAGACAGGATGCTTCTGTACGTGTCACCTGTCACAGTCGTATCTAGACGTATCAGGCGTCCCATATCACGTTAACTTCACACGACCCACACCATTACAGAGCCTCCACCAGCTTGAAGAGTCCCCTGCTGACATGCAGGGTCCATGGATTAATGAGGTTGTATCCACGCCCGTACACGCACATTCGCTCGATACAATTTGAAACGAGACTCGTCTGACCAGGCAACAAGTTTCCAGTCATCAACACCCCAATGTCGATGTTGATGGGACCAGGCGACGCGTAAAGCTTTGTGTTGTGCAGTCATCAAGGATACAAGTGTGGGCCTTTTGCTCTGAAAGCCCATATCGATGATGTTTCGTTGAATGGTTCACACGCCGACACTTGTTGATAGCCCAGCGTTGAAATCTGCAGCAATTTGCGAAAATGTTGCACTTCTGTTAATCTGTATGATTCTCTTCAGTCGTTGTTGGTCCCGTTCTTGCAGGTTTTTCCTCCGGCTGCAACGATGTTGGAGATTTGATGATTTGACCGGATTCCTGATATTCACGGTATGCTCGTTAAATGGTCGTACGGGAAAATCCCTACTTCATCGCTACCTCGGAAATGTTGTATCCCATCGCTCGTGCGCCTACTATAACGCCACGTTCAAACTCACTTAAATCTTGATAATGTGCCACTGTAGCATCAGCAAGCGATCTAACAACTGCGCCAGATACTTGCTGTCTTATATGGCCACTGCCGACCGCAGCGCCGTATTCTGCCTGATTACGTATCTCTTTATTTGAATACGCATGCCTATACCGGGAGGGAGGGGGGGGGCGGTTGCCCTCGAAATCGACGCCACAGTCACTAAAAACTGAATCAACCATTTGTAGCACTGTCTATGCTATCATAGAATCAACTGCTGAAACACATCACGGAAGTTCCGGATTTGCTTCTCTTTATGAGCAGACGACTTTCAAAATGGATCAAATGGCTCTGAACACTATGGGACTGAACTTCTGAGGTCATAAGTCCCCTAGAACTTAGAACTACTTAAACCTAACTAACATAAGAACATAACACACGTCCATGCCCGAGGCAGGATTCGAACCTGCGACCGTGGCGGTCGCGCGGTTCCAGACTGTAGCGCCTAGAGCCGCTCAGACGACTTTCCCAGTTGAATAAAATAAATAGTATATCAGCACCAATATTCTACACAGAAAACACACTTCCAAAGAACAAGCATCCATATCCAGAAAATGACGTCACACGCCAAAATATACAATGATTAAGAATGAAAATTAGCAATGCAGGATCCAGTTCTTAAGACACAGTACAACACCTCAACACACGGTAAGAAGAAAATGTTTATAAGTTTAACACTAAAAAAAAGTTAGCAAGAAAAGTAAATTATTTCACTCTGCAACAGTCGTCAACATTCTGATGCTTAACATCTGCCAATCTTCTATCTGAAAAAAATATATCAGTCCAAATTTAAACTTAAATAACAAAGTGCTGATTATACTTTAAATTCGAGAAATTTTTCACCAGTTTCGACTGTCTCTTGTTTCAGTATGCAGAATAGTGCAAGAAGTAATCATTAGCAACCGCCATTCGTGTTTAGACCACAAACAGCAAAAAATTACTTTCCATATTGTCCTTACTTATCACAGTAATTATCACATAAGCATGACAAAGTACACTTTACTATTCTCCCTCACAGTGAGTTATGTCAAGAATGAAGTGAAGAAACTCTGAAACGTCCCCTTTGAACAATTATACACGACTGTCCTTAAACTGACACACAATATTTTGTTAGCGCAACGCAATCTGACTTTCAAAATTCCCTACAAAAGAATGGCCCTGACTAACATTAAACTATACCTTTCACAAATCACTTACCTCACAAAAATCTTCGCTGCTCAAGCTACTGCAATACAGCGAGCGCCACTACTGCCAGCTAAATAAATGATTCAAAATATGGAAGACACTAACTACTGATGGGGATAGTTAGCAAATGAAAGATATTAATAGAGAACAAACAATGTATTTACCTTGACATCATCATATATAAATATAGCAGTTCATGACAAATTTCAAAACTTCGTCATCTCTCTCCCCACATCCACCACTGCTGGCGGCTCACCTCCAACTGCACAACGCTACGCGCTGTTCACATCCAGCTGCCGCTGCCCAACACTACAATGGCAGACAACAATGCAAAACTAGCCACAGACTGCACACAGCGCAGCCAGTGATTTTCATACAGAGGTGGCGTTACCAATAAAAAAACTTAAACAGCCTACATACATAGCCCCCATGCTCCCCACAAAAAATTTTACAAATTGGTTTGGGCAGTGGCCAATAATGATTTGATAAAATTTTTCATAATTACAATAACAAAGATATCAAATGCACACACTTATTGATACAATGTTGGTCAAAAGCTAAAATTTTCTCACAGTCCATAAAGACAGTCCTCGTCATTCGTCACAGTAAAATAGTAGTGTTTTTCTCAAAGTCTGAGCAGTAGAAGAAAATGCACACGGAAGTAGTGGATTTCCATGCAGTCTTGAAGAAGTAGTGTTGTTCTTCCAACTGAAAGACAGTGCTGACTCTTGACATGCTGACAGGTAATGGGCCACAACAGAGCAAACCCACAGCAGAGTCATTCGAAGTTTGGAAGAATATTGGTAGGTAGGTCATCACAGAGCAGACCCACTGTAGTCCTGGTAGAGATTACGGTATTGGTGGGCCACCAGAGGTGCAGACCCACTGTAGTCCTTGTAGAGATAATGGTATTGGTGGGTCATCAAAGATGCAGACCCACTGTAGTCCTTGTAGAAATAATGGCGTTGGTGGGTCATCATAGATGCAGACCCACTGTAGTCCTTGTAGAGATAGCCAGCAGCCATCTGTTGTGACTGTGCAGGTGCACAATCACCATTGAAGAGTCTTGCGGAGAACATAGCAAGTCCATAAACCACCACTTGTGCACTCACAAAGTTTTTGGAATTGTCCTTAGAACCAGCAATGCTGTTATCCAGTCCCTTACTGAATCATTAACACACGTGCAAACACTATCAGTCCCTGCTTCTCACATATTGTCCATGTACTATGACCAACAGAAACGTGTGCAGTGAAATGTAACTTACAAGTTAATAATAAGATGAACTGGTGTCAATTACAATTTTATAAATTTACAACATGAAAATACAATTACAAAGGTACAAAATACATCATTAAAGAACATAATAATACAGATAACATTTGTAGTACAGGGTTTACAAAAGAATAGAAATAGACATATACATCAGTGTTGCAGGAATTATGACATAAGTAAATACATAAAAGATCAGAATAACTTTCGAAACATCAATTTCACACATGAGTATTAACCAGAACAGAATTAATAATGTCTAACATCTTTACAAAGTAAATAACATATTATTAATGCCAATTATATTCGAGGATAACAGTATTCCTCATCATAGTGAATGTAGCTTAATATTAAAAGAAGAAAAAATTCTATGAAACTACACAGAGACAGGAAGAAAACAACTACACAAGGGTACACAAACACATAGTGGGATAACACAAAAGGAAAGGACAGGGTTTGTTTCATTGCAGTATTTTGCAAACAAAACTTTCTTTGCTTCTTGGAGATCTCCCTTCATTCATCATTATTCCCAAAAGTCCTATCTAAGCCTGCCTTCTGTATTCCGTTCACAACCTTTGTCAAAAATAGTTTTTCTCCACTGTACAGTATCCTTCTTTTTCGCCCAAACCATTTTCATATAGCTTCTCAACACATTGCTTCCAAGTCATCATAGTTAGTTTCTTATATAGTCTACCCCCTCTTAAGCTAACTTAAATCTACTGAGCTCAGATGCTAAACTAAGGGATGAGGCAATGCAGCAGCACATAAAACAATTAATATAAACAGCAATAAAAAAATGGAAAATCGCAAAGCAAGCTACAGTAAATCTAAATTACCAAGCAATTCAACATTACAACTAATATGAGGCAATGCGCAGCAAACAAAAAAATAAATCTGGCTTAGCAGAGTAACACAAATGAAAGTTCAGTAGCACTACGCCTGGCAAACAGCAGCTTATATCTAAACATGACATAGCTCAAGCAGAAAAATATTACAGTAAAGATAACAATGCAGATAAGGGAAATGTATAATCACATCTTAATGTCTAAGTAATTAAAGTGGTGCACCACAACAACTTATTGTAAAAAAAATATTACCATGTACTTGAAAAGAAAATTATGTGTCCAGTTACTGTTACTAGTCCCTTCTTATTGTTCTTTCCTTTCCAAGTGCTCCTTTTTTTAAAGAATGTGGATTACAAAACTATCATTTAATAGATCTGTTGACAGAAAGTGTTCACATTAGCAAATGCATCTAAGTTTATTTTATAAAACTAATGCTGTAACACAGCTGGAAAACAGGTATCAAATGAAATAAGCAATTACGCAAACCAAAGCATACAAATATCATTCAATAGTCATGTGACATTTCATAAGTCAGTAGCTCTCAACTCTCGTAGAAAGACACTTGTCATTATCAGGTTTGCAGATGTAAGAATATTTCCCATCAGTTTATAAGCATTTCAGTAAGTAGCAGAAAGTAGGCGCTCCACAATATAATCATATGTTTCCAAGTAATGAGCGTGTCTTATTTGCGATGCTTTCCACAAAGGAATGTCCATAGCGAGGTTAATGGTCTCTCCTTTTTTTTTTTCTCCACCTGCGCCTCTGAAAGGCTAATGGCTTTTTTTTTTTTCAGGCGGCCGTCGCCCAGGTGGGTGCCTGCGATGCATTACATGCAGGTGGTCACTTAACTTTCTTACGGAAATATTTACGACAGCAGTTTCCGCTACAGTGACAGTCTCACATAAAAATATTTCACAGGTCAAGAATTAGCGTTGCAAATCTGTAGAAAGAAAATCCTATAAATATAAGTGTCCAAATAAAATATTCGTCAGCATTGTGATACAGTCATGAATTTACGCACATTTCATAACTCTTAAAGTACAATTCTTGGTTTCCAACATCCTGTTTCACAAGTCAAGAGTCCCTACCCACTATTCATTACTCCTTACCTTATTACACATATACGTATCCATCGACACTCGTCAATATTTCGTCATTATAAATATGAAGCATAATCAAACTCCTCATATACGGTATCATCATCTTATTGATCATAAACATATCTCAACAGCATAGTACACATCGTCGTCGTAATAATAACATCATAACACCTCAGTCAAATCTCAAAAACGTCGTAGCTTTCTGCAATAATTTCAAAACCTAAAAAAAATTCTCTGCTCATTTCAATAGTGTCATCTTCCTCAAACGTACTTTAAAATCATGCTCCCTTACCAAATATATCATTCAAAGCTCTCATAGTATCACAATGGTTCAGAAAAAATATGAGCATTTCACAAAGTACAGACAAAATACAATTTCATAAGTGTGAAGTTATCCAACTGTGTAATTGCGTAAACATCTGTCACTGATGTAATAAAAAAAGTTTATCTCTCAGTTACATGATCAGATAGCTGTGTAATTTGTGTGTTAGAGAAATATGGTACCGATGTGTAAAGTTGTATAAGCAAATACCATATTAGCTAGGGCTCCTTGTGTTTGCCAAACACATGGTACACAAAGTAAGTGTGTACCCCCCTGAGGATAAATGTAATTATACTCCCAGGTGTTACAAATTAAAGCAATGGAATGAAATGTATCACTGAAAACCTTTGTATCATTGTACTTCAAATATCTTTAAAAATAAATGTTTTAAGTACAAAATTAATCACTCAAATGCGTGTCCTGTAGCGCTAAATGTGCGTCTTGTTGCAATATAATCTCTGTGGAAGTGTCGTAGTTATCGTCCTCCAAAAGCTAAGTTCTGCAGAAGTCAATGTACTTACCTCATGATAAACAAAAGTGAAATGCTTTGTGTGTAGATATCGTAGTTATTACGTCTATTGCCATGATGAAGAAAGTACTGTGCTGTAACATATTGTTGTGCTACGGAAAAGGCAATCTCATTGTAGCTTACTGCTAAAACATGTTTTGCTTTCCAGCAGAATTCAGAAAACTGTGCAGATATAAAACAGAAACACCGCAAAAGTAACATTTTAAATTGTCACTCATTAGTAGCGTCGTGATAAAATCGTGTAGCTGTCACATAAACTAACCACTGTGTCATCTGGTATCTCACAGAAAGTACTTTAAATCCAGAATGTATTTTCAAGTAAACCAAAATGTTGCATTAAAATCTCATTAGCAGTACTGGTAAATGTTCTAAGTATGTGAGCCTTATAGTCGTTATGTAATCGTGCAACTAACAAGCAAGAATGTACACACACAATAACACTGTGTCGTCTGTTCACAATAACAATGCATTCATAATTTCTGTTTCAATAAGTTCTCTTGGTTCTTGATTGGATATTTAACTTCAAACATTGTTGCATGTTAACAGATTCTACGTCTGACAAAGCATACTAGAAATGTGAAGTGAAAAGTTTTATACCAAAGACTAAGTTAAAAAGCAGATTATCTCTCAATAAATGGTTTTACATGTGAAATGTGGTGTAAACCTTTACTCTTCCTAGTACACAGAGTCTGAACTTGAGAGCAATTATCATGCAGTATACGTCAGTAAAGAATACTGGAGTTTTTCACAAGGTTAGCGTCTATGTTATTTTTCTCTGAGCCAGCCGGCGCACGTGGGTGCCTGCGGCGCGAGTCATTGTCTGTCTCTTTGTTGGCGCGCGTTGTTATTGGGATTAGGAGACCTAACTTCTACAAATTCGCCTTGCCGAGAGGGCCCAGCTCTGTTAGAATCCCGCCAGTTCTGATGAAATTCACGTCTGTCGTTTTGTCGGTAGTTTACATAGTTTCTTGTTTGTCGGTCATGTGGTGGAGAATTTCTCCCTGAGTCGTAACTGCGCGCTGAACTGTTGCGTCTGAAGTTATTCTGTCTCCCTTGATAATAATTATTTTGGTTCCCATATTGTCTGTTTCTCTGATTGTCTCTGTGATAGTCACTACCGCGGAGAGGTGATCTTTCCCTGTAATTATTACTACTCTGCCAACGGTTGTCGTATGGGTGGTGTCTATTTTGGTCACGATTTGCGTTGTAAGAATAGACCAGTCATGTCCGGTTATTGTTTCTGTCGTCACGGAATTGTGACGGATGTGACCTGTAATTGTTTTGTCCTTGTTTTCGCGTTCCGCGATTATCAGTGTCAATTTCTAGTTCTTGTAACAGACCCTGAAAAGCTTCAATGTCGTCTTTGCAACCTCCTGATAAAATAATATGCCGTAAATGTTCAGGTAATTTGATTAAGCAAATGCGGATGAGTTCTGAGGGGCTGTATGGGTTTGACAGGTACTGATTCTTTCACAAGACTGGAGAATTCAGATTGTTCGAAACGTTTCATCATTATGATGCTATGTTTTACTCGGTCTTGTGTGGCTTGAGACCAATATGCTGAGAGGAAGGCATGGTAAAACTCTCCTTCACTGTGGCAATCGTGAATTACCGATCGCATTCTTACAGCTGGTTCATTCTCCAAGTAGCCACACATAAATTCTAACCTGTGCTCCAATGACCAGTTGGGAGGAAAACAATGAGAGAATTGATGGAGCCACGCTTGTGGATGAATGTCGTTGCCGGAATTCTTAAATGTTTTGAATTTACGTGTAGTAATGAACAGCTTATAGTCAAAATCATCATGTCGGCGAGTCGCATGTCGGTCATTGTTACGTCGTGTCGGCTGTTCCATCTCAAAATTCGGTGCACATTGCCAATTTCTTTCATAACTTCCGAAATGCCCTGTGTTATTATTTTGCGGCTTTTCCGTGTTTCTAAGTCCCTCTTCCCGTGTTGGAGCGCGAGTGTCCTCTGAAATACGTAATTCTTGTATTACCTCTGTCAGCTGATCTTGTACTTCCCGGATTTCTCTTTGGTGTTGTGTATTAATTTGATTCTGATTTTGTTTTAATTTTCTTATTTGTTCATACTCTTCTGTGTCAGTGAAGGCTACGGGTCTTGTGTCATTCAGATCATCATCTACCTTTGTAGATAAGTTAGTGACCTGATCCGAAAGTTCGGCTACTTTCTCCGATAGTGTACTTATTTCTTCAGTGTGTTTTTCTGAACCAAGTTTCAGAGTATCTACTGTGTCCTTAAAGTTTTCCTGAGTTTTTGCAAGTTGCGTAACCGAATCGGTAGATGCAACTGAGTCAAATTTAGCTTGCAAGGTCTCATGATTTTCATGAACAATAATTTGCAGTTCTTTTATGGCTGCTTCGTGATTCTGTAATGCATTTTCATGCCGTGAAAAAATAGGTTGAAAATGCTCACAAATTTGTGTTTTTACGTCATTACAGACTTTTTGATATTTCGATTCAATGTTACGTAACTCAGTAGTTAAATCTTCACATGTTTGTTCAAGTGTTTGTTCCAATGAGTCTAACTTTTTAAGATTTTGTTCCACTGTGTCTAACTTTTGAAGCTTTTGCTGTGTTTGTCTCTGATTTTGTTCCATTGTGTCTAACTGTTGGTGTGTTTGTCTCTGATGTTGTTCCATTGTGTCTAACTTTTCAAGCTTTTGTCCCATTTGTTGCATTAATTGTAATAACAATGCACTGGTGTCTGAAACATGTTCCTCGGTGCTTTTCGGCAGTGAAGTTGCACCGGCAACATTCACATTTTGACAAGTGGAAAATGTGTCTTGACTCATTTGAGAAAACGGTGGGAACCCAAAACCTGAGTCTGCAGTATTTGCAATATTGTGTTCTGTCATTCCCGATTCCTGAGGCGAGCTGTTGCCGACCAATTCGATCGATAACGCTTCCCTGTTCACTACCTGTTTCACTGTCTACATCATTGTTTGCCGCCCGCTCCATTTCCCTATGCGCAATTACCAAATTACTACTTTGAACATTAGTTAATTCATTACTCTGCGGCGCTGACACACTGCTTTCGTCTTCACTGTCATTTCTCAGTTTACTTTGGAGCCTAGTATTACGTTTTTCACACGCCATTATTGTCACAGTATTTCACACGATAACACAGAAAAGCGCAATTTGAAGAGCAAAATAAAATAACATAGCAATGGAAATAATGTCTACTTAATTGCCAGCACAGCTGCGAAATACTTGGTGCAAATCTACATGCATGCCACAACTGTTTTACTGTACAACAATGAAAAACTACAACTACAAAGGAAATTCTCTCTATAATTACGCGCTGGCAATAAACAATAGCTACACTAATTACACAAACTACAAGAAAAAAATCAGAAGATTCCAGTGAGGTATCCTAGGCTAAGGGTCGACATATGAAACGTCCCCTTTGAACAATTATACACGACTGTCCTTAAACTGACACACAATATTTTGTTAGCGCAACGCAATCTGACTTTCAAAATTCCCTACAAAAGAATGGCCCTGACTAACATTAAACTATACCTTTCACAAATCACTTACCTCACAAAAATCTTCGCTGCTCAAGCTACTGCAATACAGCGAGCGCCACTACTGCCAGCTAAATAAATGATTCAAACTATGGAAGACACTAACTACTGATGGGGATAGTTAGCAAATGAAAGATATTAATAGAGAACAAACAATGTATTTACCTTGACATCATCATACATAAATATAGCAGTTCATGACAAATTTCAAAACTCCGCCATCTCTCTCCCCACATCCACCACTGCTGGCGGCTCACCTCCAACTGCAAAACGCTACGTGCTGTTCACATCCAGCTGCCGCTGCCCAACACTACAATGGCAGACAACAATGCAAAACTAGCCACAGACTGCACACAGCACAGCCAGTGATTTTCATACAGAGGTGGCGTTATCAATAAAAAAACGTAAACAGCCTACTTACAGCTCTTTTGAGCCACGCCAAGTATGCACTCATTACTGATCAATTAAGTGCTTAAAGAAGGTGAGAAGATAACGTGTATCATATGCTTTAACGCAAATTGTCCTGTGTTCTCAGCATAAGCAACGATATTCTGTAATAAAATGTATGCCAAACTGATAACTGTTTCAGAGAACAAAATTTTCAACAAATAGATGAAAAGATTTCTGAACATTAACAAATATACCCATTCGATAGGTAAATTTTATTCGTTAGACAACTCTGGAACCTTACGTTCTTTCATCTTGGCAGGATCGCCAATATGTACATCTGCTGTCGTGTTGTAGCTTTCAAGTGAGTCATCCGGCTGAAAATTCCCCCTTTCAATCATAAATGTTCACCCAGGAAATAATATTATGACGTAACCTGAAACGAAGAGCAAGGCTGAGTGTTGGGAAGAAATGATCTGAGGTCACATGGTCAACAACGGACGATGAAGTCAGCTGTCTCAAAACCTTGTACCCGAGAAACTTTGACGTTGGCTTGATGTGACGTTATGTGTTGGCCAGTGTGAGTGCTATTATTTGAAGTGGAATATTTTAACATGACATGACATGATGGGAAGTGCGACTTGGCCTTAAGAGGTGCGTGAAATACGATATTTGGAAGTTGACAAATTATAAGACAACTTTCAAACACAATGTGAATGGTCGACCTAAGTTCAAACGGTGTTAATGACTGTGGAATCAAGTGATTTCCTGATCTCATTAAGTGGCCCCTAACCTATCAATAATATTGGGCAGCAACATTGTGCAACATATCAACAGCTGGTTCCAGACAATGAATCGATATGGCACAATATTGGTGTCAAATCTCGGATGTGCAAACATGGCAAATACTGATGCCATATATGGCTCTTGGGCTGGTTTTGCGCTCATGCAAGAAAAGAGAAAGCGTAAACGAATAAAGGAGTGATATAATAAGAGAGGAGAATTGACACATGTAAACGTCCTAAGTGACTTGACAATAAGCGAGCCAAATGAGTATCGGAAATTTCTGAGGATGGACGCTCGCTCATTAGATATACTGTTTCACGTCATTACATCTATAATTCTGACTATATATAGTTAGTATTTATTTATTTACATACAGTTTTGAAAATAAGAAGTACACATAATTTTACTTAAAGTGCGTTAAAAAATTTCTTGCCCTTGCATAAAGCTCAAACCACCAACGCACCAAAGTGGTGGTTCCAGTAGCTCGGCACCACCAGCCTCGCTTTTCGATGCACTTGTAATTCTTTTCAGCTCTTTCCTATAATTTTTCCACAATGAATTCAATTTCTTTACTAAATGAAGCTTATGTGCTCCCAGGTACGTTTCCCTATATTTCGACAACAACTTGTTCCGTTTTCTCATGGTGACTGCTATATTCGTTCCATTTATGTTGAGGTTTGGTGAACAAAAGATATGTTGTGGCTATTGGTAATGAGTTAATGTGTATGGACCTTTTCACCTAATATGTGTATTATTAGCTATCTATGTTAGATTTTTCGTTGTATGCTTTTGTGTGTTGGCCTTTGCAAACTGCCAGGAGCAAATTAAATATAATAAATAAAATCTATTTTCGTGAACAGTATTTCTCTGCCTATATTATTTTACTGTACAAATACAAAATTCAATAGGTTATGGTCCTAGGAAGACCGAATTGAATAACTTTGACCAGTAAATTGTGGTATACTTAATATTACTTGTGAGAAGTCTATAACTTACAGTTCTTGTATTGCAACTGCGCAAAGAACTTCTGCCCAAATGAGGCAGACTGAGAAGTTCATGGGTCGAGATAATTATACAGCTTCGAAGTCTGTAGTATAAGCTTATCTGCACTTGGGCGATCTTTGGGATGTCATTGATGGAACCTTGAATTTCACAGATTCAGATTTCCAGAACAAAGATCGTAAGGCAAAATCCAAATTAATTCTTCTAGTCGGATCATGTTAGTTACCTTCACACAGAAAAGGCCAGTACAGCGAAGGATGTATGGGACTATCTAAGAAGAGCGTTTGAAGAAGGATGTTTGATTAGGAAAATGAATTTGCAAAGAGAGCTTATCACCACACGTCTAGACGAATGTAAATATGTTGATGAAAATGTGAACAAAATCTTCTTCCACTTTGAATCGTTTAAGAAATATTGAATTCGACATCGCTAATAAATGGATTGGTACCTTGTTACTAGCGGAACTACCTCTAAGTTCTCCCACACAATAATGGGCCTAGAGAATTGAGGTAAACCAATTACAGGCGACAGCGTAAAAGTCAAGATATTAGGAATATATAAAAATATTCTATCCAGGACATAGGAATGCCTTCGTATCGAAAATACAAAAAGAAGAAACTTGTTCGATGTTATAAATGCCAAGGAAAAACAAGTACACAAGAAAAAGTCTTGTTTCAAAGGGAACACAAAGGAAAGCGAACAGTAAAGGTAAGGCACTGCATATTATTCTTGGCAAAATTTGGATAAGAATACAGGTTAGCTCCTTGATTCTGCAGTGTCTATGAATATAACTAAAGGCCAATGAGTTTTATACGATGTTTCACATAGAACATACATTGTTCGCCTAACAGTGGATGGTTCTCCATTACAATGTGATTGGAAAAGAAAGATAAACTTTAATTTGAATGCTAATGCAGAATCACACGGCATTACAGCTCAAAATGTACATTATATTAAGAATTCTGCTAAAGATTTTTCCTTCAGTTAGTGAAAGGGCTACAAGATAATTTTTCTGTTTAAATGGAGAAATAATTGATCAGAAGGGCCAGTGTGAGACCCACAGATACTAAAGAAAAAGTTATTTATGAATTAGACGTTCCTGAAGTTTGAAATAGTTATCCTTTACATTCTGCGAAAGGTTTTTTATGTCATAAAGAACTGGACATCATAGTAGGAGAAGTACGGCCTTGTTAAAACACACGGCAACAGGGTTAAAGGAAAATAAGCGTTGTAACTTGCGTTGTGAAATTTGTTTACAATGAAATCAAGCCAGATTATCGTTTAAAACAAGTAAAAATAGATGTACTGAGCTTTCACAGCTGATACGCAGAGACGTTTGGGCCCATGGAAAAGGAATCTATCAGAGCACTTGTTGTTTCCTTACCTTGATTGGTAATTTTTCGAAATAAACCCACGTTTATTTCCCTGGAACCAAGGACAAAGTGAGCGAGATATTTGCCACTTTCGCGTCATGGCTGAAAGAAGGAGTGGTAAGAATATAAAAGTTATCAGGTAAGAAAATAGTACCGAATGCGTCAATAAACACTTTAGACAACGACTGAGTGAACTTTGAATCAGAAATCAAACTGCAGCTTGCTTTAGTTCTGACCATAATGCAGTAGCAAAACAGGCTAACAGAAAAATTCTATAAAAAGTAAGGAGCATGTTTAAAGGATCCAGAATTACTCATATGTTATTGGGCAGAAGCAGAATCAAGTGCAGAGTATCTGAATAGTAAATCGTCTACTAAAGATTTACCAAATACGACCACATATGAAATTTGGACTGGAAAGAAGCCAGGTCTAGACCATCTAAGAATATTTAAATGAAAGGCCATGGTACAAGTTCCCAAACTACTTAGAAGAAAATGGGGCTCTAAATTTGAAAATCATATTTATTGGAAATTGTGAAGATTTCCAAGGTTACTGAATCGTAAAGCCTGAATCAAAAACGGGACTAACTAGCTGAGAGGTAATATTTTTATAATTGGTGAGAATGAAACGTATAGTGAAAAAGTATGTGCACACATTAATCTGAATATGATGTCCAACAGCGTTCAAAAGCACCAGAAAATGTTGGATTTAAAATACATGAAAGAGCTGTTCAGGTAGAATCAGATATATTGAGTGAAGATGAAAAGGATAATTAGAACCAGGAAACTCCAGCAGCAATGGACGTAAATTTGCGGCGTGCATCGTGTAGAATATAATCTAAATTGTATCCAGAATATAAAATGTGTGTGGATGCTCAAATATTCAACAGTAACCTCTTACAGTTGATGAAGCCTTGGTTAGACCGAGTGCAGTTTATTGGAAGAAAGCTACAGATAAGGAATTAGAGCCTTTTTCTACTCCGGCCGGTGTGGCCGAGCGGATCTAGGCGCTTCAGTCTAGAACAGCGCGACCACTACGGTCGCAGGTTCTAATCCTGCCTCGGGCATGGATGTGTGTGATGCCCTTAGGTTAGTTAGGTTTAAGTAGTTCTAAGTTCTAGGTGACTGATGACCTCAGATGTTAAGTCCTATAGTGCTCAGACCCATCTGAACCATTTTTTTTTTCTACGAATGATATTTACGAGTGCACCACAAGGAAAGAAACCATACGAGTGAGATGGGGATTGTACACTCCTTAACTATAGAGCACGTGATCCGATCGTGTAATGGCGATGAAACAATGGACGCGTGAACAGACAAAACCGATAACCGTCTTCCCACCCACTGAGCGCCGTGTATTTTGTGGTCGCGACGTAACGATACGCGTGGTACTGTCTAAAAGATCCAGATCGCGTTGTGGGGAACTCAGTTTAAGCTCGACACTTTGGTCCACAGTTCGACGCTTTGGTTTGCGGCAAACAGAATTATACACATGGATACACGTCTATATTGGTCCGTTGCTCAGCTCACACTGGTCTCCACTTTGTCTTGTGCGAGCCCGTGCACTTCGCACTATTCCCAAAATTTGCCCAAATGGTAAATCTGCGGGTGTGGTGTCGGCGGCCACCGCTAGTTTGGGACGGCACTAGCTACAGTTCGCGCATTTCTCGGCACGGCTGCCACAAAGCTGTTTGTAGAAAACGAAGGTAGAATGTGAAAAAGCAATTCCCTTACTTGCGGGCAGTCGCCATTCTTTTATAATCAGCTCAAATTCCACGCCAAATAGTGCCTTCACTACTAATATCGTGAACAAAATTTGCTAAGACCCTAGAATTAAACGTTGGGTTGTAGTTAAAAGAAAATTTTTATATTTAAAAGGAACCGTTGTTTACCAATTAAGACATTCTATTCAGGCAGCTGTTTCAAGTTGATGGGAGGATTAATATCCTGGTCTTGCTAGAAATAACCAACAGTGGTTTTGATTACTGTTGAGGCTGACTATATGGCAGTGTCTTTCATCTTACCAGAAGTGTTATGATTAAGAGCTCTAATAGGTGAAACTGAGCCACATACGATTATTGAGTCTACCAAAGTGTTTTCCGACAACAAGGGGACTGCCAAGCAAGCTCAGAAGCAAATAACAAGTGTACGATTCAAGCACATTGATATTGGGTACCATTTTACTAGGTATCGCCTAAAACAGAAGGATACGGCTATAAACGGTTTGTGTACGGAGGAAGCAGGTCTGATTTATTGACCAATGCTCTCAGTAAAGACAAATTCCAGGTATTTGAATAACCGTATGGTTTAACAACATAGAGTACAATGCGTAGTGCTCCAAAACGATGTAGTGTTCATGATTATTGTGAGCACATAAAACATTTGTTCAACAGGAAGTGTTGAATGTTCGTGCTCGAAACATGTGTTATGTGTGTCAGCATTGAGTTGGCATGTATAGACTTCCTGGCCCAAGGTATGTAGTCTTGGTATATATGCTAGATGTTATGCGTTCCATTCTTGTTGTAGTATGTCTTTGTAAATTACGGGGAATACATCAAATATAATAAAAAATATGTTCCTAAATAGCGTTTCTCCATCAATATTATTTTACTGTGTAAATGTGCAATGCAACAATTAAGTACTTTGTGAGACTGGAAACCACTAAATATTCTCAATAATAAATGTCCGTTCCTCTATTTCGAACCAATTTCCGTTTCACAACACATCAAAATGCACAAAATAAACACCGTAACAGACTGCTCTGACAGGCATTCAATATTAGCCAGCGCCATTAGCATGAGACATTTTACGTAAAATCTAATTTCAGTAGATCCGTCACTGTGTCGTATAAAATATTACACAACTTTCAATCTTACCTACAGACAGCCAATAACATTGGGCAATATGAAATATTGAGTCATTCTCTGACATTTAGTTCCCACAAGTATACCATGAAAATGTTGTTGATTAATATGAATGCGTGCACCCAGAAATGTACTCATTTACGTGAAATACACTAATATGCACAACCCTTAAATTTAACATAATGTTGCAAACTAACTAACCTCAAACACATGTACACCAGCTGTCAGATTTTAATATTGCGAGGGCTACAGTTCTCGACCGGTCAGAACAAAGCACACTTTTAATAGGTGTGTCAGCACACAGTGTAATGGATTTGTAAATATGTTCATTTCATGAAGTTATTTATGTATTACGTCAGGAACATGACGCTATACAACTTGGTTAATCCACTGAATGAATGAGAGCAAGTATGGCTATTAATTTACTAAATAGTAAAAAAATTATAGGATGCGGAATGGAGCGAACAGTACATTTATTTGTTCGTACTGTTCCAATGACAACATTGTCTTAAAAATTAAATGAAAACAGTCCTGATCGCGTTTCCAGATTTTTCATTTGTTAGCAACAGGTTTCGGCTCGTTCCTCGAACCATCTTTAGGCTCTTTCTGCCATTATGGCTGCTGGTGACCGCAGACGGAGCGAGATCCGTGTAATTACGGTTCTTTAGCATTTTATACCGATCGCTATGCTCCATCTACAAAATGCTTTCTAAAATTTTGAAAACATTGTCGTAGATTGACCAAATATTATGACTGGGGCAAATTTTGTTTTAACAGGAAACCAGATTGACAAAATGTTATGACCGGAGCAAATTCTGTTTTAAAGAGAAACCAGATACCGTACTACATTGAAACTTCCTGGCAGATTAAAACTGTGAGCCGGACAGAGACTCGAACTCGGGACCTTTGCCTTTTGGAAGGTAGGAGGCGAGGTACTGGCAGAAGTAAAGGTGTGAGTACGGGGCGTGAGTCGTGCTTGGGTAGCTCAGTTGGTAGAGCACTTGCCCGCGAAAGGCAAAGGCCCCAAGTTCGATTCTCGGTCGGGCACACAGTTGTTATGTGCCAGGAAGTTTCGTATCTGCGCACACTCCGCTGCAGAGTGAAAATCTCATTCTGGAAACATCCCCCAGGCTGTGGCTAAGCCATGTCTCCGCAATATCTTTTCTTTCAGGAGTGCTAGTTCTGCAGGGTTCGCAGGAGAGCTTCCGTAAAGTTTGGAAGATGGGAGGCGAGGTACTGGCAGAAGTAAAGCTGTGAGGACGGGGCGTGAGTCGTTCTTGGGTAGCTCAGTTGGTAGAGCATTTGCCCACGAATGGCAAAGGTCCCGAGTTCGACTCTAGGTCTGGCACACAGTTTTAATATGCTAGGAAGTTTCATATCAGCGCACACTCCGCTGCAGAGTGAAAATCTCATTCTGGAAACATCGCCCAGGCTGTGGCTAAGCCATGTCTCCGCAATATCCTTTCTTTCAGGAGTGCTAGTTCTGCAGGGTTCGTAGGAGAGCTTCTGTAAAGTTTGGAAGGCAGGAGACGAGGTACTGGCAGAAGTAAAGCTGTGAGGAGAGGGCGTGAGTTGTGCTTGGGTAGCTCGGTTGGTAGAGCACTTGCCTGCGAAAGGCAAAGGTCCCGAGTTCGAGTCTCGGTCCGGCGCACAGTTTTAATCTGCCAGGAAGTTTCATATCAGCGCACACTCCGCTGCAGAGTGAAAATCTCATACCGTACTACATTATTTATCCAGTTAAGAGCCTTATTAACGTAGCAGCCGTTTTCAAAAATTCTCGCTGTGACTGCAGCTCACACGGCTGCAGTAGTCCAAGATAGTATGGCGGTTCTGGTATTAGACGATAATATGCTGAAAATGTTTTTAGGTCCGTTATACATCTGAGGTAGAGACAGGACTCCGATACTGGCGCAGCTGTCGGCGTGAGCTAGATGTCGTGGAATTGCAGGTCCAGATATGCATAATTTGAAACATTCGGTCATATATTCGTATATTATTCTGTTCAGTGGAACTTGTGATACAATTTCAATTTAGTGACTTACACGACACAGTTTTAGATTTACTCACATAAAAGTAAAGTCTTCGAAACGCTCAAACGAGGTACCATGCACACACATTGTTCCACCAGTGACCTACCGATTTGTGCCCAAAAACTGTCTCAGTTTATTCAAGAATAAAAGTGTGACACACAGTTCACATTATATTACTCGCTCTCTTTCTGCAGTTCCCATCAATGCGCTCACGTATTAACATAAATAATTTATCCGTGAGATAACGCACGAAAACCAACGCACCAGCCATGCCACATGTCTGCAGTCCGCGTTCTCATGTTACTCACGGTCCTACAACTCGATTGTTCAGTCTCTACAGGGTCTTTTTTTTTTCACCATGTACTGAGAGTACACTGAAAAAATAAAAAAAAAGTCTAATGAACATACGTCCGAATGTGCATGTTTTCCACGCTAGAGACCATTTATTCAATCATACTTCGATACAGAGACTGCGCTCAAATACGCGCTGCAATACCATGCAGCCACACTTAAAGTATGCATGGTTTTCTCCTAGAGGGTGGTACAGTTCTTCAGATATCAGGCCCTAGAGCCCTCTCCTGCCATAGCAATTGGTAACGTTGTGTCCGATTCACTTCTCTATGTGATTCATGTTGAAGTGGGTGTGATACAGTGTTGTACACAATGGTTCCGACATAGTGTTCACTTGCGGAAAGGCAAATGGCAAAAGGGGGGGGGGGGGGGAGCAGCAAGATTGTATCAGGAGAGCTATCCTCACCGTCAGTAGCCACAGCATTCAATATTTGCAACAGTGTATCGCCATTTGTCTGAGACAGGGTCGTTTCAGGAAACATGAATCCACGAAGAACTTACCCGAAATGTTCGAACACCAGACTTGGAAGAAAATATGATTAACACATCAGGAAGGCGACCGCTGTGTCAGTACCATTCGGTTTGCCCGCCGGTAAGGGGTAATCCAGACGACCGTGAGGAACTTTATATCAGTTGTTACTGCCCTCATCACTTCAGACGTGTGCAGGGCGCTCTAGAGACAGACTTTCCACATCGGGAGCAGTTTCGTCACTGGTTTCTTCACCAGGCAATCACGATTCTGGGATTTGTGTCGTCTGTCCTATTCACAGCTGAGACCACCTCTACGAGGAGTGGTATGTTCAACTTTCTTATCAGGATCTGTGCTATAATATGCAGAACCCCCATGGTGTGGTGACAGCGAATTATCAGCATCAGAGCAGCCAGAATGTGTGGTATACTTCCAACGTTTTTGGATTCTTTAATTTTTCTAATTTAATTGTTTTTAATTGCCCAATAGCACAACAGGGTTAGTTTCACATCTTCTAATTTTTAGTTTTCCACCAACGCCATCTTAAATTTTTGATTCTACCATCAACATCATTGTGACATTAGACACACTCTCAAGGATACTTCAACCCAATAAAGACAAGGCATTAATTATCAATGAAACACACACACTGACTTATAATTTCCAACATATTTTATTTAACAATTGCATGGCAACAGCAGACTGCTATTACTCCAGAATAATATACATAATTACCCAAGAAACTGAAACATTACTAAAAAGCCAAAATGTCTATGGGCATCAAAGCCCACACCAAACAAACCAAATCAACAATTTTAGAATCCTGTTTACATAAATCTTAAGAACTATACAAACAATAAATTGTTTACTGACACACACTCCCACAGAAGCATGACACCTTTCTAAGATATAACAGCAGTAAGATATTAAAAACACAGTAGTATGAAAGGCATCTTTCAGATTTTACAAAATTTCAGTGACAAGTAGTACCATATCAGGGGTTTGCGGAAACTGCAGCTCAGATCGAGCCTGAATGAAAGCTGAAAGGAATGATGAAGAAGGAAAGACGGACGCCTTGGTGTCACCAGGAACAAATAATGTAATACTCAACTTAGATTCACTGAAGAACTGGTGTCTACTGGCAAACAAGGCGACCGCGCTATCGGTTACAATTCAAACTGGCCGCCGTCAAGGCGTCGTCCCCCAGTTAAACGATCAGCTACAACAGACGACGCGCAATGCTGATTATACCACGGAAACACCAACATAAAACCAAAACAGGCAAACCTCATTCAGACAGGTAACCACTGTTCAATACGTTGTGCACCAGTGGTCAATACGAAACAGACTACAAGGGAGTGCAAACACTATAAGATCCTTTAACTGCAAACAGCACGAAACTCAATAAACATGTATACAGCAGAACTCTAAGAACCTGAATAATTCCCACCGTTTGATTCTTTAGCGCATCTGGTTGCAGGCTGATGTATACGAAAGGCACCTTCACATCTTCACATCGTTTAGCAGCAGAGATGAGAACATCGCCCCCTCACAAGACGCAATACACACACGCCGACCGCACGCAAGTCTCCGTCCGCAACCCCACTGCCCACGTGACAGAAACAGGCAGAGAATGCGCGAAGAGCGACCGTCGAGAACCTGACTGCACACCGGAGCGCCAACCAACCGATCAAAACCAGCCCTCTCCCCAATTTTTTTCTTTATTGTGATTTCATTCCCCTGCGCCATAAGGGCAGGGGAGGGCTGTCAGCGGCACAGTCCGTCGCTTTTCAGCCGAGTGACATGACAATAATACGAGAATAAAATGTTACATATAAGGCGATAAAAACGGGGGACATAAGACAGAGTAAGGGAGATAATGGAGGTAAAAATACACTGACATGGAGACGGTCATGTGGGGATAATTAAAAAAGTCGACATAAAGTTAAAAAAAACACATTTGGCAATCTCAAAACACTAAGAAGACACCGAAGGCAAACACACAGGTTAAAAGTCAGCCACAGTGTTACAAACACTCCAGAACAACACACTTTAAATCCACTTGGAGTACATATGATGAAGAATAAAACTGACAGGTGGGACCTGCCGAGGGAGAGGCCAGACAGGATGGAAAAGGAGGGGAGAGCATGGGGCAGCAGGGGAGGGGGTGGGATGATGAGAGTAGGGGTGTCAGCGGCTACACCAAGAGGCAGGAAACTGGTGGGGCAGGAGATGAAGAGGGAAGACAAGGCAGGTGGGAGTGCAGATACACTGAAGGGGAGTACAAGAGAGGGATGGGGAGTAGGAGGAGAAAGACCCGAGAAGGGAGGGGGAGAAGAGGGAGCCCTGAGGAGGAGGCAGGTGGATGTTGGGGTTAGAGTTGGTATGAAGGATACATGTCAGGGCGAAGCTCATCATCTGGAAGGGGTAGATGGTTAAAGTTGCGTTAGGAAAGGAGGCAGAGGGTGTGGAGATGGACAGAGGGTGGGACACAGCAGTAAAGGCACAGCAACGGGCTGGGGATGGAGAGGAAGGGCGACACGAGGGGGTGAGGGGAATCAATGTGGTGGACAATATATAGCCTGCAGATGTGTTCAAGGAAAAGGAGAATGTGGGGGAAGGGGATGAGGTCGTAGAGGATGTTCATGGGGGATGGAAGGACGATGCAGAATTAAAAGTGGAGCGCATGGTGTTCGAGGATTTGGATGGATTTATAGAACCAGGGAGGGGCGGAAATCCAAGCCACGCTTTCGCAACAGAGGATGGGGTGGATCAAGGATTTGTAGGTGTGAAGGTTGGTGGAAGGATGCAGACCGCATGTCCAGCCGGACAGCAGTTTCAGGAGACGGAGTCTGTTGTGAGCTTTGTGTTGGATGGTAAGGAGATGGGGAGTCCAGGTGAGGTGGCGGTCGAGGGTGAGGCCAAGGTATTTGAGGGTAGGAGTGAGGTGGATAGGACGGCCATAAATGGTGAGGTAGAGATCATGGAGATGGAAATAGCTGGTGGTTCGACCTATGATGATCGCCTGGGTCTTGGAGGGGTTGATACCGAGGAACCACTGGTTGCACCAAGCAGTGAATTGGTCAATTTGGAGGGTACGTTGGGACCTTTGACGGTTAGGATAAAGGGCTACGAAGGCGGTGTCATCAGCCAACTGGAGGAGATGACCCCTCTCCCCACAGCGTCGCGTGCTTAAATAGCCGAACAGCGACCACAGAGGAAAACCACAGCTACGTGATACAGAATCGATGGCAGAGATCTTAAATGCATATTGCAGAAGACGCTGTCGTTTATCGACTTGCAAAGTCATCAGAGGGTCAAAACAAATTGCAAAACGATTTAGAAAAGGTATCTGAATGGTGCATAAATTGACAATTCACCCTAAA
The DNA here is from genome assembly GCF_021461395.2 of Schistocerca americana. NCBI lineage: Eukaryota > Metazoa > Arthropoda > Insecta > Orthoptera > Acrididae > Schistocerca > Schistocerca americana. The sequence goes on from NC_060120.1 coordinate 207,820,374, forward strand.
AAACGAAAAGTGTGAGGTCATGCACATGAGTGCTAAAAGGAATTCGTTAAACTTCGGTTAGACGATAAATCAGTCAAATCTAAAGGCATTAAATTCAAATAAGTACCTAGGAATTACAATTACAAACAACTTAAATTGGAAAGAACACATAGGAAACGTTATGGGGAAGGCTAACCAAAGACTGCGTTTTATTGGCAGGACACTTAGAAAATGTTACAGATCTGCCTACACTACGCTTGTCCATCCTCTTTTAGACTACTGCTGTGAGGTATGGGATCATAACCAGATAGGACTGACGGAGTACATAAAAAAGTTCAAAGAAGAGCAGCATTTTTTGTACTAACGCGAAATAGGGGAGAGAGCGTCACTGAAATGATACAGGATTTAGGATGGACATCACTGAAACAAAGGCGTCTTCGTTGCGTAGAAATCTTCTCACGAAATTCCAATCACCAACTTTCTCTTCCGAAAGCGAAAATATTTTGTTGACGCCGACCTAGATAGGGAGAAACGAACACCATGATAAAATAAGGGAAATCGGAGCTCGTATGGAGAGATATATATGTTCACTCTTTCCACGCGCTGTACGAGATTGGAATAATAGAGAATTGTGACAGTGGTTCGATGAACCCTCTGCCAGACACTTAAATGTGATTTGCAGAGTATCCATGTAGATGTAGATGTAGATGTAGATATAGTGACTCTCCATGTTCAGGAAGACATTTGGGGTTTGATAAAGATCATTTAACCACATTAATCCATTTTATAGAAACTTGAGCCGGCCGAAGTGGCCGTGCGGTTAAAGGCGCTGCAGTCTGGAACCGCAAGACCGCTACGGTCGCAGGTTCGAATCCTGCCTCGGGCATGGATGTTTGTGATGTCCTTAGGTTAGTTAGGTTTAACTAGTTCTAAGTTCTAGGGGACTAATGACCTCAGCAGTTGAGTCCCATAGTGCTCAGAGCCATTTGAACCATTTTTTATAAAAACTTGTTTCTACAGATTGAAAATATCATTCTGGAGACATTCCCTAGGCTGTTGCTAAGACATGTCTCCGCAGTATCCTTTCTTCCATGAGTGCTACCGAGCGAGGTGGCGCAGTCGTTAGCACACTGGACTCGCATTCGGGAGGACGACGGCTCAACCCCGTCTCCGGACTTCCTGATTTAGGTTTTCCGTGATTTCCCTAAATCGTTTCAGGCAAATGCCGGGATGGTTCCTTTGAAAGGGCACGGCCGATTTCCTTCCCAATCCTTCCCTAACCCGAGCTTACGCTCCGTCTCTAATGACCTAGTTGTCGACGGGACGTTAAACACTAGCCACCACCACCACCAACAGGAGTGCTAGCTCTGAAAGGTTCACAGAAGAGCTTCTGTGAAGTTTGGAAGGTAGGATACGAGGTACTGGGAGAACTGAAGCTGTGAGGAGGGATTATCAATCGTGCTTGCGTAGCTCAGTTGGTAGAGCACTTGCCCGCGAAAGGCAAAGGCCCCAAGTTCGATTCTCGGTCCGGCACACATATTTAATCTGCCGGTAAGTTTTAGTAAAGTATTTCTTTCGCCCTCGTACCTTACATTATTTGTGATAATGTAAATGCACAGGTTTGACGTCATTTTCCATTGTGACACTTCTCCAGCTTATTCTGCTTAGAAATGTAAACACTTTAAATTTTCTAGTGGCACTTTCTTCACAAAGCTAAATAAATTCATGCCACTACTGCCCACTCTGAAAACATTTAGATATGCATAGATATCAAATATTGGGCAACAAAGAGCTTCGCTGAAGATTGCTTTTCTGATCGGCCCTTAACTTCAAATACCACACTGTCCGATTACGAGGGCGGGTTGAAAAGTAATGCCTCCTAATTTTCTTCATTTTGTTTTCAATAGCGGCTGTTACATGACACTGATATTAGCCGGTAGACTTTTCCGCATCTCTGACGCAAGTTGCAACTCTCTGCCGCTAGAGGGCTCCAAACTATAGTATGCAGCATGGCGATGTGTTACGTAACAGTGTCAGTGCATTGCGAGACACTCAGATATCTGAAAGCGCGAATTCCAAGAGTTTGTCCGCATATCGAACACCCTGTCCTTCAGCACGACAATGCCAGACCACACACGAGCGCTGCGACATCTGCAACAATCCGACGTCTTTGGTTCACCGTCATCGACCATCCTCGATTCAATGTCGACTTGGCTCCATCCAATTTTCAGCTGTTTCAAAACCTTAACGAACACCTTTGAGGACTTCAATTTGATAGGGATGAAGCGCTGCCACCAGAGGTGAGGGCGTGGCTCCGTCAACTAAGTCAAACATTCTGCAGTGACGATATTAACAAACATGTCCCTCGTTGAAAGAAATGTGTTCTTCGCCAGGGTGCCTACGTTCAGAAATAAATATGTAGGCATGAACATTGAAGATGCATTATCTTCATAAGGTTGGATTATTTAAAAAAGTTGTAAGAGTTTTCACATAGAAAATCGAAGACATTACTTTTCAACACGCCCTATTAGTACACAATATTTGCGGGGTAAACTTTCTGCTTGTTTCATTGTTGGTTCAAATGGTTCTAATGGCTCTGAGCACTATGGGACCCAACATCTGAGGTCATGAGTCCCGTAGAACTTAGAACTACTTAAACCTAACTAACCTAAGAGACAACACACACATCCATGCCCGAGGCAGGATTCGAACCTGCGACCGTAGCAGTCACGCGGTTCCGGACTGAAGTGCCTAGAACCGCACGGCCACCGCGGCCGGCGGCATTGTTGGTATTGCAGGGTTCACAAAATTTGCCATGAGAATAAATTATGCAATAGTAACCCCTTTCGTAATAATCTGAGCTGCATCTGTCAGTGAATACCAGTGACGGTATAAATTACAACTCTTCTTAACAATATATTTCCTTTCGCCACCCTTGTCGACATGAAGAATGACTAAAGGTGCAAACCTTTAGTAGTCTCTCTGTTCGGTTACTTCACTCCGTTCCATTGGTAAGCTTTCTGCTTACACTTCTGTTGGTGTATATACTAAAGCAGCAAACCTTTAGTTGTTCTTCATTTCGACAGAGGTGCGAAACGAATCATTTATGCCCCTGATGTTAAAGTGAGAGAGAAGCCAACGAATTAAGGGAGCAAAGGAGCATCTTGTTGACATCCTGGTAATTAAAAGCGGAACACTAGCACTGTTGGAATATCTTTGACAGGAGTATCGTCAAAACTGTACAGATCAGGATACTCTTAGAGTGCCATTTACACCTGAGAGGATTTTCCAAACAGTTTACGGGAAGATAATTACATATAAATGTCTATAGTTTAATTTTCTGTTAACAACAGACTAGCCGGGGAATTCTGTTTGTGCTCTGTGTTGTTTGTCATTTCCGTTATTAAATATTGTTTATTGTTCAAGCGGTGGTGTAAAACTCCCAATTACAATTTTCTGGCCATAGCCACCATTATGTTAAAGTGGATGTAGTATTTCGGCTCTTCACTGCTTCCAACGTCCTTTGATAATCCATTCAGATTCTCCATACGCTGTAGCCAATCATCTAAGAAATTATCCTTCTGGTCTTCCGGAACTCGGTCCAGGAATGGACATACTGACTTCAGAAAATCTAAAAAAAAATAAAAAGGCAAATATTCGATTACGACAAATATTAGATTACGATGAAAAATCACAAAGCATACAAATATTATATTTGAATAATGGTTTAAGATATCGAAAGCAGCATTTTATCAAGACAAAGTTCGCAAAAGAAGGATGTTCTACAGTATGTTCAATGCTTCAGACTTTATCTATCGAGGCACTGCTAATTAGTTGTTTATTCATCCATAGTGCATTTACAGACTGTATCAGACATGTCATATAGTAGAAAAACAAAACAATTTTTAAAAATTGAAGGTATAGCTCTAGGGAGCCTACATAATTAATTTTTCCCTTTATTGTTTTGTTTTATTCATTGTGTTTAGTAGTAAACGTCAAGACGTTCAATTAGTAGTTCTACCTGAACATTAATTTTTCATTGTTTCAGTTTATAATTCTCTGTGCTATAAAAGTTCCCGTTTTCGACAACACAGGAGGATTTTTTCCCCCCGTGTACAAAGTCTGTGGATTTATTGATGAGAGGATACAGAACAGAAAAGATCTAATGAACTTATGTCCGGAAATTCATGATTTCTGGGTATTCGATCATACACTCTTATACAGACTGCGGTCTAATGCACGCTGCACCATGCAGCCATAGCTACAGTATGTCTTGAAAATGATTTTCGAGTGCCTCAAGGCATGTATGTACGCGCTGTAGCATCCTCTGTCTCACACGTTCACGTGGGCCAGGCTGCATCCGAACAGTGTCAAAGGCAGCATGAATATCCTCCTTCCTTGTCTGCATATCTGGAATGATTCTGTGTACAGGATACATTTCAGATGGCCCAATAACCAGAAACCACACCGGTTGAGATCCGGTGAACGTGAGGCCATGCAACTGGACACCCTCGTCCGGTCCACAGACCTGGCAAGACACGATTAGGATGCGTCCAGTAGGCTGGAGAACCATCATGTAGCCGCCACGTAACCCTTCGAATCATCAATGGCAGTTCTTCCAGTAAGGGAGGCAAAGTCACCCGCAAGAAACGCCGATAGTTCCGGCCCGTTAGGCGACGCTGAAGGAAGACTGGTGTCAACAGACGATCGCCAATTATCCCAGCCCACACATTCCGGCTGCTCTGATGCTGATAATTCGCTGTCACCACACCATGGGGGTTCTGCATATTATAGCACAGATCCTGATAAGAAAGTTGAACATACCACTCCTCGTAGAGGTGGTCTCAGCTGTGAATAGGACAGACGACACAAATCCCAGAATCGTGGTTGCCTGGGGAAGAAACCAGTGACGAAACTGCTCCAGATGTGGAAAGTGTGTCTCTGGAGCGCCCTGCACACGTCTGAAGTGATGAGGGTAGTAGCTACTGATATAAAGTTCCTCACGGTCGTCTGACTTACCCCTTACCGGCGGGCAAACCGAATGGTACTGACACAGCGGTCGCCTTCCTGATGTGTTAATCATATTTTCTTCCAAGTCTGGTGTTCGAACATTTCGGGTAAGTTCTTCGTGGTTTCCTGTTTCCTGAAACGACCCTGTCTCAGACAAATGGCGATACACTGTTGCAAATATTGAATGCTGTGGCTACTGACGGTGAGGATAGCTCTCCTGATACAATTTTGCAGCTCCCCCCCCCCCCTTTTGCCATTTGCCTTTCCGCAAGTGAACACTATGTCGGAACCATTGTGTACAACACTGTATCACACCCACTTCAACATGAATCACATAGAGAAGTGAATCGGACACAACGTTACCAATTGCTATGGCAGGAGAGGGCTCTAGGGCCTGATATCTGAAGAACTGTACCACCCTCTAGGAGAAAACCATGCATACTTTAAGTGTGGCTGCATGGTATTGCAGCGCGTATTAGACCGCAGTCTCTGTATCAAAGTATGATTGATAATCTAGCGTGGAAGACATGCACATTCGGACGTATGTTCATTAGACTTTTTTTATTTTTTCAGTATGCTCTCAGTACATGGTGAAAAAAAAAGACCCTGTAGAGACTGAACAATCGAGTTGTAGGACCGTGAGTAACATGAGAACGCGGACTGCAGACATGTGGCTTGGCTGGTGCGATGGTTTTCGTGCGTTATCTCACGGATAATTATATTAATACGTGAGCGCATTGATGGGAACTGCAGAAAGAGAGCGAGTAATATAATGTGAACTGTGTGTCGCACTTTTATTCTTGAATAAACTGAGTCAGTTTTTGGGTACAAATCGGTAGGTCACTGGTGGAACAATGTGTGTGCATGGTACCTCGTTTGAGTGTTTCGAAGACTGTACTTTTACGTGACTAAATCTAAAACTGTGTCGTGTAAGTCACTAAATTGAAATTGTATCACAAGTTCCACTGAGCAGAAGAATATACGAACATATGACCGAATGTTTCAAATTATGCATATCTGGACCTGCAATTCCACGACATCAAGCTCACGCCGACAGCTGCGCCAGTATCGGAGTCCTGTCTCCACCTCAGATGTATAACGGTCCTAAAAACATTTTCAGCATATTATCGTCCAATACCAGACCCGCCATACTATCTTGGAATACTGCAGCCGTGTCAGCTGCAGTCACAGCGAGAATTTTTGAAAAAGGCTGCTACGTTAATAAGGCTCTTAGCTGGATAAATAATGTAGTACGGTATGAGATTTTCACTCTGCAGCGGAGTGTGCGCTGATATGAAACTTCCTGGCAGATTAAAACTGTGTGCCGGACCGAGACTCGAACTCGGGACCTTTGCCTTTCGCGGGCAAGTGCTCTACCAACCGAGCTACCCAAGCACGACTCACACCCCGTCCTCACAGCTTTACTTCTGCCAGTACCTCGCCTCCCACCTTCCAAACTTTACAGAAGCTCTCCTGCGAACCCTGCAGAACTAGCTCTCCTGAAAGAAAGGATATAGCTGAGACATGGCTTAGCCACAGCCTGGGGGATGTTTCCAGAATGAGATTTTCACTCTGCAGCGGAGTGTGCGCTGATATGGAACTTCCTTACAGATAAAAACTGTGTGGCGGGCCGAGACTCGAACTCGAGACCTTTGCCTGTCGGGGGCAAGTGCACTACCAACTGAGCTACCCAAGCACGACTCACGCGCCGTCCTCATACCTTTACTTCTGCCAGTACCACCTTCCAAAAGGCAAAGGTCCCGAATTCGAGTCTCGGTCCGGCTCACAGTTTTAATCTGCCAGGAAGTATCAATGTAGTACGGTATCTGGTTTCTCTTTAAAACTGAATTTGCTCCGGTCATAATATTTTGTCAATCTGGTTTCCTGTTAAAACAATATTTGCTCCAGTCATAATATTTGGTCAATCTACGACAATGTTTTCAAAATTTTAGAAAGCATTTTGTAGATGGAGCATAGCGATCGGTATAAAATGCTAAAGAACCGTACTTACACGGATCTCGCTCCGTCTGCGGTCACCAGCAGCCATAATGGCAGAAAGAGCCTAAAGATGATTCGAGGAACGAGCCGAAACCTGTTGCTAACAAATGAAAAATCTGGAAACGCGATCAGGACTGTTTTCATTTAATTTTTAAGACAATGTTGTCATTGGAACAGTACGAACACATAAATGTACTGTTCGCTCCATTCCGCATATTATAATTTTTTTACTATTTAGTAAATTAATATCCATACTTGCTCTCATTCAGTGGATTAACCACGTTGTATAGCGTCATGTTCCTGACGTAATACATAAATAACTTAATGAAATGAAGATATTTACAAATCCATTACACTGCGTGTTGACACACCTATTATAAGTGTGCTTTGTTCCGACCGGTCGAGAACTGCAGCCCTCGCAATATTAAAATCTGACAGCTGGTGTACATGTGTCTGAGGTTAGTTAGTTTACAACATTATGTTAAATTTAAGGGTTGTGCATATTAGTGTATTTCACGTAAATGAGTGCATTTCTGGGTGCACGCATACATATTATTCAACAACATTTTCACGGTATACTTGTGTTAACTAAATGTCAGAGAATGACTCAATATTTCATATTGCCCAATGTTATTGGCTGTCTGTAGGTAAGATTGAAAGTTGTGTAATATATTATACGGCACACTGACGGATCTACTGAAATTAGATTAAAAGTAAAATGTCTTATGCTAATGGCGCTGGCTAATATTGAATGCCTGTCAGAGCAGTCTGTTACGGAGTTTATTTTGTGCATTTTGATGTGTTGTGAAATGGAAATGGGTTCGAAATAGAGGAACGGACATTTATTATTGAGAATATTTAGTGGTTTCCAGTCTCACAAACTACTTAATTGTTGCATTGCACATTTACACAGTAAAATAATATTGATGGAGAAACGCTATTTAGGAACATATTTTTTATTATATTTGATGTATTCCCCGTAATTTACAAAGACATGCTACAACAAGAATGGAACACATAACATCTAGCATATATACCAAGACTACATACATTGGGCCAGGAAGTCTATACATGTCAACTCAATGCTGACACACATAACACATATTTCGAGCACGAACATTCAACACTTCCCGTTGAACAAATGTTTTATGTGCTCACAATAATCATGAACACTACATCGTTTCGGAGCACTACGCATTGTACTCTATGTTGTTATACAGTTTTTCAAATAGTTCGAATTTGTCTTTACTGAGAGCCTTGGTCAATAAATCAGACCTGCTTCCTCCGTACACAAACAGTTTATATCCATATCCTTCTGTTTTAGGCGATACCTAGTAAAATGGTACCCAATATCAATGTGCTTGAATCGTACACTTGTTATTTGCTTCTGAGCTAGCTTGACAGTTCCCTTGTTGTCGGAAAACACTTTGGTAGACTCAATAATAGTATGTGGCTCAGTTTCACCTATTAGAGCTCTTAATCATAACACTTCTGGTATGGTGAAAGACAATGCCATATAGTCAGCCTCAACAGTAATCAAAACCACTGTTGGTTATTTCTTGCAAGACCAGGATATTAATCCTGCCATCAACTTGAAACAGCTGCCTGTAATAGAATGTCCGTTATGTAGTTCTTCTCCCCAGTCTGCATCAATATAACTTTCCAGGTTCTTGTTCACTGTCTAACAATTACTTAATTGGTAAACAACGGTTCCTTTTAAATATAAAAATTTTCTTTTAACTACAACCCAACGTTTAATTCTAGGGTCTTAGCAAATTTTGTTCACGATATTAGTAGTGAAGGCACTATTTGGCGTGGAATTTGAGCTGATTATAAAAGAATGGCGACTGCCTGCAAATAAGGGAATTGCTTTTTCACATTCTACCTTCGTTTTCTACAAACAGCTTTGTGGCAGCCGTGCCGAGAAATGCGCGAGCTGTAGCTAGTGCCGGCCCAAACTAGCGGTGGCCGCCGACACCACACCCGCAGATTTACCATTTGGGCAAATTTTGGGAATAGTGCGAAGTGCACGGGCTCGCACAAGACAAAGTGGAGACCAGTGTGAGCTGAGCAACGGACCAATATAGACGTGTATCCATGTGTATAATTCTTTTTGCCGCAAACCAAAGCGTCGAGCTGTGGACCAAAGTGTCGAGCTTAAACTGAGTTCCCCACAACGCGATCTGGATCTTTTATACAGCGCCACCCGTATCGTTACGTAGCGACCACAAAGTACACGGCGCACAGTGGGAGGGAAGACGGTTATCGGTTTGAATCGCCGTTACGCGATCGGATCACGTGCTCCATAGTTAAGGAGTGTACAATCCGTATCTCACTCGTATCGTTTCTTTCCTTGTGGTGCACTCGTAAATATCATTCGTAGAAAAAGAAAATGGTTCAAATGGCTCTGAGCACTATAGGACTTAACATCTGAGGTCATCAGTCCCCTAGAACTTAGAACTACTTAAACCTAACTAACCTAAGGGCATCACACACATCCATGCCCGAGGCAGGATTGGAACCTGCGACCGTAGCGATCGCGCTGTTCTGGACTGAAGCACCTAGATTCGCTCGGCTACACCGGCCGGAGTAGAAAAAGACTCTAATTCCTTTTCTGTAGCTTTCTTCCAATAAACTGCACTCGGGCTAACCAAGGCTTCTTCAACTGTAAGAGGTTACTGTTGAATATTTGAGCATCCACACACATTTTATATTCTGGATACAATTTAGATTATATTCTACACGATGAACGCCGCAAATTTACGTCCATTGCTGCTGGAGTTTCCTAGTTCTCATTATCCTTTTCATCTTCACTCAACATATCTGATTCTACCTGAACAGCTCTTTCATGTACTTTAAATCTAAAATTTTCTGGTGCTTTTGAACGTTCTTGGACATCTTATTCAGATTAATATGTGCACATACTTTTTCACTATACATTTCATTCTCACCAATTATAAAAATGTTACCTCTCTGCTAGTTAGTCCCGTTTCTTATTCAGGCTTTACGATTCAGTAACCTTGGAAATCTTTACAGTTTCCAATAAATATGATTTTCAAATTTAGAGCCCCATTTTCTTCTAAGTAGTTTGGGAACTTGTACCATGGCCTTCCATTTAAATATTCTTAGATGGTCTAGATCTGGCTTCTTTTCAGTCCAAATTTCATATGTGGTCGTATTTGGTAAATCTTTAGTAGACGATTTACTATTCAGATACTCTGCACTTGATTCTGCTTCTGCCCAATAACATATGAGTAATTCTGGATCCTTTAAACATGCTCCTTACTTTTTATAGAATTTTTCTATTAGCCTGTTTTGCTACTGCAGAACTAAAGCAAGCTGCAGTTTGATTTCTGATTCCAAGTTCACTCAGTCGTTGTCTAAAGTGTGTATTGACGCATTCGGTACTATTTTCTTACCTGATAACTTTTATATTCTTACCACTGCTTCTTTCAGCCATGACGCGAAAGTGGCAAATATCTCGCTCACTTTGTCCTTGGTTCCAGGGAAATAAACGTGGGTTTATTTCGAAAAATTACCAATCAAGGTAAGGAAACAACAAGTGCTCTGATAGATTCCTTTTTCCATGGGTCCAAACGTCTCTGCGTATCAGCTGTGAAAGCTCAGTACATCTATTTTTACTTGTTTTAAACGATAATCTGGCTTGATTTCATTGTAAACAAATTTCACAACGCAAGTTACAACGCTTATTTTCCTTTAACCCTGTTGCCGTGTGTTTTAACAAGGCCGTACTTCTCCTACTATGATGTCCAGTCCTTTATGACATAAAAAACCTTTCGCAGAATGTAAAGGATAACTATTTCAAACTACAGGAACATCTAATTCATAAATAACTTCTTCTTTAGTATCTGTGGGTTTCACACTGGTCCTTCTGATCAATTATTTCTCCACCATTTAAATAGAAAAATTATCTTGTAGCCCTTTCACTAACTGAAGGAAAAATCTTTAGCAGCATTCTTAATGTAATGTACATTATGAGCTGTAATGCCGTGTGATTCTGCATTAGCATTCAAATTAAAGTTTATCTTTCTTTTCCAATCACATTGCAGTGGAGAACCATCCACTGTTAGGCGAATAATGTATGTTCTAGGTGAAACATCGTATAAAACTCATTGGCCTTTGGTTACATTCATAGACACTGCAGAATCAAGGAACTATCCTGTATTCTTACCCAAATTTTGCCAAGAATAATATCCAGTACCTTACCTTTACTGTTCGCTTTCCTTTGTGTTCCCTTTGAAACAAGACTTTTTCTTGTGTACTTGTTTTTCCTTGGCATTTATAACATCGAACAGGTTTCTTCTTTTTGTATTTTCGATACGAAGGCATTCCTATGTCCTGGACTGAATATTTTTATATATTCTTAATATCTTGACTTTTACGCTGTCGCCTGTAATGGGTTTACCTCAATTCTCTAGGCCCATTATTATGTGGGAGAACTTAGAGGTAGTTCCGCTAGTAACAAGGTACCAATCCATTTATTAGCGATGTTGAATCCAATATTTCTTAAACGATTCAAAGTGGAAGAAGATTTTGTTCACATATTCATCAACATTTTTACATTCGTCTAGACGTGTGGTGATAAGCTCTCTTTGCAAATTCATTTTCCTAATCAAACATCCTTCTTCAAAAGCTCTTCTTAGATTGTCCCATACTTCCTTCGCTGTACTGGCCTTTTCTGTGTGAAGGTAATTAACATGATCCGACTAGAAGAATTAATTTGGATTTGGCCTTACGATCTTTGTTCTGGAAATCTGAATCTGTGAAATTCAAGGTTCCATCAATGACATCCCAAAGATCGCCCAAGTGCAGATAAGCTTATACTACAGACTTCGAAGCTGTATAATTATCTCGACCCATGAACTTCTCAGTCTGCCTCATTTGGACAGAAGTTCTATGCGCAGTTGCAATACAAGAACTGTAAGTTATAGACTTCTCACAAGTAATATTAAGTATACCACAATTTACTGGTCAAAGTTATTCAATTCGGTCTTCCTAGGACCATAACCTATTGAATTTTATATCTGTACAGTAAAATAATATAGGCAGAGAAATACTGTTCACGAAAATAGATCTTATTTATTATATTTAATTTGCTCCTGGCAGTTTGCAAATGCCAACACACAAAAGCATACAACGAAAAATCTAGCATAGATGTCTAATAATACACATATTAGGTGAAAAGGTCCATACACATTAACTCACTGCCAATAGACATAACATATCTTTTGTTCACCAAATCTCAACATAAATGGAACGAATATAGCAGTCACCATGAGAAAACGGAACAATTCTATCAGTTGTTGTCGAAATAGTGGGAAACGTACCTGGGAGCACATAAGCTTCATTTAGTAAAGAAATTGAATTCATTGTGGAAAAACTATAGGAAAGAGCTGAAAAGAATTACAAGTGCATCGAAAAGCGAGGCTGGTGGTGCCGAGCTACTGGAACCACCACTTTGGTGCGTTGGTGGCTTGAGCTTTATGCAAGGGCAAGAAGTTTTTTAACGCACTTTAAGTAAAATTATGTGTACTTCTTATTTTCAAAACTGGATGTAAATAAATAAATACTAACTATATATATTCAGAATTATAGATGTAATCACGTGAAACAGTATATCTAATGAGCGAGCGTCCATCCTCAGAAATTTCCGATACTCATTTGGCTCGCTTATTGTCAAGTCACTTAGGACGTTTACATGTGTCAATTCTCCTCTCTTATTATATCACTCCTTTATTCGTTTACGCTTTCTCTTTTCTTGCATGAGCGCAAAACCAGCCCAAGCGCCATATGTGGCATCAGTATTTGCCATGTTTGCACATCCGGGATTTGACACCAATATTGTGCCATATCGATTCAATGTCTGGAACCAGCTGTTGATATGTTGCACAATGTTGCTGCCCAATATTATTGATAGTTTAGAGGCCACTTAATGAGATCAGGAAATCACTTGATTCCACAGTCATTAACACCGTTTGAACTTAGGTCGACCATTCACATTGTGTTTGAAAGTTGTCTTATAATTTGTCAACTTCCAAATATCGTATTTCACGCACCTCTTAAGGCCAAGTCGCACTTCCCATCATGTCATGTCATGTTAAAATATTCCACTTCAAATAATTGCAACCACACTGGCCAACACATAACGTCACATCAAGCCAACGTCAAAGTTTCTCGGGTACAAAGTTTTGAGACAGCTGACTTCATCGTCCGTTGTTGACCATGTGACCTCAGGTCATTTCTTCCCAACACTCAGCCTTGCTCTTCGTTTCAGGTTACGTCATAATATTATTTCCTGGGTGAACATTTATGATTGAAAGGGGAAATTTTCAGCCGGATGACTCACTTGAAAGCTACAACACGACAGCAGATGTACATATTGGCGACCCTGCCAAGATGAAAGAACGTAAGTTTCCAGAGTTATCTAACGAATAAAATTTACCTATCGAATGGGTATTTTTGTTAATGTTCAGAAATCTTTTCATCTATTTGTTGAAAATTTTGTTCTCTGAAACAGTTATCAGTTTGGCATACATTTTATTACAGAATATCGTTGCTTATGCTGAGAACACAGGACAATTTGCGTTAAAGCATATGATACACGTTATCTTCTCACCTTCTTTAAGCACTTAATTGATCAGTAATGAGTGCATACTTGGCGTGGCTCAAAAGAGTTTCTTCACTTAATTCTTGACATAACTTACTGTGAGGGAGAATAGTAAAGAGTACTTTGTCATGATTATGTAATAATTACTGTGATAAGTAAGGACAATATGGAAAGTAATTTTTTGCTGTTTGTGGTCTAAACACGAATGGCGGTTGCTAATGATTACTTCTTGCACTATTCTGCATACTGAAACAAGAGACTGTCGAAACTGGTGAAAATTTCTCGAATTTAAAGTATAATCAGCATTTTGTTATTTAAGTTTAAATTTGGACTGATATATTTTTTTCAGATAGAAGATTGGCAGATGTTAAGCATCAGAATGTTTGCGACTGTTGCAGAGTGAATTAATTTACTTTTCTTGCTAACTTTTTTTTAGTGTTAAACTGATAAACATTTTCTTCTTACCGTGTGTTGAAATGTTGTACTTTGTCTTAAGAACTAGATCCTGCATTGCTAATTTTCATTCTTAATCATTGTATATTTTGGCATGTGACGTGATTTTCTGGATTTGGATGCTTGTTCTTTGGAAGTGTGTTTTCTGTGTAGAATATTGGTGCTGATATACTATTTATTTTGTTCAACTTGGAAAGTCGTCTGAGCGGCTCTAGGCGCTACAGTCTGGAACCGCGCGACCGCCACGGTCGCAGGTTCGAATCCTGCCTCGGGTATGGGTGTGTGTTATGTTCATAGGATAGTTAGGTTTAAGTAGTTCTAAGTTCTAGGGGACTCATGACCTCAGACGTTCAGTCCCTTAGTGCTCAGAGCCATTTGAACCATTTTGAAAGTCGTCTGCTCATAAAGAGAAGTAAATCTGGAACTTCTGTGATGTGTTTCAGCAATTGATTCTATGATAGCATAGACAGTGCTACAAATGGTTGATTCAGTTTTTACTGACGGTTGTGTCGATTTCGAGGGCATCCTCCCCCCCCCCCACCCCCGCTAAGTACCCTTTATTGCAGTTTTTCTGCACGGAAGTGCCAAGCCAAACAAACTGGTATAGGCATGCGTATTCAAATAAAGATATACGTAAACAGGCAGAATACGGCGCTGCGGTCGGCAGTGGCCGTATAAGACAGCAAGTATCTGGCGCAGTTGTTAGATCGCTTGCTGACGCTACAGTGGCACATTATCAAGATTTAAGTGAGTTTGAACGTGGCGTCATAGTAGGCCCACGAGCGATGGGACTCAACATCTCCGAGGTAGCGATGAAGTAGGAATTTTCCCGTACGACCATTTGACGATCATACCGTGAATATCAGGAATCCGGTAAAGCATCAAATCTCCGACATCGCTGCAGTCGGAAGAAAAACCTGCAAGAACGGACCAACAACGACTGAAGAGAATCGTTCAGATTGACGGAAGTGCAACCCTTTCGCAAATTGCTGCAGATTTCAACGATGGGCTATCAACAAGTGTCAGCGTGCGAACCATTCAACGAAACATCATCGATATGGGCTTTCAGAGCAAAAGGCCCACTCTTGTATCCTTGATGACTGCACAACACAAAGCTTTACGCGTCGCCTTTTCCCATCAACATCGACGTTGGGGTGTTGATGACTGGAAACTTGTTGCCTGGTCAGACGAGTCTCGTTTCAAATTGTATCGAGCGAATGTGCGTGTACGGGCGTGGATACAACCTCATGAATCCATGGACCCTGCATGTCAGCAGGGGACTCTTCAAGCTGATGGAGGCTCTGTAATGGTGTGGGTCGTGTGAAGTTGGAGTGATATGGGACGCCTGATACGTCTAGATACGACTGTGACAGGTGACACGTACAGAAGCATCCTGTCTGATCACCTGCATCATTCATGTCCATTGTGCACTTCGACGGACTTGGGCAATTCCGTGGTGTCCGTTCCCTCCAGCACTACTTCCGATATTAGTCGAATCCATGCCACGTCGTGTTACGGCATGCTCGCGGGGTCCCTACACGATATTCGGCAGGTGTAATAGTTTCATTGGCTCTTCAGTGTAGAAGACTGATGGAAGAGGAATTTTCAAATAATTTAAAGCATACTAAATTCATTGGTTACTTTAAATTCATCTCATTTAATTAAATTTATCTCATTTAATTTTTGGTTGGAGCCATCTAGAACTTAACAAGCTTTGCATAGGATTTAGGGTCTCGTGTGATGTTAAGGATACTGAAGGATCGTATAGAGTATTTGAGTTATTGTGTACAATCAGGCAGCACTTCATATAAACACCTTTCAGAATGTTGTTAGTTATTGCAATTTTACAAGCATTTTCCTTAACCGATTTTCAGATCTTCATAGTTTCCCGAACGAAACTATGTCTCGAAACCTGGGAGAAAATCCAACGAGAGTCTGATCGTATGTGAGGTACACCACTGGCAAGACGCAATCCATACATTTATTGCGCGATAACAATGCTGACGTCACTGACGACAGTGCCACTAAGGTAGAGTTACTAAACACAGTTTTCCGAAACTAGCATACCAACGGAGACAACGTAAATATTCCAAAATTGTACTCTCGAACAACTGCCAACATGAGTAACTTACAAGCAGATATCATCGGTTTAGCGGAGCACCTAAAACACTTAAGAAAGGCAAATCTTCCGCTCCAGATTGTGTACCAATCAGATTCCATTCAGAGTACGTTGACACAATGGCTCAGTACTTGGCAATCATTTACAGTCGCGCTCTCGTGGAATGTTCCGTCCCCAAAGACTGGAAAGTTAAACATGTCATACCAATACCCAACAAAGGAAATAGGAGTAATCCACTAAATTACAGACTAATATCCCTAAGGCAACTTGCAGAAGAATTCTGGAACATTATGAATCACCTCGGAAACAACGATTTATTGACAAACAGTCAACACAGATTAAGAAATATCTTTCTTGTGAAACACAATTAGATCTTTATCCTCAAGAAGCAATGACTGCTGTCGACAGGAGACGTCAAATTGATTCCATATTTTTAGTTATCCAAAAGGCTTTTGATACCGTTCCCCACAAGTGACTTCTAATTAAATTGCATCCATATGGAGTATCGTCTCATTTGTGTGACTGGATTCGTAATATCTTGTCGGGAAGCTCACTGTTCGTAATAACTGACGGAATGTCATCGAGTAAAACAGAAGTAACGTTCGGCGTACCCCAAGGAAATGTATTAGGCCCTCTGTTGTTCCTAACATGCATAAACGATTTAGGAGATATCAGAGTGGCCACCTCAAATTTTCTGCAGATAATGCTGTCATTTACAGTCACATAAAGTCATCAGATGATCATATCGAATTGCAGAATGATTTAGACAAGCTAACTGTATTGCGAAAAAAGTGGCAGTTGAATCTAAATCATCCATATGATCACTAAAAAGAATCCGCTGAATTTCAGTTCCAGGATAAATCACAAAATTAAACAGGCTGTAAACCAGCTAAATACGAGGGCTATCCACAAAGTACATTATGTTTTGGAAATAAAAATAAATGAAGTATTGGAATTTTTTTTATTATATACAGATGAAAGCCACACTTAAATGCTACTTTTCTACATAGTTGCCATTTAAATTAAGGCACTTATCGTAGCGATGGACGAGCTTGGAAATTCCTTCGTAGTAAAATTCGGACGCCTGCGCCTTCAACCACGTGGTTACCTCTTCTTGAAGCTGTGCGTCGTCATCAAAACGCTGCATAGCCAACCACTTCTTCATTGGTGGGAATAAGTCGCAGTCGCTCGGTTCCAGGTCGGGACTGTACGGCGGATGAGGAAACAACTCCCAGTTAAAAGATTCTAGAACTTCACGAGTGGCATTTGCCTTGTGGGCCCGGGTGTTGTCGTGAATCAGCAAGATCTTTGAGCCCAACTCTCCCCTGCGCTTCTTTTGTATTGCTCTTCTGAGGTTGTGCAGAGTTTGGCAATACCTTTGAGAGTTTATTGTAGTGCCTCTTTCCAGGAAATCCACAAAAATCACACCTTTTCTGTCCCAAAAGAGATAACCACGTGGTTGATTACGCGGGCGGCCGAATATTACGACGAAGGAATTTCCAAGCTCGACCATCGCTAAGATAAGTGCCTTAATTTAAATGGCATCTATGTAGAAAAGTAGTATTTAAGTGTGGCTTTCATCTGCATATAATAAAAAAATTTCCAATACTGTATTTATTTTTAATTCCAAAACGTAACGTACTTTGTGGATAGCCCTCGTACTTAGGGATTACAACACAAATAACTTAAATTGGAATGAGTTCACAGATAATGTTCTTGGGATACCAAACCAAAGATTGCGATTTATTCCGCATGAGATAGGATTCATGAAGGACATCTAAAAAGGTCAAAGAAGTACAGTTCGTTTTGTATTATCACGAAATAACGGGGAAAGTGCCAGGGATATGATAAACGAGTTGTGGTGACAATTATTAAAACAAAGGCAATTTTACCTGCGGCAGGACCTTCTCATGAAATTTCAGTCTCCTATTTCTCCTCAGAGTGTGAAAATATTTTGTTGGCGAACACCTACATAGGGAGAAATGATTACCGTAATAAAATAAGAGAAATCAGAGCTCGCACAGAAAGATTTAAGTGTTCGTTTTTCCCGCGCGCTGTTTGAGAGTAGAACTGTAGAAAAGTAGCTTTAAGGGGTTTCGATGAATCCTCTGCCAGGCACGTAATTGTGAATTGCAGAGTAATCCTGTAGATGTAGATGTGAATGTTGTAGTACTCATTAGTAAGAGACCAAGTATTTTAGCTTGACTTGTTGTGTTACCCAATGCATGTGTTGTT
This sequence comes from Schistocerca americana, assembly GCF_021461395.2. Classification (NCBI taxonomy): domain Eukaryota; kingdom Metazoa; phylum Arthropoda; class Insecta; order Orthoptera; family Acrididae; genus Schistocerca; species Schistocerca americana. Next base: position 207,838,796 of record NC_060120.1, read on the forward strand.
TTGTGGGTAACTAATTACTATATACTGTGCTTTGAAAATATTAATTTAAGTGAAGGTACTGGATGTCGCTGTTACAGTAGGGATCACGTACTGCACTGTGACATGGATTCAGATCATGAAGACGAACCAGATCCTTTGTGCCATTACGGAGTTGGAGAACCCAGAGTAGTCATAGAGAGCTTTATCAAGAGAATGAGATTTCTGAGGGTGTGTCTGAATTCGCTTATAGTAAATCCTTACCTGTCAGGAATACAGCAATTGTCATTCATCCTCATGTTTGTTGGAGCAATTTGATTTTATACTTCTGCCTAGTCTCCCTGCTGGCTGCAAGACTGAATTTGTGTACGGTTACTTGGAAAGTGAATATGCTGTGCAGATACATATATTGACTAGAAATTGTTAATCCTATAAGGTGTTTAGGCCTATGTGCCTGCCTGCTTATTGGTCTGAGGCAGCACAACACTGACTTAAACACGGTCTTGTAATGATGTAAAATTTTTCCAATTGTGGTTTATACAATCCTGCTTGATTATTTGAACATATGTTATTGAAAAATCAATTCTTATACAGTCCTTATAGTCTTGCTACGTCGATTCGTATCTGTGTAATGAAACTTTTGTCACATTTACATCAAATTATTTTAGCTGCTTGAGTGAAAGATGACTTAGGTTGTCAGAGTTTATTACAGATGTTGGAATATGATAATAGTGATGAGAATGCTCCTGGAAGGAGTAATAATCAGTCTGTGTATCTTGATTGAAGTCTACAAGGGATTAGAAATTACGACCGCGAGCAATATATTGACGACGATATAGATGTGGTAATGGGAAGTGGTAGCATCGAGAATCATGATGATAGGACAGGTAGAGACGGTTCGAATGGTAGACGCTTTATTAACAATAAAGGTAGCAGGGAATATACCAGGGATGGCCACTGGAGTGATAGGAACTAAGGTCTGAGCACTGCAGAGCTGCAGTCAGCTGATCCACGGAATAAAGTGCATGTGGAGAGCCCACCAACACGGGACTGACACTTCCATACGTAGCCGATTTCGATGCTGGAAAAATGACAGAGAATAGCTATGAACAGGTAGACATGTTGAATTCTGAAGATATGGAGTAACTTTTGCTCGATGAGAGATGGGAAAATGTGAATACTGTGGTAAATACAATGCTTCAGATAGATGTTAACGGAGTTGTTTTGTCTTTTGTTCTTGATAAGCCTATCCAAACTTTTGTTGTTGATAGAATCAGATTTATAAAATAAGGCTCTCAAAAAACTGATGAGTTTTGTTACTCAGGCAGCAAAATAACTGATGATGACTGAAGCAGAGACGATATAAAATGCAGAATGGCAATAGCAAGATAAGCGTGTTGCAGAAGGAGGAATTTTTTAACATCGTACAAATTTAAATGCTAGGAAGTCCCTCCTGAAGAACTTCTTATGGAGTGTAGCCCCGTATGGAAATGAAACTTGGACAATAAAGAGTAGAGGCAACAAGAGAATAAGATCATTTGATATCTGGTGCTACAGAAGAATGCTGCAGGTTTGATAGGTATAACTAAAGGGGAGGTATTGAACAGAACTGAGGGAAAAAAAGTTAATGGCCCAACTCGACCAAAAGAGCGGATCAGTTAATATGAGACGTCCTGCAGTATTAGTGAATAGTTAGTCTGGTAATTACTTATGGGAGAGTAACATTTTCAGAGCCCAAGCATTCAGTAGAGAATGCAGGTTCATAGATTGTAGTAATCACGCCTAAATGAAAAGGCTTGCACAACATTGGCTAGTGTGGGGAACTGCATCAAACCTGCCATCAGATTGAAGATCACAACAATAACAACAAGAGTGGCGAGGCTTTTGCCATAACGGACGTGTTTATATTACATGTATGCACTATCAACTGAACCAAACACGGCCATATAATTGGAAAGGTACACTTATTTTAACGAGACCATAACCATGTTCAAAGAGTAATAACAATGAAGTCTAAAATACAAATTCCACGGAATATTCAAAGGGCAGATGCGATTCATTTTGGAATTTTAGCACCATGGAATAAATAAACATCGGCTTTCCTGCAACGTCTGCCACTGGCGTTTGTTTAGCATTTCTGCAATGCTCTCGCGTCTACTTAACACGCTGCTCCTTACTGGCTCTTTCTCGTCTGTTAACCCAACTTGGTAAGGATCTTAGACTGATGAGCAGAACTCACGAGTAAGCCTTAAGACTGTTTTGTAAGGTACTCGCTTCGTGAATGAATTACATTTCCTCAAGATTTTTCCTGTACTTAATTCTAGATGAGTGATCGCAAACATTCCTGTTTAAGAGCCAATACTTACATTGTTGGGCGGTAGTTAATTCTGTTTTAGTGGTCGTCATACTTTTCTGTAGAAGAGCCAATATTGGCATTGTCGGGTGTGTGATGACATGACTAATAACGATATATATATTTTTTTCTTTCTTTTACTACCTTGTACTCCATAGATATGTTTCTGGTGACAAAGAATATTTTTCATTTGGTTATATAGTGTAGCACATGAAGTGTCTGTGCCTATACCGGACATTCTTGTGTTAGACCGGTTTGAAATCTGACTTTATGGTGGATGTTCTAAACGGACGTTGTATTATGCAAACGCTGTTGGTTTTGCAAAACGATGCCTATGGCAGTGACAATGCACTCGTGAACAGGCAGTATAGTCGTCGGTTTAGAATTGAGCAGCATTACATAAATTGTGAATTTAATATCGCGCAATTTCTTGACTACGATATATGACATGTGCTAAAACACTAACTGCCAATGTGGATACTGTGAACTGTTTTGCTATATTAGTGACTGTTTTCGTGAGAAAAGTGTTATTATGAACCATGAATATTAATGGTAGATGGACTGTCTAGCTTCGCAATTGGCAAAGTATAGCAAGTGGAAGGTTAATTTTTAACACGATGTGCACTGTGCCAAACTATCCCCTGTGAAAGTTGCAGGTGAACTAATACGACCTTCAGGTGCTACATCAGCAGTTACTTTGTTCCGGCCTACGACAAATGGATGCTACGTCACTTATTACCACTGCCAGCCAAAAGAGCATGAAAAGAACGTGGATATTTTAATGCCAGGGACATGACTGGATGAACTTACAATAGTCATATCAGCAACTTCACACTGCTTACACCGCCGTCGCCACAGCACGCCGACCCAGAAAAGATAAGACTCAAAAAACATTCCCCTCTTCGAGAAACACAATTGTAAGCAATTTAATTGCTTCATGCTCTGTAATTGATTAATGTCTGTAAATAAAAGTAGTGTATTGTAAAGATTGTTCACCTTCAGTGATTGTTGACGCGATCACGAACAGCAGTTACTCCCATCATCTATTTGGTTTTGCTTTTCAGTGTATTTGTACTAGTCGTTGCATACGTTGTATGTGTCTTTTGGAAGGGTGTACTTCGATGTGTATATGCAGTAATTTAGACAGGAGAATTTATGTGTTGCACTGGCGAAATGTGGCCAGACGTGTAAGTTGAGGCATCTGCCATTGAAGGTATTTACACCGACCAATTACAAAGATGTAGCTTATTCGCCATTGGTTCAAGTTAGCGTATTAGAAGAAACTTTGAATCTGACAACTGTCATAGTACGCGATCTTAATTTATATTTCCATTCATTCGTGTTTAGATGCATATTGATCTGGGTTTAACTGTTACAGAGGAAACTTTGAATCTGACAACTGTTATTGTATGCGATCTTATTGTAATATTTCCATTCATTCATGTTTAGATGCCTATTTATATGGGTTTAACTGTTACTGGTAAACAAAGCTACAGTACACTGTGTCATTATTTATCAAATTAACTTCAGATTGTTTTACTGTTTTCCAATATCAAAGGATTTTATTATCATAATTTTAACAGGGTGGGGAAACTTCTCATATAGAGGTGTGCTTTTGAAGTTTCCGGAAGTAAAACGGGTTCGTGGGGTTTACACAATACTAATTTACTTCATGTAGTTTTTCTTTAAACCTTTCCTGATTACAGATTCACGGTCATAGTCAATCTCCAGGAATCGATTCCTTCACAGGTGGCACCTGAGGCCTCATATGTACTGATATTATTATTAATCAGTAACCTACACGTTACACCACACCTACAATAGACTAGCTGTAGAAAGGGCATGATGAGTTGGATGCCGCCCTCCCCCCCCCCCCCCCCCAAAAAAAAAAAAGAAAAAATTTTTCATCGTTAGAAGTTGGCACCATTCGAACACTTCGTGTCGACTGTTCTCTTTCCAAGACCACTGCCACCCTCAGCGACCCCCAAGTTGTGACACTGTAATTGCATGACGAAGTGTTGTTGTCTTGTGTGTCAGCAAACGATTAATTGACTAATAACAGCAACTGTACTTATGTTTAAATGATGAGTACCCAGCATTTCCCTGGTATGTATTTGTTCCATTCCTCTACTGGTTCGTCTCTGCCTTCCTAATCTCTCTCTGTCATCTTCCTCTTCCTTATTCTCTGTCTGTCTTTTCTCCACCTCCCTCTGTCCACCTCCTCCATCCAATAGTCCAAGGAGGATCAAAATCATAGGGAGACCAAGAGATGAATACCCTAAGCAGATTCAGAAGGATGTAGGTTGCAGTAGTTACTACTTTCCGTGGTATTAATACATGTTCGTTTTCAAAGTGCCCATCTAAATGTTAACCTGCCTTCCTTTTGTTGCTGATGGATTACTTACCGTATTAGAGTAAGGGAACTGAATGCTATTGAAGGTTCAATCTGCATCTTTGCAGTACACCATATATAACGGCGGTCAGAATTTGCTCGCATTTGTTTAATTGGAGGCCATAGTGGAGATTTGGGAGCATGTCTGACAATTTTGGAATGACTCGATGTGCTACAAGAATTTATTTAAAGATTTTAGTAATTGTACTGAACAAGATGTTTTACAGAATTGTTGAATATTGTCCTAAATGTCTGAACTAATAAATACTGACGGACAGCTTCACATGATTGCCTGAATTCCGATGCTAAGAGATCGGTTCGGGCAATTTGCGAGGAAATTTTGCGCGTTAGCGCGTAACTCGGAAAACTGTCTCGTCAGTAGCCTGAGCAACCAGGTGCACCGGCGAACGACTATGAGGCGGTCGGACCTTCTGCTTCATTATTTACGAGCACCACACGCAGCAACAGCAAGAAAAACAAGCAAGAGGTGCAACAAGATGACCTACGCGAAGAGAACAACAAGAACCAGCACATCCAAAAATGAAATAGGTAAGGCAGTCAGTCTGCTATAAGCTACAGTACGCGTAGGTCAGAATCCCCGAGAAGGCACAACGACAACACGATGCCGACAACAATGTTTAAATGACCTTGTGTTTTGATAACTGTGTCTTGACTTGCAGCAGACTTTAATTCTGCAGACATTAAATCTTATCCCCCCCCCCCCCCTCCCACAATCACACCATTCCTCTCTGTGAGTTATGTTGTTTACCTCTAATGGAGGGAGGACAACTGGCACTCAATATCTAATTTAAATTGAAGTTTCTCCCTATGACAAGAAAACCAACCAACAACGACACTATGAAACACTCTCCACATCTGCTCCTATGGCTCGTTCTACGAGAAGTTGGGTCAAACCTGCAACCAGCTCGTCCTGGAACTGGGCCACCAACAACACTGCCGGGCTGACGAGACATTGTCCGGAACTGATGCGAGAATAATTTTCTCCACAGAACCCTGAGGACACCTCATCTCCACCTCAACTGAGGACAATCTTGCTGCGAGAGAAAGTTTCTCCACAGCAGCTGGAGGGCAAGTATGTTCATATTCCCTGAGGCCAGTCTACCAAGTCCGGGTAGTTGTAACATCACATCGACGGGTTCATCAGGAATAACATTCTAATGTTTAACCTGCACACATACTGAGCAAGGAATGCACACTAGATAAGCGATTAGCGACTAGAGAGGCAGGGGGTCTGTAAAGGCATTTGATTTATAGTTTGGGCAAACTTTTGCTGCTTTCACCTAAACCTCCAAGATGTCACACACTTAGATCGGTACCACATATTGTATGTCGATAGAGCATCAACCAAAACACCGATTTAGTTCGAGCTACTTGCTGTCATCTGGTGGAAGATGCGTAAACGGTAATTAAAAGTAACACTACGGAGCACTGGAAAAGCGTATCTGTGAGCGATTGTTTTGTGGATCTCGGGGTGTGTTGGTATAGTGTGAGGTCGTCTTACCATAGGTCCCGGGATCGCACTGTAGGGAAGCAGCCTACTCAGTCTTTCCATTGCGTGCCAGCCAGTCCGCTGTAACTAGATCTGACACCATAAATGTTGCGCAATACTTTAAAAATCAAGTAAATAACCTGAAACGGTTCTAGCATGTCAGGAGTAATACTAAATCAATATGTGTTGAATGTCAGTTCAATAACTTTAACCATTTTCGAAATTTGGATGTTTTTCTGTAAAAATCATTGGCGCAACAGAAAAGAGCTAGAGATTTAAAAATTTATATTTAGATTCCTCTTTCATAATAATTTAATAGAAACAGTACTTTGGATTTCACAAATTAAAATTTTAGTGGAAATTCATGATTTCTGGTTTTTGTCTTAAAAAATAAGGAAGCAAGATTGATTAAGTAGGCGAATAAATAAGGCTAGGATTTTTAAATTTAAGTAGAAGGGAGATCCGCTATAATCATAAGGATGTGAGAAGTTTCAATTGAATAACTATAAAACTATAGCGGTAGCGTATCTCCGAAGGGCAAGTTCACAGCTCGTCTACTGCGTGTAATGTAATTAAATTAATTCTCTCGCCAAAAATATTTTACTTAGCCACGTCAGACTGTTATTATGATTACTTATCTGTGTGCTGAATGCGCATTTAAATTGAGAGCTTCATCTGCCATCAGCAAAAGAAGCTATGATTTATTCAGTAACTTAAAGTGGTGCTTTACTAGCCCAGCGGCTAGTTGGGAGAGCCGATTTGATCAGGCGTCCCACCTGAAGCCTGGGGTCGACGTCAGGGCGGCCAACTACTCCAGCTATCGCACCGATCGACTGACGGCGGGTGGTGGGACAGCCGTTTACGTCCGCAATGGCATTCGTCACCATGTGATACAACTTCCGCCACTGGCAACGCTGGAGGTCACTGGTGTCGTCGTTCACACCTCGGCGGCCGCCATCACGTTCGTCGCTGCCTATCGACCGCCGTCTCGTCCACTGGACCCTGCTGACATCGATGCTCTGCTCTCCTTGAGGCTGCAGGTGTTCGTCGCCGGGGACTTCAATAGTAAACATGTCTCCTGGAACTCCAGGATCACCAATGCCGCTGGCCGCTGCCTGCTCCTGGTAGTGGAACGTCACCATGCACTTGTGGTTGGGCCGTACGATCCGACAATCTTCCCTGCCCGTGGCCTCCCGGATGTAATCGACATAGCGGTCGTCAAGGGCATCCCTCATCGGATCACCGCCACGACGAGGACGGCACTGTCTTCTGATCATGTCCCAGTGGTTTTTGACATCGACCTAGACGCCCTCCAACAGGCCAGGAGAGGCATCTCACTCGCTGGCATCGACTGGGACAGGTTTCAAGCAGCCGTGACGGACTCACTCGCCGCCGCGACGCCCCCTGCGGAAGCTGGAGCGATCGCAGCACTTCTGCACTTCGCGGCCACCACGATCGACGCTGCCAATATAGCAACGCCGCCCCGACCTCGCACTCCACCTGACTACTCCCGACAGCTGCCGCCGGACATCCTTGCGGCCATCACTGCGAAGAACCGGGTATACCGGGAGTGGCAGAGGACAAGAACTGCCGACACCAAGCGCCTCCTCAACAGGATGCGTCGGGACATTCGGGCTGCCATTGACAACCATCGCAATTGCGACTGGAATAACAAGGTCGCCACCCTCTGTCTTGACGACGGCACGGCCTGGCAGACGACGAAGCTTTTCCTACGCCGCACGCAACGTATCCCTCCGCTGCTGGTCCATGGTCAGGCTGTCTGCGAACCAGCTTCGAAGGCTGATGCCCTCGCAGACGTCTTTGAGGCTGCGTTTACGCCGATCGAAGACCCCACCGACGCTGTCCACGACGACCTGGTTGCTGACCGGCTCCCACGCTACTTGGAGGCACGCGACGACGATGACGTCATTGAAGAGTCGACGGCGGAGGAGGTGTCGTCCATCCTGCGTGCCCTGAACCCCAGGAAAGCTGCGGGCCCAGACGAAGTTTCCAACGCTCTACTCCAGAAGTTGCCGACGTCTTTAATGTAATCCTCCGGTCCTGCAGTTTTCCTCAGTCCTGGAAGCACGCAGAGATCGTGGCGATTCCGAAGATGGGGAAGGATCTGCGTCAGCCTGCGAACTACAGACCTATTAGTTTACTGCCGGCCGTCTCCAAGGTCTTTGAAAGGGTGTACATCAGGCGGCTGCAGCGCCACGTTGACGAGGAAGGCCTCCTGCCCGAAGAGCAGTTCGGCTTTCGCAGGGCCACTCGGCAGTTCACCAACTCCTTCGGCTAGTGGAAGATGCGTTCGTTGCCCTCGAGCATCGCGAGTTCTTCGGCGCGGTGTTCCTGGACGTGTCGCGTGTTTTCGACAGTGTGTGGCACTGCGGCCTCTTATTCAAACTTTTTGAACTTAGGGTCCCGACGTCGCACGTCCGTCTCATCCGTTCCTATCTTGCCGATAGGACTTTCCATGTGCGGGCCGCGCATGGCTTGTCCTCTGTCCGCCACATCAATGCCGGTGTGCCACAGGGCTCGGTGTTGGGGCCACTCCTGTACACGCTGTACACTTCTGATGCGCCGAAGATCGACCGTGTGCGGCTCGCCCTGTACGCGGATGACACGGCTCTATATACGAGGAGCCTCATTGCCACCGTCATGCGCCGACGTCTGCAGCTCGCCGTTGACACCCTGGCAGCCTGGGCCGTCAAGTGGCGTCTACAATTCAATGGGGTCAAGACGCAGTTCCTGATCGTCACCAGGCGACTCATTCCTGCAGGTCTGCAACCGCTCACCGTCGGTGGCAGCCCTGTCCCGTGGCGTCCAACGGCGCGTTACCTCGGCGTCACCATCGACCGCCGACTCACGTGGGTTCCGCACATCCGCGAAGTGAAGACCAAAGTGCGGAACAGGCTCCGCATCCTGTACCCGGTGCTGAAACCCGGTTCCCAACTACCACCGCAGCTGGGCATCACTCTCTACAAGGCGCTGCTCCGCCCTGTACTCCAATACGCCGCCGTCGTCTGGGGGAACGCCGCCGACACGAACCTGAAGAAGCTGGAGACACTGCAGAATCGCATCCTTCGGCTGGCCTTACACCTGCCTTACGATTTCCCCACCGCTTATCTTCACGACATCGCGGAAGTACCTCTGCTCCGTGACCTCTAACAGCGACCGCCCGCACATTTTACGAACGTGCAGGCGGTCACACAACGCCCAAATCCGGACGCTGGGCCGCAAACTGCCGCGCAGCGTCACCACCCGCTGGCCACACCTGCTCGCTGCATAGCTCACTGCAGAACTGTGCTGAGGAGACACTCAAGAAGACAACCTACATGTGAAGACGCATTACATCGGCATGCATGGGAGGCAAAGCAATAACTGCTGCGAACTCCATCACACATCGGAGGACAAGTTATCTCCGTGCAGATCCACGCGAAGAAGCAAGGCCCCAGTTCTCTCCAGACGCTGAATAGCACACCATCTGTGTCGGCAGTCGCGTCGCGTAGGTATCATTGCTATAAACCGCTTCGGATGCCGTATTAAGTTACTCGCGATACGCGTAACCATGAAATCATTTTCGAGGGAAGTGTTAATTCTGGGATGACTTTAATTATCTATCTTCAGTTTGCGTACCTGTATGTCGTATTTTCACGTGCCGCCGCGGGACAGACATTCTACCATTATTTAGCGTGGCGTTTCATGAACCTAATCATCAAATTATGGCGAGCATTCACTTAAACATTTAATTTGGACAGTTATAGTTGCATCAGCGCATTAGACTCTGCACTGCTCTGTTAGATTGTGTGGATTCTTTTTTTTTTTTTTTTTTTTTCATCTGTGACTTTCAGAATATAGAGAACGTTTTTTTTTTTTTCACGATCGTTTTTGATTATGAATCCCAGACAAATTCCTAATTCCTCAGAGCTATAAGCTGTAGCTATAAGTGTATTTCTCAGATGAAGTGGGCACTAGGAATTCTAATTACAGGCTTCACGTTTTGCTAATCACATTCTGGTTGCCAAAATTGTAGTTAGAGAGCCAGTGTTGAGAGCGGCAAAACGACAGCATAAATAATAGGAACATTTTAAACAACATAATTCCACCCGCAGCCCCACATATGGTTAAACGGCAGGGAAATTCAGTGTTTCTACATCACAAAACATTATATATAAATATATACATAAATTCCACCAGCCGCCCCACATATGGTTAAAACGGCCGGGAACACTGCAATAATTTCTACATTCTTCATCACATTTGTAAAACAAATAACTTCCACCCGTCGCCCCACAGCACCCCTCTGATTGAAAATCCTTTTATGTGCTTAAGCGTGAAATTTATATGGGAGAAACTTCTGCTAATACTGGATTCGTATGGACCCCACGAAGACATTAGTGTTCTTCGTGACAAGCACGCACAAAATAACCTACCAGGAAACAAAATCGCAATTCACGTAATTCCAGCAAACACAACCTTCATTTATCAACCGTCCGATCTTCATTTCTTCAGAGTGTACAAGCATATGACGCGTAAAATGTCTGATGGTGCTCGAGATTCTTCGGAAGAGATTAGTCAGCAACAACGGAAAAATCTTCTTAAGCTGCAGCCCGTCACATACAGTCAGTTTGGTTCTCCACATTTGCATAATTCTCACCGTCACCGGTGGATAATGGCTTTAAAACTTCGACAAAGTTCTGTTTCAGACACAATCTTTCATTCGGCAATCTTCAGGGTGGATGCACAAATGTAAGCTCTTATCAAATGTGCTTGGTGAACAAAAGTAATTTTCTTCATACCCTTCTTCTTAAGCAGCCAGTACTGTGAAGCCTTAATTCCTGAATGGATCACGCTCTTTATTATTACGGCTATGACTTTTATTATTGTGACCATTATTATTATTATTACTTCTGCACATGTGATGCAACTGTTTCTTCCTTTTTGTTCTGGTTGTATATTGTGAAATTGCAAATGTACTCTGTAGGTTTACTACGTGCTTTCAATGGAACGAAGCGAAAACAGACTGCAAAGTGCACAGTTCTATAAACATGACGTAGTTCCATATAACACTTTCACTCGTAATATAGTAAAGAAAAATTGCAGTCATTGGGTTTTAAACCCAGTATGCTTAGTACAACGATCTATTGCTCTACCAACTTCCCCACGGAAACTATACCTGATATTTACTGATCGTAGTGCTTTTTGTGTGCTCCGTAGTTCTCATGTTGCTTTTAATTAACGTTTACGTCGTTCTACTGGACGACAGCACATAGTACAAACTAAATCGTAGCTTTGGTTGACACACTATCGACATACAACGATCGGTACAGGTCTGAGTGTCGGACAGCTGGAGGTTTTGGCGTTAGATGCACCCAGGCACATGTAAAGCGTTGTTTGTGAGACACTGGCTGACACTAAAGGTAAAGGAGCTGCTCACCTCTGCGCTGCATCTCACTCGGGAAGAAGAGCACCTGCGGCGCGACGTCACAGCGCAGCACCTGGTAGCCCTCGCTCTGCAGCAGCTGGCGGAAGTCGCTCACTTGGTCCTCACTGTGCTGGTACGGAGAAACGAACTCCTCCACGTCCTGAGAGGAACGGCAAAATCCGTGAACATCGACGCTCCACTACAACGCTTGCAAACGATTTGTCTTCAGAAAAGAATACATTACATTCTGCTCCCAACCCTATGCCTCATGGCCTCCCGGGATTTGCGAAATTACAAGTTAACAATGACCGTGACTTATGAACTTTGACCCATGTCGGGATAAGGCATCCGAATCCGAAGTAAATAATGATAATTCAACGGGAAACAGGAGACGTTATAACTTGATCATTACTGAATGAGTAATTTCATTCAATAACGATCGGTAAATGAAATAATGGAAATAATTTGGAAATAAATTTTGCCAGTGGAAATTTTACCGAAAGAAATGATTAAGTTGTAAAAGCAATTAAAAAATCGGACGCCAGCTCAACTGATGAGCGACAGTACTGTTAAGTACGTGAATAATTGTGTCAAAGATAAAAGTTTACCTGTTTGTAGCGCAGCAGGTGGAACGTGAACTTTTACGTGAGTGCTGTGTCAGGCTCAGTAGTCATATAAAATAATGTCATAACAATCTAACTACACTTAAACATTAGTGGTCAACTTTCAATAAGTATTTTGATAGTTATTTTGTTCATAATTTGTCAGCTAAGTGCAATGCTGACAACACAGATAATTATCTGTCTAGATTTTGAATAATGGACTGTCATTCTGTCTTTAAAATTACGTACTTTGCACAGTTTGATCTACTGATAATGAAATATATCGCCAATAATTGATTAACTATGTTTTTAATGATAAAAATTCATTAATTGGGCGATTGTCAGGTGGAATAAGCTTTATAATTTCATGAAATATCCTTGAACTAACTTCAGCTGAAAAAATGGTTCAAATGGCTCTGTGCACTATGGGACTTAACATCTGAGGTCATCAGTCCCCTAGAACTTATGAACTACTTAAACCTAACTAACCTAAGGACATCACACACACACATGCCCGAGGCAGGATTCGAACCTGCGACCATGGCGGTCGCGCGGTTCCAGACTGAAACGCCTAGAACCGCTCGGCCACACCGGCCGGCCACTTAAGCTGAATATGCATGGAAATAAATCTTAATAATCAATTTTATTACTTCAGTCTGTTATTAAGTTACTACGGTTCGCATAAGCTTATTAAGTGCAACAATTAACCATGATAACCAATCGTTCAAAACAGTCTGAAATTTACTCTTCACCGTGTATGCTAATAATTTGATAATTAACATATTTTCTCTTGATTATGGCGTGACACACTCGGATCAATTAGATAAATAAGGATCGGAAGGAACCTACTTGGTGTTATTGTCGGGTGGAATGCAACACTTCGATTAGACAAATCTTGTTATTAATTGTTCAACTTCGAAGAAAAGCACAGTCACTGGCAAGCCTTCTACAATTTAATCCTACGAAAACTATGTAGATCTTACTTCCCTCGTTGTCGGTGGATCGACGGAACTCCACAGCGGCGACACAATGTGGCAGTGGGCTTTTACTGTTGCGACTTGGGCCCACAGTGCGCTTCACATTTAAGCCCTCGTTACTTCAGCACTATGCCCATTAATCCGTAATGACTTGCCCGGCCATGCTTCCAAATATGCCGACCATTACTTTCCCGTCGTACTTAGATCCACACACTAGCCGTTAGATGTAACATAGCTAGGAATAGCAGCATTCGACTGTACATCTTACTCCGAGCACGGCGTCACTGCTACTACTGCCCGCTGGTGCGCTCCCGCGCCCAGCGGCACGACAAAACAATCTCTCTGACTTCAACGTTAACTAAATATGCCCTGACTTGCCAGTGTTAAATATTACATAATTTAAACATAGTATTTACAATACATATTTACGCTAGACAATACATCGTATACAAACCGTTTCATGTGTTAAGTGGTGGTGATGTGGGTTAGTGTTTAACGTCCCGTCGACAACGAGATCATTAGAGACGGAGCGCAAGCTCGGGTTAGGGAAGGATTGGGAAGGAAATCGGTTGTGCCCTTTCAAAGGAACCATCCCGGCATTTGCTCATGTGTTAAGTAAGCGAAAAAATTCATAGCAAGGACTGCGTTGTAGCGTCACACTTCCACCATCACCTACTCTAGTCCATCAAAGGCAGTGCTACCTGTGAAACCAGTCAAGTGATCCAAAAGCTAAGCTGCAATTACTGTTCTTCATTTATGTGGGCGTGACTGCTAACAAGCTGTCTGTCTGCATGAACGGCCACTGACAAACTGTGGCCAAGAAACATCTGGACCACCACATTGCTGAGCATGCTGCCAGCACAACTTTCTTCATGTCAATGGTTGCTTCACAGCCTGCACCACCTCGGTCCTTCCCATCAGCAACTGCTTTTCTGAACTGCTCAGGTGGGAACTCTCCCTGCAGTATATTCTACGTTCCTGTAACCCTCCTGGCTATGTATGTCGTTAGTCTTTGTCCTACTCTCTAGCCCCTTGCCTGTTCCCATTCCAGCACTACACAGACCTCTATTCACCAATGTACCCACTGTCTTTTTATTAGTCTCCTTTCCCGTTAACCCCCCACCCCACCATCCGTCTAACCTCCCGGCTGCACATAGCTGCCCTACTCGCTCTCCATGGTCCCTGTGAGCTCCCACAGGTAGCACTTTAGCGTCCTCCACTCCACACTGCTATCCCTCCCCCTCCCCCCGCCCCCAGGCTTCTCATTACCCACACCACAGAGTCCCATCTCCCATTACGCACAGCTATCCCAGTGTTGCCTCAGCAGCCAGAGAGGGCTGTGGTCTCTAAACGGTAAAAAAATTGTAAGGTTATAAGTCGATGCAGCTATGTATGTCACATATTTCCATATTCGCAAAACTCATTCATCAAGAACTATAGGATACTTCCGTTGACCTAGAATCATGAAATTTGGCTCGAAACAAGGTTTCACAGTACAATTGCAAAGCAAAAAAAATCGAAAATGCTTAATTTGTAAAACTATAACACAAAAAAATATTTTTTGGTCATTTTTCATCCGTCTGTTTGTCTGTCCGTCCCTTAAGACAAACTTTCTCTGTAACAGGTTGGCGTATCATATTCAAGGTCTATGGCCCCTTCGCATTGTAAAAATTTAAGCTTCTAAGTCAATACTATCAAAAGAAATGGCCGATTATCGCATATTTTGATACTCGAAACTTCACTCACCAAAACCTGTAGGGTACTTCCCATTGACTTAGAACCAAGGTTTCACAGTACACTTAAAGCAAAAATCCGAAATTATTAATCCTTAATTATATAACACGAAGAAAAATATTTCTTTTGTCGTTATCGACTTCAAATTTGAAGGTAAGACATATATCTTGCTAATGTCAGTGTCGATAACAGGAACAACTAGTCAGCATCATCATCGATTCCCATAATAGAGGGAGATGACACCATGATTCCTGCAGGGCTGTCCATAATTCCGTATGAGAGCGAGGGGTTGGAGATCTCTTCTGAGCACGTTCCAAGGCGTCTCAGTTATGATCAAAACGTTCATGTCCGCGGAGTTTGGTGGCCAGCGTCAGTGTTTAAATTCAGAAGAGTGTTCCTGGAGCCACTCTGTAGCAATTCTGGACGTGTGGGGTGTGGAACACAACTGCTGGAGTTGCCGAAGTCCGTCGGAATGCACAATGGACATGAATGGATGCAAGTGATCAGACAGGATGCTTACGTACGTGTCACCTGCCAGAGTCATATCTAGACGTATCAGGGGTCCCGTATCATTCCAACTGCAGACGCCCAACACCATTACAGAGTCTCCACCGGTTTGAACGGTCCCCAGCTAACATGCAGAGTCCATGAATTCATGAGGTTGTCTCCATAGCCGTACACGTCCATCCGCTTGACACAATCTGAAACGAGACTCGTCCGACCAGCCAATATGTTACCAGTAATCAAGACTGCAATTTCGGTGTTGTCGGGCCAAGGCAAGGCGTAATGCTTTGTCTTGTGCAGTCATCAACGGTACTTGAGGAAATTGTTAGTATACTGACACTTGCTGATGGCCCAGCATTGAAATCTGCAGACATTTGTGGAAGACTGTCATGCTGAACGATTATCTTCAGTCGTCATTGATCCCATTATTGCAGGATCTTTTTCTGGCCGCGGCGATGTCGGAGATTTAATGTTTTACTGGATTCCTGATGTTCCCGGTACACACGTGTGATGGCCATACGGGAAAATTCCCACTTTATCGCTACCGCGGATATGCTGCGTCCCATCGCTCCTGGGCTGACTATAACACCACGTTCAAACTCACTTAAATCTTTGTAACCTGCCATTGTAGTAGCAGTAACCGATCTAACAACTGCACCAGACACTCTTTGTCTTATGTAGGCGTTCCCGGCCGCTGCGCCGTATTTTGCCTGTTTACATTTCTCTGTATTTGAATACTCATACCTCTCCCAGTTTCTTTGGCGCTTCAGTGTAGCTTAAAAATATTCCACATGTGGTTCAATGTGCGTGGGTGTCAGATTTTCTATAGACAATGAGATTAGGACGTTTTGGTAGATTATATCTCAGTTCTAGCTCACTAGCTGATTCGTTCCTCGTGAGCTAGCTCACTAGAACTTACACAGAACTTAACAGAACATCTACTTTTCAGGTCTAAATCACTTAATTTCTTTTAAATTACTTAGAAAAGTTAATAAATCTGAACATTTTTTCGTATCACGTTCAATAATTTTCAAATTATTATTTTTTCATACAAAAGGTGAAAGCAAGGAAATAAAATTTAATATTTGATATAAAACGTAAATGTAAGAAAATAAAATTTAATATTTCTTTATAAAAAGTGAACGTAAGAAAATAAAACGTAATGAATTATGGTGAATATAAGAAATCTATCCTTTGCTCAAAATTTTCCTAATTCTTTCTTCTTGAGCAGCCATACGATTTTTATGAACTGTCGATTGTACTTGATTTTTTAGTGTTCTTGTTTTACCAACAGTTCTACCAAATTCACATGTAACTTTAATTTTCTGATGTCTCGATGCACTTTCTTTACAAATCCATCTTTTCGTTACTTATCTTTATGAAATTCATTAATATTCTTTTTTCTAGACAGTCACCACACTACTGTAGCTGTTTGATATTGTCCATTTAAAGATTATGAAATTTAATAGGACAAAATTAGCTTCATTCTTAAAAAGTGCAAAACGTTCGCTAGCGAACACCTTCCACTGTGTTAGTTCTATAAACCGAGATTCCGGGTTCTGACCTCTCGTACGTCAGTGCATCTTGCTTCTGAGATAACAGAGGGCTCCATTATTTCGGGATGAAACACACCACCCGCTCCTTGGGATGGGTCTTAAACTTGCCCTTTACATGGTGATAGATCGTACAGAAGCGAGAATAGAAAAAGTTTTGCCAAATAGCTAGTTCTTCTCTAACCACTGACGCTTTGATGATTTCATGAGATAATGGTCAAAATCCTTCAGCCTTCATACTTGGTTTAGAGCTTTGACACAGTAAATATCCTCTAAAATGGTATATATATTAGGTATTCGAGTGACAAAATACATTATACAAGCACTACTTCCATCAGTTAATTTGGATGAAAATAAGTTATTTTCTTCACATTTTCGTGTTTTATTTGAAGTGAAGAAATGTGAATAACATGTAAATGATAGTATGAATACTGAAGACAACTTTAAAAACAATTAATTTATGTTTTAAGTAAAACATGTTCCGCTATTATTTTCAATGGATCGTCCATCAGCGCCATCTCTGAAAGAAGTTTTGAATTGCCTTAGATTGGCGCGAGAGAATGTTTCACGTAAGTCATACTACAAATAGAGGAAAAGAATGTTTACGTAAGTTCACTCAGTGCACAACCTTTCTTTCACTGACGGAAATTGTTGCTCTAGGTCAGTATTATCTTTATCTAGAGGCCACCTGCCACCGGATAAAATACGAGTTGCAAACTGGTAGTTCAGCTGAAGCAGACTTGTCCTTTAGCCATCGATCTCACGCAAATCTTAATTGATTTTGAAAATTCAAAATGCTAATATAATCTACATAAAAAGAGCTATACACAAGAAATACAATGAGCAATCATTTTCTAATTAACATACTAAATTTTTCAGTTTTGTTTTCTTTATCTTCCTGAAAATATTTTAAAATGAAATGAAAACATGATGTTAAAATTTCTTTAACTTTTTCTAATTTTTTATTCATTTATATAGTTAAAAACTTTCAGTAAATATTCTGTGTGAAGCATTGTATGTTAAATTTTTCTTACTATACATTCCAACAAACGTTGAAGTATCTGAAGGGATTTGTTCATTAAAAGATCCACACAAAGATTCCTAGTCCTTTCCTTTGAACTTACAATATTATTTCTGCACATCACATTAATCACATAGATAGGATAGTTCGTTATGAAATTACGTGGAATTATGTCAGCATCTGATATAAGTAGTGTAACTCATTTAAAATCGAGAAATTGATTGTATGCTTTGAGAATATTATTTGGTAGGTTAATATTCCAGATTTCCTGTGGTAAAATTTCATTTGTTCCATTTAACGTGGTCGAATAACAAAGAGCGAAGTAACTGATTATTTTTACAATTTGTCTGAAATGTAATAAATTCGACATATGCCAAAAATTCTGCAGTTATGTGATATTTAGTTCGAAATTGTTCTTACTACTCAATCCTGCTACTTCTGCAGTTGTACTTCATAAAAAGATAGCTTAAATTTCGATTTTTTCAGAATATATTCTCGTTGTTCTAACTCGTAAGTTGGTTCATATTTAATAGTTGGTACACCAATTTCCTAAAAGTCTTAATAATTTTTTTAAAAATTAAAAAAAAACAAAGGATAGAAGAGTAAACATTCTAAAGAAGATCATCGAAAAGCTCAAAGAAATGTTTATCTTTGAACTGAAGTTGTTCGTTTAAAACATATAATGGATTACTTTTGTGAAGTGAAAAGATTTCAATTTCTTCTCAGGTATTTAGCAGTGGTCCTTTTGGCACAGTATGTAATATTTTCAAAGTGTTAGAAATGCAACCCTCTGAATTATTGTAACCATCAAGATGTTGACCAAATATTGATTTGGTACATGCAGTACCAGTAGTATGTTCTCTGAAACGTGTTAAAAAGCTATGGCCAGTTTGGCCAATATACTGTTTCTCACAGACATTACATTTTATTTTGTAAATGCCTGACTTTTGGTATATATTTGAGTCTCCAATTGTGTGTTTCAGTTTCATCTGTAGGGGGTTATTAGTTTTAAATGCTATTGTCACGATTGTGTTCTTAAATAATTTATTTATTTTATCTGAAATAGGTCCCATGTATGTCTTTTTGTAAATCTCTTCTTGGAATTTGTAACAGCATCATTTGTTTCTTGTAAGTTTTGATATAACAGATCAATACCTGATGGGAATTATAATTGTTAGCAATTGCTATCTGTTTTGATGTATCAATTTCCTTCTGGATTGCATCATGTTGGAGAGGAAATTTCAGTATCCTATGTATCATCGTTTTAAAAAATGTCATTTTGTATCTTGATGGATGGCATGATTTAGCATTTATTATTATGTCGGTTGATGTGGGTTTTCTATAAATAGAAATATTATGTTTTCCATTCTTATTTGTAATTGTGAGGTCCAGCAAATTAATACTATTGTTACTTTCGTGTTCTACTGTAAATACTAGTTTTGGATGTAAATTATTTGAGTTGTTAGCTAAAGCATCAATTTCTTCCTTAGAGCCATTACATAATAGCAGTGTGTCGTCAACATATCTTTTGTAGTATATAATTTTATTTGTTATTTCTGGATTATTTTTTAAAAACTGAATTTCAACATAATTGACGAAGATATCTGCTATAGTGCTAGCCAGGGAATTCCCCATTGCAAGTCCATCTTCCTGTATGTATATTTTATTATTAAATGAAAAATAATTAAAATCTAGAGTAATTCTTAACAGTTTGATGAATTCTAGTATTTCTTCAGGGCTCATGATTTTGTGATATGTTATCATCAATAATAGAGATAGTCTCTTGAATAGGTATATTCGTGTAAATATTTGTAATGTCCAACAATGTGAACCTTGCGTTTTTTGGCATATGCACATCATAAATTAACTTAGTTAATTCAAAACTGTTTTTAATACTATAATTTTCTTCATAAATGTAGAAGGATTTTAAGATTTGATTAAGCTTTTTGTTCAGGTGATAAGAGGGACTGTTGGTATTATTAACAATTGGACGAATTGGTAAATTGGTTTGTGTAATTTGATTTGTGATCTCAACTTATGTAAAGTGAGTTTCACAACTTTAAGTGTTATTTTATCTTTAGGTGAAAGTAAAGAGTCACTATCATCGATAAGCTTTTTAATTTTTGTTTGAAATCTTGAAGTCAGGTCTTTATTAACTTCAGCTGTTCCATTAGCATTAAAAAGATGTAAAGTCTTAGAAACATAATCATGTTCACTAACAATGACAAGAGTATTTCCTTTATCTGCCTTGATTGCAAGAGCTTTATTAGTTATTAACTTCTGGTTGATTTGTTGTACGAGTTTTAATTCATTATTATGTCTGTTTTTATCTTTTTCATTAGTAATGACATTTTTAGTTTTACATGCAATGTCACATATTTCAGACTTACTAAATTGTGCATGTTTTGCAGCAATCTTTACGTCAGCAATCACACGTTTAATAATTGCATTGCTCAGTTGTGGAGTTAAATTATAGGAAGAAACTGATGCTTTCGCTAACAACTCAAATAATTTACATCCAAAACTTGTATTTACAGTAGAACACAAAAGTAACAATAGTATTATTTGCTGGACCTCACAATTACAAATAAGAATGGAAAACATAATATTTCTATTTATAGAAAACCCGCATCAACCGATGTAATAATAAATGCTAAATCATGCCATCCATCAAGATACAAAATGGTATTTTTTTAAAACTATGATACATAGGATACAGAAATTTCCTCTCCAACATGATGCAATCCAGAAGGAGATTGATACATCAAAACAGATAGCAGTTGCTAACAATTATAATTCCCATCAGGTATTGATCTGTTATATCAAAACTTACAAGAAACAAATGATGCTGTTACAAATTCCAAGAAGAGATTTACAAAAAGACATACATGGGACCTATTTCAGATAAAATAAATAAATTATTTAAGAACACAATCGTGACAATAGCATTTAAAACTAATAACCCCCTACAGATGAAACTGAAACACACAATTGGAGACTCAAATATATACCAAAAGTCAGGCGTTTACAAAATAACATGTAATGACTGTGAGAAACAGTATATTGGCCAAACTGGCCATAACTTTTTAACACGTTTCAAAGAACATACTACTGGTACTGCATGTACCAAATCAATATTTGGTCAACATCTTGATGGTTACAATAATTCAGAGGGTTGCATTTCTAACACTTTGAAAATATTACATACTGTGCCAAAAGGACCACTGCTAAATACCTGAGAAGAAATTGAAATCTTTTCGCTTCACAAAAGTAATCCATTATATGTTTTAAACGAACAACTTCAGTTCAAAGATAAACATTTCTTTGAGCTTTTCGATGTTCTTCTTTAGAATGTTTACTCTTCTGTCCTTTGTTTTTTAAAATTTTTTAAATAAATTATTAAGACTTTTAGGAAATATTTTATCTTTACATTGTAATTTTATTCACCAAATATTATTTTATGACTGACTATCTGTTTTAGAATTTTTGCTTATATGATTTTAGACTGCATATTGCTAATTCACATCATTTTATTTTTGACACTATGGCTCATAATTTTATAATTTTCCTTCCTTTTTCATTATTTTTATTTGCTTATAAGACTGTAATATAACTTGAGGAATAGCAATGCCTTTAAAAATTGTCACATATAATTTACATACCAACTTCATAGACAATATTTCATATATATGGACAACTACTTCATATTGTATCTGTGCAGCATGTAGTATACATATAAGCTACAGATTATTGCAGCTTACACATTGAAAATCGTTTCAATAAAGACATGTTGCTGCTCAATAATACATCGTCTGACGCACCATTCCACTTTCACAACAACTTCGTTGGAGAGAAGCCTGCTGCCACATCTTTGCACTGGCGTTTGTCCTCACTATGGCAACCACTAGTTCGACTATCGACTTTACAACAACTATCAGTGGAAAGAAGCCTGCTGCCTCATCTTTGCAACGGCGTCCAACTTCGCCATGGCAACCAGTGGTTCCAAATGGTTCACTAACAGGCCTTGAGAGGGCAACCCATGTACAGCCAAACCGAAGTTCATTTTTCCTACATGGTTAAATATTTTTAACACTTCTTAATTGACAATAGCTGTTTAATAAGCTAATTTTATAGTGTGTATTTATTTTTAGTTCTTGACAATGTTCTTTTAACTAAGAAATTTTAAATTGTAATTCGACTTATAACTCAGTGGTTAGTAATGACATCATGCAGTCTGAAGTCAGTGAAGCCTCCATTATGTATCGTAACACGTGCACTGGTTTCTCCAGTATTGATTCTCCAACAGAAAGAGGATCCTACTCAATAGTAATTCATCTTTTTATAGCTTTATAACTTTATGTATCTTCTTTAATGTATGTAGCCCTCTAATTAAAGCTTTGTATACATCCTGTACGTCAGAAGATGACCACAGTTGTGGTCGAAACCGGTCACCTTGATAAATAAATCGTGATCAAGACTGTCTTTAATAGTAAATATCAAAGAATGTGCGATTCTAGATAAAATGTTATTTCTTTCCTTTACAGTCACTTAACGAAACAGTTTTGTTACATTATTATTGGATTTTCCATCATACATTGGATAATACAATCCTGATTCATCTGGATTAGCTATAACAGTTCTTAAGCTCACCAAAAATTGTGCATAGTTTGGATGAAGTCATCAATATTTATTTCAATCCCTGTACCCTCGTTGGGTACATTTAAATTATGTTTACTTTTCTCATTTGCAAGGAATGATTTTTTTGATTTCCCGCCACTTTCAAGTTAAGAAAAGTGACCTAGGAAGTGTGTTCGTATTCCCAGGTCCACCATCTTGGATCGCCATCTTGAATTCAATTCTGATGTCATGTCAAATATCACATTATATCCTAAGTGATAGTTCTTTCGATAATAAGCGAAATTGTGAGATTACATGACATATACACACATACTTTGCAAGAAACTGCACAAAGCATGGCAAAGGATAGGCAGTGTTGTAGCACACGTTACGGATTCTCTGCCACACGAAAAGCTGTCCCGAGTAGCGATGAGTCGGCAGCGTCTGACCGAAACGAACATGGCGCCCTTGGTAGTAGAGGGGGCGTGGCACAGTCGCTTAAAGCTGTCACTGCAGAGAAAAGTCACCTCGCGATGGACAGGTATAGGTAGCGTCGCGGAAATGTCAGACTTACGCGTGGCTGGTGCGTCCATGTACTGGTCATCTGATTACGTGCGTTGCTTGTATTCGGAACGATTTACTTTTGTGTTTGTGTTGCTGCACCATAAAAGGTCAGAGAAGCATAATATATCCTCTTAAAGAGCTCGAAACGCTGAATATTTCATTATAATTGTATCAGTAGCACATAAAATTAAAAGAGATTCATTGAGGCGAAGAAAATGGTAACGCATAAATCTTGGAAAGCTTGTTAACGAAACATGATAATATAAAAATCAGGGAATCAGATGCATTAGTTACAAGAAGTCTGTGCTAGCAGAAAAGGACTTGGTTTCCTAGTAGTAATTTTAGGCAGTTTCAATAATTTAGTGATACTGTGCTGTCATTCTAGTTATATTTGTTATCATTTAAGGGAGAACTTTCGTGTAAACTGGTGTCTATCTCAGAGTCGCCTGCGACGCCGCCAACCCGCAACGCATCTCTGTTCAGCGGGTTATCGTCAGTCCAACACCTGCGGTCATGCTGGTTCCCGCCGTATCTTGCTCAATCCACAGAGGGTCTCCCGGTAAGCAGCTAGAGGGCGCAGAACAGGTGTCACTCCAGACACGTATCTCTAGCTGCATTCGCTGCAGCTTCGCAAAGCCAATAGGGAAATTAAAACCTTCCGCCTCGCGAGTATTTCTCCCAGCACGGAGCCGGCTAGAGAAAGTTCTGTCTTCGCCAGCCAGCGACTCAAGTACCACCACTATTTGGACACAGCCTCAGATGGGACGTCGCCCGCGACCTGCGCTCTGAGCCTTTGTGTTCCGCGCCGTGGACAAGTCGTACTGCCCGTGAGATACAACTTTGCAGACGTACTTTGTTTTCTAAGACAGACTTTTCATTGCTCACGAGAACGTAATCTAAGCTCTCAAGAATCTATACCGGTTTCGTTTAAGAACAGTTATTTTTGATGAAACATTCCTTCACATACTAGGAAGAATCGTTGGAAAACGTTTATTTTCTTCTGTTGCGCTGCTTCAGAAATAGTGACTGTTTGTGTTCTAAGTTTACTTGTTCAAATAAACAACGTTAAATTATGTCTACTTGTGAAAGTGTGGAAATATCCAGAGTGAGAAACACTTCATTCACATCTTATTGTAACACCTTGAATTAATCAGCGCAAAAGCGCGCATTAGAATTTAGCTGACCTTAGTGATATACAGGGGGGGGGGGGGGGGGGGGGGCAAATGTTGAACTACATGAAATAAAATCGTCATAGCTTCTCTGAATGGTTTGCGTTAGGAAGTTCAGACCGCACTGTTACTGCACTGTTGGCTGCGTAGCATGATGGGAATTAGCATGCTTAGCAACGAAGCCCACCGTCATTTGGATGGGTTCGTCAGTAACCAAAATAAACGCGTTTGGGGGACTGATAATCCGCATTTCGCGATCGAGAAGTCTCTTCGCTCTCAGCACGTGACTCTGTGGTGGGCAATGTCCGATCACGGATCGTCGGTTCGATATTCGTTGATGGTTGATGCCACGGTGACTACCGAACGGCACATGACAGTTTTGGAAGATGATTCCATCTCCATTATACAAAGTGACCCTCATTTCGACAAGATATGGTTCGTGAGAGACGGAGCTCGACCCCATCGAAACAAGAGAGTGTTTGATGTTCTGGAAGAGCACTTTGGGGACACACATTATGGCTCACAGGTACTCAGAAGCCACTGCATGGGCCTCAACTGGCCGCCATATCCTCTGGATCGGAACATATGCGACATCTTTTTGTGGGGCTATATTAATGACACGTTTGCAGCAATAACCCCAAAACCATCTCTGAGCTGCAAACAGCCATTAAGGAGGTCATCGACAGCATCGCTGTTCCGACACTTAAGCGGGTCATGCAGAATTTCGTTATTCGTCTGCGCCACACCATCGCCAATGACGGCTGCAATATCGAACATGTCGTAATCTAAATCCGAATATTTGTAGTGACGTTCATATGTTGAATAAATTGTGTGCACGCCGTAGTTTGTAACTAATTTACGTTTTATTCAAATAGTTCAATAATTCTCACCCTGTAGAAATCGTAATGATATACTAGTGCAGATTCGGCTGCTAAGAACTGGTTATTTTGGAAAGTCTCGGCAGATTGCGTCTAAAGCCCCTTTCACGTGAACGATTTTGTTGTCTCCATTGACTACTCGTGACAAGTGAGTCTACTGCAGGACCTCTGGCGTTGTACCAATGTAACAAGTCTCGTCTGTCACGAGTGGTTGCTCTTGATGACACCTCAGCGCCGAAAGTGCTTGCGTTGTGACAGCTGTCTGCTCAGCAGTTGGCTCTCGAAGTGAGGTTATGAAGAGCAATCCGTTTTATTAAAATAAAATCTACATATTGTAATAGAATTGAGAAAAAGCAATGATGATAAAATTTATTATTAATGATCAAGGCGAAATTCATAGCAGATGTTCTGGACATAGGACGTATGCTGAATTCTCCACTCTCTGGAGAAATGAAACAATAGGCAAATTGTCACCCAAACACTTCGAGACATCTGCATTTATTTCCTCAAAAAATACACGCAACAACAAATGTTGTGCATCGCCCTTTTATTTGGAAATTCACGGGACAGAAAAGAAAAATTGGCCTGAAGCAAGCGATTGTTTTCATTTGGGATGTATTCAGATCGCCAAATCAAACACACAGACATTTGTGTAAGGACAAAATCCTCTGCTGCCCACTAGAGGTTTTTCACAGCATTTCTGGGCCAACGTTAATATGTTCAGACTTTAAACCTTTGCTTATGTATCTTCGATGAGATTATCAAGCCAGCCCTGGTCCAGTTTGTCCCACTCTCCAGTGACGATTCTGCGTAAGTTGCAGAGTATATGGTCGTTGTCGATGTGCGATTGGTTTCACAGTATCGATGATGAACAGGTGCTCAAGGCTCATTAATCATGAATTTTACAGTCAATGTTTACTGGGCATTGTTGCTTCGAATGATCGTTCCTGTCATATTCCTCAATACTGACCACTGCTCCCGGGATACCCGCTAGGTTTGTGGCTTGAGTTCAGTCGAGAATCGTATTTGCGAGGATGTGCTGAACTTGAATGACTCCGAACTTTTTTAATTCGAAAAATCGCAAAACTTTTTAAATTAAACAAGCTTTATTAATATCTACTTCATTATTTTTCATGTCTATAGACTTATTTCTCAACGCAGCCACCTTGGTGACGAAGACATTCGCCCAGCTAGAGTCCGGTTTGTTGATCAGCCATTGTAGAATATTTCACTTTCTGACGGAACCAAAACCTTACCTCTAATTACACTGCTTCATCGCTATTAAAGCGAAGTCTTCTAAGCTGTTCTTTAAGATTGGAAAGAGATTGTGCTCTGTCACTCACAATGAGGTTGTTGTTATTGTGGCCGTCTGTCCGAAGACTGCTTTGATGCAGCTCTCCATGCTATTCTACAATGTGCAAGTCTCTTCATACCCAAATAAATACTGCAGGCTACATGGTTCTGAATCTACTTACTGTATTCATCTCTTGGTCTCCTTCGACGATTTTTACTCCCTTCATTAAGAGCACGAACAGCCCAGCGTCGGACATTAGTGATGTCGATACAATCATCACCACACATAGCTTTCATTCTTCTATCGATTTCAATTGGATGCACGTTGTCTGCGGTTAGACACTCCATTACAACACATTGTTTCTTACGCACCGACATAGTTGCGGTACATACCGCTATTTAACACGCTACAATTCGAAACCATCTTACGTCAGTCGACTGAGAAATAAGCCAGACGTTTAGTACCTCTACCAGTATAGAGAACAGAATTAAAAATTCGGAGATATTGCTTTTCTACAAGCCCTCGTATCATTCGAACAGTGACTTACTTGGCGCATCAGCGCTCACAAGTTAGAAATTTTACATTGTTACCTACGTTGTATGGAGGTACACGAGACGATCTATGGACTTTCACATTTCCTTTTAAGCACATCTGGTGCATGATTTTGCTTTAAATACCAGTTGAGGCGGACAAAAGGCACCAGGAAAAGTGTTTATGGAATCTGCTGAAATAAATTTTTTAAATTTATTGCAAACTCTTTGCATTGGCCACAAAATTTATTGTAACTTATTTGTTTGTACAGTTCGAGGGAACTGCGTTCATGTGAATTATCAATTGAACAAGATCCGGCTGATGCAATCAGACACCTAGACAACGTAGAGCCATAGACAGTAGTGTGATTGCATTCCAGTTCAGCCATATTCCAAGGGATAGTGCAGTATAATTTATTGTTATCAGCTTGACCGGTAATACCGCATCTTCCGGTTCTTATCGTACATGAAACTCGGGAAGACTGAGTGCTCGGATGCCTCTCTCTGCCCTATAATTAGCCCTATTCATTAACCACGGGACACCAGAAGACTCCTGTTGATGATCGTAGCAGGGGGTTGACAATAAAGGACTGGCTATTGTATGTTTTAACTTGATGTAGCTCGGCTTTATAAATTTTCTAAAGTAAACTTATCCCTACTTCATAAATCATATTTACTGTGTAATCGGTGGACGGTTAGAAAATTTTACAACTAACACAGAAACAAAAGTGGGTGGCAGGCTAAACAGGTTGACTTCTCCTGAGGTAGGGCATTTTTAGAATTATTAAACATAATTTCCCAAGTATTTCTAAGATTTAGGAGAATATCGGGTAGGCCTAAGGGTTACCTGCATGTACCGCGCCCAACGTGAGTCTTTCGCCATTTCTTCAAACGCTGTGTAAAACACCATGTTAGCTATTATGCTGAAGACAGCCTCTCCTCCAGGCACCAACAGCTTTTGAATGTTCTGGACAGCGCGCCTGTGAAAATATTAATGTCTTAGGAGGCGTTGCCCCAGTGGAGGACACATAAGACTTTTTGATTTTTTGTAAGAATCAAATGAACGAATTACAACAAAACTATTTTGTGGTGAAAATGTACAACACTAATACTAAAACCCCACACAAAATAAGGTGATTTTAATTTCACATTATGCAAACGAAGTTAAATTAACAGGCTTGAACTTGCTGTTCACAACGCCGAACACATTATGAGAACGATAACATTGTAAATGTGAGCACAAAAATGAAATTACATGTAACGGTAAATTCAGTGTCGTTATAGGTCTTCAATGTAACCATTCCTTGCTCTCTGTTGATATCTTGTGCTATTTGAAAACCAGCAGATTGAGCACACCTTGGTGAAAATTCAGAATTGCACTTCATTAATTCCATAAAAAAATTACTGACTACAGCTTTTTTGTTCCTGTGGCTTCAAATGTTGCATTAAATTATAGACTAATTGTAAAATTACAACCTTTTAGGGGCAAAGAACAGTTTTTCTAAAAATGTAAGATGTCTATCCTCCAACTGATTAATGAAAGAGTTTTTAAATTTATCTTACGAATATACTATTGTTGTACATAGCCTGGAATTAAAGCGACATGTTCTTCTAACGGACTCTAAGGGACAGGGAAGGACACTTCTGCTGAATTTTGCAGCTAAGGCGCTATCGACGGCATTTTTTTTACTATCATTGCATCCAATTGTGATTTTTTTGAAATTCTCATTCTGGCACGATGAAAGGGATACGTTTTCGCGTCCAACACCTTTCCTAATATTATTTCATAACGACCATGTTGTCTTCATTTTCTTCTGCTATATCACATAGCTCGAATAGATGCCGATACTGTGGACGGCAGGGGGATGTGGGGGAGAAGCCACAACGGGATATGCCGTTTTGTTTTTAATGAAACCAGCAGCTTCTCCCCTGTACCCATCTATATTGCCCTTTCCTTCTTTTTCCGTTGAGTTGAAAGCGTGAATGAGATTTTTTTCATGTCTCGTAGAGACCAGAGGGGTTTATTTCCTCCAAAGTAGTTTTACGGCTTCTAAATCTATACTACTCTCCCCGTAGTCTCTCGTTCAAAGATGCCTTGCAGAACAACCTGTAGCGAATCATGAACTTTCGTGGTTTTTTATGCATATCAAGAAGGAACATATTCAGTAAACAGTACGCCTTTGCAGCTTTTATTTTTCTTCCAGTTGACTTGTCGAACATGTGCCATGTCCTCTCCTGGTAAAAAAAAAAAATGTCGGTTCTAACGGGAGACCAGAGGTGTGCTACATACTTTAAAATTTGTCTTCATCTAAAAAGAGAAAAGAAAACATTTTTTAATGAGCGGACGCTAAAAGTTTTCAAAAAGGGGCTGGATTGGCAATAAAATATCGTCACTTCTAACACGTCGCGGCAGTACGCAAGTTACTATGTGGAAACTATAAGGTGGCAGTGTCTTTCCGGTGTGAGTTAGGCCAGCTCGGTGAAGGGCAAAGCAAAACACCACCCGAGAAGGCAAAGGAACGCTCTATTTCTTTTAGAATACCATATCTGGGTGCAGTACGCGAAAAAAATGCAGTCATACGAGATGTAAAACTTTACTTCAGCGTGTTTTACATTTTCGGATAGAAGCAGTAAACCCAGGCAAAAAGCTCTGGTAAGTCCCATAGTGCTCAGAGCCAATATATGAGCTCTGGTAAACAAATATAATGAAGCGGCTGGATACTGTTTTACATGCAATGATTGCCGTAATAAATATAAAGGACAAACCGGTAGGTCATTTCAAATAAGATTTCAGGAACACCTTATCTTAAATAACCCACGAGTTAAATTAACGGCGCACTTAGCGAAGAGGGACACAACATCACAAGCCCTTCAGAAAATTTAAAAATATTCCATAAGAAAGAAAAAGGCCACATTTTAAATATGTTAGAGAGAGTAAACGAAAACGCACAATCCACGTTGAATAACCAATTGAAATTAAAGCACCACATCATTCTGTCTAATTTTGATTGTTTGTATGATTTAGTTTTAGAACGTAATAAAATTCTGTATTATTCTCGTGTGTAAAGGCATCGACCCAGCGCTCCTAGCCATGAGTACATGACGTCACACCGTCCACATCGAGGCCCACGAGAAAGACAGGCCGCAGCGCGTACGTCACGAAGGTAGGCCTGAACTCGCTCGCTCGCTCAGCTCAGCAGACAAAATGCGTTCCTAGACCTGTTAACTTGCAGCTTGGTGTGAACACACTAATGAGAATTGCATCTTCTACTGGAATTTGCTATTATGTAGTCCTACTGATTTCGAATCCTGCCTCGGGCATGGATGTGTGTGATGTCCTTAGGTTAGTTAAGTTTAAGTAGTTCTAAGTTCTAGGGGACTGATGACCACAGATGTTAAGTCCCATAGTGCTCAGAGCCATTTGAACCAAGTCCTACTGATTAACAGTACTACAACAAAATGTAATTTAAGACTAATACTTGATATAAATGTTTATCGTATTTAGCCTCTTCTGCTTAACAGTCCTCATTTCATACAAGAAGTGGTTCCTTATGCAACTGATAATCATTTTGGCATGATTTTAATTTTATTGTACCCCAGTACAGCCGTAGTGGACTTCCTATCGTTGTAGGACTAATAACAGTAATAATCAATAACAGCGGATTCCAGCAAAAGATGCAATTCTCGTTAGTACGTACACATTTAGTTACCAGTTAACAGACGTATAAACGTAGTTTTCGTCTGCTGAGTTGAGCGAGCGAGCGAGCGCACGCCTACATTCGTGACGTACGCGCCGCGGCCTGTCTTTCTAGTGGGCCTCGGTCCACATGGATAGCTTCCGTTCCGGCAGCCAGCTAGTCTCTCCTTGTCGGTCATGCAGGGCGCTTTTGCTTTATCCTACACCGATCTGCCCTTCTGTCACACTGCTAAGACACTGTCACCTGACACTTTCCACACAGTAATCTGCGTAGTGTCGTGACAAATCATGTTAGTAGTGACAACTTTTTAACGCTAAACCGTCCCTTTTTTAAAAACTTTTAGCGTCCACTCACTATAAAATATTTTCTTTCGTCTTTTTCGATGCAGGCAAATTTTAAGAAATGAAGGTACGCCATATGACGATATTCACTGAATAGTAAATCCTTACTAGGAGCGACCGGTATGCCTGCAATCTTTTTAAGTTGTGACTATACTTTTGACATTCGTTTACTAATTTTAACATCCACATTATATGGTGACGCTGTACTTTGCTTTTTACCGCGTATGTTGCACCTGACGATGAGGCTTTAGGCAGAGAAACCCATTGTGCTTCAATGAAAATCAATTTAACCAACTGTTAGCGGACTTCTGCCTAACGTCATGTCTTTCAAAAGCTGAGGTTGGCCTGAATATAAAATAGTTTATTTCTATTTTAAACAGTGTTCTTTACCCTTTGACGTGCCCTCGTAGTTGCATGGTGCTCTGTGACTTCGTTTTAATACATAACACATTCTTCTGCCAGTCTGACAACAAGCCTTACATAATCTAGTTTTGTCCGTACCATAAGATATACATATCGATAAACTTAAAATATTATTGGAGAAAATGTATGATTGATTGTTATGGTATTTCTTACTCGTGGAAGTACCACAACAGCAATCCATAGCTGGAGTGATCAAGTGTAACCCCCTTGCATTACAATCGGAGAAATAAGGCAGGCCAGCTGTTGTACGGTATGGGATAGGGCGACAAACTGAGCACACACCTGTTGTCGGGCACCCAATGCAGCAGCAGCAAACAGAACACCTTGCCGAAGGGCGCGTACTGCCACACGGCGGAGTTCTCCAGGTCGGGCTGAACCACGTCCAGCTGCTCGTACGTGATGGTGCCTGGCAGCGCGTTGTGCTGCCTGCAGAACTCCAGCATCTTTGTGCTGATGTCGCAGGCCACCAGCTTCGTACCCGGTGGCAGCCGCGGGGCTAAAACCTGCCAGTACAGAAATATACTTTCTGATTTGCTCTTCTAAGCTATACAGCATATAAAGTTAATCAGTGCTTCCGTTTCTTTGAAGAGGCAAAGCGATCCACAGGTATTGCAGATCATTGATACAACCGTGCTGTGCAATTTCCAGACATGTCGAATATTGAGAAAAGAGGAGGGTGATGAAAGAGGCCACAGTTGTCGAATGGAGAGCACGGTGCAGATTACAGAGCGTCCAGTCCGTGTGTCGTGGTCTGGTACACGGGGGCGGCTCGCCGCGCTGTCCGCGGAACATAGCTCACCGCGCCAACTAAAGCCTGTACAGGGCGGTCGGGAACGGCCTGAAAAGCTTGTAAGGATGTTGCAGGGTAGGTTACACTGGGAAATTATTATTAATCGTTTCTGATTTTGTTATTATTGAAGTTAGCTAGACAAATAGTTGAACGCGTGAATTCAAGCAGTGTACCGGAGTAGCTGTTGCCAAATATGTTCTTCCTTCGTTTCCTCAGACAGCACAAATGTAGCTTCTACTCACCTAGATTAAATTTATAACTTCCGGAAAAGGCACATTTTAGCTGGTGATGTGCATTTGAAGAAGTGGTAATTCACGGACTAACAGGTGTCTGTGCATTACCGCACTTTTGCCCGTGCAAGTGCTTCTATTGCTAATTAAATCGGACTTGCCGCAACGTATGAATTTTGTTCTCAACAATTATATCTCAGTACAACCTACCCTGCAACACCCCTACAAGCTTTCCAGACTGTTTATGACCACCCTGTAGAGCCTGCGTCAACTGGAAGGTAGTTCAGGCGGCGCATCATCGACCGATGTCTGTTTGAAAACCCGCCGGTATCGTGGAAACTCCATGGGTTGTGGCCGGCTCCTGTATATGTCGGGTGTGCTTGTCGGGTCCACGTCTTCAGCAAGCGTTCAACGCTGGTGTGAGGAACATCGGCTGCGTTTGAGCTGGATTCGTTTCCAGATTTGTGTGTCCTTGTGTCAGAACATTGTTCATAAACTGATGAAAACACAGTGTACTTACAGTTCGTTTCTTTTTAAGGTTCCTTACTTCAGTCGGTAAAAATCGAACCCCTGCTGGGTTACTTTATTGTCAGTCCATCTGTCTCTCCAATTGTCAAAAACCCATTTTCTCGAACGAGTAAACGTATCAAGCTTAAATTTATGCCACATGCTAATATCTACTGTCCCTTGACGGAGTAAGAAAGTGAAGCTTCCAAGACAGTGAAGTCACGAGGTACGGCCATTTATGACATATTTTGACACTCGAAAGCTCACTCATCAAAACTATAGTTACTTCCCGTTCACCTAGAATCATGAATTTTGGCATGAAGCAAGATTTCACAGTTTATGTAAATTTGTGATTGTATCACACGAAAAAATATCTTTTTGTCATTTGAAATCCGACTTCAGACTTGAAATTAAAACATTTTCGAACGCCTTGCAATTCCTGGGACCAATACTTTGTCAGTATCATTGTTGATAGCAAGTTGGTAAGTTGTCGAGATTCTAGATTTCCGATATGGGTGAACTGTCTGTATAAATAATGAAGTTTGTATGGAACCCTCACAGCGCGAGACCTAAACACAAAGGCCAATGTTTCGTTATACTGGAAGTTAAAAAATCGTACCGTATATTGGAAGGTGGCAATATGGACTAAAACAAGAAAAAAAAACTCCAGTATACATGGGCTATAAAATATATACCTTAAGTGCTATGAGCATTTGTTCACATAGGCTCGTGTGAAACAAATTTTTACACTGAACAAATGGTCACAGCTCTTAATATATACGTTTTAGAAGCCATGTTTACTGGATATTTTTGTCTTGGTTTGGACCACACTATCGCCTCTAAAAAAAAACTCCGTCCGCACAGGCCTTGGAAGGCCCAAAGGTACCGACCGGCCGCCGTGTCATCGTCATCCCACAGGCGTCACTGAATGAGGATATGGAGGGGCACGTGGTCAGCACACCGCTCTCCGGGCCATAAGTCGGTTTACGAGACCGGCGCCGCTACTCCTCAATCAAGTAGCTCCTCACTTAGCCTCACAAGGGCTGATTGCACCCCGCTTGCCAACAGCGCTCGGCAGACTGGATGGTCACCCATCCAAGTGTTACCACAGCCCGAAAGCGCTTAACTTCGGTGATCTGACGGGAACCGGTGTTACCACTGCGACAAGGCCGTTGGCATCGCCTCTCAAATTATGGGATAATTTTTAACACCTTGCATAAATAATCCATGCTTAATCGTGAGCATCGTGTTTTTTCTTGCTTTCGAAAAGGATATATCGATCTGTTAGATATTACACAATGTAAAATTCCAGTTAGAAAGTAACAGTACTGTGAAGAAGATAGTTGATACTGTATAGCGGAGGTGCCGAATCGAAGATAGGCACAACAAAAAGACTGTCAGAAAATGAGCTTTCGGCCAACAGGGCCTTCAAAGAAAATAGTCGGTGATTATGATCATGTGTGTGTGAGTTGGGTTGCCAGTGTGTGTGTGTGTGTGTGTGTGTGTGTGTGTGTGTGCGCGCGTTGTCTATTATCGACGAAGGCCTTGTTAGCCGAAAGCTCATTTTCTGACAGTCTTTTTGTTGTGGCTGTCTGCAACTCACTACCTCCGCTATATGGTGACTAGCAACTATCCTTCTCTTGTTAATTATTATAGGTGCCCGAAATTTGGTGCACCTGTTGCGTACCAGGTCGTACTGTAAATCAGGAGATGAAGAAGGATTATGCAAGTAGAATAGAAATCCTACAGCAAGTCTAAAATCTATTGTCGTACGTAGGACGGTATGTATAGCTTTCTTTACTAAAATTCATGAATGGGTGTGATAAATGTAAAGCCCTTGTTGCTGCTGGTGATGAGTTACCTGTGAGCGGGATGGACAGACATTATCTCATTTACTCAGTATGTGCAGCGGCGCATTAAAGCTACCATTTACTGGTAGTCTGGCATATCAAATTGTTGTTGAAGGAGAAGATAGTGAAGTAGCTGTAACAGTGGCAGTGCACCACAGCCCACGGATAAGCAATTACACCGCGATTCGAATATGTTCGTAGGTAGTAATGTACAATATTGCTTCGTCTTAAGGATTATCCACACTACAAATCGCTGCATCAAGAATTGCATGGCGCCGATTTCCGTAACCGGGTAGTGGTTTGTAAATGGACACGTCAACAAATGCAATCGACCCCAAGTTATCTGCCGAGAAACTATTTTCCAGTGAGTCTACATTCACAAACCATGGTTGCCTTAACCGGGATAATATGCATTACTGGAGTGAATACAATCCCCATTGGTTACAACAAGTTGACCATCAGCGTCCTTGGTCGGTTAACATATCTTGTGGCGTCGTAGGAAACAAACTCATTAGTCCGTATCTTATCGACGGTACGTTGAAGGGGCACAAACAGGAACTACCGGTACAACTGTAAGACGTTGTTTCCGACGTTCGACAACGTATGTGGTTTCAGCATGACAGTTCCCGGGGCATTATGTAATTGGAGCACCGGAGCTATTAAATCGTGTTTACACTGGTCGGTGGATCTGGAGAAGTGGCCCTGTTAATTGTTCTGCTAGGTCGCCGGATTTGATGTCACTGGATTTCTTCCTTTGGGGATGTGTAAAAGATGAAGTGCAGCAGCAAGTGCCAACAGGCAGTAAAGATATGGGCGACAGCATCGGAAACGGCGATGCTGCTATTCCCGCATCTATGCTTCTGTCCTGTTTACGATCATTTGGAAAGTGGATCATTAAGTGTACTGGAGATGGTGATACTACGTTTGAACACTTACTCGAAATGGAAAAGGAGAGTAGAGTTCGTCGCGAGCCATGGCCACAGTGCCGCGTCAAGTACTCCCCTGTTCGATGTGTCGGAGGAATACGACGAAGCGAATGGGGTTCCAAGTAAAAGTTACGAAATACTGGCCTGGCCCAACTTCACAGCATGGAGGTGCGGTCCCAATGCCTTTCAAGGGCCACTGAGTATCATATCATAAATTAGGATGGGGTACCCATTTGTGTTCCTCTGATTACAGCGTCATCTGTGGCGAAAGGAAGGAAATGCTTCAGACAAAAGTATATAGATTTGGCCGTAGAATCGTAATCTGCAATAAAAAACGGGCGTTCCCATTGAAGATTTCAAAGTCGCCCATACCAGCCACGCACGGGGTTGGGTGGCGGGTTGAGTTTGATATCACTGAGTGTCCCCCTCCGAGCAAGCAAATTGGAATTTGAACTTTTTTTGGTCCGAAGTGTAGTTTCAAGATACTACAGTGTCTTCTGTTAAAATGAACACTCTGTGTACCTCCTTTTCTCGGTGGTCCTAGATATCCAAGAGCGACGGTACTTTTCAGAATACATCGGAGTTGCTTAGTCGTCGATTTCTCTGATGGAGTAGTAACGTGACTGGAAGTGAAGAACCCACCTTCCTGGCGACGTCACCGGGCCCGCAGCCAATGTCGAGCACCGGCAGCGGCTGCCTCGGCCACGTGAGGACCGGCCACAGCTCGTCAACCTGCTTGGCGGCCAGCAGCGTGAGGGGAGCACACCCGAGGTTGTACAAGTCTGGCTTATCCATGCTGGTGTACACTTCTTGCTCAGCCAAGCTGGTTAGAAGTCTATCCTCCTCACAGCCAGGAACAAGATGCTGATGCCTGGAAGAAAAACGGTTTTAGAGAAACCCCCCACCACATCGGATACAGTTTAATGGGAAGGTGGACGTTAACCGTTTGCCGTTAGAGACGGAATACTAGTCAGTTTCTGGAAGAGGTTTTTAAACAAGGCCGAAGGAAACTGACTACTGCTTCCCAGCTATTTACGCGTTAATGAATATCGTAAATAATATACCTCATTTTTCAAACCAACAGCTCGCTCCATGGGAACAATTTTTAAGTATCTTTACAAAAATTTAAGGTCACCTACTCCGGTCCAGAAAGGTGTCCATTATTCAGAAGCACACTTTAACAATATATTTCCAGCAGCCATAACAAGTTCAGTTGAAGAAGATCCTAAGGGGTTTATTGGTGACCCACTCCTTCTATTTCATTCCTGAATTTCTTACTAGAACCGTTTGATGGACACTTTGTATATATTAATAGCATCAAATAACACGAGCTTTTCGTAAAATAAGACTTCTGTACATCTCCAGACCCGTAATGTGATCAGTATAAGTAAGTGTTGTGAACCGATTTTGTCGTTGGTGGTGCACGGTTAGAACAGCCTGAAAATTATAATATACACCACAGTGTACCGTACGAGTACGTTTACATGTTTCATGACAAGTTGGTTACTAATAGCATACAGATTAGAATACGAGTTGCTGTTTCCCTTTTTCTGTGTATCTCAACGGCGCTGGGTTCATAATCATTTGAAAAACGTCACTGGTGGATGAAACCGGTTTTAGCGTTCAAAAACATAGTTAAACTAATGCCGTGGTATGTTTCCAATTGTTTACAAAATGCGGATACCATAGAAACTCGTGTTAAAATTTAATCCTTAAATGCACGTAATTTAACTTCCAATAGTTTTTTCCTGTGTTTTTGTATGATTTTTATACGATAACTTTAATCATGCTACCGTGCACGCCGTTTTGCTCTCTAGCAGATTTGCATTTGTCTCTATTTTAAATAGTAGCATCATAGACCGCAAAGTAATTTTATGACACTGTACATGTTTGTATTACATCTGACGAGTTACTCAGTGTAACGAAACTCTGATGCTATGCTCATTCATTTTCTTTTCTTTTTATAGGGTAAATACTGTAAGTACGTAGAAGTATTTGCGAACAATATTTTTTCTGTCTATTTTAAATATGAAAGTCATGAGTTAGCAATCGAGACAGAGCATCTTTTTATGAATGTGCGATCCAAGACAAATTTTATATTAAAAATCAAGATAAAGTACTCCAGAAACTTTGATCGTGTCAGGTTTCATAGAAATGTAGTTAACGTCCCTTCGAGGGTTCTAGCCTAAATGTCATCAAGTGTCTGGCCATTCGTTATCTGGTGGTGATGATGGGTTGACGGGGGAGGAGAGAACCTGCATCCGTAAGTATTAGTTCTAAGTCGCATGTAAGTTGCTCCTACATAGACTAGTATCATTTGTGGTCGTTCCTTGTGACTGTCGGAAGAAAGCTTTTGGTTGTTTCTTTAATGGAAATTTAAAGTAACTCGACGGGTTAAATGAACAGCGCAGTTCGCGCCAACGTGTACTGAGACCCACCATTTACTTTGGCAAATTTGTTACAAAAACACGATGGCACGTTAGCATTGCGTCCACCAGAAGAAAATTAACATCTGCCTCTCATTTTTTTTTCCATGTGGCGCTCACACGAGCTTCTAATCGCTGGTGAAGAATACCTGACAAGAAAATATGAAGATTAAACGCTACATAAAAGCACGAAACCTAAGGGAAGGTGTTTTATCGCAACTTGGGGATTTCTGATGCAGTACAATAGCTGTAAGAGAACACTATATCATTAGGCTGGTGACAGAAATGCAAGCGACTACAAATCTATGCAGCCAAGACGAACCCATTTCTGTTAATACTATTGAACTTTGTCAGTCAAACTGTTCTGGATTGTTGGCCGCATTGTCAATACATAAACTGTCCGACGTTTCGGCCACTATTGTAGACGGCCTGTCTCGGGGCTTTATGCTGAGCTACACTGCTTAATAAGAGAGACATTAGATAGCAGACAGCGCGCAAAGCGACTTACACGTGCGAGCGGGGCACCGCGGTGGTCGTCCGCACACTGAGCGCGGGCACGCCGCTGCCCACACCTGACAATGGGTACGCAGTGCTACGTCACAACTACCGTCCGTTTCTGATTCGCCTGTTTCCACCAATGGCAAGACGTAATCTGAACACCAGTGACATACGTCTCTACCCACCAATGACAAGGACCCACCAATAACGGACGCCTAACACCCCTTCTGCCCTCAAGCGCCCCATCAAATTACGTAAGGCAGCTTCCTACGCTGCTATATAAGATCTAAAGTCTCTCACATTCAACAGTCTAGCCACGAGGAAGATCGTTTGCAGTAGTGGCTGAAACGTCGCACAGTTTTATATATTGACAATGCTGTCCACAGCGCAAGAGAATTTTATTGAGAGTGACAGCAGCCGCAGAAACCTAAGCTTACACTATTGAACTCTTTTTTAATTTTTTAATTAAAATGTCCATACGCTACTGAATGCCACTGGCACAAATAGTGAATCTAGACTGTCAGCTCAGCACCCAGGGTATTTCATAACAGTTAATGTCTCTAGACTAACACGAGAGTCCCTCCTCAGTGTACTCGTCACTGTCACATTATGCGCCTGGGGTGAAAAAGCTCATAATCAGTCAAGTTAAATTACAAATTAAGCGCATTATTCGAGATTTTTCGAGTGTCGTTCACTCACGACAGTAAAAAGCGCTGCCTCTTCGTTAAACCACTAATAAATCCATTTCCCGAGGGTTGCGACTCATGAAAAGTTACGAAGTTCTAACCAGCAATTACTACTTAATAACAGCGCAAGTTCTCATAACCGGAGGGAGAAAAGTTAAACCCATTAAATATTTTCGTAGACTGAATTAGGACACTTAAAAATTTACAGGCGCTGAGAGCACACACATCTAAGACAGTGTGTCATCCGGGAATGTGCTGTTGAGTGGCCACGCGAACCGACTGGATCCTACACAGTTCGTGGTCGCAAACTGAAAGTTCCATGCATTTTTTTTTTATTATTATTACGCAAAGGGTAGAGCCCGTCTACGCCCTCAATGACGTGGTGACCATCTCATAAAATCTACTGTCACCTCCATATTTGTCAGTTACTAACCGAGTACTTCATGGAATATGGGGCTGGGCAAGATTATCCACTAGTACGGTCGCATCGAGGAGATAGATGTTGGATGAAAAGCGAGAGAAGGGCAGTGTTTTCAAGGGCAGAGGGAAAAAATGTGCCAAGGCAAGCGTCAAGAGTCTGCGATTGTCTGGTAGGATAATAAGAGCAGTAGCGAGCTGCTTGCTATCTGTGACAGAACATATGAGGATAGGGTGGCCTTTAGTTTTGGGTATCGTGTAATGCCCGGCACCGTTGTCATAGCTTAGGTCGCCGTAAAGAATGTTCGAGAAGGG
This sequence comes from Schistocerca americana, assembly GCF_021461395.2. NCBI lineage: Eukaryota > Metazoa > Arthropoda > Insecta > Orthoptera > Acrididae > Schistocerca > Schistocerca americana. The sequence goes on from NC_060120.1 coordinate 207,879,005, forward strand.
GTAGCGCTGGGGCTGGGCACCTGCGAGGTATCCTGGGCCAGCTGCAGCGTCTGGCTCTGTGACAGGCCAAGACTGTCATATAAGTGGTCGACTGCTCGTAAATCGATGACGGTGTAAGGGCTGTGGTTGGGTTTTATTTTGTTTTAGTGTGCAGATCAGCTCCCCTGCGTTGCCGCTTGGTCGGCTAGTTAACACCTGGCGGTGCCAGTTAATTTTGCTGTGCTGCAGGGATTCACCAGTGTTTGTCATGTTTATGTGTTAGTGTTATCCATAGGCAGTTAAATGCCCCCAAGTAGTAGTGTTCCACTGCAGCCTCTGGTCGGCCTCATATAGTCGCGAGCTGTACTTTCCGTAACGACTAGTCGTTGCATTCTAAATTTTATACCCTTACACAATCTGATCAAGCAAGCTATTGTGGACACTAATACGGGCTGTGTCCACTATTCGCCCTTATGGCGGCTTGAACTCCGTTGGAGACTCTTTCACAGAGGTGTCTGAATGTCTGCGGAGAAGTGGCAGTCGATTATTCCTCAAGATCGGGAAACCGGAAAAGTTAGTTAAACGCTGGAGTGTGGGGCGAAGCCGATGTTCAAACTCACCCCAGAGATGTTCCATTGTGCTCAGGTCAGGACCCACGGGGAACCAGCCGATTACCAGGAATATTATTGTACACAAACCACTGCATGATAGATGCTACTTCATTACAGGTTGCATTGGCTTGCTGATCGAACACATAGTGCTGTCAAAAGAGCTGTAAAATTGGTTCATATCGTTCCGCATTTAGCATTGACTTAAGCGCAATTAGCAGAACACGCCCTAACCACGAGGGACAGCCCCGTACGATCACAACACTTCCTCCAGACTTAAATATTCGCATTACACATGATGGCAGGAAATTTTCTCTGGGCGTTTCCAAACCCAAACCTTTCTTTCGGACTGCCACAGGGTATAGCGTGACTCATTGCTCCGAGTCACTCATTTAGCGTAAACTGCAGTCCGTCCATCCCAAGAGGTGCTCAGCATTGACTACACGAATTTGTGGTTCATGAGGGCCTGCGAGGTTATTTTAACCCATTCCTTTTTAACTCCCTATGCACAGTCATTGTGCTAGGTGAACTGTTACTAGCACTTTGTAATTCAGGAGTGATTCCTTCCTCCGATTTCATGTAGTTTTTTACAACCACTCAAGGTAATACTTCTCCGTTAGTACATGAGGCACGCATGATCTTAGTTTAGCTGTAAATGTTGCATCGCGTTTCCAGTTCTCAGTTGCAGCACCAGCAGTCCGCAGTCGACATCCAGTGTCACTGAGTTCTCGTGTCTGATCCATTCTGCAGTTGTTTATCGTCTACTGACAACACAATACTCACCACCTGCATTTATACTGGGGATGGGGGGTGGGGGTACGCTTCTCGTGACATTTGGTGATCAACTCCACATCTCATATAGGTCTCCATATACTTCTGATCAAATAAAGTTACTTATGCAGATGCACGTTTTCGAGCTGATTAAATGAACCATTGCAGGATGCTGTACGTTGAATAACTCGTTCCTAACTAAAAATTAATTGAATACTATAATATCGCAATTTCAGTAACTAAACATCAAGGCCTACAATTCGTAGTTCCCAATAAAAGGAGCACATCACCCATATGTAAAGTTAGCTGCTATCTCCGCTGATACTATCCGCTTTCCAGTACTTTCAACACAACTTCAATCATCGTCGATTTTGATATTCAACACATTCGCCCTAGCAATAGCAATGCATTTTCAGTAACGGCTATTACCAGTTTCGGGAGGGGGATACTTATGCCAACAAACAAAAAAAAAAAAAAAAAAAAAAAAAATTAAAAATTCATTAACTGCTGTTGACTCATATTAACAACGTAGTTTTTGTAAGGGTACTGATGTAAAACTACGTTGTAGAACTTTTTAGCACATACTTAGCAAAATCAATGCCCTTTTTAATGTGTACAACTAGTGGGTGCGGAGCTATTTTATGACCTCGACAAAAAATTTTAAAAATATACATTTCATTAATTATAGTTGACTTTTATTCACAACATACTTTTTAAAGAGATATTAATTTGTGCATATGGTCGTGAAGCTGAAAATCCTGAATATGAGATTCATTGTGAAACATTACATCTACTGCTACGACAGTTTGTGGGTCACGTTTAACTGAAGGATTTAAAACAAATACGGAATCTGGTATATGGGTTCATTAGGAACGATAAATATTTAAAGCAAAATTTTAGAATAGAAATTACCTGACTACATTGCAGTATTTTCAAAACATAGATACAAATTACCGCCTCCAACCCCCATGGTACCGCGAAGGTTAATCGACAAGAATTAACGAAATACATGACAAAAAATGTAGATTGATTAGATTTGTTTTAATCTGGAAAGCAAACCAACCGTGGTCTCTGCCTCCCGTTCCCAAGGCCGAAACTGAATTTATTGTGTGGTGTCTCTCCTTGTCACTCCCGTAAAGCCAGCCAGCGCCCTTAAACACACTATTATGAATTCCTTCATAGGGAACAGCGAACGTGGTTGCTGGACAGGGTAGTGTAGCAGCTAAACCCCTCCCCGTTCCCCCCTGTTCATCACACTTGCTACCTGGCGGCATCTGTGAAGTTTGGAAAGAAGTGGGAGATGAGGTATGGGAGATGAGGTACTGGCGAAAGTAAAACTGTGAAGACTGGTCGTGAGTTGTGCTTGGGTAGATTAGCAGGTAGAGCATTTGCCTGCGAAAGGCAAAGAAACTGGGTTCCAGTCCCAATGAGGTGCACGGTTTTAATCAGCAGGGAAGTTTCGTATCAGTGTACACTCTGCTGCAGAGTGAAAATCCATCTGGAAACATTCCCCCAGGTCTGTCAGTCTAATGTGTAATACAACATGTCCTTCAATTCTTAAAATATGTGTTAGATTTCAGCCATAAACGAGAAAAACGGTGAATGTCGGCTCCACTTCCTACACTCAGCAATGACAGAAACACAGCTTTTCGCCCTGTGTCACACTTCTTACATTTAGTTTCAAAATTTGACGCGTTAGAGGTACGATTCAGAGTCATTTTGATGACCCATTCTATTTCTTTAAATGGTTACTCGATCCGTTTTTTTTAAATAATTACCCATTCCTTTTTTTTAAAAAAAAAGGAGAGTGATCAATTCTGAATTTGTAAATGGCTACCCTCACCATTTCTTTAAGCAGTGCCCTACACCGAGAGGCAAATATAGCATTTTATGTAAAATATCTTATACCATTTTATGTAAATATCTTTGACTTTCATGGAAATTATGAACATGATACCAATTATCATATCATTTTAATATTACGTTGATGAAATACAGACATGTGTATGTATATGCAAAAATCAATGACTGCCATGAAAATAATGGAAGTTGACTCCATTTTTACAGATAGTTTTGATATCACATTGCTTAAAAACAGAGGTACGTATGTGTACAGAATTACATTAGACCTTCTCCGAAATAATGCATATCTTGAATTTGGTACCTATTCAAGTAAAGTTTATGTAGTTCCTTAATGCATAGCTTCGAACTTGCCGGCAATTTAATACATTTTACTGTCTCATTGTAATACTACCCTGTGACTGCCTGGAGAGGAGGAGGGGAGATGGTACGAAACACAGTTGTGCTACTTCTACCATCTGTAATTTATTTTTGCACGATAGCACAAGTGGTTCGGCTATTTTGGATTATAATTGGCTTTACAGGAGAGAAGGAGTCTGAAAGAGTGGCTTGGTGACACCATTTATATTGTTGATGATTTGCTACTCCATGTAGGCAGCCCGCACTAACACGTGCATTTTTTTTTTTTTTTTTTTTAGTGCCAAACAGCCTCTATCTTGGACTGTGACTTCAGTGGTATCACATACTTCAACATTGTATTTAAGTGCAAAGTGGACTAGTAGGTCCATAGATGCGAGGGTTGGAACTTAAATAGTGACAACTATTTATTCACAACCGATACAAAAGAGTTACATGTTTGCACCTGTTACTGTCCTTCAAAGTAGTCACAAGCGTTGTGTAGAACCCGTTGCCAGTGATGTGGAAGGCGTAGTGTACCGTTAGCAGCGCCTGTTCTGTTGATGGTGCGAATGGAGCGGTCTAAAGTTATGGTTATTCTAGTGTACGCCTGTGATGGTGTTATCCTAACGCATCACGTTCCTCCACGGCAGACCGTCAATGCACAGTATTACTGTTCGTTTTTGGAGCATCACCTGCGACCAGCTTTGCGAAAGAAGCGGCGACACTTTCTGCGCAACCCTCGCATCTATGCGGGCGCATACAGCGCAAGCTGTGGCTGCTCTGTTCGGTCTATGGGACTGGGAAGTACTGTACCATCCACAATACTCTCCGGACTTAAGTCCTTGTGACTTTGACTTGATTCCGAAAATGAAGGAACCACTTCGTGGCACTCGCTTCAGAACTGTTCCAGAGATTTGACAGGCAGTAGACCGCTCCATTCGCACCATCAACAGAACAGGCTCTGCTAGCGGTATACTACGACTTCCACATTGCTGGCAACTGGTTCTATACAATGCTGGTGACTACTTTGAAGGACAGTAACAGGTGCAAACATGTAACTCATTTGTATCGGTTCTGAATAAACAATTGTCACTATTTAAGTTCCAACCCTCGTATTATACTTATGGTTAGCTGGCTTTATAAACTTATGTATTTTACTAATTTTTTAAATTTCACTGTGGAAATTATTATACAATTTTATTCCCTAACAGAAAATGCTGTTTTAAGGTTTTGTTTGTTTGTTTTTCTTTGGTAAATGTAATTACGAAGTGGCTTTCGTCTTCTGGTGATTTAAAGAACTAATAGTGAAATACTTATAAATTGGCTGAACACTTCATACAAAGTGGCCTTAATTCAGCATACATATTTGTTGCTCAATAAAGTTTTAATTTGTCCTACATCAGGTGCAACTGCCACAAAAAGATCTTTACACGGGACGTTGATCGAACTAACTGACTATGGCATCGGGAGTATTATACTCGTGTTTGTTATACTGTAATACATTCAGACGATTGAGTTAGGTACACATTTTATGTATCTGTATGGCCTGTTCCTTAAAAGATACTTAACGACAGAAGGAGTGGACATATGGCTGCAGCTTGTTTCACACTACCGTCTACGAGTAAGTCGTTGATGAGCCGTGCTGACCCCTGCTTATGCGTTGCTTTAAAACTTGGCTGTTACTCTGCGTTTGGTTTCCCGCGGTTATTGCGGTTATGCCGTGGTTCTTCCTCTTTTTACGTGTGGCAGCAGCGGTGTGTATCGATATTTGCACCGTATACCATCTTCGGTCTGGTGTTTATAGTTCCGGATTGGCGGTGTGCAGCCAATCGGTCGGTTGGAGCGGATTAGCAAGCAAGTGTCTGCGTGGCACATTCGGCCGGGCCCGCTGTCGGTCTCTGTGCAGTGTCGGAGCATGCGGGGGCTGTTCCGAGTGCTACGAGGTTCGTGGCTCACCGACCCAGGGCATGAAAGTTGAGTGGTGATTTAATTACCGAAGCCACGTCTGTTCACGTTGTTCCCTTGGTTGGTGGTTCGCTGTTGGTGGTATTCCTGGGAGCAACAGCGAGTGTTCGAGTTAGTGAAGATTTAGCCACCGTGTGGTGGAATTAACTACATTTGTCGGTTTGAAATTCAAGTGCACCAGCGGAATTTTCTGCCTTGTGGCCGTTAGCATTCCGATTACCTGCCCAAGTCGCTGACGTAAATTCAGGCAGTGTCCTTTCCTCACCTGTTGTCACTGTCCAACATGGTGTGTAGTTTTTGACAGCTTAATGTATTTTTGGTTGTGGGCGGCTATGTCTGTAACTTTTTGGCTTTGGAATTCTCGTATACTGGTCGGTCGCTAGCAAGTGGTATTGTCGGTGGGTCCCTGACTTTCTCTTGGTTGTGTTACCGACGGATAGAGTATAGTTGGGCCGACTTCTTGTCTCACCTAAGCGAATTTTACGATTTCAAGGGCAGACCGAGCCCCCTGGAAACTTATGAGCACCGTTGCCTATACTGCCTTTCCTGTTTTCGTTTAAGTGTGTATTTTTAATGGTTCATAGCCGATGGTTGGAAATCGTATGCTTGTAATTGTGTTTTTAAAATCAAAGGCCTTCAGCAGTTTTAAAAGTAAGTTTTTCTAAATTGGGCAAGTCTTACATTGTCTGAAGATAAAGCTTGGGCCTTTTGCCTGTTGAAAATTTACTATATTGTTTTAAAGCATCGGCCATCAGCCGCTTTAAGTTTTAAGGATCTTACTTATCAAGTATCACCCTTTGGAAGATAAAGCTGTGGGCTTTCTGCCTGTTGAGAATTTATTGTAGTGTGTTGTTTTTAAAAGCACCGGCCTTCAGCCGCTTTAAGTTTTATGGATCTTACTTATCAAGTATCATCCTTTGGAAGATAAAGCTGTGGGCTTTCTGCCTGTTGAGAATTTATCGTAGTTGTATTGTTCTTAAAATGATGGGCCTTCAGCCGCTTTAAAATTTTCGATTCTTACTTATCAGGTCTTACATCACTTGGGATTAAATGCTACTTAAGGTTAAAGCCTGGAGCCTTCTGTCTCAAAAAAAATATTTATAGTTGTTGTATTTAATTCATGGGCCTTCAGCCGTTTTAGAATTAAAGGCGTTTTCTGTCGATAGTCAAGCTTAGAAGTTGCGCTGTAATGTTTGGATAACTACATAAAGTGTTATGTTTGGAGAGTAACTTACAGCCGCTCATTCTGGCTCCCTTCCACAGTTCCTACTACTTGTCCTGCCCTGCGGGTTTAGCAGGACGTCTCAGCTGCTTTCAGGCACTTTATTCAGGTTACCGCAACTGCAATTGTAAGACCCTTAAGATGCTAGTATATGAGCAGTAGGGTACTCAGGCTCCCAGGACACTTTTGATATCAAATTGATATGTAAATTTATTCAGTTGATCAATTATTACTCCCACACCCACCCCTATAACAGTCCCACCACCCACTACCAGCTATACCCCCACCCCAAATCCACCACATCCCCAGGTGACATCATGTGTTTCCCTCAGCCTGCACATTGCTCCCCAACGCCTCCCCCTCACCCATTCCCATTGGTGGGAATTGCAAATATGATGGCAATTTCGAATTATGGCGAGAATATCGAAATTTGGTGGAAATTTGTTTTTCCCACCGCTACCCTGACATCCCACCTCTCCCCCATCCCACAAAGGAAGTGGTCTGAAATTCAAAATGATGTTGCTATTTCCAGGACTCGAACTCTTGTCCTTTTGGACAGAAAGCCCAAGTGCACCCACAACACAAGGAAACTGTCCAGATGCAGGAGAGGAAGGTTAGGTTAGTGTATTTTATTTATTTTGGTTGGGAAATTGAACTACAGATTGGTATTAATTACATCATTAATCGTAGAGATCAGTCCTAATTACACAACTATATGCATAGCACTACGTAAGTCATGCAGAAAATAGCAATAGGACTCAAACATTTCCATACAACTGATGTTATCTCTCTGGGAAAAGATTTCACAATACCACTCAACAGAGAGGAGTTTAATAAGTGAATTACTTGTAAGCTTGCAGCTGAGGACTGTATCTATCGCTGTTTGGCATCAGAGTTCGCTACAGATGCCTGCTCGACAGTCACATTACAGCCCAGGCAATCGAAGCCAATACATGCTACTGCAGCTGATGGAAAACGCTTCACTGTTTTAATTACACAGTGAATTGGTCGCGAAAAGAAAAACCAGCACTCATAATCAATGGGGAAAAATGTAGTTCCTAAAGATGGCAGAGGGGTGGCAGTTGAACATGCATTTTCCTCATAGTACAGCTAAGAACTAGCAAAATTATAGGCACTTCCACCTCCCATAATTCACTCCCCTACCTCCCTCACCCCTCCTTCCACCTTTGCGAGGTGGGGGACACTCACAAGCGCTTTCAACTGCCATTCTCCTTGGTCGCTGGCTGCACCCAGCCTTGAGGTGATGGTCTAGGCATCGGCCCTTCGCAAACACAAAAGGATGTAAAGCCAACTAAACAGTATGAGATAACTCAGGACCATCCCAAGTACAAACTGTTTGTTCATCTAAAATGTAGCTGCACTGCACTGCCCCTCACACTGCCCCTTCTGTTGTGGAGCAGCTGCCCTGGTGGCCTCACACAAAGAAGGCCCACCCCAGAAAGTGGCTACCTTTCTGAACGTGAAAACGCTTCACTGTAAAAATAGTATTTAATGTCAAGGCACTTCTTGTATGCGAGCATCTTTTAAAAAGGAAAACACACTCAATATAGTTTTTACGTTTGCTGCAGGATACAATACGCATCTTATTATTTTGCGACACCTAACGAAGTGAAAAAAATCTACAGCACCGCCATCGATCATAGATGACCAGACTGCTGAGGCCTATACATGTGCACCCTGCATAAAACTGAGGGAAAAATGCTTCCACTATGTTGCTGCGATAACTACTGATTACCGCAGAATGTTCTAATTATATCGAAATCACCAATGGAGTAAAGAAAAAGCGAGAATTTAAACTCCAAAGAAACTACATTTGTGTTAAGCAATGTTTTTCAGCTTGCTCGACAAATTACACAACCTGAGAGCCTCACGTTCCAATTAGTGTCTGTAAAAAAAAAAAAAAAAAAAACTTATGTGTGTGTGTATTACAATCATTTCAGACACGTGAAATAACATTACAGAATACAGCCCTTCGCTCCATTTGTTCCACGTCAGAGAAAACACAATCATTTTTCATTCGACAATAACAAGCTATAATTGAAGAGTACAGTGCTCTTTTGTACACTATGGCAGAACCCGTTTTGCCAGTGTAATGTTATATCACACTGGCGTTTAGAAACAATTCATGAGAGCCTATACTGTAGTAGAAACTCCTATAAGATTTTACTGTGTCTATCCCTTCCGATACATCGAATGTATATACTGTCTGCATGCTTACATGTGACATTTTTACTCCATAACTGCGCTCTACTGACCTGTCCGTAAAGATTCTGTCATAGAGTAACTATCATTTGCAATAGCAGCAGATTTTTGCGTTCTAGTTTTATCAGCAATTCGATCATGTCAACTTGTTTCACACAACATACTCACATGTCGGGAAAAACACTATCATTTCGATGTTCTACAACGAGCTATGATTAAGGTGGTGTCTACTTTATAATCAGAGATTATGGAGTATGAAATAACATAGGACTTGTGGTAAGACGTATTTTTAAACACACAGTCGCGATGATAATAATAAAAACAGTTGTGATTCCATGAGAATAGATACAGTGGAGTTCTGTTGGTTTCATGAGCAAAATTGGTGTAGTTTTGAGAGACCTATATGCATGCAAACTTTAATCAGTTATACGACTCCTTATAATAGAACCTCCTATAAGATTTTACCTTATCTCTCTGTCTCCTGATGTATGAAAAAACAAATATCATCTTTGTGTTGACACCAGGCACATTACATATATACGTATCACTCCACTGGAGCTGGTGGGCATTGGTCGAAGTCTCTTGCGCAGATCTGCACAAAGTTTTTCAACTATACTAGAGGAAGACCATATCCAACAGACTATCAATCACGAGAGAGGGTTCCTCTGTTATTCCTTCATAAGCAATTTAGTATATTGTTTTGTGTTTTTTGTTGTTGTAACAGTTCCAAGCAGTATACAATTACAGCTTTGTGCACTGCCACTTTTTCTGTTATGTCCTAAAGGTCTGTGTCACGTGCTAAACCGACATCATTACGTTTCAATCCATTGGCTCTTACAGAAAGCTGAACACCACATGGTGTAACTATGCAGCTACCACCACATACAGGTTGGTAGAAATAAAATGCACAGGTGATGTTACCCAATGACAAACGTCGGTAATACATCGCAACATGTTAAAACTGGAAGAGATTGTAGAACATTCGCAACAGCTATCAGAAGGTGGTACCCTGTACAGTTAATCTCATCTTCCACAGTAATGGGATAGTGAATGCCTCAGCGTTCTGTTTCGAAGAGCATTTTTCCCTCATTTTTCAGTCATGTACATGATTACTGTTCTGGTGTTGACCCTCGCTGGAAGGTGTTTTCACAGTACATGTGAGGCACTAATAATAAAAAAGGTACTGTTATCTTATTGGTGAAAAAAAACATCTGAAGGATATTGTAGCATACAAAAATAGGATTAGTCTGCAGAATTGAGGAACGCATCCAAATAACTGGGAAGGTGATGAACCCAACGTTTAATACTATGCTCCACACTGACAAGTAGCAGATATCCAGTGTTCCGCCAAGGCTCTTTCCATCTCAACCAATTTTTTTTTAATCTTGTCAGAAGCATCGTACATAAAATCAGAATTATTAACACATACATATCAAGTATATAACAAATACAAAAAGAGTATAAAAGTATACAGATATATAAAAATGGTTCAAATGGCTCTGAGCACTATGGGACTTAACATCTGTGGTCATCAGTCCCATAGAACTTAGAACTACTTAAACCTAACTAACCTAAGGACATTACACATATCCATGCCCGAGGCAGGATTCGAACCTGCGACCGTACCAGCCGCGCGGTTCCGGACTGCGCGCCTAGAACCGCTAGACCACCGCGGCCGGCAGATATGTAAGCAGGGTCAAGTAGTTTTTTATTTTATGAAGTCTTGGACCAGAACCTGGCCACGTCCTGCGCTTCCAGGGTGGCATTCATCAAATCCTTCATGGTGCAGATGCTTGGGCACAGCACACACTGCGTGAGGTGGATGGTGGTTTGAGTGTGTCCACAGTCACACAGCGCCGGTTCATTTGAGAGGGCCCCATTTGCGCATATTCCCTCTGGATCGTGTAACACCAGAGCGCAGAATATTAAGAGATTTCCATGTCGTCCATCCTTCCATATGGCCGGGAGGGAGTACTTCGTTTGGGACTAACCATTCCCCAAGGTGCCCGTTTTCTTCTCGCCACAGTGCCAGCCTCACTTGCTGCGGTGTCCCGACGATGTTTTCTACTGTGTGCAGGAAGCTTTTTCTAGATTTTAGTCGACAGCGGGCTGGCTGGTGTTTGTATAGCGGGTGGGCAGGTGAGGTCAACGCCTTTATCTTTTCCTTCCTGCCCGCTACTTTCCTTCTAATATCTGGTGGGGCCACGCCTGCCAGGCAGTACAATTTATCAGTCGGGGTTGGTCTCAGACAGCTTGTGATGATGCGGCAGCATTCATTAAGCGGTATGTCCACTTGCTTGGCGTGGCTAGAATTGTACCACATTGGGCACGCGTACTCCGCTGTTGAATAGCACAAAGCAAGAGCTGTGTTTCTCACTATTCCATGCTGTGCCCCCCATGTAGTGCCCGTTAGTTTGCGCACAATGTTGTTTCTCGCGGCTACTTTATGTTTAGTGTTCATGCAGTGCTTTTTATAGGTGAGTGCTCTATCCAAGGTGACGCCTAAGTATTTTGGTGTTTCGCAATGTTCCAGGGGCACTCCTTCCCAGTTAAGTTGTAGTCTTCTTGCAGATTGTCTGTTCTTTAGGTGGAAGGCGCAGGTTTGGGTTTTCCCTGGGTTGGGTTTGAGATGGTTCTCCTTATAGTATGTGGCAAGTTGTTAGAGGGCTTCTGACAGATTCTGTTCAACAGTTTCAAAGCTGTCTGCTTGAGCGGTAATGGCGCAATCATCTGCATGTATGAAGCTTTCGGTGCCTTGGGGGACGGGCTGGTCATTAGTATATATATTAAAATGTGATGGGGCCAGTACGGTTCCTTGGGGAAATCTCAACCAAATGGTGTCATTCAATATCATGTGGCAATGAAAAGCTTATCAGTGGATGGATTGGATTGTCATAAGTCGTTCAATATGGGATGATGTACTCTAATACACACTGCAGTTGACGGTGTGCGAATTCTTGCAGTTTCACCAATCGTTCGGTAATTTCAATTCCAGCCAGTGATACAGCACAATGCTTCCCAGTTTCTGTACCATCACTAAATCACCCCTCCAATACTTTGTATGTACCATTTACCAGATTGTGAATGCAGATAGACGACTGTCCAGTACGTCCACTCGGTCATATACACCGCATACTAGATTGCGAAAACAAATAGATGACTGTACTGTATGTCCATTCAGTCACATACACCAGACTATACCACTTGTTCCACAGATTCGACGCCACACGGTAGAATGATTACCAGATTCTGTATCATCGCTAAATCACCCGTCCACTACAATGCAAATACCGTATACTGAATTGTGACTGCAAATAAATGACTGTGCTGTACATTCATTCGGTCATATACACCAAAGTATATTAGACAGTGTTCCATACCGATGCAGTTGGATTATCTATATATTCCACCACATCGATCATAGTGCAGAATTTATGGTTACGACTGGTCATCTTTCCCTGTATGATGGGTGTCACAGAGTTTTCCCGCATTTGTAGGATAAAATTGGAGATTGGCAGGTCCCTCCCACATTTTCCTTGACGAATCCTCCCTGCAACACTGTCGCCAATTTAATTAATTTATTTTTTATTTATTTACACATCAAATTCTGTCGGACCGAATTGAAAAACAAATCTCCAACCTCATGGAATGTGTCAGTTCATGAAATTGCAACTAAAAGTAATAACAGATGAAAATAAATGTTCATGAACCCGAAAAACGTCAGTCCATAAGTTTAAGTAAACGCAATCAACAATACAATAAGAATCAGTTCAATTTTTCAAGGAACTCCTCGACAGAAGGAGTGCCCCATGAGGAAACTCTTCAGTTTCGATTTGAAAGAGCGTGGATTACTGCTAAGATTTTTTAATTCGAGTGGTAGCTTATTGAAAATGGATGCAGCAGTATATTGCACACCTTTTTGCACAAGAGTTAAGGAAATTCGATCCAAATACAGGTTTGATTTTTGCCGAATATTAACTGAGTGAAAACTGCTTATTCTTGGGAATAAGCTAATATTGATAACAAGAAATGACAGTAAGGAATATATATATATATATATATATATATATATATATATATATATATATTTTTTTTTTTTTTTTTTTTTTTTTTTTTTTTTTTTTTTTTTTTTTTTGAGAGAGGCCAATGTTAAAATACCCCGACTCGTGGACAGGGGTCGACAAGAGATTAGTGAACTTACACCTCTTATTGCCTGAACCGCTCGTTTCTGAGCCAAAAATATCGTTTTAAATATAATACCATATGACATAAGCGAATGAAAATAAGCGAAGTAGACTAATTTTCGTGTCGAATGATCACTCAGTTATGATACCGTTCGAATAGTGAAAGTGGCAGTATTAAGTCTTTCAACAAGATCTTGAACGTGGGCTTTCCACGACAGCTTACTATCTATCTGAAACCTAGAAATTTGAACTGTTCACTTTCACTTATCATATGCCGGTTCTGTGAAATTAAAACGTCAGATTTTGTTGACTTGTGTGTTAGAAACTTTAAAAACTGAGTCTTACTGTGATTAAGCATTATTTTATTTTCTACAAGCCATGAAATTACGTCATGTACTGCACTATTTGAAACCGAGCCAATGTTGCACACAACATCCCTTACTACCAAGCTAGTGTTATCAGCAAACAGAAAAATTTTTGAGTTACGTGTAATACCAGAGGGCATATCATTTATATAAATAAGGAACAGGAGTGGCCTCAACACTGATCCCTGGGGCATCCCCCACTTGACAGTACCCCACTTAGACCCCCTACATCACAGCCGTTATCAACATTGTGAATAATGACCTTTTTCTGCCTGTTGCTAAAGTAAGATGTGAACCCGTTGTGAGCTGCTTCCCGTATTCCGTAATGGCCCAATTTCTGGAACAATATTTAGTGATCAACACGATCAAATGCCTTAGTAAAATCAACAAATATTCCAAGCGTTCGAAACATTTTTTTTTAGCTCATCCAGTACCTCACAGAGAAAAGAGAATATAGCATTTCCAGTTGTTAAACGACTTCTAATGCCGAACTGTACATCTGATACATAATCGTGTGATATAGAATGATCAATTATCCTTACATACAAGCCTTTTCAATAACTTTTGCAAACACTGATGGCATAAAAAATGGTTGAAATGGCTCTGAACACTATGGGATTTAACATTTGAGGTCATCAGCCCCCAGAATTTAGAACTACTTAAACCTAACTAACCTAAGGACATCACACACAACCACGCCTGAGGCAGGATTCGAACCTGTGACCGTAGCGGTCGCGCAGTTCCAGACTGAAGCCCCTAGAACCGCTCGGCCACATCGGCCGGCACTGATGGCATAGAAATAGATCTAAAATTATCTGCATTATCCCTTTCTACCTTTTTATAAAGCGGCTTTACTAATGAGTACTTTAATCGCTCAGGAAACTGACTACTCCTAAAGGAAAAATTACAAATATGGCTAAATACAGGGCTAACATGTGCAGCACAGTACTTTAATATTCTGCTAGACACTCCATGATAACCATCAGAGTCCTTAGTCTTCAGTGATTTAATTACTGACTCAATCTCCCTCATGTCTATATCACAGAGCAGTATTTCAGACAGCAATCACGGAAAGGCATTTGCCAAGAAAGTTATATCATTTCCTGTATAAACTAAATTTTTATTTAATTCACCAGCAATGCTCAGAAAAGATTGTTAAATACTATACATATATATGATTTATCAGTAACAGAAATATTTTTATTGCGAACTCACTTTATATCGTCGACCTTGTGCTACTGACCAGACACCTCCTTCACAACTGACCACGTAGTTTTAATTTTATCCTGTGAATCTGCAGTTGACACCTACTACATTCCACGTCTCGTGAAAAACAGGGCGAGCTGTGTCTGTAACTGCCATTCAGTAAAGACTGTTCCGCATCAGTCTTACCCACGGCATCCATCCAAATGTACAAGATGTCTCCAGATCAGTGCATATCGAGGAGGGTAGCACCTCTTATCGGTGTGTAGTAGACCTGGGAGTGTTTCAATCATATAACGGATGGTTAAGAATAAACGTGTAGTTTATACACGATGGAGCTCCAGACAGACGGAGTTTGAAACATTTCATGTATATCAACTGTGCTATCAATTATGAAGTATTATTACACTGTCAGGAGTCACTGCCAGGAAGGTACCAGCATGAGAGAAATGATTACAGGGCATAAACACGCATTTCTGTAGCTACAACGTTCTGCACCTAAAAATGCTATATTGTTAAAGCCATATGGTTTCTGAAGTATTAATCATGTGGAATGCAACGCTCTTAACACTCCAATGCACGATATATTTGTCTGACATCGGACAGTTACTCTGCAATTTTCCTACCCCAATCACTAATTTGACAAACTTTAAAATGATAAGACCACTTCCTTTTGCACTACTCTGGTGACCTAGGAAGGCATCGTCAGTGTATAACCACTGCTCGAGCAGCTTAAAAACCAACTAGAGCGAAGACAGGACACTGCTGTCTGTATCTTATGAAATTAATGGTTTTTATATGTCTTTTTAAGGGGAGTTGGAACACCCTATTCCGACAACGTAAAATTTAATGACTTGGCTTCAATGTATTTCCGGAACCCCTGTTGCCATTGACATGAAACTTTTACAGGACATTAAACTGTATGTTCTGAGTTTACTGAACTACAATAATTTCATTTCAGCCACTGCTTTCGGAAATACAATTTTTTAATTACACAGTTAAAATTTTGTGTACCTTTTTGTACGTTATCCTATATAATTTTAGTTGTACATAACATTATGTTCTTCTGTTAGTTCAGTAGATTCAGTATATATATATATATATATATACTGATGTAATATACGTGATGTAATGTACGTGAGTAATGCACGTATATATATATATATATATATATATATATATATATATATATATATATATATATATTATTACTCCCTAAAATTTGAATACTCTATTCGAAGTGATTTTTGAGATTAAGTGAAAAATACAACAGAAAATTTAAATTCTCATGAACGGCTTCTGAAGTTTCGAAAGCCTGTAATTCACTTAATATACGCTAATTTTTTATTTTTAGTCACTCAGAAGCACCCTGTACCATAGTGTGTATCATACTCTTGATCTTTTTCCAAGTTTTTTCTTTTTTTCTTCTTTCTGGACTCCTTAGTGGCCAAGTGTGCTGCATACTCTGCTTTATAAATGTAAATCTTGTCTACTTTTCAGGTTGTCTGATGCAGTTTCCTCCAGCATTAATTCGCACATGCTGTAGCACTTTCACCCTACTAATGTTGCCATCAATAAACGCAATAACAACATCACTGAGCCCCCACTTTATTGTCTTTATTTCAACAAAAACACTTTTTGGTAAGGGAGTCCATATAAGTTTATTGAACGACTCATTGGGATTTTGAGTCTCACCATGCAGACACTTCAGTAATCCAGGATTTTCCAGGTCTCTGTAAATAAGTTTTATGATATCCATGACTGCTGCTGGGATGGAATGATAATGGCTGTATGAATTGTTTCAAGGTGGGCATTGCGGTAATTGCACCATGAATCAGGTCCTGGAGGACAAAGGTGGCGTACTTGTTTTTCATTCCCTTTACTCGAAAATCTATTACCATGAAACCCAAGTTTCTTAAAAACACTTCATTTTGGCGTCATTCTTTACTTTTTGAGAGATTTACCAATATATTCGTCACTTTTCCTCTTAAAAACGTTAGCACTTCGACATACAACGCGTGTTTATACTACGAAACGACACGATGCTGTTTTTGACAGTGCTACCAATGAAACACATAATTTAACCTTTATAACACAGAAATCCACAGCTTTCAACACAAGAAAATACCGGTTTTATTAGATCTTGAAGTAATGCACGTAAAAATTTTAGCACCATCGGTGTAGATTATATATATATATATATATATATAAATTCTTCGCATGTGAGTTTATAAGTTTGAGATATAAATAATCATTTTATTCAGAAAATTACAAATTTTATAATGAGATAAAAATCCTAAAATATAAAAAAAATCCGTTCTGAGTCGGCAACGTATGTACCCTGAATCAGATTTGCCGATTCAGTTGCGCTTATTATTAGTATTAGTATCGGCTTTAATGGATACAGCTATGTCTCACTAGGAAACAGAGTGAGAGAAAACCGACTTGAATATTTTCGATAGCTGATACATTGAGCTACAACCCACGCCCTGCTACACGAAACTGCACACAAAGAAGTCGTAACATCTTACAAGGGAGTAAGCACCACGATCAGCAGCCAAAGGAAATGTAACTGTCTTATTGCTGTTTATTGTAGCATTACCACAGCTCTGGTACCATTCCTCTTGCACAAAGAAGACCTGGTCTGACGTTAGGTAGTTTTGCTCGTGTGGGATAATACAGAAATTTCGTCGTAACTCCACATATCTTGAGTACAGCCTTCTCACACTACTGAAGGTGGTATTCGCGGCTTCAGCCCACTCTTCTACCGAACACTGTAGGGAATGGGTTAAATCTGATAAACGCATTGATTCTTATTCTTAATATTTAAGGAATAACATTGGTTGTGAGAACCAACTATAATTTAGTAATATCTACATTTGACAGCATGTGTGAGAACACAGCTACGGATTGTTGTTTCATGTTTTCCGTATGTATATGGTCATATTGCTGGCATACCCATGCGTTGTTTGATTTTTACGAGGATATGTATGAGTTATATACACCAACCTACTAAAAAATCCTAAGAATTCCCCCCTTACCAATGATCTACATACACGCATTTTTGGATAAAAAGTTCATGAAAAGTATAGTAACACTTGCCTCGTACCTAAATGAGAGTCAACGAATGGTATAGATTGGAAACTCGTAGTCTGAGAACAAATAAGTGTACTGCAATGAAACATCGGAGGGCTTTCCTGCAGACTCATGTAGGGATGCACTTTGTGGAAACGCAAAGTCTGGCAAAGCTCTACACATTCATCTGACCCTCCCTCCGCCGTGTAGGGATATGCAACAGGAAGCTGACATGTGTACAGAATTGATTTTTGCTGCTGCTCTCATATCTTTTCCTATAAATGTACGCTCTCATTTCTTACCAGAAGAACTTCACTACCTTTCTTTACTCCTTCCACCGTTGATATGTCTCGACAACCATGTCAGGACTTCTACAAACTGTAGACTTCGGGTTGTTGATCCTAGTAATATGTTATCCGTTAGCGGACAGTGTGTCAACTGCATTGAGTATCCTGGAATGTGAGAACTATCAGTTTAATAAGTCACAGCTGTAAAATACTAACGCGAATTCTTTACAGACGAATGGAAAAACTGATTGAAGCGGACCTCGGAGAAGATCAGTTTGGTTTCCGCAGAAATGTTGGAACACGTGAGGCAATACTAACCTTACGACTTATCTTAGAAGAAAGATTAAGAAAAGGCAAACCTACGTTTCTGGCATTTGTGGACTTAGAGAAGGCTTTTGACAATGTTGACTGGAATACTCTCTTTCAAATTCTAAAGGTGGCAGGGGTAAAATACAGGGAGCGAAAGGCTATTTACAATTTATACAGAAACCAGATGGCAGTTATAAGAGTCGAGGGACATGAAAGGGAAGCAGTGGTTGGGAAGGGAGTAAGACAGGGTTGTAGCCTCTCCCCGATGTTGTTCAATCTGTATATTGACCAAGCAGTAAAGGAAACAAAAGAAAAATTTGGAGTAGGTATTAAAATTCATGGAGAAGAAGAAAAAACTTTGAGGTTCGCCGATGACATTGTAATTCTGTCAGAGACAGCAAAGGACTTGGAAGAGCAGTTGAATGGAATGGACAGTGTCTTGAAAGGAGGATATAAGATGAACATCAACGAAAGCAAAACAGGGATAATGGAACGTAGTCAAATTAAATCGGGTGATGCTGAGGGAATTAGATTAGGAAATGAGACACTTAAAGTAATAAAGGAGTTTTCCTATTTAGGGAGTAAAATAACTGATGATGGTCGAAGTAGAGAGGATATAAAATGTAGACTGGCAATGGCAAGGAAATCGTTTCTGAAGAAGAGAAATTTGTTAACATCGAGTATAGATTTAAGTGTCAGGAAGTCGTTTCTGAAAGTATTTGTATGCAGTGTAGCCATGTATGGAAGTGAAACATGGACGATAACTAGTTTGGACAAGAAGAGAATAGAAGCTTTCGAAATGTGGTGCTACAGAAGAATGCTGAGGATAAGGTGGGTAGATCACGTAACTAATGAGGAGGTATTGAATAGGATTGGGGAGAAGTTTGTGGCACAACTTGACTAGAAGAAGGGATCGGTTGGTAGGACATGTTTTGAGGCATCAAGGGATCACAAATTTAGCATTGGAGGGCAGCGTGGAGGGTAAAAATCGTAGACGGAGACCAAGAGCTGAATACACTAAGCAGATTCAGAAGGATGTAGGTTGCAGTAGGTACTGGGAGATGAAGAAGCTTGCACAGGATAGAGTAGCATGGAGAGCTGCATCAAACCAGTCTCAGGACTGAAGACCACAACAACAACATTACCTTTCTTAAGATTCTGGGGACTCAATGCCCTAGAGAACTGGCGACCGTTTAATTGTTTCATGCAGTAGTTTAGTTTATCTGGATATATCACAGTAACTACCATTAACGAAACGATAGGCAGATCAACATGAAGCTAACGAATTAAGCTGTGAGATGTGTGAGAATCAAACTTTTTACCAAATAATGTCCTTATAATCGACTGAGACAGACTGCAGGTCGGTTGGGGGCGCGTGACATTCAGTTTCAGCTCGACAGTTAACTGCGGTTGTCTGAGAGTTCTCACCCTGTAGGTCTTGACGTCAGATGCCGAACAGGACTCATGACTGGCCAGCGCAGGAAGCATTCAGGGAACCTTATAAGGACTTACCAGGAAAACAGTAACAGAGCTATCATGGAAAATGTATCTACTGTAAGGAAGTTTCCAAGAATACTAGTGAAACAGAGAGAATTTTTTGGAGAGTTTAATACGTTGTACTTGAGTTTACAATCAGTTTACAATCAGATTCCAATAAATTCCATTAATACACGGGGACATCTGAGCCTACATTTGATTATATTTGGAAAAAGCTCGGTGCACACTTGAGAGTACCTGCACCAATTTCCATTCATCTATATTGCCAGAGGAAAAGCTTATAGTTACCTTGATACAAGTAGATCTGAAATTTTTGTTGGTTTTTCACAATTTTATTTTTAACGAAAATAGTTTAAACGATTGCTCGTAATATAATTGCGTACGTTTCCGCGGCCAGAGTCAGTCGACATAAAAGTTTTCTGGGTGTGGTACCGCTTCATAACGTATGAAACCACTGCTGCTGGAGAAAAACTACCGTTTTGGCCACGGTTGCCGCAGCCGTCTTCTGGGTCTACTGGTGCGTCCTAGCTATGCAGTGTCGTTATGTTTTGTTGTTACTGTTCACTACGCATGCCATTATGTCATAATTTTAATAGTTCGTTTCGTAGATCGAGCCCAACAGACCGTCCTGTCAACACGAGGAACGAGCACTACCGGCGAGTGACTCCCGCCGCGGGGAAGACGTCCAGCATTTGCTAAATAGGAGCCAACTTCTCATTCAACGGTGACCACCAATCATCGCACATAACACAAGAGCCAATACACAAAAGGGGTTACGCTCTCCCTCCACCGCAATAACCTATTAAAATTAAGTTCCCTCTCCTTCTTCCTTAAGTGACCAATGTAACGAACTATCTTTTTAAAATTATGACGTAATGGCGTGCGCAGTGAACAGTAGCAACACAATATAAGGGACTCTGCATAGCTAGAACGCACGAGTAGATCCAGACGACAGCCGCTGTAACCGTGGCCGAAACGTTGGTTTTTCTCCTGCAGCAGTAGTTTTACACATTACAACGCGGTACCAAACCCAGAAAATGTTTATGTCAAATGCTTATAACATCTTATAGTTTAAAGGCAGGCACAACAGAGGTAATTTGAGTAATGTGTGATGTGTAAATTATCAAGACTAATTTGTCTGATACCGTCATAGACTGGGAAGACAAGAATAACCAGTCAGATTCTCACTCGCAGCTTCAGTCAACCACTCATCGATTTTTTCCCCTGAAAACGCAATTTCTGTATTGTAGACAACTTCTTCACAGAAGACGAAATACTCATGAGAAACATATGACCCTCTTCTTGCTTTAATTTCTCATGTGGTTCATTTTCACTTGAACTTTTCTCCATCAGTAAAAGTTTTTGATTTTGGAATCCCAGAATGTCTTATTGCTCCCTTTTTGTACAGGCCAATGGGTAGGATGTGGGTTGAGATAATCCATCAGTCTCGTAATGTTCAACATAGCGATCTCGGTAGACGAAATAATAGTTTGTCACTAGTAGCAAGAAATGTGTGAGACATGTTTGTGAATTACTTTTGTCAAAACAGTATGACACAATAAAAATGTTTATTAACGTTAATCTTAAATGCTTACAATCGACCCATTTTTATATTGACAGCGACTAGGCTGCAAAATTTCTGGCCTTTATTGTACCACTGTGATAATTTTTTCAATGGACATAGCTCATTGCTCCCTGAACGCTCGAGAAACACAAATTGGGCTCCATCACATGTGCACCCGCTGCTTGACGCTGGTATTGCTAAATGCAAATGCCCCCCAAAATGCTTGCATTAAGGACACTACATCTAACCAAGTTTGCGTTGCTTGTTGCAGGGCAAATCACAATCATGCTGCTTGCCCCACTCCATTCAGACCATGCCTAAGGGCCAGACTTCAGCAGCTCAGGGAAACAATTTCTGCTAAGGAGACGATCATACCTGGCACTTACAGCACAATGAATTATTAATTAATAATACAAGAAAATGTTTTTAATGAAAAGTTTCGATTTTTGATTAGTGTGAAATTTATTAACTACAGCTACCTCAGCTGTAATTAGAATTATACAAATGTAGCATCGTAGCTGAATTGATTTTAGTCAACACTAGGTAAATAGCCATACAATTACATCTATACAAGTTCAGAAACTACTACTGGCGTGTGCTTAATTGTAGGCACATCTACCAGTAACAAGTAAGAATGTGTGGACAACATCAATCACGTTCCCAAACCTTGGCTTAACATTAATTTCATTTAACTTTTCTACTGAGGTCAGCACGAAAAAAAAAATCGCTCATAAGTATGAGATATATTTCTGAGCTAATAGTAGGTTTACTCAATCGAAATTGGAAGTTAAAAAAATATGAGAGGATACAAAGTGAGCATCTGTATATGATCTACGAATTTGCTACAGATTCTAATTTGCAAATTAGTATAGTGTTTTTTGCATACTGTTTGCTCTTCCTGGAGCCTGTGTATGAATGTAGCCCACGCTTAGCGACCAACAATCGCGCAATATCACATCATTAGAATTATTGCCATTTAACATACACAAAAAGGAAGTAATATATAATGGGGTACTAAAAGGTAGTATTTTCGTAATTTTGAGTTCCACCAAAATACAAAAATCACAAACATGAAGTTTTAACAGCTTATTGTTTTAGAAAGGAAACGTTCTTCTGATAACCTTGTTGAATTAGTTCCTTTATTTTCCAAGTTATTCACCAAATTGTGTATTCGCGATGTAAAGACGAAAACCCTTTAGCGATTATGAACTCCTTTTATTATTAAATTACAGAATAGGAATTTCAGCACCTTATTCGCAACATAGTACGGGGTGTCACAGGAGGAATAGTCAACATTTAGGAATATTACAGGAATTCTCATTTGAAACCAAAAACTTCATATGGACATATGTCGTACTTAGAGTGTTACTATGCAGACTGCAAATCATGTTATTGATTGAACACTAGATCAAATACTGCACTAGTATGAAATGTTCCCCTGTTAATTTGGTTATGCTTAGTGATCATACAAACTTTTACTAGCATCTGATGCAAAAGCAATTCCGAGGCTTCATATCAATTACAAGGTAATAATTATAAACAATTCTGTTGGTGGAACATTCCCAACTGAGCATTATACCAGAGGCTGAAAATCCCGCTACAGTTGTAAAGTTCTTTTATTATCACACGACCGGCTTCAGGCTCTTATAAGCCCATCTTCAGGTGTCGTAACGTGGTGCTGTGACTCCCAGGAGCCAAGGTGGTACACTTTTACCGCGGCGCTCGGGGTCACACCACCAAGTTACGACACCTGAAGATGGGCTTATAAGAGCCTGAAACCGGTCGTGTGATAATAAAAGTAATAAATATAACTAATCTCTGAGGTATTTTCAGTCAGAATAAATTAAATATCGTTAAAATTTGTTTATTTTCTTCAAACAAGAAAGAAACCTATGCTTGTGTGTCCTTTTCTTATTGATGCAGAGCTAGATAGCACATACCACATTTCCAGTTATGTACAGATACTAGGCATTGCACAGAACGAATAAAACAGTTCGCTTAATAAATAAATTCCTATTACAAAAATAATTAATTGGTTGCTACTATAAATAGCCATAAAATCTTGTTGAATGTCTAATACAGATTACTTTTTTGCAACAAATTCTGAATAAGAACAACATCCATCAGTCTCAAGACGAAATATTTAGTGAAAGAAGATCAGTAATCGATTAACGCGACAGAACCCATGGATATGATAACTACAGCCTTCACTGTGTATCGATTTCAATGCAAAAAACATTTATATTCATTTAACAAAATTATTCTGTGATGTAAGTTATTTTTTTCATGATGATGGGAGACCCATATATTGGCAGCTCTTGAACTGATGATGATACTATCTAGTGACCGGTAGTCAGCACTAATATTGCACTTTTAAAAATGGTTCAAATGGCTCTGAGCACTTTGGGACTGCTGTGGTCATCAGTCCCCTAGAACTTAGAACTACTTAAACCTAACTAACCTAAGGACATCACACACATCCATGCCCGAAGCAGGATTCGAACCTGCGACAGTAGCGGTCGCGCAGTTCCAGACTGTAGCGCCTAGAACCGCTCGGCCACTCTGGCCGGCTATTGCACTTTCATATCGATATAGCAGATAATATCTATCTCGAGATACACGCTCATCTTTGCACAGGGAAGAAAAAAGAAAGAGGTATGTGTTAGTAATTATTGTTATCACCTGATAATCAGGTTGTTAAAGTTACTAAATATTGTTATAAAATGTGACTTAACAGCAGAGCCATATATCAGGGGAGAAACAATGTAACAGCCCCCATAACGTAGGCAAAATTCACGATAATCTGATGGTAAGACTAAAAAATGACGAGATCTAGCTAGCTATATGAAAATGTGGCTTACCATTGTGAGATCACACTGGTTCGTTACACTGTTTCACTTAAGCGTCTTTTAGTCTTCACCGTGTGATAAAGAATGTCAGCATTATTAGCAGAAGATGACAGGTGTTTTGTACAACAAGATATAGTTAATGATTATGTATTGCGGTCACTGTATTCTTTGACTTACTTTTCGATTTTAATCGAATTAAGATATATTTTTGACAAAATAAAACAGACAGTTTAGACTTAGACTAATATTGTTTACTTTTGTGCGAAGGTCAAACTATTCTTGTCGACAAGTGCGCTTTAATCTATAAGTTACATCAGTAGTAACGCCTGTAAGTGTTCTGTCGTGTTATAGAACAAACTTTTATGTATTTCGGTAAATAATACACACAGTTTTGGTTTTATTGAAGTTGTGTACCAACATCGTACTAAGTTCGTCGACAAGTGTCATTTAACCTGTAGGTTAAATAAATAGTGCTTTGAGTGGGCCACATCTATTTTTCTAACAGTACAGAACAATCAGGCTTGGTGGGAATGCCATGTTTATTTTGTACTCGAAATATTAGGCATTTTGATAAATCATTTTATTTTAGTCCAAAGATCGTATTTTGGTTCACCATTAGAGATCTGAAATTGTACTTACATACTGTGACAAGCAACCTGTATGTGTGGTATGTTCTAGAAATCATTAGGTATATGATGAGCACTTTTAGTTTGATGCAAAGATCGTCTTTTCAGATACCAAACTTTCACCTCAGTGTGGAAGTTTGTTCCACCAATGCCTTTGGTGGTGTGGGCATTTTGTGTGTTTACAACTCATATTTGGAACATTATGAAGGCATGTATCTGTACTACGAAAATGTGTAGTTTAAGTGATACACTTTGTTAACTATATAATCAAAATGCAACATTTTTTAGTATGGTTCCGTCTGCTAAAGTGTCGAAAAATGTAACGTTGGTGGATGACCATGCCACCACAGGTAGGCTCTAGTTCAAATGTGACAAAATCTATATTAGTTAGTCAGTAACACCAATTATATTTTTCTAGTGTAGAACATGAACCTTATTCATCGTGCTTTGTGAGGTGATGCGTTACTGAAAAACTTCTGAAAAGTCAAGGCAACGGATTTGTGTACCACAACTAAAATATGTCCAAGTATGCCTACATGTTACAGAAAATTTAGACATGGAACAGACTTTCTCCTCTGTGTGGAACCTTGACCAACATTTTCTTTGATCATTTTGTGTGTTTACACATCGTATTTTTCTCGTTACGATTACATCTCGGTATTATTTAGCAGTTGATTAGGGCAAGAAAAGGGAATACACGCTGAAATGCTTTTGGAAACCCTCTGCGCCGTAGTTCCAATCAGTAAATGTCGCAGACTTTCTTAAAAGATCATATTCGTGCACAGCCTCATGTATACCCAAAAACGAAGTATCAACTAATTGTTTAGCATGTTATTTTTAGCAATATGTGCTGTATGTTGTTATATGACAATTAGGCATGGCAATATCAATTTGTCAGTTAATTTGAGAGTCCACAGTCAAGTGACAGGCATCGCACATTAATTGAGCTGTTCTATTTGCTGACAGTTACAGAACAGTGATTCGGACTGCCTATTTTTTTTGCATGTTTGCATGCTGAGATTTGTATTGTAAGTAACATGTGTTTTGCACTGTTATAGGCCTGGTCAGTTCGTGTTTGGGCAGAAGCTCGTTTAGGTCTGCTTAGGAAGTTATTTTAGCCACATGTGTTTCGTATAGTTGGATCACGTTTTTCTAGTGCAGAACTAATCTTCCTTCCCCCTAAAATGATGCTTTGTAAGGTGTAGCATTACTGAGCAACATCCAAAGTGTGGTCTTCGTAACACTGCCTGAAGAATGTATAAAACTGAAATCCTGTGCTTGCGTGTGTGAATTTAATTCATCTTACACTAAGTGTGTGGTGTATTAATCGGAATAAGCTTGTTCACATGAGTTGTTCAACGTGTAAGCTAGATCCTTAATCCCTAGTTACCCCAGTATTGTCACACTTTTATCTGTTTTTAATTAATAGCACTATACTGGCCTTTAACATTTTTAGAGGAATGTTTTGCGACTGTAAGGTGTTATTTGACATATTTTCCATTCTGATTTTTGTTTTTCTGTACCACGTCAGCTTTTTGTACATATGACATCTAATGTTTTAGATGAAATCACATTTTATTCTAACAGGGGATGTTTTTATTCCATTAAAATTACTTATTTTGTATCATGTGTATAATTACTACACACTGCGTTAGAATAGATAACAGCATATGTTAACTTAAAATGCTAATAATAAGGGGACTGATGACCTCAGATGTTAAGTCCCATAGTGCTCAGAGCCATTTGAACCAGCTAATAATTGTTACAAAGCACAACACATGTGTGGCAATTTAATTTCGCTTCGCTGGTTCCACTGCATGAAGTTCCTTCTGACAAGGGGCAAAACTTGTCGTCACTGATTGTCTCCCTTCGCAACTGCTGTCTCTGTTTTGCTTAATGTTTGCGTTGCACCTTCCGAGGTGAAACCGTTCTACTTGTTCTTCAGTGACAGTGCCCAGGTTTGCGGGCAGAAAATCAGTATGTCAAGGTAGAAAATGAAACTTCACACTCATGTTACACCCAAATTTCATCAAATCTGGCAACATTGTTTTAACCGTGGTTTTGTAATTTAGATGTTTGTTGTCGCTCCCGAAATTGGTCACTACTTCTTCAAAAAGAATCAAAGCCCTTTCTCCACTGGATGCATTGTACTTTCAGACAAATCATCTTTCATTAAATTTCTGATCTGTGGCCCCACAAGAAGCCCTTATTTATGTTTCTCATAAGATACTTTTGGAAATCTTGTTACCAGTTACATGATGCAGTCACCATTTCTTGGAAATGCTTTAGTTAACTGTTTCGTTAGTCCAAGCGTGATATGAAAGGAAGATCATTGTATCTGGGTTGGTGGAACAACTAGTTCATTTATTACATTCTATGAATTCAATTGGAGGGTTTTTCTTTCACCGCAGTTAGTTGCATCCAAAAGCCTGTTTTTCGCTTGGCTGTCCCATTCACAAATGACATAAGGCATTTTTGTGAAGCCGGATTGTTGACGTAGTACCGTGCGAACTGCTTTCAAATCCCCACATATTGTGCCAAAATATTTCTCATAGTTCCTGTACTTCAACACAGATTTGAGGTTTTCATATTGTGGGAAGCAGGTAGGCCCAAGGATAAATAAAAGGCTGACATCTATAGATTGAGTTACCAGTAAAATACACTCCTGGAAATGGAAAAAAGAACACATTGACACCGGTGTGTCAGACCCACCATATTTGCTCCGGACACTGCGAGAGGGCTGTACAAGTAATGATCACACGCACGGCACAGCGGACACACCAGGAACCGCCGTGTTGGCCGTCGAATGGCGCTAGCTGCGCAGCATTTGTGCACCGCCGCCGTCAGTGTCAGCCAGTTTGCCGTGGCATACGGAGCTCCATCGCAGTCTTTAACACTGGTAGCATGCCGCGACAGCGTGGACGTGAACCGTATGTGCAGTTGACGGACTTTGAGCGAGGGCGTATAGTGGGCATGCGGGAGGCCGGGTGGACGTACCGCCGAATTGCCCAACACGTGGGGCGTGAGGTCTCCACAGTACATCGATGTTGTCGCCAGTGGTCGGCGGAAGGTGCACGTGCCCGTCGACCTGGGACCGGACCGCAGCGACGCACGGATGCACGCCAAGACCGTAGGATCCTACGCAGTGCCTACCTATCTCCAGAACTATAATAGGTAGTTGGTTCTTACCCCCACAGCGATTGTTGCCTGACAGTAAGGGCTACGTGTACTAGACTTGTTTGAAACTGATCTAGGTGGCTTGGAAGGAAATGTGAAAGTTACATACATACATACATACACATACACACACACACACACACACACACACACACACACACACAAACACACTGCATTTTTATAATATGTATGGACTTACAACAAGGTAGAGTCATTAAGCCCATGAAAATATTAGCCCCAAAAATTATAACTACAAAAAAATTTTAATTTAAATTCTAGCACCACGTTTAATATTGCAGCATTAAACAAAATGTTGGTCCAGCGAACTTAGGACAGCAGTTAAATACATAGTTTTGCTCCAAAATTCAAGATACAACAAGACTCTTAAGACAACGTTAGTTAAAACATTTCAGTGTCATAGCATACGAGGCAATAAGGTTCTTTAAGTTCAGACTGGTCTGGACTCGATTACATTTTGTTGATAATCACTCAATTAAGAAGAATGAGGCAATAATTACAATAAACACGAAGCTCTCATTGGAAGGAGCCCAATGTGTTACACAGGCCTTGGTACCGTAGCCACAGTCCATTAGTAAATACACAAATAAGGAAAGGTCAAAGGCTACCCTGAAACAGCTGAGTGGTACCAATACTAAACTAGGAATTCTTGCCGCGGTAAGAGAGTGTAACAACACTTTGTGCAAGTTTCACAAGCTGGCTGCACATGAACAACGTGCCGTCATGCAAAGCTTCAGTTACAGAACAGCTTTAAAATATATGTGCGATTCATACATGGTTGTAAGTAATCATACAACTGTCCATCCACAACTCACACTCACACGAAGTCTATCGCTATTAGAACCAGACGACACAACGTAGGGTCAGGTGCCCTAAACATGATACAGCCAAAACTTTCCAACTATCTGATACATCGAGTCTGTTCATAAGAAAACTATACCTACTACAAACCATCTTACTGTCAGTTATACAGCCAAAATTTAGGAATAGGTAATCATAATTTGCTTTTTCAACAGAAACATCACTTTTGAATTAAAATAGTGAAAATAAATATGCACACAGTTCTAAAATACTTGCCACATTTACGCAATTAACGAAATTTGTGCTACATAGATAACTGTGCTGTGTAGGTTGGATTATTCATTATTTACAGATTTGTCATAATGAGATAATTGTTAAGCAATCACTATAATACTTAAATATAATACGCTTCATTCCAAAATACACGGAAGTGACAAAAGTCATGGGATAGCGATATTCACGTATACAGATGACGATAGTATAAATTACACAAGGTATAAAAGGGCAAGCCGTAGGCGGAGCTATCATTTGTACCCACCTGTTTCATGTGAAAAGGTTTTCGACGTGATTATTGTCGCGCAGTGGGAATTAACGGGCTTTGAACACGGAATGGTAGTTGGAGTTAGACTATGGGACATTCCAAATCATTAGGGATTTCAACATTCCGTGATCCACAGTGCCAAGAGTGTGGCTAGAATACTAAATTTCAGGCAGTACCTCTTACCACGAACAATGGTGTCACAGACAACCTTCACATAACGACCGAGAGCAGCGGCGTTTGTGTAGAGCTGTCAGTGCTAACAATCAATGTGGGGCGAATGACTAACGTATCCATTATGACAGTACGATGAAATTTGGCAGCAGAAGACCGGCGCCAGTTTCTTTGCTAGCAGCACAACATCGCCTCTCCTGGGCTCGTGACCATAATCGTTGCATCCCAGACGACTGGAAAACCGTGGGCTGATCAGGTGAGCCCCGATTTCAGTCGGTAAGAGCTGATGGTAGGGTTTGAGTGTGATACAGACCCAAATCATCAACAAAGCTCAGTGCAAGCTGTTTGTGGCTCCATAAAGGTGAGGCGTGTGTTTACAGGGATTGGACTGGGTCCTCTAGTCAAACTGAATCAAGCACTGATTGTAACATGGTTACGATGAGCTGCTTGGAGACCATTTGCAGCCATTCATGTACTTCATGTTCCCAAACAACGATGGAGTTTTTATGGGTAACAAAGCGCCATATCACGGGGCCACCATTGTTCCCTAATGTTTTTAAGAACGTTCTGAACAGTTCGAGCGTATGACTTGGCCGCCCAGATCGCCCGACATGAATCCGATCGAATATTATGGGACATAATCAAGAGGCCAGTTCGTGCACAATATTCTGCAGCGGCGAACTTTTAGGAATTATAGGCGACTGGGCCTCGTACGGTTCAGTATTTCTGTAGAGTACTTCTAACGACTTGTTGAGTCCATACCACGTCGAGTTGCTGTACTACGCCAGGCTATGCTTGGACCAAAGCTACGACAAGTACACAAAAAAGAAAAGAAACTAAGGAGACTTATTCTGTTTCTGACATATCTTTCAAGAGTGATGACAGCGTAGATAATGTCAACCCATTTGGAGAATCTACACTGGATCCTATTGTAATGACAGATCAAGACCATATTGTTGGAGGACGTTGTATCTTGGCTAACTTTCAAGGAGGAAAGAGGAATTCATACAGATACAGATATGTCTACAGCATACAAAGAGTAAAATAAATATCTCTTATTAATAAAACTGATTTGATACGGAAACTGGCGATTTCTCATATTTCTACAGGGGTCGTAAACATATTATACGAGGGACCTGCTTCATGTTTAACGGTCCTGTTGATGTAAAACAGTGATTATCTTTTGCGAATCTCCTATTTTTGTATTACTGTCAGTATAGTCAGTTCAACTGTAAACAGTTCCTATCCATTGCTGGATGACGTTATAGTACTCACATTAAAACAGTAAAAAGAAATAGACATTTCTGTAGTTCAGTCAGACATATATTTCTTGCCATAAATTTCCTAGAAATACGCCCCATAGGAATATCCCATTTGCATTTATGTATCGTTTTGTGGGTTCTCTATCTCATTTTTAAGATCTCAATTTTCCTCTTCTGTGTACATAACAATATCACATTTATATTATGTTTTGGAACTACGTATCATATCTAAGAATTTTAGTCCACGAAAATGATACACAGTTTTTACTTTTTCTAGTCTGCATTTGTAACTTTAAAGAATTAAATACATTTATTTTAAAGCAAACTCTCTGAAATTTACAATTTTTTCGAAACAATTACTCTTTTTCTTTCAAGTGTACAGACAAATTTTCTCATTCTGTATCATATTTAAGTCATCTTAGCTTATATCCGAATCTGTTAACGCAATTTAAATAACTTGAAAGTTATTATCAAAAATTATAAATATTGTAGCGCTAGTGATAGCTTCAACATCAAAAATTATTATTATGGCAACACACACACGAAAATGTGTAAAGCTCTCTCTGACCATATTGTCGTTATCTGCACTTTTTCTCCAGAAGTTGCCAGGCTATCTAGCGAAACTTTACTATCGTTACCATAAACTCTCATTAGATGGTTCATTCCATTCAGCAGAACATGTAACTCCTCTTCACCTTCTATCAGGATAGCAAGGTCATCAGCGAATCATATCATTTATGTTCTTTCACCTTGAATTTTAATCCCACTGTTGAACCTTTCTTCTATTTCCATCATTGCTTCTTCGATGTACAGATTGAACAGAAGGGGCGAAAAACTACATCCTTACCTTACACGTTTTTTAATCCGAACACTTCGTTCTTGGTCGTGCACTGTTAGTATTCCCTCTTGGCTCTTTTATATACTTTATATTACCAGTCTTTCCCTATAGCTTACCTCTATTTTTCTCGGAATTTCGAATTTCTTGCACCATTTTACATAGACGAACGCTTTTTTCAGGTCTACAAATCCTACGAACGTGTCTTGATTTTTCTTTAGTCCTGTTTCTATCATAAACCGCAACTGATCGTCATCTAACACATCCTCAGTTTTCCTTTTCATTCTTACATATATTATTCTGCTCAGTTACCGGAATGTATGAACTGTTAAGTTGTTGGTGCGATAATTCTCGCACTTGTCAGCTCTTGCAGTACTCGGAATTGTGTTGATGTCGCCAGACTCATACATTCTACACGTGAATAGTCGGTTTGTTACCACTTACCATGATGATTATAGAAATTCTGATGGAATGTTATCCATCCCTTCTGCCTTATTTGATCTCCGCTCCCCCAAAGCTCTTTTAAATTTTGATTCTAATATTGGATCCGCTATCTCTTCTCAATCGACTCCAGTTTCTTCTTCTATCACATCAGACAAATCTTCTCCCTCATAGAGCCTTCAATGTACTCTTTCCACCTGTCCGCTCTCTCCTCTACATTTAACAGTCGAATTTCCGTTTCACTTCTAACGTTACGACTCCTCTTTTAATTTCACTGAAGGTTATTTTGACTTTGCTATAGTCCGAGTCAGTCCGGTCAATTATTTTCTTTTTAGATTCCTTCACTCTTTTCCTGCAGCCATTTCGTCTTACCTCCTCTGCGCTTCCTATGTATCTCATTCCTCAGCGAATTGTATTTCTGTATTCCTGAATGTACCTGAACATTTTTATACTTCCGTCTTTCATCGATCAACTGAAGTACTTCTTCTGTTACCCATGGTTTCTTCGCAGATATCCTCTTTGTACCTATGTTTATCTTTCCAACTTCTATGATTGCCTTTTTTAGAGATGTCCACTCCTCTTCAACAGTACTGCCTACTGAGCTATACCTTATGGCAGTACCTATAGCCTTAGAGAAATTCAAGCGTAGCACATCATTCCTTAGTACTTCTGTATCCCACTTCCTTGCGTATTGATTCTTCCTGACTAATGTCTTAAACTTCAGCCTACTCTCCATCACTGCTATATTGCGATCTGAGTCTATATCTGCTCCTGGGTACGTCTTACAATCCAGTATCTGATTTCGGAATCTCTATCTCACCATGATGTAATCAAACTGAAATCTTCGCGTATCACCCGCCCTTTTCGAAGTATACCCCCTCCACTTGTGGTTCCTGAACAGAGTATTCGCTATTACTAACTGAAATTTATGACAGAACTCAATTAGTCTTTCTCCTCTCTCTTTTCTTGTCCCAAGCCCACATTCTCCTGTAACCTTTTCTTCTACTTATTCCCCTACAGCTGCATTTCACTCCCCCATGACCATCAGATTTTCATCTCGCTTTACGTACTGTATTACCCGTTCAATATCATCACACACTTTCTCTGTCTCTTTGTGTTTAGTTTGTGACCTCGGCATGTATACCTGAACTATTGTTATCGGTGTTGGTTTGCCGTCGATTGTGATGAGAACAACCTTATCACTGAAATGTTCACAGTAACACACTATCTGCCCTACCTTGCTAGTCATAACGAATCCTACCAACGTTATACCATTTTCTGCTGCTGTTTATATTACCGTATGCTCATCTGACCAGAAATCCTTGTCTTCTTTGCATTTCTCTTCACTGGCCCTTGCTATATCTAGATTGAGCATTTGCATTTCCCTTTTCAGATGTTCTAGCTTGCCTACCTCGTTCAAGCTTCTGACTTTCCACGCCCCAACTCGTGAACGTTATCCTTTCGTTGGTTATTCAATCTTTTCTTATTGTCGCGTTCTCTTTGGCAGTCCGCTCCTGGAGATTCGAGACTATTCCAGAATCGAGACTATTCCGGAATCTTTTGCCAATAGCGAGATCATCATGACACCTTTTCAATTACAGGTCAGATGACCCGTGGATACACGTTATGTGTCTTTAATGCATGGTTTCCATTGCCTTCTGTATCCTCTTGCCGTTGTTCATTGCTGATACTTCCACCCTTAGGTGCAGTTTCCCATCCCAAGGACAAGAGAGTGCCATGATTCTCTGTCTGTTCCTACGTCCTCTTTGAAATGGCTGCTGGAAGAATGAGGGTGACATCCTATGCTGGAAATCTTCAGCTGTCAACGGTCATTATCAATCAATATTTAAGCTGTGGCAGTTTTC